>NC_133655.1:69564311-70273364 GCF_009905375.1 Apium graveolens
AAACGTCCTTTATTAAGTATATAGCATCCATGCAAGATAGAAGTCCTCCAATAGTAAATCATTAGAATCAATATTCTGGAATCCCAACCCGGCGCGGCCGCACACTTCATCAGCGCGGCGCGGGCTCCTTGACAAATGGGTGCGAGTGCGCCATGCTTCTGGAAAAACTTCTGAATTTCTTTAATTCCTGCTGCAATCGAGTTGGCTTCCAGAGCTTTATTCTTTGGACATCATCTAACACCATATTAGTACCAATATAACGCTAATTCACCTGACTCTAGATAATGTCTTAAATGCAAAAACACTAGAAAAACACATTAAAATACCAACAACTTGAGTACATTTACACCAATTCAAAGCTTTACGGAGCATAATAAAGTATCATAAATGCCACTCAACACCACTGTCACTCCTCAATCTTTTCACACATTCTTGATCTTCAGCCTGCTTCTCAATCTTCTTGATGTGTTCAATTATGATACGTGGAGTTTCATCTTTAGAGTGCATAAATTTTACCCATGTGTATCTGGAGTAGTCATCCACCATCACAAGTGCATATCTTTCTTGAAATTGACATGACATTAACTGGTCCAAATAAGTCCATGTGAATAAGTTGCAAATGTGCACTAATAGAATTCACAGTTTTACTCTTGTGACTTGATTTCTTCATTTTTCCTTTTTGACAAGCTTCGCAAACTTCATTCTTAGCAAACTCCAAATTAGGCATGTCTCTCACTAACTCCTTTTTGACTAGAGTGTTGATCGCCTTGAAATTCAAGTGAGATAGTTTCTTATGCCACAACTTGCTTTGCTCTACAGATGCCTTGGTGTAGAAGCAAAAAATTCCATCCTCATTTGCTGAGTCCAAGTTCTGCAACAAATAAGCTTCCCTTCCTTGCTCCTTTTAGAGCAACTTCACCAGTCTTTTTGCTGACAAAAGTGCATTCTTCTTTGTCAAATGAGACCTTCAATCCTTTGTCTGTAAATTGACTGACACTGAGAAGATTTACTTCAAGACCAGCTACCAGTGCTACATCTTCTATGACAATATTTGCAGAAATCAATTTGCCATATCCCATTGTGAAACATTTGTTGTTGTCTCCAAAAGTCACTAATGGGCCAACCATCTCCTCAAATTGTGATAGCAGGGCCATATCACCTGTCATATGTCTTGAACATCCACTATCTATGATCCATATGACTTTCTTCCTTTTACTCTGCCATAATGAGGATTAAGTGTGTTTAGCAACCCAAGCAATGTTGGGTACTTTCTTCTTGTTAACAATGAGCAGAATTTGAATGAGTTGTTTCAGAAGAATAGTGTTCATGGACTGTTGTGCATTCTCCCTTTTTGATGCAGACCCAACATTCACTTCTTTGAGGTCTACTCTCAGCTTATGGCAACTTTTAATCACTTTCAAGTTGCAAGGGATTCAATCAAACTTTCACAGAATGAGTAGGATCTTTACATTCATTGTACTTGCATGCTCCTTCTACTGGCTTGCTAACAACCTTTTTACAAAGGTTAGATGATTCACTGAGCCATATTTTTGACGTTGTTTCCTTGGAGCATTTGCAATAAATGCAAAGTTATTGCTTTTGTTTATCCCAATCTTTCATTTTATTATTTCTTCTTCTTTTCTTGCATCTTCAGTTTTTACTTCCTTAACAGGTGTCTTGGAATCTTGGTTGACCATGGGCTTCTTTTCAACTTTGGAAGTTGGAGTTGTTTCTGCATTTTTCTTTTCATTGTCTTCATCAACAATTTCTCTCTTTATGATCAACTCTTCTTCACTGAAGTCTACTTCACATGCTTTGAACATAGGTGAACCAACCTTTATCAGCATGACTGGGACATCTTCATTTTCAGTAGCTTTTCCTTTACCACCTGCATCTTTCTTGTTGTATTCAAAACATTATAATCAAGACCAATAGCTATGTTAGCATGTTCTTCTCATGGTACTAACCAACCAACTCAGATGCATTCCTGAAAGACTTTAACTTTACTTCATTCTTTTCCAGCTTCTCCCTTAACACAGCTTCAATTTCAGCAGCACACTTCAACTTGTTTTTCAGATAATCATTTTCTTGCTTGACTGACTCAAGCTCTATAAGCAGTAGATCCATCTTTTTCTTCTCACTCTCAAGCTTTTCATTAGCTTTTGTTAGCCTACTAACTTCCTCAATAGCTGCTACCATGCTAGTGTGTGTATGAAACATCTCTACACTCATCTTTTCCACATTCACCTTATATTGGCTAGCATTTAAATCAATAGTGGTTAGAGTTGGTACCTCTGATTTTGATATGGATGTCTCCATGCTCAAAAGCCATTAGTACACAGTTTCCACTTCTTCATCATCATTGTCAGTGTCATCCCAACTCTTTCCTTCTGCAATATAGGCTTTTCCAGACTGTTTCTTCAAGAGAGCTTCATACTTTGCTTCTAGTTCCAAGTAAGCTTTATCCTTCTCACCTTTTGGGCTTTCTGCATTCAGTAGCAAAGTGACCCAACTCATCACAGTTGAAGCACCTTATCTTTGATCTGTCCACGGATCCTGTTTTATAGCCACCTTTGCTAGCTGAATTGTACTGAGTTTTTGGTTTCCAATTGTTGTTGTTGGAAGATTGTCCCTTGATTTTGAAAAACCTTGGCTTCTGTTAGTGTGGTGATTCTCAATGATTAGGAGGAGCTCAGGATCTGACTGTGGATGTTACGACCGGCATTTTATGTAATATTATGTGAATAATATTAAGTTAAATAAAAATATTCAATGCTTGTACGTTTGTGTGAGTGAAAATTTCTGCATTATAAATTTGCTTTGGGTAGTATATGATTTTTCAAAGCAAGAATTTATTTAATTTCTTTATTTTTGATTTATAAGGAATATTCTAAGCTTTGGAAAAATTTTCTTTTAAAAGACATTTTGTACACAAATTGTGAAAATGATTTTATAAAGTCTCTAAAAATACAAGTTAATTTATGGTAGAAATTTTATAATTTTTGAACTTGTATTTTATTTATAAAAATAAATCATTATAAATTTTAGTTGTCATAATATTAAATTACATGAATAACCTTGCATGCAAACTCTCTTCTATTTAACCAAAGGGCAAAGAAGACATTCTCCACCCCACTAACTCACATTTTGCTAGCCAAATTACCTCCTTGACCTTGCATGCAAATTTGCCTAACTTTAGCTAGAGGGTTACTCTTGTCATTTCCTAAATCCACTCACATTTAGCCTAGTCAAAGACATAAAAACAAAACTAAAGTGATGATCACTCCATTTTCACTCCACCCTCCCTTTTCTCCTCCCTCCCTCTCGGCTCAACCCTCCCTCTCGGCCATCCCATAGCCGAGGCCCTCCATCCCCTTCATTTCTTCATTCTTTCACCCAAACAATCATCTTATATTCAAGTAATTTTACTCCCTATATGTTATTCTTATATATTTCAAAAGTTAGAGTGAAAAACCTATGTTTTGACCTTGCATGGTGATGTTTTTGTTAAACTCAAAGTGAACCTCCTTGATTCTTGTGAATCTAAGGCTTTCACCATGAGTTATAGTATCATAGGGTCAAGAATGGCTAGACATAAGAGTGTTACACTATGCGAATGCTGTTTTTACCCTAATCCATTCGGCCATGACTTGATAGGAGCCGAATGGATGGTGTTTTGTTGCCTTGTTAACATTTTTGTGTATTTTGTGATGATAACATGAATTTGTAGTAAAGTCTTGATAAAATCCTTTTGCATGCTAGTTGATCATTTAGTTGTAATCCATGTTAGGCTTGCATGTTGAATTATGATAAAAATTTATTTGGAAATCATGTTGATTTGGCTTGAAAGATCCGAAAGCATGCATGCATGCAAATCACTTTTGATTTTTGGAAGTTTTGATCATTTAGATTCATGGTTGTTAGTGAGCCTTAATTTCAGTAGGAATAATGTATAATATTGATTTATACTTCTTATTGCATGGTAATAATTCGTGGTTATCTTTTATAAAAAAATATATATATATCTTGTTGCTTCAAGAGCATAAAGTTTGTGATTTGTAAGAGTAGTCTCTTTTTTTGCCATAGTTGCACCATAGGTAAGGATGATCTCACCAAGGGTATTTTGAGAAAAAGGGAGTTAGTTCAGTAGAATACCAAGTATAGTCTTGGTTTAAGTATTTAGTTGTTGATAATTGGGTTTGTCAAGTCAAAACCTTGGAAAATGAGAGTTATAGTTTCTGCAGAAAAATCAGTTTAGTACCCTGAGGTTTAGAGTGAGTTTTGACCATGTCATTGATGTGCACTTTGAGGCCCAAGCCACCAGAAGTTAGTATGGGGAGTATATAATAGGTTTTAGGAGTTGGTTGGAGGTTTGCATGTCATTTGGTTAGGTGCACAAGTAGAATAACAAAATCTGTCCAGCAGGGGACAGTTTTGTTGCAACTTAGAAATAGGGAGATTTGGCCATGTCATGGGTAGGCCCTCATTAGGCCCAATTGGGCCTTAGTTAGAGGGTATGTCAGAGAAGTTTTTCCAACCATAGTTCATAGGATATGAGCTAGAACCATGTGTCACAAGTTAATTCAAGTCAGGGCATTTTCTGCCCAGAAAAACAGGGGAACCTTGGACTTTTAGCTTAGGCCCAAGAAGGCCCAAGCCAGGCCTTTGAGCCACATCAAGCTTGTGAGATGCCCTTAGGTCAGGAGAGTCTTGTGTAAAAATTTTGAAGAAAAACTTGTAGTTTAAGAGTGTCTAATGCACTCAAGAAACCTTAGTTACCATTCTGAAATTTGCACCAGTGAGCACTTTCACTTATCACATAGTTTTAGGACACTTAGAAGTGAGTATTAGGTCGACCACCATAGTTGTAAGATAGTATAAGGTCAGTAGCAAAAGGCACAAGTGAGGGTCAATAGGTTTTGGATAATTTAGGAAAGGCACATTGAGTTAGGAAGCCCAAATTCGAAGACTTCGTTTAGTTAGCGACCAAGTAACTTAAGTGGTGAGTCGAGATCATCCAAGCCTAGTGTGGCATTATGGTGTATGATGTTATTTGGTATTAATATACGATATGTGATTATGTGGCTACGTGTGTACATTTGAAAATATAAATGGTGGATATGAATTAAGTGTGTATAGGCCTAAGTGCCATCCATGTTTAATTTCGGGTTGTAAATAGGTTAAGATGGAAAGAATATATTATAATGAGGATTATTATTATTTATGTAGGATCTCGAGACGAGGGAAAACTTGCCATAAAAGTCGAGTGAAGCTCCAGTTGTTGCTCCTACCAGTCAGACCAGACCAGTCTATCTCAAGGCAAGTGATTCAACTTGACCTTCGCATTTACTGTAAACAGTTCATATATATATCGATGCAATTATCCTGAGTCATTTTGATATATTTAAATCAAGAGTATCTTTTGTTTATCTTTGAGTTACATAGAGATGCCATGAACCCTCGAGTACGTATTGCAAGTAGTTCAAAAGTCTTTCATGATAGTTTAATGCCATGATAAAATAGAGTGTTATAATACCTTATTGATCCTTTTGATTATCATGCTATTGATCCCTGAGAAATCTTGATGTTGCACCCTGATGCTTTGATTCAACTCTTGAAATAACCTCGATAGAAACTTTATCTTGATACCTAAAAGCCAATCTTTTCTTAAATTCATTCATGATTGTTTGATAACCCTATCCTTACCCTAAAGCTTGATACCCTGTTATACTGAGCTGATGATCACTTCTTTATATTTTAACACCTCTATCCTATTGGAACCAGTGATGCTTATCTTCTTGATGTTCTAATACCTATACCTTGTCTACAACCATTGCTTTAAGCCTAGTTTGGCATTACTCTTTCATATTATCCAATAGCCTTGCTTAATTTCCTTGTCAAAATTCTTGTTTATGGAAATCTCTCGATTACCCTAATATAGTAAAGTCTAGTGGATCATGGCCCTGAGATTTAGTGTCATATTTCCAGTGTTTCAAGTTGATCTATAATCCCTGATAAAAATGATTCAGTCAAAAGAGATTTTGTCATAAATCGGCATCAGTTTTCAAAATGAATAAAAGGTGGATTTTTCAGTCCCAAAGGGGGACAAATGTTTTCTTGAATGGTGGATCTGGACTGAGACGCGAGTCCTTTCCACACTTATATTAGGCTTAAAAGTTGCCTAGGGATTCCCAATAATGTTTTAGAACCCAGCGAGGTTCGGGATTACTTCGCGGCTGATCACCGGCTGTAATCCGTAGCGTCATAAAATGATTTTGATTAAGAATGGTTTTAAAATTTGTTTTGATGCAAGCAAAATGATGCCAACTCACATAAGTTTTATCTCTCGATTATCATTGATTATGTCATTCCATTGTCATTCCTAAAGGTATATCTCGATTTATGCTTTGCGTTGTATTGTTAGCACTTGTTGAGCTTTTGGCTCACTTCTTGCTTTACCCTGATATTACAGCTAGCAGCCATGGTTAGATTCAAGCAGACTGCCCGTAAGACCTGTGATGCTGATGCTTATGTTCGAGCTCAGGTAGAATAAGTAATAATAGTTGTGTGAGGACTCGGTATTTGTAATCAGATGTAATAGTTGGTAGTGTTGGGCTGTTCCAAACCCTAAACTGTAAGATCTTGGATTTTGGTTGTGTAATACTCATTAAAATGATGTAATAGCTATAATTATTTTGCTATTTAAGTTGGGGGTGTGACAGGTTTTGGTATCAGAGCTACGGTTTAGAGTCCCTGGACAGCCCAAATAGGTTATAGGATTTGTGTGTAGGTTATAGATATTGCGAGAGAAGGTAAAGTAAATTATTATTAATACTCCTCTTATTGGTTGTCAGCAAAGGGCGCATTCCTCGTCATCCTCTGGGTCGGACGACACTATTGCTTTCTCCGTGTATGCTGAGTTGAGGCGCGAGTTCGACATGCTTCAGGGCAAGTACGACCGACTGATAGACCGACTGAAGAACGTGTATCCGGACAGCCGAAACTACGAAGGGAAGCCCAAGGAGCAGATGATTGCGAGACTTGAGACCTTGGTTCGGTACGTCAACACTAAGCTTGAGGAGATGCCAGCACACCGGGACCGTACCAGCCAGTATGTCATTCAGATGGTGGCGGATGAGCTCCAGAGCATTGTGAAGACGCTTCGAGAGGAAAAGACTACCAAGCCCCGTTCAGATGGAGTGGAGCCTTAGTTCTTTCCATTTACCTTTCATGTTGTTGTACTATCAGACTCTATGGAATCCCCAGTTGTTTCCGTCTTTCCTTTAAATAAGCCTGTTATTTCTAGAATCAGACTATGTCCCAATCCTATGTACTGTGACCTTTAAAATTTCAATAATTATGTGCTATTGTTCCATTGCTCTCAACTGTTATTTTATGTTTTATCATCATATCTGCTTAATTTGGAAACTTGACCCCATATGTAAACAAGAATGCCATGCGATACCCTCGAATCATTTTATCATTCATATTTGTTATAACACAACTCTTATTTCAGGATCATGCCTCCCAAAAAGAAGAATCCAACAACCACCTTCACCACAGACCCAAATATTCTTCGACTACTGGAAACCTTGCAACAGCAAACCAATGCTATAGCTCAACAACAACTAACTCTTCAACAACGAATTGAAAACCAAGATAACCGTGAGCCATATCAACCACCTGAACCACCAGTACCACCAAGACAAATTGTCACTTTCAAGGCTTTTCAGATGTGAATCCACCTGTATTTCATGATACCACTGATCCAGTGATAGCAAACACATGGATCAAGGAGATGGAAAGGGCTTTTGAGTTGGTACAGTTAGGGGACGATCAGAAGACGCTGTATGCCACTTACTTCTTGAAGGGAGAAGTCATTTATTGGTGGGAATCAGTAAAAGCTATGGAAGTCACTCAGCAGATTTCTTGGGAGAGATTTAAGAAGTTATTTCTGGACAAGTATTACCCTAAGTACATGCAGAATCAGATGGAGCTAAAATTTCTTGAGTTAAAGCAAGGGAACATGACTGTACTGGAATATGAGAAGAAGTTCACTGAGTTGTCAAGGTTTGTGACAAAGTATACTAGCACTGAGGAAGAAAAAGCAAAGAAATTTCAGCAAGGATTGGAGCCTTGGATCAGAGATAGGGTGGCTATGTTTGAGCTTGAAACTTATGCGGGAGTAGTACAGAAAGCTGCTCTGATTGAGAATAATGGGATGCAGTCAAGGAAAGAGAGGGATAACAAGAAGAGGAAGGTTCCATTTTATGGAGAAAAGTCTGAAGCTGGAAGTTCGCAAGATCGGAATGTAAAGAGGATTGGTTTCCAGAAGGGCGGAAATTTTCAAAGGAAAGGAAATTTGGGCAAAAGGCAAGAATCAAAAGGGAACAATCAGGCAAGCCAAGGGCAAGTTGGAGAAAACAGGTTCCAGAGGCCAGAATGCAAGCACTGTGGAAGAAGGCACCCCGGAGTATGCAATAAGCTGAGTATGACCTGTTATAGGTGCAATCAGAAGGGACATTTGGCAAATGAGTGCAAGATGCCGAAGCCAGGAGTTACGTGCTACAAATGTGGGAAGACTGGACACATGGCTAGGGAGTGTAAGGCAACAGGACCAGTCAGAGCTCTGATGAACGTGGCAAGTACCAGTGCAAGCGTGCCAGCTGAGGTATTGGCATTACCTCCACCACCCGCACCAACCCCGCAAGCAACAGCAAGGACATTTGATCTAAAGATGAAAGATGCTGTTCAGAATTCTGAGGTGATAGCAGGTACACTTTTACTCAATAATGTCAAAGCCAAAGTATTGATTGATTCGGGAGCCACAAGATCTTTCATATCAGAATCTTTTGTTGATAAGATCCAATGTGATAAAACGGTTATGAGTGAGGTAGTAAATGTGGTAATTGCGAACCAAGAGAAGATTCCTGTGAATCAATTTTGTCCAAAATGTGAGATTGATATTTCGGGATATAAGTTCTCGGCCGACTTGATACTCTTCAAGCTGGGAGAGTTTGATATAATTTTAGGAATGGATTGGTTAGGAGAGAATAGCGCTCAGATAAATTGTAAGACCAAGAGAGTGTATTTAAAGACGAAGAGTGGAGAGAAGGTAGTATTTAAGGGACAGAGGCAAGAGCGACTATTTCTTACAATTATTCAGGCTAAGAAGTTACTTAGAAAAGGTTGTGAGTCGTTCCTAGCATATGTAGTGGATTCAGAGAGAGGCAGCCCCAGCATGGAAGATATTCCTGTAGTTAATGAGTTCCCCGATGTGTTTCCCGACGAACTACCAGGCTTACCACCAGATCGACAAATTGAGTTCGAGATCAACCTTGCTCCAGGCACGGAACCAGTTTCAAAGGCTCCGTATAGGATGGCACCAGCAGAAATGAAAGAGTTGGCGAGCCAGCTACAAGAATTATTGGATAAGGGAGTGATACGACCAAGTACGTCGCCATGGGGAGCACCTGTTCTCTTTGTGAAGAAGAAAGATGGGAGTATGCGTCTATGCATAGATTACCGGGAGTTGAATAAAGTAACGATCAAGAACCGCTACCCGCTACCAAGGATAGATGACCTTTTTGATCAGTTAAAGGGAGCAAAATGTTTTTCGAAGATTGACTTGAGATCGGGATACCATCAATTAAAGATCAAGGAAGAAGATATTCCCAAGACCGCATTTAGGACCAGATATGGGCATTATGAATTCCTAGTAATGCCGTTTGGATTGACCAACGCTCCGGCCGCATTCATGGATCTGATGAATCGAGTATTTAAGAAGTATTTGGATAAATTTGTCGTGGTATTTATTGATGACATCCTTATTTATTCTAAATCGGAAGAAGAACATATGCAGCACCTCTGGATAGCATTGGAGATACTCCGACAAGAGAAGTTGTATGCCAAGTTTACCAAATGTGAGTTTTGGTTAAAGGAAGTTCAATTTTTGGGGCATGTTATTGGAAATGATGGAATTAAAGTGGATCCGGCGAAGATTGGCAGTTATGAGTTGGGAGAGGCCAAGGACTCCTACGGAAGTGCGAAGTTTTCTAGGATTGGCCGGATACTATAGAAGATTCGTCAAGGATTTCTCGAAGATCGCCACACCATTGACCAAGTTAACCAGAAAGAATCAAAAGTTTGAATGGAGTGCAGAATGTGAAAATAGCTTTCAAGAGTTAAAACAGAAGTTGGTAACAGCTCCGGTGTTGGTACTTCCAGATGATCAAGGGAATTTTGTAATATTCAGCGACGCTTCACATAAGGGTTTGGGTTGTGTGTTGATGCAACACAGTAAGGTAATAGCATATGCGTCAAGACAGTTGAAGCCGCACGAGTTAAAGTATCCGACGCATGACTTGGAACTAGCCGCCATAGTGTTCGCACTCAAGATTTGGAGACACTATCTCTATGGAGAAAAGTGTGAAATCTACACGGATCACAAGAGTTTAAAGTACATTTTTACTCAGAAAGAGCTCAATATGAGGCAGAGGAGATGGCTGGAATTGATTAAGGACTATGACTGTTCGATAAATTACCATCCTGGAAAGGCGAACGTAGTGGCCGATGCGCTGAGTCGGAAGGAAAGATTGAATATAATGATAACATCAAAAGAGTTATCTGAAGAAATCGGAAAATTTGAATTGGAACTTTGTGCTTATGGGAAAGTCAAAGAAGTTTGTCATGCAATGACCTTTCAGCCAACACTACTGGAAAAGATAAAGAAGTATCAAGAGGAAGTAATGGAAAAAGAGAAAAATCAGTTATCTGGAGAAGAGATTAATACTAAAAGGGATGAGCAAGGAATACTAAGGTTTTCATCCAGAATATGGATTCCCCATGTATCTGAATTAAAGAATGAGATCCTCCATGAAGCCCACCATTCGAAATTTTCAATCCACCCGGGAAGCACCAAGATGTATCAAGACTTAAAGAAGAACTTTTGGTGGCCAAATATGAAAAGAGACGTGGCAGAATGGGTTGCGAAGTGCTATACCTGTCAGAAAGTAAAGGCAGAACATCAACGACCAAGCGGATTAATTCAGCCCCTGAAGATTCCAGAATGGAAATGGGAAAATATCGCTATGGACTTTATAGTAGGACTACCACGAACAAAGTCCGGACATGACGCATATGGGTTATAATTGATCGTCTTACGAAGTCGGCGCATTTCCTTCCAATAAATGAGAAGTCGTCACTGGACAAGTTGGTTCATCTGTATGTGCACGAAATCGTATTAAGGCATGGAGTACCTGTATCAATAGTTTCAGACAGAGATCCCGATTTAACTCAAGATTCTGGAAGCAATTCAGGAATGTCTTGGCACGAAGTTGAATATGAGCACGGCGTATCACCCGCAGACTGATGGCCAGAGTGAAAGAACAATTCAAACAATGAAGACATGTTGCGCAGTTGTGCAATCGATTTTGCTGGAAGTTGGGACGACCACCTGCCATTGGATTGATTTTCATATAACAACAGCTATCATTCCAGTATCGGCATGCCACCATATGAAGCTTGTACGGGCGAAAATGTATCACCAACAAGTGGGATGAAGTAGGAAGAAGGAGATTCTCGGCTCAGAATTGGTACAACAGTTGCATGACTCAGTCAAGTTAATTCAGAAAAGGTTGCTTGCTGCTCAAGATAGACAGAGGAAGTATGCGGATCCAGGCGTAAGGATGTTCAACTTCCAAATGGCGAAGCGTGTGTTGCTAAAAAGTGTCACCTAGGAAAGGGTTGATAAGATTTGGCAAGAAAGGAAAGTTAGCACTAGATACGTAGGTCCTTTTGAGATTTTGAGTCAAGTAGGAAAGGTGGCCTACGAGTTGGCCTTACCACCTCAGTATCAGCATGTGCATAATGTGTTCCATGTGTCGTTGCTTAAGAAGTACAATCTGACGCTAGCCATGTGATAGAATATGAACCTGTAGAATCAGGCAGACCTGTCATTTATGGAGCAACCGGTTTAAAGTACTCGACTGGCAAGTAAAGAGTCTTAGAAATAAATCAGTAAAGTTAGTGAAAGTACTTTGGAGGAACCCTAAGGTCGAAGAGTCGATTGGGAGTTAGAGTCTGATATGCGTTCCCGGTATCCTCATATGTTCTCTTAGATTCTGGGGACAGAATCCCTTAAGGGGGGAGAGGATGTTACGACCGACATTTTATGTAATATTATTTGTGAATAATATTAAGTTAAATAAAAATATATTCAATGCTTGTACGTTTGGTGAGTGAAAATTTATGCATTATAAATTTGCTTTGGGTAGTATAGATTTTTCAAAGCAAGAACTATTAATTTCTTTATTTTTGATTTATAAGGAATATTCTAAGCTTTGGAAAAATTTCTTTTAAAAGACATTTTGTACACAAATTGTGAAATGATTTTATAAAGTCTCTAAAAATACAAGTTAATTTATGGTAGAAATTTTATAATTTTTGAACTTGTATTTTTTTTATAAAAATAAATCATTGGAAATTTTAGTTGTCATAATTAAAATTACATGAATAACCTTGCATGCAAATCTCTTCTATTTAACCAAAGGGCAAAGAAGACATTCTCCACCCCACTAACTCACATTTTGCTAGCCAAATTACCTCCTTGACCTTGCATGCAAATTGCCTAACTTAGCTAGAGGGTTACTTGTCATTTCCAATCCACTCACATTTAGCCTAGTCAAAGACATAAAAACAAAACTAAAGTGATGATCACTCCATTTTCACTCCACCCTTCCTGTTATGGATTAAAACTACATATATAATTGCTGTTAATACTAAGGAAGTGAGCTTCGAGGCTCGATTTGACTGCTCTTGTGTTTCGTGACTCAATCTGCCTTAACAAGATGCCTACGTACCTTGCTGATGCCAAGGATCAAGTCAAAAAACGTAGTTCTGATTGGTGGGGGGTGAGACCCTTATATAGATGTGGGAGTCCTTGAAGTGGACTTGGTATAGGAGACTTGGTGGATAAGCCTCTGAAGGATAGACTAGGAGTCCTAGGAGTAGGAAGCTGATTCCTTATCCTTTTAGGTCCCCTTGAGGCTAATCTCTAAGGATTATATCCTCATCGGGACTCTTTTCAACATTGATTTCTCCCTTATTAATTAATTACGAAATTAATTAATAATCAGGGCTTTTGGGCCTTTTTTTATTCCACCAGGCCTGATCTGGTCCGTCAGGCTTAACCTTTCTGGTCTGAATATTATACATCTTATTATTGGGTCCAGCAGCCATTATTAATAAAATCAGGATTTATTTATCCCTATCATTTGCCCCCAACTTTTGGGAAACATCGATTAGGTTTCACAGAAGTTAAGTCTATTCATTCCCTTACGGGTTTCGTTCTTGCGTAAAGTGTGGAGAGACCTACGTTTACAACGAGTTTTTCCTTTTATTCAGGAATTATTTTGATTTCCAGGAATTTTTCCCTTATTTCCGGGATTTTTCCCTAATTTCTGGATTTTCCCTAATTTTTCTGGGATTTTTCCTCATTTCTGGAATTTTCCCTAATTTTTCTGGGATTTTTCCTTATTTTCTGGAATTTTCCCTAATTTTTCTGGGATTTTTCCTTATTTTCTGGAATTTTCCCTAATTTTTCTGGGATTTTTCCTTATTTTCTGGAATTTTCAAATTTCCAGCCCTTTTTTCGACCAGGATCCTAGTCGAAATTTCGACCTGGATCCTAGTCGAAAATAGGGGTCAGCCTTATCATCCTGGTCGAAGGATTTCGACTAGGATCCACGACCTGGATTTCGACCAGGATCCTAGTCGAAATTTCGACCTGGATCTAGGTCGTCAATTCCCCACTTTTAGTTTCTGATTTTGAGCCCTTCGACTAGGATTTCGACCAGGATCCTAGTCGAAATTTCGACCTGGATCCTGGTCGAAAATTCTTTGGTTTTCTTGATTCCTGGTCGAAGAATTTCGACTAGGATCACGACCTGGATTTCGACCAGGATCCTAGTCGAAATTCGACCTGGATTTTTAATCCTTATTTCTGTAAAATGCTTGTCTAATTCGACCTCATTCCTAGTCGAAGTTTCGACCTCAATTCAGTTCTATTTTTTCCGCTTTTTTCGTGATCTAGTCGAAAAATTTCGAGCAGGGATCACGACCTGGATTTCGACCTGAATCCTGGTCTTTTTTCTCCGTTATTTTCGGGTGTCTGCTCGAAAGTTTTTGAGCAGGATTCACGACCTGGATTTCGACCTGAATCCTGGTCTTTTTTCTCCGTTATTTTCGGGTGTCTGCTCGAAAGTTTTTGAGCAGGATTCACGACCTGGATTTCGACCTGAATCTGGTCTTACATCTTTTTATTTGGGCCTTACATTTTTTAAGGCTAAAACTGAATTTTCCAAATCCTAATTGGATTTGGGCCTGGATTTCTCTATTGGGCTTTATCAAATATTACTGGGCCTCTTTATTGGGCTTTATCAAATATTACTGGGCCTCTTTATTGGGCTTTATCAAATATTACTGGGCCTCTTTACTGGGCTTTATCACACCCTGTTTAGAATGCCCTAGAATTCCTAGGAATATTCTGGAAGATGCTTTTTCCTGGGCTTTTTCTCATGGGCCTTTGTTCTTAATGGGCTTTTTGTCCCTTCAACTTCTTTTTCCTCCTATATAAAGGAATGAGGAAAGGTCACTACTCCTCACTTCCTCATTCTTTGTTTTCTTCTTCATTCTCCTGCTAAGATTCTCAGAGCAATAACAGCAAGTCGGAGCTCAAAGCCTTTCTCAGGAGTGCTTTTTCAGGTAAGATTTCTCCCTTTGTTTTTTGTGTTCATTTTTCCATTGTGTGCCATTTTAAGACAGCCTATTTACGTGCCTCATACCTTTTTTCAGATGGCTGACAAAAGAATGACTCGTTTGGCCAAGATGAACGTGGCTAGAAAGTCCAATGATTTTCCTATTCGATCGAGGTATACTTCCTTAATCGACATGATCAACACTCGAGGGGACGAGTATCCGTCTGATGCGCATCTGGACGCACACGATCATATCAGCGCCTTACGGGATCCCAAGGAGCTGGAAAAGTTGAGCGGCTGCTTCAGAATCAAAGAACCTTTTAAGCTGGTTCTTGCAGGTCCGGCCGACAGGGCCTGTCAGTGGAAGAAGGACGCGCTATGCGTCTATAGGGATACTCTAAGGGCAGGTATTAGACTCCCTTTTCATCCATTCATTCCTTTACTTTTGGCTGATGTAGGCATCAGCCCTTGCCAGCTTCCCCCCAATTCCTGGAGGTTGATCCTATGCTATCTGTCGCAATGCGCCAAGCACAGCATCCCCACATCTGTTGCTGTTTTCAGGAAGATTTTCCAGTTCAAGAACAGCCCCGATAAAAGTCCGGGTTGGGTTTCTATCAACCAACGCCCCACTATCCCCCATATTGTGAATGGGAAATCCATCCCTGACAACAATTTGGGGTGGAAGAAGGATTTTTTGTTTATAGTTTGGGAGGGTGGAGACTGGGGTTCCCTATTTCGATCTTCTTTTGGGATTGCCGTGGATGGGAGCCCAAATGACATAGCTTTGTCTGAGGAGGAGGCTAGAGGTTTCAACCTCCTGACGCAAGACAACGGCACCTCCCATTCTTGGGATCTTATCCGGGAGACTGTCCTGGTAGAACGCGGCCTCTCGCCCGTTCATAAGAAAAGTAAGTTCCTACCTTCATCTACTTTATTTCCTGCATTTTTATTCCATTAGTTTTCAACTGACTTTGCTTGCCGCAGTGGCTGAGAAGATTGAGGAGGCTACGAAGCCAAAGGACCTGGAAACGACCAGGATGAAGAGGGCTGGGAAGATTTTCAAAGATCCTAGGCTTGGTGATCGCTTCCCTGAGTTCCTCCTTCAGGCTATGGAGCCAAATGAGGAAGGTCCCAGCCAGGTTTTGCGCACCAAGCAGAGGCCAGGGGCCTATTTTCAACCTGCCTGGGGGATCCGGGGCAAGGACTCAATATTGGGCAGCACAGCCCTGTCCAAGGAATGGTCCAAACATTCCATCTCTCCGGTGGACTATCAAGACTTTGTCCTCCAACAGGACTTAGAGGGGAACGAGCTTTTTGGAGCCCAAGCCCTGGCGACAGTACGCACTTTACTTATGCCTTTTACACTTTTCTTTTCATGCTTCTTTTCTAAAGTTTTGCTATTTCTCTTGCAGGCTAACGCCCATTTTCAAGGGGCAATTCACCAAGCTAAGGCTTGGAAGGTTGGCCTGGAAGATGCCAACAAGAAGTTGGAGGAGGCCAACCAAAAAATTGAGGCCCTTGAAGCTCAATTGGCTTCTTCCACTTCTGACCTGGAGACGGCCCGGGCTGAAAACGTAATCTTGAAGGCGCAGAAGGACAAAGCCTTTGACGGCTGGATGGATACCCAAGAATTCAAAGACCTGATGGTGGAGCATGACGCCCTTCTTCACCCAGTCAGCTACAAGGAGGGTTGGGACGCTGCTGTGGAGGCTATCCAGGATGAGTTTCCCGAGATCCTTGAGCAGTCGCCCTTTCCCTGCCCTGTGCGGGTTCCAGAGCTTGGAGGCGTTACTGAGAAGCTTGCTGGCATGATCAGGGATGGAGAAGAGGAAGATTCTTCTGAGGAGGAACTCGAGCCTGCTACTAAGAAGGCAAGGGTGGAAGAACCTTCAAAAGTAGTGCCTCAACAGCCATCATCTCCTGCAGAGGGAACTTCCACAGGGACTTCGGAGGGTTCGACTGAGACTTCTGAAGAGACGACTGAAACTTCCGAGGAGTCGTCGGATAGTGGTTCTGAAGAATCTCAACCTTCCAAGGCCTAATTTTTTTGTATATCTTCTTTATGAACTTTATTTTTATCAGAAGTTGTTACCCTTGGGTTAAATTTTGTATGTTGCTCCTTCGGCCTCTTATCATTATAGTCTTAATGTGTTTAAACATCCTTTAGATAGAAATAACTTAAAACTCTTTAACATGAAGTCTGGTTTTTCAAAACCTTACATAGCATGGGTTCGACCCTAATCAATAATAACTTGACAATGTAAATTCTACTGGAATATAAAATCCTACGCAAGCAAAGCTTCCAGGTGCTTTTAAACCTACTTGCCATAATGACAAGTGAGAATCGTACTTCGCCTATCTTACACGTAGTAAACCTTCAGGTTTTGTGCGTGCCAGGTCCTCGGGACTTCAAAACCATCCACAGTCTCGAGCTTGTAGGTTCCTCTACCTTGAACACTCTTGACTCTGTACGGCCCTTCCCAATTTGGGGCAAGCTTCCCTTTTTGTCCTACACCAGATGCTTCTATCTTCCTCAAGACTAGATCGCCTTGTTTAAAAAACCTTTCTTTAACCCTTAGGTTGTAGTAGAATGAAGCTTTTTTCTGATATTCTACTATCTTTGCATGTGCTTTATCTCGCACTTCATCGATTAAATCCAGGGCTAGCTTCTGCCCTTCCTCATTTTCTTTCTCATCAAAAGCCTGAATCCTTGGAGAAGAATGTGATATCTCCACGGGAACTACTGCTTCTGCCCCATATGCCAACATGAAAGGGGTCGCACCTGTCGTGACTCTACAGGTAGTCCTATATGCCCATAATATGGGAAGTATCTCATCCACCCAATTATTTCTTGACTTCTCGATCCTCTTCTTTAATCCGTCCAGAATTATTCGATTTGCAACTTCTGCTTGCCCATTAGCTTGTGGGTGAGCGACAGAGGTGAACCGTAACTCAATTTCATTTTCTTCACAGTACTTCTTGAATTCCTCATTATTGAATTGCGTTCCATTGTCAGTGACGAGGATACGGGGAATTCCATATCGGCACATAATATTTTCCCACAGGAATTGTGCAACCTGCTTAGTTGTGATTTTGGCCAAAGGTTTGGCTTCGATCCACTTGGTGAAATAATCAATGGCTACAATCAGAAACTTCCTTTGTGCTGTGGCCATAGGAAAAGGCCCTAGAATATCCATCCCCCACATAGCAAAGGGAATAGGTGAGTTGATAGAGGTCAGCATCTCGGGGGGTTGTCTGGCGACTGGTGCATGCTTCTGACAACGATCACACTTCTTTACATATTCTTTGGCATCAGCCATCATTTCTGGCCAATAGAAGCCTAAACGAGTTATCTTATGAGCCAAGGCCCTGCCCCCCAAGTGTTGCCCACAAATGCCTTCATGCACTTCCTCAAGAGCCAAGCGTGCCTCATCGGGCCTGAGACACCTCAAGTAAGGAACCACGAAAGATCTTTTATATAGAATCCCATCTATCAAAGAGTACCTTAGTGCTCGAACAGTTAACTTCCGTGCCTCAATTGTATCGCTTGGCAACCAACCGGTCTGAATGTGAGCCTTGATGGGATCAATCCATGACGTCCCCAAGCCTACGGGAGCCACAAGTTTAACATCTATGCTTCGTGTCTTCAAAACACGGAAGTACACACTTCCTGAACTTTTTCAATCTCAGATGAAGCAAACTTTGATAGCGCATCTGCTTTAGCATTTTCTTCCCTTGGAATGTGTTCAACATGGCATTCATTAAATTGGGTCATCACAGCCCTTACTAGGCGAACATACTTTGCCATCGTATCATCCTTGCTTCAAATTCTCCCTTTACCTGGGATATGATCAACTTCGAGTCTCCACGGACCTTTAAGTTTTGACTCTAAGTGTCCCAGCTAGACCAAGGCCAGCAATCAGGGCTTCATACTCTGCCTCATTGTTTGTGGTTGGGAAGTCTAGCTTCATGGCATACTCAATTAAGAATCCATCAGGGCTTTGCAAAACCAACCCTGCTCCACTGGAATTTGTTTTTGATGCTCCATCAAAATAGAGAACCCAATATTCTTTCTCCTTGTCCCCATTGTCGACTCCCTTTCTTGAGGTGTGGTATCTTCCTGCCCCCCGACTTCTTGGTTGGGTATGGTACATTCCACCACGAAGTCAGCTAGTGCCTGGGCTTTTATGGCCATACGTGGCTTATACTTGAGATCGAACTCTCCCAACTCTATTGCCCACTTAATTAGTCTCCCACTTGCCTTGGGACTGTGAATGATATTTCTCAGTGGCTGATTTGTTAGCACTTCAATTTGGTGAGCTTGAAAATAAGGACGCAGCTTTCTTGAAGCCATCACCAAGGCTAAAGCGAATTTCTCAATGGCTGAATAATTCAACTCAGCACCATGCAAAATTTTGCTGACATAGTATACGGGTTTCTGGACTTTCAGTTCCTCCTTAACCAACACCGCGCTCAAGGCGCTTTCTGAAACAGCCAAGTACAAGAATAAAACTTCACCCAAACTGGCTTGGCCAACAACGGGGCCTGGCCCATATACTTCTTTAACTCTTCAAATGCCTTCTGATTTTCCTCACTCCATACAAAGTCTTTAATGTTCTTTAATGACTTGAAGAATGACAAGCACTTGTCTCCTGACTTGGAGATGAATCGCCCTAGCGCAGCAACCCTTCCTGTGAGTTTCTGAACATCCTTGACAGTTTTTGGGGGTTCCATGTCCAGGATTGCCTTTATTTTATCGGGGTTAGCCTCAATTCCCCTCTTTGAGACCATCAATCCCAAGAATTTTCCAGATCCTACTCCGAAGGCACACTTCGTGGGATTCAACATCATCTTGTGGTACCTCAGGACCTCAAAAGCTTCCCTCAAATGGGTTATATGATCAATCTTTACTAGACTCTTGACTAGCATGTCATCAACATAGACTTCCATAGTCTTCCCAATAAGATCCTTAAAAATTTTATTCACCAACCTTTGATAGGTGGCTCCTGCATTCTTGAGACCAAACGCCATAACAAGATAACAATAAACACCAAAGTCAGTGATAAATGATACCTTTGGAATGTCATCCTTATGCATTTTGATCTGGTTGTATCCGCTAAATCCATCCATGAAACTCAGCATCTCATGTCCAGCGGTGGCATCAATCAAAGTATCAATTCTAGGCAGCGGAAAACAGTCTTTGGGGCATGCATCATTCAGATCGGTGAAGTCTATACACATCCTCCACTTTCCATTAGCCTTCTTCACCATTACAGGGTTTGCTAACCACTCCGGAAATTGAATCTCCTCAATGAAACCAGCCTCTAAGAGCTTTTCCACTTCCTGCTTTATAGCCTCTTGTCTTTCCGGGGCAAAATTTCTTTTCTTTTGTTTCACTGTCTTCCGGCTTGGATCCACGTTTAACTTGTGGGTAATTAACCCCGGGTCTATGCCTGGCATATCAGCTGCTGACCATGCAAACACATCACTATTTTCTTGCAAAAATTTCACTAACTTCCCTCTAAGGGGCTCCTCTAATGTAGCTCCAATGAAAGTCATCCTCTCAGGATTCTTGGGATCTAAAGGAACCGAAACCAATTCTTCTGCTGGCCTTCCTCTATTCTCATTTTCTCGAACATCCATATCTTCAATAGGAAGAACCTGCCCCCCGACTCCATCTGCCCTCAAAGAGGCCACATAACAGCTTCTAGCCATTTTTTGATCTCCCCTCTCTTCTCCAATCCCATTTCGGGTGGGAAACTTCATGACTGAATGGTAGGAAGAGGGGACTGCCTTGAAGGCATGTATCCCTGTTCTCCCCATGATAGCATTATAAGTTGAACTAGCCTTTACCACCACAAAATCCAGCATCTGCGTTGCTTGCCTTGGCTCCGTACCTATGGTGGTTGGTAATTTAATTATCCCTTCCACAGGACATTCTACTCCAGCAAATCCATATATCGGCATGTCGGTTGGTGTCAACTGGGAGTCGTTATACCCCATCCTTAGAAAGGTGTCGTGGAGCAAGATATCCACAGAAGCACCATTATCCACAAGGACCCTCTTAACCGGGCTATTTCCTATTATCGGCGTTATGACCAGCGGGTCGTCATGGGGAAACTTCACACCCTCTAGGTCGGAATCATCAAAAGCCAATGTTACTTCTGTCCTGGCCCTCTTCGGGGCTTCTCCAACAATATGCATAACCTCTCTAGTATATGCCTTTCTGGAATTTTTGGACAATCCAGCAGCAGTTGGACCTCCAAAGATCGTGTTTATACAGGCCCTCGAGGTCTCGGCCCTCCATAAATGGTGTTTATAACTGGTCCTCTAGGTTGGGGATTCCGCCCCTGATCATCTTGGTCCCTCCTACGATCTTCAAAGTTCTTCCTTCCATTATTGTTTCTGTCTCCTCCATCTCCAGTATACTTGTTCAGCCTTCCTTTTCGAATCAAAAACTCAATTTCATCTTTCAACTGCCTACACTCATCGGTGTCATGGCCAACATCTTTGTGAAACCTGCAATACTTGCCCTTATCTAGCTTGGCGGGATCAGCCTTCAAGGGCTTAGGCCAGCGAATATCTCTGTCTTTCTCAATCTCCATCAAAATCTGACTTCTGGGGGCATTCAGCTTAGCGTATTCAGTGAACTTTTGCCCAGGTCCTCCCTTCTTGGGGGTTGAATCAGGGTTTTGTTCAGTTCTAGGATACTTATCCTTAGCGATGTACTCCAAATCAGTTTTTCGTTTCTTGCCTCCAGTGGGCTCATTACTTACTACGGTCTTCCTCATACTCTCTTCAACCTTGATATACTTCCCTGCCCTCTCTTGGAGCTGCAACATGCTCTCAGGGGGTCGTTTGGCCAAAGACATCTTGAAAAACTCATCCCTAGTTCCTTGTTGCAGCGCTATCATGGCTACCTTATCATCAAGGTCTGGGACTTTTAAAGCCTCCTTTGTAAAACGATTTAGGTAATCTCTTAAGGATTCTTTAGCTCCCTGCACAAGACTCATAAGAGATGCTGAACTTTTCTCATGGACTCTTCCACTGATGAATTGCTTAATAAAAGCCTGACTTAATTCTCTGAATGATCCAATAGAATTTGGGGGTAGGCGACTGTACCATCTTTGAGCCATACCCGACAGGGTTTGAGGGAAGGCCCGACATTTTATAGCATCATTCACGGGTTGCAGCAGCAGTGCATTAGAGAATGTCCTAACATGATTAGCGGGGTCTCCCGTGCCATCATAGGCTTTGATAGTGGGCATCTTAAATTTTCTTGAGATATGGGCATTCATTATCTCTTCTGTGAAGGGTGGAGTTGGATCATCAGGATCTCCAAGGGGAAGGAGATTGCTTGGATCAGTTCTTGGGACAGCAGCCCTTCTTCTTACCGGACCATCCAGGTCTATGATAGGAGGAGGATTTCTCCCCCTAGGAGGTATGTGGGGTCTGGTGGCTTGGTAAGCCTCCAAATCACGCCTCAGCCTTTGGATTTCAGCCTCATGAGCCCTGATCTTTTCCTGCACTTCTTGGGGATTCGCCCCTGGGGTGCTTTGGGGGCGTTGCCTTCCATCGGCCATTGGCTCTTTTCCAGGACGCCTCCTTCTCGGGGCCACTTCATCATCCGAAGATTCGGAGTCTCTCTCAGTGTATGGACCAGAAAATTCCCGATCCTCAGGGATAGGATCCAAACCTCGTATATAGGGGGGCGACCGCCCTCGTGCTTCGCTTCGCCCAGCATATCCACTTCCTCCAACCTCAGGGTGAAGGGGCATCCCATAAGGGGGGTTAGTAGTAACAATAGTTGAGTATTCATACCCGACGGGTCGAGAATTCACAGGTATATGTATTTGTTGAACTTGAGGATTCGTACCTTGAACAGTCGGGGGAGTTGTCCCTTGTGGCTGAGGATGAGTTGCCCCTGTCTGGGCTTCCCCTGAGTAGATGCATAAGTTGAATGGGGAGGAACCTCCACGGTTGATGAAATCACCTGGGTTGTCCCTGATGGTGTTCCCTCCTCCAGAGTGCTGGTTGTTCTCCGTGTTCTCGCCATGGTTGTTGTTGCGTATTCCCACAGACGGCGCCAAATGTTATGGATTAAAACTACTATATATAATTGCTGTATTTAATACTAAGGAACGTGAGCTTCGAGGCTCGATTTGACTGCTCTTGTGTTTCGTGACTCAATCTGCCTTAACAAGATGCCTACGTACCTTGCTGATTGCCAAGGATCAAGTCAAAAAACGTAGTTCTGATTGGTGGGGGTGAGACCCCTTATATAGATGTGGGAGTCCTTGAATTGGACTTGGTATAGGAGACTTGGTGGATAAGCCTCTGAATTAGGATAGACTTAGGAGTCCTAGGAAGTAGGAAGCTGATTCCTTATCCTTTTAGGTCCCCTTGAGGCTAATCTCTAAGGACTTATATCCTCATCGGGACTCTTTTCAACATCTGATTTCTCCCTTATTAATTAATTACGAAATTAATTAATAATCAGGGCTTTTTGGGCCTTTTTTTATTCCACCAGGCCTGATCTGGTCCGTCAGGCTTAACCTTTCTGGTCTGAATATTATACATCTTATTATTGGGTCCAGCAGCCCATTATTAATAAAATCAGGATTTATTTATCCCTATCACTTCCTTTTTCTCCTCCCTCCCTCTCGGCTCAACCCTCCCTCTCGGCCATCCCATAGCCGAGGCCCTCCATCCCTTCATTTCTTCATTCTTTCACCCAAACAATCATCTTATATTCAAGTAATTTTACTCCCTATATGTTATTCTTATATATTTCAAAAGTTTAGAGTGAAAAACCTATGTTTTGACCTTGCATGGTGATGTTTTGGTTAAACTCAAAGTGAACCTCCTTGATTCTTGTGAATCTAAGGCTTTCACCATGAGTTATAGTATCATAGGGTCAAGAATGGCTAGACATAAGAGTGTTACACTCATGCGAATGCTGTTTTTACCCTAATCCATTCGGCCATGACTTGATAGGAGCCGAATGGATGGTGTTTTGTTGCCTTGTTAACATTTTTGTGTATTTTGTGATGATAACATGAATTTTGTAGTAAAATCTTGATAAAATCCTTTTGCATGCTAGTTGATCATTTAGTTGTAATCCATGTTAGGCTTGCATGTTGAATTATGATAAAAATTTATTTGGAAATCATGTTGATTTGGCTTGAAAGATCCGAAAGCATGCATGCATGCAAATCACTTTTGATATTTTTGGAAGTTTTGATCATTTAGATTCATGGTTGTTAGTGAGCCTTAATTTCAGTAGGAATAATGTATTAATATTGATTTATACTTCTTATTGCATGGTAATAATTCGTGGTTATCTTTTATAAAAAGAAAAAAATAAATATATATATCTTGTTGCTTCAAGAGCATAAAGGTTTGTGATTTGTAAAGAGTAGTCTCTTTTATTTTGCCATAGTTGCACCATAGGTAAGGATGATCTCACCAAGGGTATTTTGAGAAAAAGGGAGTTAGTTCAGTAGAATACCAAGTATAAGTCTTGGTTTAAGTATTTAGTTGTTGATAATTGGGTTTGTCAAGTCAAAACCTTGGAAAATGAGAGTTATAGTTTCTGCAGAAAAATCAGTTTAGTACCCTGAGGTTTAGAGTGAGTTTTGACCATGTCATTGATGTGCACTTTGAGGCCCAAGCCACCAGAAGTTAGTATGGGGAGTATATAATAGGTTTTAGGAGTTGGTTGGAGGTTTGCATGTCATTTGGTTAGGTGCACAAGTAGAATAACAAAATCTGTCCAGCAGGGGACAGTTTTGTTGCAACTTAGAAATAGGGAGATTTGGCCATGTCATGGGTAGGCCCTCATTAGGCCCAATTGGGCCTTAGTTAGAGGGTATGTCAGAGAAGTTTTTCCAACCATAGTTCATAGGATATGAGCTAGAACCATGTGTCACAAGTTAATTCAAGTCAGGGCATTTTCTGCCCAGAAAAACAGGGGTACCTTGGACTTTTAGCTTAGGCCCAAGAAGGCCCAAGCCAGGCCTTTGAGCCACATCAAGCTTGTGAGATGCCCTTAGGTCAGGAGAGTCTTGTGTAAAAATTTTGAAGAAAAACTTGTAGTTTAAGAGTGTCTAATGCACTCAAGAAACCTTAGTTACCATTCTGAAATTTGCACCAGTGAGCACTTTCACTTATCACATAGTTTTAGGACACTTAGAAGTGAGTATTAGGTCGACCACCATAGTTGTAAGATAGTATAAGGTCAGTAGAGCAAAAGGCACAAGTGAGGGTCAATAGGTTTTGGATAATTTAGGAAAGGCACATTGAGTTAGGAAGCCCAAATTCGAAGACTTCGTTTAGTTAGCGACCAAGTAACTTAAGTGGTGAGTCGAGATCATCCAAGCCTAGTGTGGCATTATGGTGTATATGATGTTATTTGGTATTAATATACGATATGTGATTATGTGGCTACGTGTGTACATTTGAAAATATAAATGGTGGATATGAATTAAGTGTGTATAGGCCTAAGTGCCATCCATGTTTAATTTCGGGTTGTAAATAGGTTAAGATGGAAAGAATATATTATAATGAGGATTATTATTATTTATGTAGGATCTCGAGACGAGGGAAAACTTGCCATAAAAGTCGAGTGAAGCTCCAGTTGTTGCTCCTACCAGTCAGACCAGACCAGTCTATCTCAAGGCAAGTGATTCAACTTGACCTTCGCATTTACTGTAAACAGTTCATATATATATCGATGCAATTATCCTGAGTCATTTTGATATATTTAAATCAAGAGTATCTTTTGTTTATCTTTGAATTACATAGAGATGCCATGAACCCTCGAGTACGTATTGCAAGTAGTTCAAAAGTCTTTCATGATAGTTTAATGCCATGATAAAATAGAGATGTGTTATAATACCTTATTGATCCTTTTGATTATCATGCTATTGATCCCTGAGAAATCTTGATGTTGCACCCTGATGCTTTGATTCAACTCTTGAAATAACCTCGATAGAAACTTTATCTTGATACCTAAAAGCCAATCTTTTCTTAAATTCATTCATGATTGTTTGATAACCCTATCCTTACCCTAAAGCTTGATACCCTGTTATATCTTGAGCCGATGATCACTTCCTTTATATTTTAGCACCTCTATCCTATTGGAACCAGTGATGCTTATCTTCTTGATGTTCTAATACCTATACCTTGTCTACAACCATTGCTTTAAGCCTAGTTTGGCATTACTCTTTCATATTATCCAATAGCCTTGCTTAATTTCCTTGTCAAAATTCTTGTTTATGGAAATCTCTCGATTACCCTAATATAGTAAAGTCTAGTGGATCATGGCCCTGAGATTTAGTGTCATATTTCCAGTGTTTCAAGTTGATCTATAATCCCCTGATAAAAAAATGATTTCAGTCAAAAGAGATTTTGTCATAAATCGGCATCAGTTTTCAAAATGAATAAAAGGTGGATTTTTCAGTCCCAAAGGGGGACAAATGTTTTCTTGAATGGTGGATCTGGACTGAGACGCGAGTCCTTTCCACACTTATATTAGGCTTAAAAGTTGCCTAAGGATTCCCAATAATGTTTTAGAACCCAGCGAGGTTCGGGATTACTTCGCGGCTGATCACCGGCTGTAATCCGTAGCGTCATAAAATGATTTTGATTAAGAATGGTTTTAAAAATTTGTTTTGATGCAAGCAAAATGATGCCAACTCACATAAGTTTTATCTCTCGATTATCATTGATTATGTCATTCCATTGTCATTCCTAAGGGTATATCTCGATTTATGCTTTGCGTTGTATTGTTAGCACTTGTTGAGCTTTTGGCTCACTTCTTGCTTTACCCTGATATTACAGCTAGCAGCCATGGTTAGATTCAAGCAGACTGCCCGTAGACCTGTGATGCTGATGCTTATGTTCGAGCTCAGGTAGAATAAGTAATAATAGTTGTGTGAGGACTCGGTATTTGTAATCAGATGTAATAGTTGGTAGTGTTGGGCTGTTCCAAACCCTAAACTGTAAGATCTTGGATTTTGGTTGTGTAATACTCATTAAAATGATGTAATAGCTATAATTATTTTGCTATTTAAGTTGGGGGTGTGACACACACAAGCATACAATAGTTGAATATATTGCCATTCGTTTTTAAAATTGCACCAAATTTACAATTAATTTTACATGAAAATGCCGGTTGTAACATTCTCAGCTCCTGGCACACCCCAACAAAATGGTGTCGTTGAGAGAAAGAATAGAACCCTGATTGAAGCTGGCAGGACTCTGCTGGAAGAAGCAAAGCTACCCACTTACTTCTGGGCTGAAGCAATAAACACAGCCTGTTATACTCAGAATATCACACTGATAAACAGAGATGGTGTTATCCCTTATCAGATGCTGAAAGAAAAGAAGCCCAGTCTCAAACATCTTCAAGTATTTGGATGTAAGTACTTTGCTTTGAGAACTTATACTGATCAACTAGGGAAATTTGAATCAAAAGCTGATGAAGGAATCTTTGTTGGTTACTCACCATCAAGAGCATACAGGGTTTTCAATCTGAGAACAAATAATGTAGTAATCTCCATAATTGTATCTTTTGATGATAAGAAGATTCTTGGTTTTGAAGAAGACTCTCATGAAAGTCTAATCTTTGCAAATGAAAATGCACTGTTGGAATCTGCATCAAACTCTAATGAACTGTCAGCTACTAATGATAATGAACCTATACATGTTGAGGGGGAGCAACAACAAGGTTTAACTGATAGTACTAACACTAAAGAATCAACTCAAGATTCTTCTCAATTTGATCTTTCAGAATCCAATGCTGATTCTATATCAGATGGACATGAGTCAAGTCCCAAAACTTCATCAGGAGATAACATCACTGATTCAGGGGGAGCCTCAAATGCATTTGATGAGGCTTACAATTTAGGGGGAGCATCTATCTCCAGAAGGACATTTCCTAGTGTCAGAAAATGGACTAAAGATCATACTCCTGATCTGATCATTGGAAATGCTGATGAAGGTGTAAAGACAAGGAGTGCAACTCAAAATGAATATTTGTATTACAATTTACTTTCAAAAGAAGAGCCAAAGAAAGTAGAAGATGCACTCAAAGATGCATATTGGGTAAAAGCTATGCAAGAGGAGTTGAATGAGTTTGAAAGAAATGAAGTTTGGAAGCTAGTGCCTAGACCTAAAAATAGGTCAATTGTAGGCACAAATTGGGTCTTCAGAAATAAGACTGATTCTGATGGAACCATTATCAGAAACAAGGCAAGGTTGGTGGCTAAAGGATATTCCCAATAGGAAGGCATTGACTATGATGAAACATTTGCTCCTGTTGCTAGGATGGAAGCAATCAAAATTTTCTTTGCATATGCTGCACACAAGAAATTTAAAGTCTTTCAGATCGATGTCAAGAGTGCATTTCTTAATAAAGAACTTGAAGAGGAAGTCTATATTGAACAGCCACCAGGTTTTATGGATCATAAACATCCTGATTATGTTTTTAGACTTGATAAAGCACTCTATGGACTAAAGCAAGCTCCTAGGGCATGATATGAAACCCTTGCTCAGTTTCTACTTGAAAGTGGATTCAAAAGAAGTACAATAGATTAAACTTTATTTTATATAAATCAAGGTAAAGATCTGCTTTTAGTTCAAATTATGTGGATGATATCATTTTTGGATCAACTAATCAAAAACTGTATGATAAGTTCTCAAAGTTGATGCAATCAAGATATCAAATGAGCATGATGTGAGAGACAAGTTACTTTTTGGGATTGCAAATTAAACAGAATGATAATGGTATCTACATTAATCAGTCAAAGTACACAAAAAATCTGTTGAAAAGGTTTAATATACAAGAAAGTGCAGCTGCAACTACTCCTATGGAAACTGCTACAAAGCTTGATCCTCATGAAGGTACAGCAGTTGATGTCATAAACTACAGAGGTATGATTGGTTCTCTTTTGTACCTAATAGCTAGTAGGCCAGACATTATGTTTGCCACTTGTTTATGTGCAAGATTTCAGGCAAATCCTATGGAGCCACATCTTATTGCAGTGAAGAGAATTTTCAGATACCTCAAGGGTACTGTATCACTTGGTCTCTGGTATGCAAGGGAAGCTGATTTTAGATTATGTGGATATTCTGGCGCTGATATTGCTGGATGCAAGATATACCAGGAAGAGTATATCTGGGAGCTATCAGTTTTTGGGAGGCAGATTAGTCTCATGGTTCAGTAAGAAGCAGAAACCCATTTCTACTTCAATTACTGAGGCTGAATATATTGCAGCTGGGAGCCGCTCTGCTCAGTTGTTATGGATGAGAAACCAGCTCATGGACTATGGATTATCATTTTCTAAAATTCCTATTTATATTGATAATCAAAGTGCTATTGCTATGTCAGGAAACCCAGTGCAACACTCTCTTACTAAACATATCAGCATTAGATATCACTTTATAAGAGATCATGTCATTGAAGGAACGATTGAGCTTCATTTTGTTCCTACTGATCAGCAGCTGGCTGAAATCTTTACGAAGCCATTACCTGAAGCAACATTTGCAAGGCTTGTGAATGAACTTGGTATGGTTAGTTTGGACAAATAATTTCTTTTAAATTTATAATTGATCAAATCCTGATGTATTTTGATCAAATCCTGATGTGTCATAAAATGTTGTTCAGAATATTACGCTGGGAATTTTTGATGTATTTTATTATATGCATGATAAATTAAGTGAATTTATTTTCTAAATGTGCATGTATAAATATATATCATTGTCATAATTATAAATCAGTCGAGGGAAATGCACTTTAATAAGATATTTTTGGTTAATTTATCAAGTTAACTCTGCAGTTAATAATTAATCAACCCCTAATCTTTTGATATTCCTTCTCTCTCTCTCTCTCTCTCTCTCTCTCTCGGTTATTTAACCATCATACATCATCCAGTCCAATCATCTCTTCCTAAACACAAAACGCTCTCTTTACTTTCATTTCTCATATCTTTTTCTTTTCTCGAACGATGGTGCATTTCAGCTGGTTCTATAACCATTTCACTAATATTGTGACAATTTTTCATAATGGAATGCAAACTCCATATCACATCAATGCCATTTCAAATGACATCTGGATTCAACTTCTAGAACTCATCAAAAATATCCTTCTGGGATTCCAAAAAGACCTTCATCTCTATACTCTATGACAGCAAGAGAGGATCATTCGTCTTGCTATCATCTCTGTTGAAAGCCAGAAGAAGCCCTGATCATCCACCGCCTTAGTCTTCCCGGAAAACACCGTCTGATTGTTTCTCTTCACCATTAGCTTTGTCGGGCTTCTTAGACTAAGGCTGTTGATGTTCTTATCTATCATAGACTAGGATTTTCTTGTAATCACCTATGCATGTAATTAAAATTTTCATGAAATGTACTATCTTGAATTATTAATGAAATTTTGTTTATTTTGCATACAAGACCTAATCTATATTCCTTAGCTGTGTATACATGTGCTTGTTCTTACTTGTAGCCTGTTAATCTCTAAGTCATTCACTTAACATGTATCTTTTGATGATTTTTGAGATTAAAATTGTGGTTTTCTTGATAAGCTTGAGTTGTTTTGACAAATACTGATGAATTTGAATCTCCAAATCCTAATTTTGTCAAATCCTGACAGATAAGAGGTTCGAAATACTGATGAAAGGTCAACATGTTTTCATTTAGAATATTATTGAAAATTGATTTCTGAATTGTTTAGTGCTGTAAATTAAATTTCTTAATTAATTACTGTTTAATAATGGATAAATTGTTGAACAAATTCACACAGTACTTTATTGAAAGAGCTGTGCCTATTTTGTTGCTAATTCCGCATATTACTCCACTTTCCACTCTTATTCTTCAGTAATTATCCTCTATCAGAAGTCTAATTCACCAAGCTTCCTTCTCTGTGTGTGTTACATACAACTAAGCTTTGCAAACTTATATCTGCAAAAGAACTTCTGTGACACAAATCATCATACACACAACCTCACTATTCACATCTAACAAAAATCTTTCCTCAACACCTACAAACATCATGTCATCTTATAAGGTTTCATCCTTCTTCAGTCAAACCACTATTATTCATGGCACCACTTTTGGAACCAATAACTACTTGGCTCCGCTTTCACATCAGTAATTTCCTTAATCTTTTCATGATATACAGGATTTCTTACTCCAATGTCCAATTATTTACGCTCTCATAAATCCTACTAAGGTATCATATAAGGCTGTAATGCAGGTATGAAACACAGCTCTGGTTAATGAAATAAATACTTCTTTCACTTTTGAATATAAGGGACGCATGTATGAGGTTGATGCTGATGTTCTAGTTCAAGTACTGAGATTGCCTGCTTGTGATGGTGCTCCTGATAATTATACAACTGAGCAGCTGTTTGATATGCTCAGAACTCTGAACTATAAAGGTGACATCACAATAATTGGAAAAATGAAAAGGACAAAATAAAGAGAGAATGAAACTTCTTCTTTGACTGCATCAACATATGTTTCTTGAATAAGACAACAAATTTTGATGCTCTTCCATCTACTTCTCTGAAAATTGGGCATTCTCTTCTCTACTCTGGTAATTTTGACTATGGTAATACCATTCTTCAATTCATAATTGCTAGAAGAAAAGATACATCAGGAGTAATAGGGTATACTAGATTTCTTCAACTGATTTTTAATTTTCTATGCTCTAATGTTGAATTTGCTAATGATGAATTGCTTCATATATTTCAAATTTCTGAGAAGGCTATCACTTATCATATTAAAAGAGATGAAAAGAATAAGTTTTCAGGACCTCCTTTCCTGCCTAAGGAGGTCAGGCAATTTCTTTTGAAAAATAGACCTACTCCTTCACAAGTGCCAGCCAATCCTGATGCTGGCACCTCTGTAATATTTCCTGATGCTATGGGACAAGACACTACCCATCTTGTTTCTAACCCAAACATTCCTTCTCCTAAACAGAACTCCAGTCAAGCTCCTAAATTAGCCTCCTCTAGTGTCTCCCAAAAAACATCAGTTGTACCAAAGAAAAGGCTGGTTAAGAAATCTGTTCACTCTGAACAGAGAGCTCAATAGGCCTCATTGAGTGAGAGTGAGAAGAAAGAAGAATGTTTTCCAGTTCAAAAAAGAAGGCCGATCATGCAAGATGATTCTAACTCTGATGATAAGATGCCCATTGGGCCAATGATGAAGATAAAGAAATCAATACTAGCAATTCCTGATGATACTGTTGACACAACTGGAACCCAGGAGCCAACTAGTAATTCTAGTTCTCTGATCACAAAGTTTCCAGTGATAAAAGAAACTGCTGTGCCCAAGACAGCTGATAAGAGCAAGTTGAAAAGAAAAGCTGAACATGTGGTTAGGTACATCAGAAAGAAGAAAAAGTCCTAGTCCTCTACAATGGATGTCAGTCCACAAGAACCTAAGTCTCAATGGGATTTAGCAACTGAGACACATCCGGTCACACAAGAACCATCTTATCAAAGAGAAGATGCAAAGGAAGAGGCTGCATAAATAATTGTTGATTTTGCTAAAAGTGATCTTCTTGCTGATTCTAAACAATTGCTGCAAGAAAAAGGAGGCTCATCAGGATGTATTGTCAAAGGTGGATGCAATTATAAATGATCTTATATTTGAGGAGAGTTCACAAGAACCTTCACTAATACTTGCTGAATCAGCTCATGCTCCTCAGGTCCCAAAAGAACCATCAGTTCAAAGTACTGATGCTGGCCTATTTCATTCTCCTGACAAATCAAATCCTGATGCTACAACAAATCCTGATGTTATTCAACCTTCCACCAAAGCAGCTACTACTGATGATTCCTTGTTGTTGACTAGCTTGCTCAAGCATCCTAATGTGTTGTTTGTTCACTATCATCACTTACACTTGAGGACTCACCTTTAGGTTATTTTCCTCTGTTGTTCTTCATTTTTTAATGGTTATAAATAGTCTCTTGTTTGAGGTTACCTCTATTTAGATGACAAGCATACTACTCCTTTCAGCCATCTCTTATTTCTTTACAAAATGTGTGATTGTTCTTTTCTGTGAGATTGTGTGAAAGTACTATGAGAGAAAATTAAATTTTGAGTGGTAGTCTCTGTACTGGTAAAATGAGAGGTAGCTTTGAGAAAAGAATTTTATAAGTATTTCTTTACTTATAAACTTTCTTATGTGAGAACCATATTACTCTTAAAATTAATATATTGTGTGAGAAGTGTTGAGATAACTTGAAAAGAAAAGAGAGATTTAGGTGTTACCTTGTTTCATGTTTCAGGATCTCATCAGGAACATACATCTATTGCTAAAGATCCTCACAAAGGCAAAGTAATTCTGCCTAGCTCTGCCCATTCTTCAGAGGGTTTGTCAAGTTTTGATTCTGATGATGATAGTGATCATGTTAATTTTGACACAACTCAGCTTAAGACTGCTGTTGATGCATCTAAGAAGTCTAATGTTGGTTCTTCTTCACATTTTAATGTAATTTCTTCTTATTACGATGCCGGTGTTGAGCATTTTCGAAAGTCTGAATGGGATTTTATATGGCGAGATGCACATACTTCTATTTCCTCTGCTGTTGGTATGCAACATGTTCACAGGGCCTATGATGAAATTCAAAATCCTGATCTGAAAATGCATCTTAAGGCCTCTACCATCAATGTCAAAGGACTTCATTCTAAACTTGCTGAAATGAAGAAATCTCATGCTACTGTCAAGGATAAGATTGATGCATTCATGATTAATACGCCTACCTCTGCTGAACTCACTAATGTGAGGAACTGTTATTAAAGGTGTAGTTCAATCTCAGCAAAGCATGGATTCTCTCCTTCCCTCTTTGGAAGATAAAGTATCTTCTATGGCTGCTATACTGGATGCTATGTATTCTCTTCTTTCAAATACTGATACCAAAAAGGGGGAGAAGATAGCTGTTACAAAATATACACCTGACTCTATTCAGTTAAAAGATAAAGATACTGATGGTGATGGTGATAAAAATCCGGTTGCAAATATTTAAATTACTCCTATTGATCAACAACCTCAACATTCTAAAAGATCTAGTTTTTCAGGACAAGGAGAGTCTACTGGTGCTTATGGAGTTAAGCACAAGACTAATGTTGATGCTCCTGAAACTGGTGATGTTACAATCTATAACTTAGCAGATGTTAGAATCTAATGTTCAATGATGGTGAATTTATAAAGAGGTGCTCCTGAATTCCTATTTTCTCATTCTCTTTTTCTAAAAATTAAACTACAACTATAAAGTAAAATTCATAATTTTAATTAACATGTTATTTGAAAAATGGTACAACATTTGATGCTTCTTCATAACAAAATAGTTTATTTATTACATTATTTAATTAAAGATATACTTATATTCAAATATTTGTGAGACAAATCCCAAATTTTATATTATTCAATTTGATATGGTTATTATAAGTAATTATATACATAAAGTCCCTAATTTTTGTAGAGTTCTTGAGTCCAAAATCCTAAATTTATATTACAATCCAATCTAATGTTTCAAGTTTTATGTTTCTAATAATTTAAAAACTAAAATAATAAACTACATGATATAAACGTGTCTTATGGTAATTTTTAAACATATATGTTAATTTTTAGTTTCTTTTTATAAACATATTGACAATATTTGATGGATTAAGTTCAATCTTTTTCTTTTACACGTACAGTGATTACGCTGTTTGTATTCATTTAATAAATATAAATTACACAACACAAACAAGAAAATATGTATTATGATTAATGAGATATATTAAAAATATTATGAACGTTATAAATGTTTTACATGAAAATCATACACATTGATAAATACTCAACTTTAATTTTATATGTTTTAGATGTTATATAATATTTATCAATAAGAAAACGATCAAGAATTTTACTAATATAATTGTATGATGTAAAAAAAATCTAGAAAATGACTCGTGCCTCGCACGGGTTATTATGCTAGTTTTGGTGTAAATTGCACAATATTATTTTAAAAAAAATCCAAAATTATTAATCTTAAATTTTCAAGCTTGAATTTAAATAGCTCCTATTATTTTTGCTCTAAGTTTTGAAATATCATTATTTAAAGGCCATACAAAATTCGGAACCATTTAAATTCCTTCATTTTGAGATATATTCAAGATGGTCTTTTCATCAAATCATAAAAATTATAAAAATAATATTTACTTTAATCAATTGTACATCAGAGAAATAAGAACTTCCAAGAAGGAAAGAGTCCGCTCACACTATACATTTGATTGACGTGACTCAAAATCAAATGTCATATATCAACAAAACAAAAGTCTGACTGAATATAGAATATTTCTATATTTAGTCATGTTTGACATTCCAACATTCACAAATGCAGCCGTAATTTAGAAAATCTTTTGAAATGTAATGGTTTTGTAAAAATATCGGCGATATTATTTTTCGTGTCAACTTGGTCCATAATAATATCTCCTTTATTGACATGATCATGTAAGAAGTGATGTCGGATATCTATATGCTTAGTACGAGAGTGAGACACCGGATTTTTACTGAAATTTATCGCACTCGTATTATCGCACAATATAGATACTGCATCAAACTTAATCATATAGTCGGCCAATGCTTGCTTCATCCATAATATTTGGGTACAACATTTTGCCGCCGCTATATACTCAACTTCCACGGTTGACATAGATACCAAGTTTTGTTTCTTCGAGAACCAAGATACAAGGCATCCACCGGGGAACTGACACGTACCACTAGTGCTTTTTCTATCGACTAAATAACCCGTATAATCTGAGTCTGAAAAATGCACTAGATCGAATGGTAGTCCTTTTGGATACCAAAGCCCGAGTTCAGTGGTTTATTTGAGATATCTAAAATCCGTTTCGCGAATAAATGAGATTCTTTAGGCGCCAGTTAAAATCGTGCACATTTGAAGACACTATATTGAATATTTGGTCTACTAGTAGTTATATAATATGCTTCCTATCATACCATGATATTTCTTATTTTCAATTGATTTTTCGGTTTCATCTGCAATTAATTTATCCAAAGGAGACATAGGAGTACTAAGGGATTTAACATTCTCCATCTCAAATGTCTTAAGCATTTCTTTGCAATATTTGGATTGAGATTGATTAATGTCTTCATCAGATTTCTTAATTTGCAATCCTAAAAAGAAATTAAGTTCTCCCACCATGCTCATTTCAAATTCTTTACTCATAATTTATGATAATTCATTACATAACGATTTTTTCGTAGAACCCAATATAATTTCATCTACGTAAATTTGTATGAGTAAAATATCATCACCTTCATACTTTGTAAATAGAGTTATATCGGTAATTCCCATTTTAAATCCACTATTAATTAGGAATTTTCTCAATCGCTAGTACCAAGCTCTAGGAGATTGTTTTAGTCCGTATAAGGCCTTGTAAAGTTTATACACATATTTTAGATGTGTTAAATCTTTAAATCCCGGCGGTTGTCTTACGAAAACTTCTTCTTTTAAGACACCATTTAGAAATACATATTTAACATCCATTTGATAAATCTTGAATCCCTTATGACAAGCAAATGCTAAAAAAATACGAATTGCTTCAAGTCTAGCTACGGGAGCATAAGTTTCAACATAGTATCTTCCTTCTATTTATGTATAACTGAGCTACTAGTCGAGCTTTATTTCTTACCACTGTTCTGTTTTTGTCTAGTTTATTATGAAAAAACCCATTTAGTTCCAATTATGGAAGTATCGGGTGGTGGAGGAACTAGTTCCCAAACTTTACTACGAGTGAATTGATTTAATTCATCTTACATTGCAATGATCCAATCCTCTTCTAGTAATGCTTCTTTAGCCATTTTGGGTTCTATTTGTGATAGGAAACTTAATTGACTAGATAGATTTTGTATTTGAGATCGAGTTTGGACTCCTTTGGTTAAATCTCCTACCATGTTCTCGACTGGATGATTTCTTACCCAATGTACATCCGGAGGTAGTCCATTATCGACCTCAATTATTTCGAGAGGATTATTGTAATATTTGTTCAGTGATCAAAAGTATCAATTTGTTTAATAACATTTTCAACATTAGCTTGACAATCATCTTTTGGATCTTTTTTCTCCTCGACCAAATCTTTATATTTTGATAAAGTTTTTGATTCATCAAATACTACATTTAATGATTCTTCTACAATCAAAGACCTAAGATTAAACACCCGATTAGCTTTGCATTTATTTGAATATCCAAGAAATACACCCTCACTTGATTTAGGGTCGAATTTTATTGAATAATACTTTATATTCAAATTAAAGCATTGACTTCCAAAACCTTTGAAGTAATTTATTGTTATGGATAAAAAACTAAGGTTATTATTTGCTGTATTTATTACTAAGGTTCGGGAGCTCAAGGCCTTTAATGGCTGCTCTCGTGTTTCGTAGCTTAACTCTGCATTTACGAGATGCCTACGTATCTCTGTGAATTAGAGAATCAAGCCAAAAAATATAGTTCTAATTTATGGGGTGAGGCCCCTTATATAGATGTTGGTGGTCCTAGAATTGGACTTGGTATAGGAGACTTGGTAGCCAAGTCTCAGAATTAGAATGGACTTTGGAGTCCTAAATAGTAGGAAACTGATTCCTTATCCTTCTAGGTCTCTTGGAGGCTAATCTGCAAGGATTTATGTCCTTATTGGGACTCTTCTCAATAGCTAATTTTTCCCTTATTAATTAATTACGAAATTAATTAATATTCAGGGTTTTTGGGCCTTCTTTGTTCCATCAGGCCTGATCCATGTGTTAACCTTTTTGGTCTGAATGTCATACATCTTCTTATTGGGCCTAGCAGCCCAAATCATGTATAATTAATGTAACATTTAATTACACAATCAGGATTTATTTATCCCTATCATTTTCCCCCCAACTTTTGGGAAACCGTATAAGATTTCGCAAAAGTTAATTCGTTCATTCCCTTTCAGGGTATCGTTTTACGTAAAGTATGGAGCGACCTACACGTTTACAATGATTTGCCTTGTACGCGGCTTCAGGGTCGTTTAAAAACTTCCTTTTTTTATTTTCTTCCCTTCTCCCTATTTTTAGGACTTTTCTGGTATTTTTCAGGAATTTTCCCCTTTTTCCGAGATTTTTTCACATTTTCTGCAATTTTTCACAAATATTTTCAAATTTTCAGCCCTTTTTCGACCAGGATCCTAGTCAAAATTTTGACCTGGATCCTAGTCGAATTTTGGGCCAGCCTTTCAATCCTGGTGGAAGGATTTCGACTAGGATCCACAACCTGGATTTCGACTGGGATCCTAGTCGAATCTTCGACTTGGATTTTGGTCGAAATTTGTGTCTTTCTTTGCTTCCTGGTCGTCAGGTTTCGACTAGGATTCACGACTTGGATTTCGACCAGGATCCTAGTCGAACCTTCGACCTGGATCTTTAGTCGAGATATTTGTGCTTATTTGTTTCCTGGTCGAAAGGTTTCGACTAGGATTCATGACCTGGATTTCGACCAGGATCCTAGTCGAACCATCGACCTGGATTTTAGTCGAGGTTTCTGCACTTATTCTCGAAAAATATTATGCTTGATTCAGGAAATCGACCTCAACCCTAGTCTTTATTTACCTGGCTTTCGACCTCAATCCTATTCTTTTTTACCCGTAATTTTCGGGTGTCTGTTCGAAAGAATTCGAATATAATTCACGACCTGGAATTTGACCTCAATCCCGGTCTGTATTGGGCTTCTTTCTAATTCAATTTGGATTGGGCCTTGTTTGGGCCTTCTATTTTTAGGGCTTTAATTTGGGCCTGTATTTTTCTAAATTCTAATTGGATTTGCACCTTCCATTTTTCCAAATCCTAATTGGATTTGGGCCTCTTCTTTTCCAAATCTTAATTGGATTTGGGCCTTCTATTTTTCCAAATCCTAATTGGATTTGGGCCTCTTCCATATCAATCTGGACTTTAATATATTAAAACACCTTCTTTAGAATTCTCTAGAATTCTTGGGAATTTTTATTTATTTTCTTTGGAATTCCTTGGAGTATTCTGGAACGTTCCATTTATGGGCTTTCTTCTTTGGGCCTTTATTCTTACTGGTCTTTTTGTCCCTTCAACTTCACTTTTTCTCCTATATAAAGGAGTGAGTAGAGTCTATTGCTCCTCACTTTCTCATTTCTAAATTCTCCTTCTTTTTTCTTCTGTTAAGAATCTCAGAGAAATAACTGTAGGTCGGTGTAATTGAAGCCCCAAAGCCTCCATTTAGCAAGCTAGCCTCTTTTAGCAGCATTACTTCAGGTAAACACTTTTCCCTTTTTTCTTCCTGTGCTTGGTTTTGTGTTTAAAATTGTCTTCTTATGTGCCCTTTTTTTCAGATGGCTGATAAGAAAATGACTCGTTTGGCCAAGATAAACGTGGCCAGAAAGTCCAATGAATTTCCCATTCGATCAAGGTACACTTTCTTGATCGATATGATCAACATCCAAGGAGACGAGTACCCGTCTGATGCGCATTTGGACGCGCACGACCATATCAGCGCCTTGCGGGATCCAAAGGAGCTGGAAAAGTTGAGTGGTTGTTTCAAAATCAAAGAACCTTTCAAGCTAGTTCTTGCAGGTCCGGCCGACAGGGCTTGTCAGTGGAGGAAGGACGCACTATACGTCTATAGGGACACTCTAAGGGCATGTATCATACTCTCTTTTCACCCCTTTATCCCTGTTTTGCTAGCTGATGTGGGCATCAACCCTTGCCAACTCCCTCCTAACTCTTGGAGGTTAATTCTGTGCCACCTGTCGCAATCCGCCAAGCACAATGTCCCTACCTCGGTTGCTATTTTTTGAAAGATTTTTCAGTTCAAGAACAGTCCTGATAAGAATCCGGGGTGGGTTTCTTTGAACCAGCGCCCAACCGTTCCCCGCATAGTGAACGGGAAGTCCATCCCTGACAATAATTTGGGGTGGAAGAAAGATTTTCTGTACGTCCTTTGGGAGGGTGGCGATTGGGGCACCCTATTTCGTTCGTCTTTTGGGCTAGCCGTAGATGGGAGCCCTAATGATATAGTTTTGTCTGAGGAGGAGACTAGAGCTTTCAACCTCCTTACTCAAGATAACGAGACTTCCCACTCTTGGGATCTTATCAGGGAGACCGTTCTTCTAGAATGTTGCCTTTCTCCGGTTCCTAAAAAGAGTATGTTTCCTTCCTTCTCTAGTTGTCTTCGTTTCTTCCACCTTTTACTTCGCTAATTTCTCAACTCACTTATCTTATTTGTTGCAGTGGATGAGAAGATTGAGGAGGCTACAAAGCCTAAAGACCTGGAAACGACCAGGATGAAGCGTGCTGGAAAGGTCTTCAAAGACCCGCGCTTCGGGGATCGTTTCCCGGAGTTCCTACTCCAGCCGAAGGAACCAGGTGAGGAAGGCCCCAAACAACTTTTACGTACTAAACAAAAACTAGGGGCTTTCTTCCAACCCGCTTGGGGAATCCGGGGCAAGGATTCGATTGTTGGCAACACAGTGCTTGCCAATGAATGGTCTATGCATTCTATTTCCCCGGTTGACTATCTAGACTTTGTCCTTCAACATGACTTGGAGACTAACGAGCTTTTCGGAGCTCAGGCTTTGGCGATGGTACATCTTTTTCCTTTGGCATTCATAGTTTTTTGCTGTAATTTTTCTCATTTCTCACTTTTGCTTTGTATCTTATAGGCGAACGTCCATTTTTAAGGGGCGATTCACCGAGCCAAGGCTTGGAAAGTTAGCTTAGAGGATGCAAACAAGAAGCTCGAGGAGGCCAACCAGAGTATAGAGGCTCTTGAAGCCCAACTCGCCTCATCAACTTCTGACCTTGAAACGGCCCGGGCTGAGAATGTTATCCTCACGGCTCAAAAAGACAAAGTTTTTGACGGATGGATGGATACTCAGGAATTTAAGGATTTAATGGTGGAGCATGATGCCCTCCTACATCCAGTCAGCTATAAGGAAGGCTGAGACGCTGCTGTGGAGACTATCCAGGAAGAATTTCCTGAGATTCTTGAACAATCTCCTTTCCCCTACCCTGTGAAAGTCCCAGCACTTGGAGGCGTTATAGATAAGCTCGCCGATCTAATTAAGGATGACCCATCAGGGAGTCAAGGCCAAGGCCAGAAAAGGAAGGAGCTTGAATCCAGCTCTGAAGAGGAGGAATCTTCTTCCGAGGAGGAGCCTGAGCCCGTTATAAAGAAGGCCAGGGTAGAAGAGCCTCCAAATCCAGCGTCTCCTAAACCAGCGTCTTCTTCGGCCTCCAAGGCATCCGAGGATAGTTCCGAGGGAACCTCTGTGGAGACTTCCAAAGAGACATCCGAGGGACCGACTAGAGACACATCCGAGGAGACTTCGGATAGTGGTTCCGAAGAATCTGAGCCTTCCAAGGCCTAAGTTTATGTATTTCTTCTTTTTTAGACAATATTTGAACTTTGTAATTGACTTTTATTATTTTCAGTTGTATTTGCCCAAGCATCATCGTATTTTTCCAATTTTTCAAACTTAAGTTTATAACTTGGTTTTATCCTTCACAATGCATCAATCTAATGGGCTAAGATTAAGTCAAACGCTTTTTATTATAACTTGGTATTCTTGATACCTTTCATAAAATGGGTTCAACCCTGATAAAATCTAAACATCTTTTATATAAAAATCCTAAGCAAGCAAAGCTTCAAGGTGCTTTTAAACCTACTTGTCACTCTGACAAGTGAGAATCGTACTTTAACTGTTTTACACATAATAAACCTTCAGGTTTTGGGCATGCCAAGTTCTCGGGACTTCAAAACCATCCATAGTATCCAGCTTGTATGTTCCTCTACCCTGAACACTCTTGACTTTGTATGGCCCTTCCCAATTTGGGACAAGTTTCCCTTTCTGCCCTACACCAGAAGCTTCCACTTTCCTCAAGACTATGTCACCTTGTTTGAAGAACCTTTCTTTAACCCTTAGGTTGTAGTAGAACGAAGCTTTTTTCTGATATTCCACTATCTTTGCATGTGCCTCATCTCGTACTTCATCAATTAGATCCAGGGCTAACCTTTGCCCTTCTTCATTTTCCCCAGCATTGAAAGCTTGAATCTTGGGGGAGGAATGTGATATCTCTACAGGAACAACTGCTTCTGCACCATATGCTAACATGAAGGGAGTTGCTCCAGTCGTGACTCTACAGGTAGTCCTATAGGCCCATAGTATCGAGAGTATTTCATCCACCCAGTTGTTCCTTGACTTCTCGATCCTCTTCTTTAATCCATCCAGGATTATTCGATTCGCCACTTCCGCTTTCCCATTGGCTTGCGGGTGAGCCACAGAGGTGAACCGTAACTCAATTTCATTCTCCTCACAATACTTCTTGAATTCTTCATTGTTGAATTGTGTTCCATTGTCAGTGACTAGGATGCGGGGAATTCCATACCGGCATATAATATTTTCCCACAGGAATTGTGCAACTTATTTAGTTGTGATTTTGGCCAAAGGCTTGGCTTCATTCCACTTAGTAAAATAATCAATGGCTATAATCAGGAACTTCCTTTGTGTCATGGCCATGGGGAAAGGTCCCAGTATATCCATTCCCCACATAGCAAAGGGGATGGGCGAGTTGATGGAGGTCAGCATCTCGGGGGGTTGTCTAACGACTGGTGCATGCTTCTGACAGTGGTCACACTTCTTCACATATTCTTTGGCATCAACCATCATTTCTGGCCAGTAGAAGCCTAAACGGGTTATCTTATGAGCTAAGGCCCTGCTGTGGCGCCCTCCAAACCCGGGTCAGAAGTTTGGGGTCTACACACACACCTTATTTATAACCTCCTTATAACAATACTAAAGATAATAATAATATGCAATGACCCTACTTACTAACTACCACGGATCGCAACAGGTTAAAGTATGCACACAAGCCAAACACACTAATATATTACATACCGATTAAATCCCAACCATTCAAACTCGAACTGAGTATTAAACATATTACAAACTTTTACAATTTACATTATTCCAAAAGAAGTCTACTAGCTCAGCTTCAACAGCCTTAATCCCTAGCTCTCGCACTGGACTGGGGATCCTTGCTACCAACTGGTTCCTTCTTAACTGGAAAGAGTATAAACAACATCGCACAAATGAGCTAACTAGCTCAGCAAGTCACAATGACAAAACCGAGAATAATGATCATCAAGTGAATATGGTTATGATATCAAGTGAACAATGGATTATGATTTAGAATTGGATACTATATTTTTATTTTAAAACCAAGGTTGGGCTGTTGATCAGTCACGCACTAACCCCGAGCAAAGCATACAGCATTGCTCTAACTACTGGATCCAAGGCACATATTGGCCTAACTTGACCATTATATGGTCTGACCACGAATCTGGTCCACAATTTTATAAAAATAATCCAATTCTAACAAAATAACAAGATTAAACAATAATAAACAATAATTAGAATCATTAATAACAGTGAGTGTTTAACAATGAAAGGGTTTCAACCCTTGTGTGGATCAACAATGTACTTTCAAGGCTTGGATGTTGGGTAATGAAAGAATTGGATAACAAAGGAACCAATGTTTCATGGTTTCAAGAATTTGGTCTTTCAAAGCATAAGATACCATGGGTTGAGTATATAATAATTCAGTTCAGTGTCTGGTATTTAGTTTGTACGTATTTGTGGAGTAGTATCGTAAATTTATGGTTCGTGTTTGGGTATACAATAATCAATGGCTTAGAAAGAATATGGTTCATGGCTCAAGAACAATAACTGAAATCAGGGTTTAGGTTTCTGTGCATCAAAGCACTTGTAATGTCAACAAGACTATCAAGTACTACAATATCTCGAGAAAGATCAGAACACTTGCCTGGGAATAGCTTACTATCCTGCACTCGCTTCCAATCACAATCGTTTTACTCCTCAACTACCTGTTTCCCTTTCCTATGTCTTGCCTCTTCTGCTCACATAATATAAGCATCTATCAATCATTAACTCATAGGATTCTATTCAACACATACTTCTATCTACCCTTCGTTTCACCCACATCCGATTAACGGATTGAAAGTTATGCAATAACCAAGTAAACACCGAATATATAGACCGATAGTCAATCAATAAGTCACGTATAACACATAATACATCACGTAATCAATGACATATCATTTATAAAGAAGTCTCGGGTCATAAATATGCTTTCGGGTATTTAAAATGATTTTTAAAGTATTTTTCAGAATTAATACAGGTCGTTGGATCAATTTCGGGTTAATAAACAGGGTTCGGTTGGCCAATTCTGGCTTCGAAACAATTTTATAATAATTATCGAGCCTTGAAAATAATTTAGAATAATATTTTAAAGCTCGAAACTATTTTTCAGAATTTTTAAATCATTTTTAAATAGTTAAATCTAATTAAATAATTAATTAAAATCAATTAATAATTAATTAAATCAATTAATCAATTAATTTCCGAATTAATTGACCAATTAGTTAATTAAAAATTAACTGAAATTATTTAACTAATTAATTCAGATTTATTTTTGAATTAAAAATAATTTTCGGAATTAAAATAATAATTTTTTAGAATTTTCAGAAATTAAAAACGAATTTTTCTAATAAAAATAAATAGAAAATATGATTTTAAACATTTTTAAAACAGGAATCCTAAATTTGCAAAGTCTGGAAACTTCAGGGACCTAACTATATCGTCCCCAAAAGTCCAGGGACCAAACTGCAAATTTTACACCCCGTCGCCGGAAAACACAGGGGTGGTCGGAGAACACGTTCCCGGCGTCCTCACCCCACCAACACCTCCATATCACATCTATACTTTACCAGGAACACAACCAAGCCAACTAATCGTTCTAATCATCCTTGAGTTGGCCGGAATTTGGCCGTGAAGTTTGCCAGTTTCCGGCGAACTTCGGAAATATTCAAAATACAACTCCCTTCTCTACAGACCTCGTTGATTCATGAAACTTATACGACTAGATTGCAAATTTCACAGAGAACACAATCCAGTATATCACAACATCATTCTATTCCAAAATAAGAAACCCTCAAATTTCAATTAAGAACATTCATACGGGTTATAAACCCTAATTTTAAAATTCGAAAATCAAACTCAAATTTGAACATGTTATTGAACTCCAAATCAGACGTATAATATATCAAAATCATCAGGAAATCAAGCTCTACAACATGCAATCATCAAATCATACAAACAATCATCCGAACAAAAATTCATATTTTTAATCAAAATAATTCAAAAATAAATAAAAATATATAAAATCAACCTTTGATTCTGCAGTAAAATAGGTTATGGAATCTGATAGAGCTCTTCATGACCTTCAAATCTGGTACTCGAGCTTTTCAAACAAAGATCAATAACACCTTCAAAAGTTGGTTTGATTCTTGGAACAGTTTATGAATATATGATTTTTCTCTGTAAAATTATATAATTATCTGTCTGCAAATGATTTTGATACGAAATAAAATACGGTAAAAGGCTATTTATATTTACGGGAAATTAGTATCCCGTTGGATCATTCCGGATATAAAATGGTACGTTTATTTGTAAAAACTTATCCAAACGGTATCGGTTTTCGGGATAATTATCCAAATCAGTACAATTTGTACTGCGGTCTTGGTCTCAGCGCCTGGTTACACGTATTACGAAGTGATAATTATGATAGTTTAATAAAAAGCTCCCGTTTATCGAAAATACGGGTTTTATTGATTTACCGAAACGAATATTGTATCGTAAATGTTGCGCCGGGACCCGCGCAGGACAAACCGTACGCCGGATCGAAAAAGTCGAAACATGGAAAAGGCTTGGAATATTACAATTAGGTTAGGAAGGAGTTCTCGGAAGAGTTTCGGGTTCCAAAAACGTAACAACGGTTGACGTCGGTTGGTTCCCGTTTTTATAAAATAGATTTTAAATACTCGGAAAAAGATTTTATAAATTTCATATGATTCATATAAATTCATAAATCAACATAATAATAATTAGGAAGATATGACAATTATCTATATTTTATTTTGGACATATAAAAATTGAAATACTCAATTAATACTATTTTTGAATATTCAAATACAAATAACACTTAACAGTTAATTCACAGAATAGATACTGAACACACATAATAATTATTTAATAGCAAAAATAATTACATGATATATCCCGGATATTGCATCCTCCCCCCCTTAAAAGGATTCTGTCCTCAGAATCTCTTAAGAAAATAAATGAGGGTACTGTTCTCTCATTTCACTTTCTAACTCCCAGGTTGACTCTTTAACCTTTGGGTTTCTCCACAATACTCTTACTAACTTTACCACTTTATTCCTCAATACCTTCTCTCGCTCCTCTAAAATCACTATCGGACTCTCTACATATGACAAATCTGTCTGAAGCTCTATTGGCTCATATTCTATTACATTCTTGGAGTCTGGATTATATTTCTTGAGCATCGATACGTGAAAAACATTGTGAATGTGCTCCATGTGCGGGGGTAATGCCAACTCATAAGCTACCTTGCCAACGTGCTTTAAATCTCAAAATGTCCGACATATCTTGGGCTTAGCTTTCCTTTCTTTCCAAACCTCGTTAGTCCTTTCCATGGTGATACTTTCAGTAATACCAAGTTTCCTTCTTCAAATTCCATGTCTTTCCTTGACTGATCTGCATATTTCCTCTGACGATCTTGTGCGACTATCAATCTCTTCTGGATAATTTCAACAATTTCCTTTGTCTGCTATACCAGTTCAAGTCCAAGTATCTTGCATTCTCCTACTTCGTCCCAATATATTGGAGATCTACATTTGCGTCCATAAAGAGCTTCATAGGGTGGCATCCCAATGCTGGCGTGATAACTGTTGTTATAAGCAAACTCTACCAGAGGTAAATGCTCGTCCCAACTTCCTTTGAAATCAATAGCACAAACACGTAACATGTCCTCGATTGTCTGGATCGTTCTTTCACTTTGGCCATCCGTCTACGGGTGATAGGCCGTACTCATATTCAATCTTGTTCCCAAACATTCCTGAAAACTCTTCCAGAATCTTGAGTTATACCTTGGATCTCGATCAGATATGATAGATACTGGAACTCCATGACGAACTACAATTTCTTTTAGGTACATATGGACCAACTTGTCGAGCGAAAATCTTTCATTTATAGGCAGAAAATGAGCTGACTTGGTAAGTCTGTCCACTATAACCCAAATGGCATCATGATTAGCCATTGTCCTTGGTAATCCAACTATAAATTCCATGGCAATGTGTTACCACTTCCATTCTGGAATCTCCAATGGCTGTAGCAATCTGCTTGGTCTCTGATGCTCTGGTTTAACCCTTTGACAGGTATAACTTTTAATAACCCATTCCGTAATTTCCCTCTTCATGTCTGGCCACCAATAATTCTTCTTTAAATCTCTATAGATTTTGGTACTCCCTGGATGGATGGAATATCTTGAACTATGCGCTTCCTGCAAAATTTCATTCTTCAGCTCCGTTACTGGTGGAATCCAAATTCTAGAAGAAAACCTCAAAATACCTTGATCATCCTTTTGTGTGCACAATTCTTCACCTGCCAAACGATTTATGTTTTGATCCATTATATCTTCCTGACATTTCTTTATTTTCTCCAACAATTCCGGCTGGAAATTCATATTGTACACTTTAGCTTCCTCAGGCTTGCAAATTCTAATCTCCAATTTCAATTTCTGAAATTCTTTATATATCTCTTCAGGTACGGATAACACATTTAACCTTTCCTTCCGACTTAACGCGTCTCCTACAACGGTCGCCTTACCGGGATGATAATTAATCGAGCAATCATAATCCTTGATCAATTCTAACCATCTCCTTTGCCTCATATTAAGTTCCTTCTGGGTAAATATATACTTCAAAATTTTGTGATCTGTATAAATCTCGCATTTCTCTCCATACAGATAATGTCTCCAAATCTTCAGAGCAAATACTATGGCTGCTAACTCCAAATCATAAATAGGGTACTTCTGTTCATGTGGTTTCAAATGCCTTGACGCATACATAATCACCTTGTCATGCTGCATAAGAACACATCCTAATCCTTTATGAGAAGCATCACTATAAATTATGAAATTCCCTTGATTGTCTGGAAGTGACAAAATAGGTGCCGTGATTAATCGTCGCTTCAATTCCTGAAAACTTTTCTCGCATTTGTCGTTCTATATAAACTTTTCATTCTTTCGTGTAAGCTTTGTTAATGGTGTGGCAATCCTTGAGAAATTTTGAACAAATCGACGATAATATCCCGCCAATCCTAGGAAACTTCTTACCTCGGTGGTTGTTCTCGGTCTTTCCCAATTCGTAATTGCCTCGATCTTTGCCGGGTCCACCTTGATCCCTTAATTAGTAACTATATGTCCTAAGAACTGAACCTCTTGTAACCAAAATTCACACTTCGAAAATTTAGCATACAACTTCTTTTTCCTTAAAATCTCCAAAGTTGTCCTTAAATGTTCCACATGATCCTCTTCTGTCTTTGAATAGATCAAAATATCGTCTATAAATACAATAACGAACTTGTCCAAATATTCCTTGAAAATTCTGTTCATCAGGTCCATAAATGGTACCGGGGTGTTGGTCAATCCAAAAGACATTACTAGAAATTCATAATGTCCATATCTTGTTCGAAAAGCTGTCTTTGGTATATCTTCTGGCTTGATCTTCAGTTGATGATATCCCGATCTTAAATCGATCTTGGAGAAATACTTGGTTCCCTTCAATTGGTCAAACAAATCATCAATTCTAGGTAACAGATACTTATTCTTGATTGTAAGCTTGTTGAGCTCCCTATAGTCGATACATAGTCTCATGCTTCCATCTCATAGTCTCATGCTTCCATCTTTCTTCTTGACAAATAATACCGGTGCTCCCCACGGGGATACACTGGGTCTGATTACTCCTTTCTCTAACAACTCCTGCAACTGCTTCGCTAGCTCTTTCATCTCAACAGGCGCCATTCTGTACGGGGCCTTGGATACTGGTTCTGTTTTAGGTGTTAAGTCGATCGCAAATTCAATTTCCCTATCTGGAGGAAGTCCTGGCAATTCGTCGGGAAACACGTCTGGAAATTCATTCACAACTGGAATATCTTCAAGTTTTGCTAGCTCCTGACTCTTGTCAATCACATATGCTATAAAATGCTTGCATCCTTGCCGTAGTAACTTTTTAGCTTGAATTATTGTTAAGAACTTCTTTACTTACTTCTGTCCCTTGAATGTTACTATCTTTTCGTCAAGCATCTTCACCATTACCTTCTTGTTTCGACAATCTATCTGGGCATCATGCCTAGATAACCAATCCATCCCTAATATAATGTCAAATTCTCCTAACTTAAATGGTTTCAAATCTACATAAAACTTACTACCAGAAATCTCAACCTCACAATTCCCACAAACTTGATTCACCGTTACACGTTCTTGATTTGCTAATTCCACAGTCATTATTTCATTTAAATACTCTACTGGACAATTTAACTTGCTAACAAAATCTTGTGAAACAAACGATCGAGTTGCTCCCGAATCTATTAACACTTTGGCACATAAAGAATTCACATTGAGCGTACCTGCCACGACATCTGTATCCTGGATAACATCTTTCACTGACATGTCGAAAACTCTAGCCCTTGGAGTCTCATTTACTGCTGGGGTAGATCCTATGATCCTTAATGTATTACTGACTGGGGCTGATATCTTGCAATCCCTGGCCATATGTCCTGGCTTTCCACATTTGAAGCACGTAAATCCAATGGCGAGAACCTTTACTGCTGGATTTCGGATAGGCTGATCCTTATTTGCTGGCTCTCTAGCTGGCTGATTTCGGCACTCCCTCGAATAGTGCCCTTTCTGGTTGCATTTGAAACATACCACATTCAACTTGTTACAAACTCCTCCATGCTTCTTTCCACAAACTTGATAATCTGGAAAAGTTAATCTCAACTGATTCGGCTGATTCACATTAGCTGGACGATTGCCCTGGCCTCTGTCTCCTGCATTTTGTCTCCTGAAATTAAAATTTCTCCCTGGCTAGAACTTGCCCTTCTTAAAGTTTGGAAACTTCCCTGGTTGTGACTGGCCCTCACTTCCCTCAACCTTCCTTTTCTGGCTTTCTTTCTCCTTCTGGAACATCTCACTCTCTGTCTCTGCTATCATAGCCTTTTGTACTACTCCTGCATAGGTATCCAATTCAAAAATGGCTACCTTCCCTCTGATCCAGGGTTTCAAACCTTGCTGGAATCTTTTAGCTTTTTTCCTGTCAATATCCACATACAACGGTACATACCTTGACAATTCCTCAAATTTACCCTCATAATCTGTTACCGACATGTTCCCTTGCTTTAATTCTAAAAACTTCAGCTCCATTTGATCCTGAACAAACTGAGGAAAATACTTTTCTAGAAACAATTCCTTAAACCTCTCCCAAGTAATAACATCTGTACCTTCCAATATCTTCACCATCTCCCACCGGTAGGTGGCCTCATTCTTCAAATAGTAACTTGCAAACTCAACCTTCTGTTCCTCTTTCACTTTTACTAAGGCAAATGCCTTCTCTATTTCTTTTAACCACACATTTGCTTCAATCGGCTCTAGGGAACCCTTGAATTCTGGTGGGTTTACTGCCTGAAAAGTTTTGAAAGTTACCTGGGGATTGGTCTGTCTTTGTTGTTGTTGTGCGAGGTGAACTGTTTGTTGGGCCAAGATTTGGAGAATCTGGGCTATTGTTGGGTCTATGGGTCCTGGGTTCACATTCTGGTTTGTCTCATCTTGGTTATTATTGTTGTTGTTGTTGGTTTCTTCATTCTGGGTGTTGGTGCGGGTATTTCTTTTAGGAGGCATTTTCTGTAAAGAATCAAACAATTTATTTAGCTTTTGAATCAAATCTTTGCATAAAGGAAAAGTTTTGTAAAACAGGAATATCTCCTTTTTGAAAATAGTTGTAACTAAGTAAATTGCATGCTTCTTTACAGAATATAAACAGTTATGGAAAACAGGGTACATGGTATCACAGGGTATAACTGGTGCAATAAATAAGGTAAAGTAAAATAGGTGCGATAAAGTAAATGACAGTGCTGGAAAAGAAAAGGTACTGATATATAGATCAAAAGTTTTAGGGTAGTACAAGCGTAAAGATGCTTCGGAAGTAAAAGAAAAAAGGGGTACAACAACCTACTCACTAGTCAGCATCGCTAGTCTATATATACAACTCAAAAGTCTACTGATACACACTACACACTAGTGTACATACTACACAACCATACAACACTACCCAGTATCTCCGTCTCTGAATCTCTGACTTAGCTCCAAGGAAACTCTGGTCCTGCCAGCCTCTCTAAGTCATCCATTACCTCAGTAGCCCAGCCCATCAGTGCATCAGGGCCTCTGCCAGGTAGTGTAGCTCCATGCAGCCTAGCCTCGAGAACCCTCCGTGTCACATGAATCTCCTCTCGAAGCTCCCTCACACCACGATCAACATCTGTAGTCCTGATAATATCATGTAGCTCTCTGATCTGAGCCAACAAGGAATCACGTTCCAATAGAAGAGCCTCATACCGGTAATAAGGAACTGGGGGTAATGTGGACTGAAATGGGGCACTCGCAATTGAATGCCCAGTGGAATCTGAATCAGCTGGTGGGGGTCCTCTAACAGATGGCCTCATGCCTGGAAGTGGAATAGCCTGCAGTGGTACGGGCTGCAACACCGATGGAGGTAGAATAGCCAATGCTGGTGGAATAACAAGACGTGGATCCGATGCTGGCGCTCCAACTGAAGACTCTGAGTGATCAGCTGATATGGTAATAAAAGAGTCGGCCATCGCTGCTATCTGAAATTATATCGCAATATCAGAATCTCAAACCACCACGCGAAGTATACTAATACCGGTTATACCATAACACTCAACCTCTCGACGTTCTATCATTCTATTCCTTACTTCTAATCCTAACCCTCTACCCATTCCCGTCAACCTAGGCTTGTGTCAGTGACTTATAACCTGTAGCTCTGATACAAAAACTGTGGCGCCCTCCAAACCCGGGTCAGAAGTTTGGGGTCCACACACACACCTTATTTATAACCTGCTTATAACAATACTAAAGATAATAATAATATGCAATGACCCTACTTACCAACTACCACAGATCGCAACAGGTTAAAGTATGCACACAAGCCAAACACACTAATATATTACATACCGATTAAATCCCAACCATTCAAACTCGAACTGAGTATTAAACATATTAAAAACTTTTACAATTTACATTATTCCAAAAGAAGTCTACTAGCTCAGCTTCAACAGCCTTAATCCTTAGCTCTCGCACTGGACTGGGGATCCTTGCTACCAACTGGTTCCTTCTTAACTGGAAAGAGTATAAACAACATCGCACAAGTGAGCTAACTAGCTCAGCAAGTCACAATGACAAAACCGAGAATAATGATCATCAAGTGAATATGGTTATGATATCAAGTGAACAATGGATTATGATTTAGAATTGGATACTATATTTTTATTTTAAAACCAAGGTTAGGCTACTGATCAGTCACGCACTAACCCCGAGCAAAACATACAGCATTGCTCTAACTACTGGATCCAAGGCACACATTGGCCTAACTTGACCATTATATGGTCTGACCACGAATCTGGTCCATAATTTTATAAAAACAATCCAATTCTAACAAAATAACAAGATTAAACAATAATAAAGAATAATCAGAATCATTAATAACAGTGAGTGTTTAACAGTGAAAGGGTTTCAACCCTTGCGTGGATCAACAAGGTACTTTCAAGGCTTGGATGTTGGGTAATGAAAGAATTGGATAACAAAGGAACCAATGTTTCATGGTTTCAAGAATTTGGTCTTTCAAAGCATAAGATACCATGGGTTGAGTATATAATAATTCAGTTCAGTGTCTGGTATTTAGTTTGTACGTATTTTATGGAGTAGTATCGTAGATTTGTGGTTCGTGTTTGGGTATACAATAATCAATGACTTAGAAAGAATATGGTTCATGGCTCAAGAACAATAACTGAAATCAGGGTTTAGGTTTCTGTGGTTCAAAGCACTTGCAATGTCAACAAGACTATCAAGTACTACAATATCTCGAGAAAGATCAAAACACTTGCCTGGGATTAGCTTACTATCATGCACTCGCTTCCAATCACAATCGTTTTACTCCTCAACTACCTGTTTCCCTTTCCTATGTCTTGCCTCTTCTGCTCACATAATATAAGCATCTATCAATCATTAACTCATAGGATTCTATTCAACACATACTTCTATCTACCCTTCATTTCGCCCAAATCCGATTAAAGGATTGAAAGTTATGCAATAACCAAGTAAACACCGAATATATAGACCGATAGTCAATCAACAAGTCACGTATAACACATAATACATCACGTAATCAATGACATATCATTTATAAAGAAGTCTCGGGTCATAAATATGCTTTCGGGTATTTAAAATGATTTTTAAAGTATTTTTTAGAATTAATACGGGTCGTTGGATCAATTTCAGGTTAATAAACAGGGTTTGGTTGGCCAATTCTTGTTTCGAAACAATTTTATAATAATTATCGAGCCTTGAGAATAATTTAGAATAATATTTTAAAGCTCGAAACTATTTTTCAGAATTTTTGAATCATTTTTAAATAATTAAATCTAATTAAATAAATAATTAAAATCAATTAATAATTAATTAAATCAATTAATCAATTAATTTCTGAATTAATTGATCAATTAATTAATTAAAAATTAACTGAAATTATTTGACTAATTAATTCAGATTTATTTTTGAATTAAAAATAATTTTCGGAATTAAAATAATAATTTTTAGAATTTTTAGAAATTAAAAATGAATTTTTCTAATAAAAATAAATAGGAAATATGATTTTTAAACATTTTTAAAACAGGAATCCTAAATTTGCAAAGTCTGGAAACTTCAGGGACCTAACTGTATCGTCCCCAAATGTCTAGGGACCAAACTGCAAATTTTACACCCCGTCGCCGGAAAACACAGGGGTGGCCGGAGAACACGTTCCCGGCGTCCTCACCCCACCAACACCTCCAGATCACATCTATACTTTACCAGGAACACAACTATACTTTACCAGGAACACAACCAAGCCAACAAATCGTTCTAATCATCCCTGAGTTGGCCGGAATTTGGCCGTGAAGTTTGCCAGTTTCCGGCGAACTTCGGAAATATTCAAAATACAACTCCCTTCTCTACAGACCTCGTTGATTCATGAAACTTATATGACTAGATTGCAAATTTCACAGAGAACACAATCCACTATATCACAACATCAATCTATTCCAAAATAAGAAACCCCCAAATTTCAATTAAGAACATTCATACGGGTTATAAACCCTAATTTTAAAATTCGAAAATCAAACTCAAATTTGAACATGTTATTGAACTCCAAATCAGACGTATAATATATCAAAATCATCAGGAAATCAAGCTCTACAACATGCAATCATCAAATCATACAAACAATCATCCGAACAAAAATTCATATTTTTAATCAAAATAATTCGAAAATAAATAAAAATATATAAAATCAACCTTTGATTCTGCAGTAAAATAGGTTATGGAATCTGATAGAGCTCTTCAAGACCTTCAAATCTGGTACTCGAGCTTTTCAAACAAAGATCAATAACACCTTCAAAAGTTGGTTTGATTCTTGGAACAGTTTATGAATATATGATTTTTCTCTGTAAAATTATATAATTATCTGTCTGCAAATGAATTTGATACGAAATAAAATACGGTAAAAGGCTATTTATATTTACGGGAAATTAGTATCCCGTTGGATCATGCCGGATATAAAATGGTACGTTTATTTTTAAAAACTGATCCAAACGGTATCGGTTTTCGAGATAATTATCCAAATCAGTACAATTTATATTGCGGTCTTGGTCTCAGCGCCTGGTTACACGTATTACAAAGTAATAATTGTGATAGTTTAATAAAAAGCTCCCGTTTATTGAAAATACGGGTTTTATTGATTTACCGAAACAAATATTATATCGTAAATGTTGCGCCGGGACCCGCGCAGGACAAACCGTACGCCGGATCGAAAAAGTCGAAACATGGAAAAGGCTCAGAATATTACAATTAGGTTAGGAAGGAGTTCTCGGAAGAGTTTCGGGTTCCAAAAACGTAACAACGGTTGACGTCGGTTGGTTCCCGTTTTTATAAAATAGATTTTAAATACTCGGAAAAAGATTTTATAAATTTCATATGATTCATATAGATTCATAAATCAACATAATAATAATTAGGAAGATATGACAATTATCTAAATTTTATTTTGGACATATAAAAATTGAAATACTCAATTAATACTATTTTTGAATATTCAAATACAAATAACACTTAACAGTTAATTCACAGAATAGATACTGAACACACATAATAATTATTTAATAGCAAAAATAATTACATGATATATCCCGGATATTACACCTGCCCCCCAAGTGTTGCCCAAAAATACCTTCATGTACTTCTTCAAGAGCCAAGCGTGCCTCATCGGGCCCGAGACACCTTAAGTAAGGAACCACGAAAGATCTTTTATACAGAATCCCATCTATCAAAGAGTACCTTAGTGCTCGAACAGCTAACTTTCGTGCTTCAGTAGGATCGTTTGGTAACCAACCAGTTTGAATTTGAGCCTTAATGAGATCTATCCATGACGTCCCCAGGCCTATAGGAGCTACAAGCTTAACATCGATGCTCCGTGTCTTCAAAACGCGGAAGTATACACTTCCTGAATTTTCTTCTATCTCAGATGAAGCAAACTTTGATAATGCATCTGCCATAGCATTTTCCTCCCTTGGAATGTGCTCAACATGGCATTCATTGAATTGGGTCATCACAGCCCTTACCAGGCGGACATACTTAGCCATCGTATCATCCCTTTCCTCAAACTCTCCCTTTACCTGGGATACGATCAGCTTCGAGTCTCCACGGACTTTTAAGTTCTTGACTCTAAGTGTTCCTGCTAGGCCGAGGCCAGCTATCAGAGCTTCATATTCTGCCTCATTGTTTGTGGTTGGGAAGTCTAACTTCATGGCATACTCAATTAAGAACCCATCAGGGCTTTGTAAAACCAATCCTGCTACACTTGAATTTGTTTTTGATGCTCCATTAAAATAGAGAACCCAATATTCTTTCTCCTTATCATTCTTTTCTTTGTCCCCCTTATCAACTTCCTTGTTTTGAGGTATGGTATCTTCCTGCCCCCCAACTTCTTGGTTGGGTATGGTACAATCCACCATGAAGTCAGCTAACGCCTGGGCCTTTATTGCCGTTCGTGGCTTATACTTTCTCCCAGCTCTATTGCCCACTTGATCAACCTCCAACTAGCCTTGGGACTAAAAATGATATTTCTCAGGGGCTGATTTGTTAGCACTTCAATTTGATGAGCCTGAAAGTAAGGACGTAACTTTCTTGAAGCCATTACCAAGGCTAGAGCAAATTTCTCAATAGTTGAATAATTCAACTCAGCACCATGCAGAATTTTGCTGATATAGTATACGGGTTTCTGGATTTTCAGTTCCTCCTTAACCAACACAGCGCTCAAAGCACTCTCTGAAACGGCCAAGTACAAGTTTAAAACTTCATTCGAAGCTGGTTTGGCCAATAACGGGGCCTGGGCCATTTATTGCTTTAACTCCTCGAATGCCTTCTGATTTACCTCACTCCATATAAAGTCCTTAATGTTCTTTAGTGACTTGAAGAATGACAAGCACTTGTCTCTAGACTTGGAGATGAATCGTCCCAGTGCAGCAACCCTTCCTGTGAGCTTCTGAACATCCTTGACAGTTTTTGGTGGTTCCATGTCCAGGATTGCCTTTATTTTATCGGGGTTGGCCTCGATCCCTCTCCTGAGACCACCAGTCCCAAAAATTTTCCAGATCCTACTCTGAAAGCACACTTTGTAGGATTTAACATCATCTTGTGGTACCTCAGGACCTCAAAAGATTCCCTCAAATGGGTTATATGATCAGTCTTTGCTAGACTCTTGACTAACATGTCATCAACATAGACTTCCATAGTCTTGCCAATAAGATCCTTAAAAATTTTATTTACCAATCTTTGATAGGTGGCTCCTGCATTCTTAAGACCAAATGCCATAACAATAAACACCAAAGTCAGTGATGAATGATACCTTTAGAATGTCATCCTTGTGCATCTTAATCTGATTGTATCCACTAAATCCATCCATGAAGCTCAGCATTTCATGCCCAACAGTGGCGTCTATCAAAGTATCGATCCTTGGTAACGGGAAAAAGTCCTTAGGACATGCATCATTTAGATCAGTGAAGTCCACATAGATCCTCCATTTTCTATTGGCCTTCTTCACCATTACAGGGTTTTCTAACCATTTCGGAAATTGAATCTCCTCAATGAAACCAGCCTCTAAGAGTTCCGGGGCCAAACTTCTTTTCTTTTGTTTCACTGTCTTCCGATTTGGGTCCACATTCAGCTTGTGAGTAATCAGTTTCGGGTCTTTGCCTGGTATATCAGCTGTTGACCATGCAAATACGTCACTATTTTTTGCAAAAATTTCACCAACTTCCCTCTAAGGGGCTCCTCGAGCGTTGCTCTAATAAAAGTCACCTTCTCAGGATCTTCGAGGGCTAAAGGAATTGAAACCAAGTCTTCTACTGGCTTTCCTCTTTTCTCATCATTCTCTCGGATATCCAGATCTTCAATAGGAAGAACCTGCCCCCCAACTCCATCTGCCCTCAAAGAGGCCACATAACAGCTTCTAGCCATTTTATGGTCTCCTCTCTCTTCTCTGATCCCATCCCGGGTAGGAAACTTCATAACTAAATGGTAGGAAGAAGGGACTGCCTTGAAGGCGTGTATCCCTATTCTTTCCATGATAGCGTTGTAAGTCGAACTAGCCTTCACCACCACGAAGTCCAACATCTGAGTTTCTTGCCTTGGTTCATGTCCTATGGTTGTTGGCAACTTGATTAGCCCTTCTACGGGGTACTCCACTCCCGCAAACCCATATATTGGCATGTCGGTTGGGGTCAGTTGGGAGTCATTATATCCCATCCTCAAAAAGGTGTCATGGAGCAAGATATCCACTGAAGCACCATTATCCACAAGGACCCTTCTCACTGGGTTGTTCCCTATTATCGGGGTTATAACCAACGGGTCGTCATGGGGAAATTTCACACCCTCCAGATTAGAATCATCAAAAGACATTGTTACTCCTGTCCTGGCCCTCTTCGGAGCATCCCCAACAATATGCATAACTTCTCGGGCATACGCTTTCCTGGAGTTCTTGGATAACCCAGCAGCAGTTGGTCCTCCAAATATTGTGTTTATCACAGGCCCTCAGGGTCGTGGTCCTCCGAAGATTGTATTTATCATCGGTCCCCTAGGCTGGGGATTCCGCCCCTGATCGTCTTGGTCCCTCCTATGATCTTCAAAGTTCTTTCTTCCATTGTTATTCCTATCCCCTCCATCTCCAGTGTATTTGTTCAATATTCTTTTTCGAATGAGGAACTCAATTTCATCTTTCAGTTGCCTACACTCATCGATGTTATGACCGACATCGTTGTGAAATATGTAATAATTGCTCTTATCTAGCTCGGCAGGATCAGCCTTCAAGGGCTTAGGCCAACGAATATCTCGATCTTTCTCGATTTCCATCAAGATCTGGCTTCTAGGAGCATTCAGCTTAGCGTATTCAGTGAACTTTTGCCCAGGTCCTCCCTTCTTGGGGGTTGAATCAGGGTTTGGCTCGGTTCTAGGATACTTGTCCTTAGTGATATATTCCAGGTTAGTTTTCCGCTTCTTGCCTCCACTGGGCTAATTACTCACTACGGTCTTCCTCATGCTCTCTTCCACCTTGATGTACTTCCCGACTCTATCTTGGAGCTGCAACATGCTTTCAGGGGGGCGTTTCGCCAAGGACATCTTGAAGAATTCATCCCAAGTTTCCTGTTGCAGTGCTATCATGGCTACCTTGTCATCAAGGTCCGGGACTTTCAAAGCCTCCTTTGTGAAATGATTTAGGTATTCTCTCAAGGATTCCTTTGCTCCCTGTACAATGCTCATGAGGGATGCTGAACTTTTCTCATGCACTCTCCCACTGATAAACTGTTTAATGAAAGCCTGACTTAATTCTCTGAATGACCCAATAGAGTTTGGGGGCAAACGACTATACCACCTTTGACCCATACCCGACAGGGTTTGAGGAAAGGCCCGACACTTAATAGCATCATTCACGGGCTGCAACAACAATGCATTAGAGAATGTCCTAACATGATTAGTGGGATCTCCCGTGCCATCATAAGCTTTGATAGTTGGCATATTGAACTCTTGAGATATGGGCATTCATTATTTCTTCAGTGAAGGGTGGAGTAGGATCATCAGGATCTCCAAGGGGAAGAAGATTGCTTAGATCAGCCCTTGGGATAATAGCCCTTCTCTGTACTGGACCATCCAGGTCTATGACAGGAGGAGGATTTATCCCCCTAGGAGGTAATGGGGGTCTGGTGGACTGGTGGGCCTCCAAGTCGCGCCTCAGCCTCGTGAGCCCTGATCCTTTCCTGCACTTCTTGGGGATTCGTCCTTTGGGTGCTCTTAGGACATTGGCTACCATCAGCCATCGGCTCTTTGCCAGCATGTCTCCTTCTTGGGGCTACTTCATCATCCGAAGATTCGGAGTCTCTCTCAGTATAAGGACCAGAAAATTCCTGATCCTCAGGGATAGGAGCCAAACCTCGTATGTAGGAGGAGATCGCCCCCGTGCTTCACTCCGTCCAGCATGTCGACTTCCTCCAACCTCGGGATAAAGGGGCATCCCATAAGGGGGGTTAGTAGTCATAACAGTTGAATATTCGTACCCGATGGGTCGAGAATTCACAGGTGCATGTAGTTGTTGAACTTGGGGATTCGTACCTTGAGTAGCCGAGGGAATCGTCCCTTGTGGCTGAGGTTCAGTTGCCCCTATCTGGGCTTCTCCTTGCGTGGTTGCATAGGTTGAATGAGGAGGTACATCCACAGTTGACGAAATCACTTGGGTTGTCCCCGTTAGTGTTCCTCTTGCAAGGGCTCTAACTGTTCTCCGTGTTTTCGCCATGGTTGTTGTGCTTTCCCCCAGACGGCGCCAAATGTTATGGATAAAAAACTAAGGTTATTATTTGCTGTATTTATTACTAAGGTTCGGGAGCTCAAGGCCTTTAATGGCTGCTCTCGTGTTTCGTAGCCTAACTTTGCCTTTACGAGATGCCTACGTATCTCCGTGAATTAGAGAATCAAGCCAAAAAATGTAGTTCTGATTTGTGGGGTGTGGCCCCTTATATAGATGTTGGTGGTCCTTGAATTGGACTTGGTATAGGAGACTTGGTAGCCAAGTCTCAGAATTAGAATGGACTTTGGAGTCCTAAATAGTAGGAAACTGATTCCTTATCCTTCTAGGTCCCTTGGAGGCTAATCTGCAAAGATTTATGTCCTTATTGGGACTCTTCTCAATAGCTAATTTTTCCCTTATTAAATAATTATGAAATTAATTAATATTTAGGGTTTTTGGGCCTTCTTTGTTCCATCAGGCCTGATCCATGTGTTAACCTTTTTGGTCTGAATGTTATACATCTTCTTATTGGGCCTAGCATCCCAAATCATGTATAATTAATGTAATATTTTATTCCACAATCAGGATTTATTTATCCCTATCATTTATCTTAGGGGTTTTCTTAAAATAAAGCTCATATGGAGTCTTCATTTAAATAGGTCTTAGTAATACTCGATTAAGAACATGACAAGTCGTTAATATCCCTTCGGCCCAAAAATATTCAGGTCTACAATATTCATTTAATATAGTATTTGCCATTTCTTGTAACGTTCTATTCTTTCTTTCTATTACATCATTCGATTAAGGTGTATACAGATGAGAGAAGTTGTGAGTAATACCACTAGTTTCACAAAAGCTACAAACTCGAAGTTTTGAAATTCTTTTCTGTGATCCATCCTTATATAAATAATTGATGTTTTTTGTTGAGTTTATATTCTTTTGCAAAGACTGAAAAATGATTCAAATGCCTCACTTTTTGCTTTTAATAATATTGTCCACATATATCATGAGAAGTCATCGAATACTACTGGAGTATACTAACATCCTCCCAAACTTTGTACGAGAACAGGTCTTATTAAATCCATATGTAGAAGCTCAAGCGGTCTAGTTGTAGACACCGTGAATTTGGCTTTATGAGATGATCGAATTTGTTTACCAATTTCACATGCTTCATATATGTGGTCTTTTATGAAATTGAGTTTTGGTAAACCACGAACATGTTCATTTGAACAAATATTTTTAGTGAGTTTCATGTTAATATGACTCATTCTTCGGTGCCATAACCATGGATCCTCATTTATGGTAACTAAACACACATTTTTATAATTATTAATGTCACAAGCGTATATTTTTTTTCTCGTGGATATGTCATGACCAATTTTCTATCTTTATCAAAGATGAAACAATGGGTTGAATAAATGTAACCTTGCATCTATTATCACAAAGTTGGCTAATCGAGAGGAGATTATATTTTAATCCTATGACTAATTGTATGTTACAGTTTTTAAAGGTTCCATTTCCAAGATCACCAACACCAATGATGTCGCCTTTTCTACTATCACCAAATGTAACAATTCCCATGGTAACTTTTCTAATGTTGTTCAAAAGAGATTTATTACTTGTCATGTGTCGTGAGAAACCACTATCAAGATACCATATGTCTTTCTTAGCAGCAAGGCACACCTATATGAAATATTAATTAAACCTTTTGGTACCGTTCTTACTTGAAGGTCCAGTTGTTAGTATATCATATGGCATATGAGAATTTGCATATAAAAATCTAGGAATATGATATTCATCATTTATACCAAATATTGTTAGAGATACTTGAGTCCTATTTAAAATATGATAAGGATTCCTTCGAGGAGCATATGTCATTTTTCTAGGAACAATATTTTTATTTATAGGTCTAGTATATGCAAGATGGTTCATGTGTTGTCTGTATGAATTATCATAATAATGCATATTATGATCAACACGAGACCTATCATTTTGCGCAAAGTTATGACTTGATCTATTTTGCACATGATTTGTTTTCCTAGGCATATAATAAGAATTTATTTTTCGAGTATGATCATAACCATTAGAATTCTTGTTTATATTTCCTAGGAATGTTCAAAAATCGACTTTTATTAGTACTTGTACTAACTTGATTTTTAACGTTCCATTATTGAAAACTAATTGGTTGTTGATGATAATGAAACTTTGGTTGCTTCTTGTCATTTTTGACCATTTTATTTTGATCAACTCTCGTTTCATTATTTTTTTTATAAGTTTACTTTTAGGAATTCATTTATACTTCCCCTTTCGTTCACCTTCTTTAGCTTTGCAATATAGACTAATATGTCCGTCTTTATTATATTATGAATATTTGTTCGAAGATGAATTAAGAGATGCATTATTTGAGGCTTTAGAAATTGGAACTTCCTTGTTAGGTGGAAAGTTCGAATCATGTCCTAAACCTTCCCGGTTATGTGATTCCTTAGAGTTACATACTATTTGATCTAATATGACATTACTCTTAGTGAATTGTTTAACGTTTCTCTCAAGATCTTCCTTTTCTCTTAATAAGACTTTGATCTTATTATTTAGAAAGGTTTCTTGATGAGCTAGTTGACTTATGAGCTTATTTTTATATTTTGTTTGAGGTTTATTTTCTTGTAATGCAACCATTTTAAGTTATGAGATAACTTGTTCTCGTTCATTAAGTTTGGTTTTGAATTTACTAGTTAATTCTATAAATTCGTAATCCTTTTGTTCTAGGATACATTGGTATTCAATTTTATTTTCTTTAAAGGCTTCCCAAAGCTCTTCTTCAACATTTCCCGTTAAGAATTGTTCAAGATCTTTTATCCGTTCACTATTTTTCTCATTTTCTTGAATCAATGATTCATTTCGAATTTTTAAATTTAAGATCTCTACGTGGAGATCATTAGTGTTTTTGGATAATTGAATCTTTTCAATTTCTATTTCTTCCACTTGATGTATTAAGGAAACATTTTTTATTTCAAGTTTTCGAATCATTTTTTCCTTAATGTTTACATCGAGTTCCAAACGTTCATTTTGGGAAGAGAGGAAATCATAATACTCTATGTCATTGACTTGAGTATAGGCCAACCGAGTGACCTCTTTTTGTAGTTCAACTTTTATTTCTCGCATTTTATTCCTTTTGGAATTAATCATAATAAATCATTGACTAATATCATAATGACTAGTTTTCATCCTTTTTATAAGGAGCAATAGATCTAAGAAGTTTAGGTTGGTATGATCAATACTGGACATATTCCAATCAAGATCATTACTACCACTACAAGAAGCTGGATTATTTAAAGAATTAAGGCTTACCTCTTGATGAGTAGTTGAGCTTTCCTTTGATGTTCCTTCATCACCAATCACCATCAAGCACAAGTTAACAACTTCTTCATTTTGTTTGAGAGCTTCTTCATCTTCACTTAAGTCCCATCCGTTCTCTGCAACAAGGCTTTGACCTTTACCCAATTTTGGACAAAGGTTGATATGATCAACACTAGACATATTAAAATCAAGACCATTACTACTACTACAAGAAGCGGGATTATTTAAAGAATTAAGGCTTACCTCTTGATTTGTTTTTACATTCGAAACATAAATCGTGTGCTTCTTTGTTTGATGGTTCTTTAGGTTTAGGTGCAACATAATTATTCAAAAAATTCGGATAATTATTGCTATTATTATGACCAATATTCGGTATTTCATACCTTTACCTTTGTTAAAGTTCGAAGATTGGAAACTATTACTTTTGTAATCTGGTCTTTCTTTCAAGTTAAATACGCGTTGTTGGTTACTTGACTTAAGGAAACCTCTTCCATATCTTTAAGCTTTACTTTGCAAAACCCAACGAAGTTGTCGCGAAAGTAATGTAATCTCTTGTTCATCGAGATTTTGCAATTCTTCATTTAACTCATCGTCATTCTCATCTTCATCGATTAATATATCTTTTAAGGCCATATTCTTCAGTTTTTCTTTGACTTTAGGAATGACCTTTTTCAGAATATTATCTTCCTCATATGCACGAATATTTCTGGATAAGCTATCGATCGAATATGATTTTAGGTTATGCATTTCTTTTATTGTGGTAACCTTAACTTTTCAACTAAAAGGTAAAGCTTTTAAAATTCTATGATTTTTCTCGTTCGTAGTGTAGGCTTTTGCGAGTTGTGAAAGTTCATCGATTATATGAGTAAATCTTGTTTCTATATTGATGATAGTCTCGCTTTCGAGGAGTTTAAAGATTTTATTTTCTTCAATTAAAGTATCCATTCGAGATTCTTTATTATCTTTTGTACCCTATTAAGTAATGACCAATTTATTCCACATTTCTTATGCGAAGTTGCAGTTATTAACACATTTGTATTCTTTTTCCCCAAGTGCACTAGTCAAGACCATTTCCTCTTTAACGCCTATGTTCATTTGACTTTCTTCTTCGAGGTTATATTCAGTAACTCATTTCTTGACAAGTTCATCAGCTACGATTTTCATAGGTACAAGAACACCATCCTCGATGGCCATCCAAATCTTGACACCTTTTGATCTCGCGTATATTTGCATTATCCATGTGGAAAAGTTTGTGTCATCAAATAGAGGTGGTCTTGAACTTGAAAGTCCTTCCCCGCAACCAATCATACTCAAGTATGGCATTTAAAAGTTATCCTTTTTATGGTTTTACTTAATGACTTTTATAATAGTTGAAAATTTGTTAGAATCTACTTTTTGTTGTATTCCTCAATTACCGTGATAATTGATATAAACGGTTAAAAGTACTGCTCCAATACCAACTTATAGGCCCCGTGTAAGGGTAAGATAAGTTAGAAGGGGGGTTGAATAGCTTAAAAACTTTTTAAAATTTAGAGCTTTGCATTTTGAAAATTTCTTTTCTCGTATCTTACTTTAACTACTTGTATGCAAGTATGTTAAGTGCGAAATATAAAGATATGAAAAGAAGATATATGACACAAATGATTTTATTCTGGTTCGCGGTGGCTGACTGCTCAATCAGAGTCCACTCACCCCTAGTCTAGTCCCCGAGCTCCTCCCCAGACTCAAGATTGTCTCTACTATAAAGAACATCCACTGTAGTAGGCGGATAAACCTTTACAACTATTAATTTATCTTGGAGCATCACACATATGTAACTTCCTCAAAATAAACAGCTACAATGTTGTAAAAGACATGCCTGTACTTTAACAAGACTAAGACAACTTGTCAACCCTAAGTAAGTTGTATTGTTATCTAAATTTGTATTTTGTACTTGTAACACTTAAAGTCTGTAAAAATGCAAAGGAGCAGACTTGAGTCTTTTTCCTAAAACAGTATCAAGCCTAAGGCTTTTATCTGGAAGAAGATCAAGAAGATCATGCCTCAGAAGAATTTTGAAGAAGCTTGGAGTTGAATAAATCTGTTTGGAGAAAAAATGTTTTAAGTCAAGATCTCTACAAGTCACAGATTTAATGTTATAGAGAAGTTATTCGAGAACTCCAGAATGACTTATCAAGAATTCATTCAAACTATAGAGAGTACCGACGGATAAGCAACATCTACTCGACGGATGAGCTATATATCCACTCGATGGAGTAAAGAAGTCAGGAAAGCTACTCGAGAACTCAAAAAGATATCGACAAGTCATTCATTCACTAGAGAACTCAGAGTTATCGACATGTCTATATCTATTCGAGAACTCAGAGATATCTACAAGTTAATTGAAGTTATCAAGACTAGAGATCTCGATGAGCTGAAGACCTCTGCAAGCCAAACTCATTATGGAGTACTAGAGATCTCGATAAACCTTAATACTTATTGAGATGTCAAGTGTTCAAATGAATCAAACTGGAGATCTCAAAGTACAGTCTCAAAGTAAAGAATTGCAGATCAGTTTAATATCCAAGATAAAAAATCAACAAACAATCCAACAGCTAGATTGACAGGCCTACAAAAAGCAGCTTGAAAAGTGTGCAAGATCAATGGAAAAGATTAACTGACAGAGGAAGATTAAAGTAAACACGGGATGTTAAAGATATGTTAAGCCAGAAATGGAAGATTTTCTTTTCTATAAATAGAAATGACAAGTGACAGTTTAGAAAAGCTAATAGCATGTTTATTATCCACTGTGTAAACCAGCAGTTAACTGAGCTATAAAGTTAACACTGGTCCTCTAGTTAGAAGTAACAATTTAGATCAAAAAAATTCTTGTAACACTCTCGAGAAGAAGCTGAGCTCTTTAACTTAGAAGAGCTTAGAAATTTTGTAGCAAAGCAACTTAATTTTTAATACAAAAATTAAGTGAGTTTTGAAGATCTGTGTTCTTTATTTTATGCATGTTTATTTCTGCATGAACACTTTTCTATACAAGATTTAATTTACTTTTTTCAACCATTATCTTTCAAGAAAAACCCAAAATCAGAAAACACATTCACCCCCCCCCCTCTGTGTGTGATTCATTACCTAACAAGTGGTATCAGAGCAAAATCTGAAAGCAAATATATTCAAGATCTTGAAAGAATGAATACACAGAAAATCAGTAGCATCAAAATTCCTACCTTTGACAAAGCTAACTACACTCTTTGTAAAAAGAAAATGATGCTGTTTATCAATGGCAAATCCATTCTACATTCAGATGCTCAAGAATGGACCCTTCATTCCTATGGTAAGTATTGAGGAATCTACAGATGGAGACATTATCTTACCAGATCATTATGCTCCAAAAGATCCTGCTGAGTATACAGATCCTGAAAAGGAGAAAGTTTCCCTGGATAACAGCTTGCAAATGATATTGATTGAGTCACTTGACAATGTGATGTACAACAATATTATCAACTGTGATACTGCCAAGCAGATATGGGAAAAGATTGAGATACTATGTGAAGGAACTGGGGAGGTTAGATCAAATCAAAGAAGGATACTGATTTCACAATATGAGGGTTTAATGGCTAAGCCTAAGGAAAGCATTACTGATGTGTTTGAAAGATTCAACAAGCTGATAAATGACTTGCAGCTTCATGACAAATATTATGAAGCTGAAGAAGTGAATCTAAAGTTCTTGCTAACTCTTCCTGATCATTTGGAACAGAAAATCTCAGCAATCAGGGAAAGAAGAGACTTGAGCAGAATAACTCTGGAAGTTCTGTATGGGATTCTTATAATATATAAACTAGAGATGATTCAAAGGCAATCGCTGAAGTCTGGTCAAGGACATGTGGTGGATGGCTCGAGTGTTTTAATTGTTAATGAAAGCCACTCATTCAATAATAAAATAAGACACCAAACATTAAATGTGTAACGACTCGTATACTTTTATATTTAATTAAAGTGTAATTATGGAATTATTAAATGAATAATATATGTGTATAGCTTCTGTCAGCTATGTGTTGTTTTACTTTTATCTATGTGTGTGAATTATGGTGTCCAGGGTGGTTCGTGTAATTAAATATGGACTTGTATTGAATTGTATTCACTTTTAAAGTGGATTTAATACAAATTTATTTGTGTAAATATTTGGAATATCTCTAAAATTGCTTTTATGGTTTCATAATTACAGTAATTATTTTTGGGATTTTATAAAATTTAGAAATCAATATTTTATCAATTATTTAGCCCTGTCTAATTTTCTGATTTCATTTATTCGTAAAATCTATATTTAATTCCCGAAATATTCAAAAATTATGAAACTCATATTTATTCAAGTTGGGAATATTCCGGGAATTTTAAAATTATTTTGGGGATTTTTGAGATTAATTTCACCTGCGCGTTGATTCATTTATTTGTTAAAAGCGGGTATAAATTGTGTTTCAGAAATTATTTTAAAATTGCAAAATTTATGTTTTTATTAACTTCGGAATATTTATAATATTTTAAGAATATTTTCGTGATTTTCTGGAATTGTTTTAAGTGCAGCTCGGTTCGTTAATTGTAAACTGCGTGTACGAGTTGCGTTTTAAAAATAATAAAAAAATTATGAAAAAATTATTTTTAAAAGCTTTGAATTATTTGTAATATTTAAAAAACTAAATTGGTGATTTTAGGGTTAATTTTTACTTGTAGGTTTGTTCAATATTTGGCAAAACACAAATAAAATTTGGAATTTATAGTATAGTGGGGCACGTGTCAGAATTTCAATCATTCAATAGAAATGTGGCAGATTATTATTGCTCACTGTGTTACTGTTGTGTATCAAAAATAAAAGAATCACACAAGCAATAGCTCGTCTCTCTCATCTTCTCTCTCGTACCTTCTCGATCTCTCTTCTTCGATCACTTTCTTCTCTCCCCCATTATTTTATTCTGTTCTTCCCGTGTTCACAAATAATTTTCCCTGTTTCTTATCCTTTTTCTTTTCTGTTTCCTTCCGGTTCCTTTCCCCGCCGTATTCCGGTTTACTCCGGTAATTGTTCGGTTGCCCTGTACTCCGTTTACTGCTTTGTTTTGGTCTCTGTTCCAACCTGATTCTTGGTTGCAGTGTGTGCGTGCGTGTTTATTAATTTGTGTGGCCGTGTTCTCGGTAAGCCGCCGCCGCCGGAATTCCGGTAGGTGGCTGGTTCCGTTTTGGCCTCTGTTTCTGCTTGTAATAATGTACATATATACATGTATGTATATATTGTTGTTTCATATTTGTCCGATTTCTGTTGTGATTTTCTGGCTAGTTATATTTACGCGTGTTGTGCGCGTGTTTCGCGGTTGGACCGAGATTTTATTAATTGTATTACATTATTTTTTTACAGGAAATCGATTGATTAATTTTGTGAAATAATTAAGTTATGTACGAGAATTATAAATATTAATTGGTGAAATTTATGTAGGATGCCCAGTATAAACGGGAACCCATGAATTTTACCGCCATCGGCGATGAGCCTCGGTGAGCCGACGGTGGACTGTGATGTTTATTCTGAGTCCTAATTTTAAAATATTAATTTAGTTCGTAAAATTATTTTCAAAATGAAAACTATTTACCGGGCATATAAAGACTGTATCGAGATTTTGGTTGCGTAGTTGATTGCGGTTGTTGTTGAGTGGTTTGGATTATAAATAATGATTGTTATATTAATTGTTTAGATTGATTGATTGTTGTGATTGACGTCGATATTGTATTCGACGGGTAGTCCGATAAACAAAAGAGACGCTGCCCGATTTCCGGGAAATTGATCTACCGGAATACGGGAGCGTATCTGATGATTATCGGGACGTCAAGTGGCTATTTAAATACATATGTGTGTTTATTATGAAACTCGAGTGTACGATGTGATGAAATATTTTGCCAAATCAATAACCCTGATTCCGTAAAATTACGAGTATACATATTTTCTGGAAATGAACACCGAACCGATTTCCGGGAACGTGAACCCTAATTGTTGTGTATGTTATTATGATGCGAATAATGAATAATTACGAGTCGGGATATATTATCGGATGGGTAGGTTGTTAGCGAGGATATGTCAAGCATATCTAGACATCTAACGTAGAGTGTTTCGGCTCTGTAGGATCTAGTCGAAGGACTCAAGAATTGATATTGAACTAAGATAAGCTAGTGATCAGTCGACAAGCGCAGCGAGGTTCCTAAGCGAAGGACCTGAGCGTTGAAGCCGGATCCAGGATATTCAAATAGTAAAGCGATAAAGTCGAGCGTCTCGAATCGGTTCAAGGTCAATCAGAGATAATTGTAACACTTTGCAAGGCAAGTACCCCTGACCATTCTTTTATAGTTCAGTGCATATGAATAGCTAAATGTTTTATTCTCGTAATGGAACAAAAACGTTTTAAGTTACGCATCATCTGTAGTTATAAATCAATGTTTTCAAATTATTTTGGGGAAAAGTAACTTCGAAAGGTACCTATCTCGAATGAAATGAATTGCGAACTGGATTTTATAAGTGAGCTGGTTAAATAAATGATTTTGAAAATGAGATAGGTACAAGTGTTTTGAAAACTGGATAAAAAGGTCAGATATGGGATACATTGGGGCCAGAGCAGGCCTATGGAGGTGGCATAAGAGGCTAATTCGGTTGCGTGCACTATAAAACCTATTAGTCCAGCAGGTCAGAGACGACCTAGCTAGTCTCTGAGTTCCAGAACAGGTATATGGGATGGCAGTGAGAGTCGTCCAGTGTTGATAGCCTGATCAGCTATCTTCACATATCCGTAAATATCTGATTTGGCTTTGTGATTATCATAACGGAACAAGTAAGTTATATAGTGGATTTGGAAATGAAAATGGCATGCTAGAATTAAACTCTGGTATTTGTACACAGCACACTACTACATTGTTTTGTTGAGAGCATGCTAGTTTTGAGTATCCAGTTTATGAATGTTTTACATGTTTTGTAAACGAGCTATAATCTCTATTCCTATCACTGTTTTATCGTAAACTGTTTTATTGTTATTCATATAATGGTACTGCTGAGCAATTAATTGCTCCCCCTTGCAGAATATTTTACATATGTATTGCAGATGCCTAGGAGATTCTTGCGTGGTAGTCAGGGCAGAGTTCCAGCTCCTTTCGTGTCAGGCTCCTCTGAGGTAGTTGTATTGAACCAAAGATTATCTGTTGAGTTACTGCGTTAGGTTAGTTATGTCAGGATTGTTAGAAATTAGTTGGGTTGTAATAGTTGTAACCTAAGTCATACTTAAACCTGGAAAAGGTCTTGGTAAAGGGGTCGTATTTATGTATTATCAATGATTTGGATTGAATTATGATTGTTATTACTGTTGTTGATGACGTCAACTCCTGACCCCGGGGTTGAGGCCGTCACAGTTGGTATCAGAGCTACAGGTTTGAGTAGCTGATTTAGGTTAGAAGTAGAGTCAGAAGAGTGCAGGAAGGTTTATATATAGATGTTAGTCAGCAACTCAATCAAAGGAGCGAGTTTAGAAGTTCAGTCAAGGGTTTCAGAGGCATAACCCTGACGTTTATTGGGGATTGGCTGGAACTGCCCTAACCTAGAGTACGTTTCCTTTGCATAGGTATTATTAGTAATGTTCAATAGAGATTTCTAGTTTTCCCTCGAGAAAACGAGTCTGATTGTGAGGATTCAGCGTTGAGCGGGCCCTTGGTGTGTTAGCTGAAGAGGCGCCAACGTTATTTCTAAATATCGCCTTTTCTATATCAAGGAGTGTTATTGGCCAGATGGTGTGACCTCGGTAAGCTGGATGGGATGATAATCGTTAGCGGCTGCTATAACAGTTAAGTTTCAAAGTGAATGAGGACCAGTACGGTGGTGTAAATCTTGATTCCTTATACTTCATTCTTGAGACCTATTTTGTTTCCAGAGTAATTGTTTCCTATTTCTTAAGTTACTTATTTTCCTGTGAGAAAGTTGTGAGCCCGAAGTAAGCTACTTAGGGCTATGTTGATCTCATTACAAAACAGATTCACCCCTTCCTAATTGTGAATTTTCTTTTGAACCTTGTTTCTTCTCGCGGAAATTCTATCGGTTGATTAGGGCAAACAGTGCATATGAAATGACCATTTGTCTATGTGACAAAAGGGTCTGGTGGGACGCCACCAAGTTATATATTGTGAACTGTGCGGTACTAAGACTGGCCATCTTATGTACTTGTATGGTTGCTCTCAGTCATACCTATATTTTCTTCTTTTGTCCTTCCCGTATTGATTCTTTGACTTTGAAATTTCATTTGAAGTCCCAAGGCAGTGGATTGACAGTAGCTTTTGTGATTAGACGGTCCTGGTCATCGAAAGTAAATGAGAGTTGACTGTCGGGAAAAAATAGAAGTTTTGCATCGGGTTGCTAGTATCTCAGAAACGATAATAGTAGAGAGGATTTATGACTCGATATGGAAGGTTGCGGATTTAGAAAAGTTAACTTTGTGGAAGACAGGTTAATGGTAGGAGATAAGAAGTCGCCCTGAGAAAGAAGAGTAATTCAGTGATCGATGAATCACTTGAGGGTGATAAGAAATCATCCCTGGAGGAATGGTTGGTTGAAATTTGGACCATGGTGCCTAGAGGAGTCTAGCATTCCTTAAGCTTGACATGAATTACTAGTGGGCTCTGTGTAATTGGTGGCTGTTATAGCCGGCCAAGTTTCATTGTATACCAAACTTGTGTTAATGTGGTAATAGAGCAGTGACGGGAAGTGGTCAGTTGTTGTTGTATTAAGGATCTATTCTATGGTGTTTAGTTTCTTTGTATTCTAGTTTCCTGAACTGTTGTTGATTCTGTTACTGTCATTTTTGCTATGATTGCTAGTGCTATTAATCTAGATTTCTTTTGTAAATGGTGTTGGATTTTAATCACAGCGGGGGCATGGCAAAACAGTTTTACACATATAAAATCCAAATAAAAGCATACAGATCATGAATAAAAATTCGAGGGATCGAATCTAACCTTTAAAAATAATTCGGAGACAACGATCAGAGATCCTTAGCAGTTGCTCCTCAAGTGTGAAGCACTCCACCGGTATCCACCAAGAAAACGATGTTAAGGAGGAGGAAGGAGGTGGAGAGAATTGGGTTTTCCAAACTTTTTGGGTTTTGTGTTCGATGGGGTTAGAATAAAATTAGGGTCTATAATAGTGTATTTATAGGCAACATTTTCAGCTGAAATTTTCCCATAAATATTATTATTATTATCCCATTTATTATTCTCATTAATAATGAAAACACCTTTTAATTATTAATCCTTTTTCTAAACACTTTAGAAATAATTCTCTCTCTTGATTTAATTTCCAAAAATTAAATCCTTAATTAATAATATTAAGAACTTTTCTTAATTAATTTATAATCAATTAAATCTCATTTAATCAATTATTAAATTTGCCAATTAATTATTTATTTCACAAATAAATAATTATTAGCCATTATTAATTAATTCCTCCACCATTAAATCATTCTCTTTTTATGGTGTGACCCTGTAGGTTCAATATTAAGCCGGTAGTAGAAATAAATAATAATAAAACTATTTTATCATTATTTATGTAAATTCTCTAATTTATTAAATATGATTAATTAATTAATCACATTTATTCTACATCGTGAGGGATACTTCTCAGCATATCGCGACTCTCCGGATAATATGAATTCACTGCTTAGAATACCAAGAACCTATTCAGTGAATAGTTACCGTACAATAAACTCCTTCTACCCTACAATGTCCCGATTAAATACAAGGCATGGATCTCGTGTCAAGCCTATCTAATTTAATCACTTGCTTACCATTTACTATGCGCAGTTCTATGCAAATTAGAAACTCCTTTCTAATTTCATTCGCTCTGGCCAGAGATTCATGAACTAGCATAAGTGGATCAGCCTTGAACATTCGCTTCCTTCACTGGAAGGGGTAGATCCTTTATTGATCATACACTATCTTCGTGTACAAATTCCTATACCCAGTAGAGCCCTAATAATTGTCCCTGGAGACTAAGAACTAAACCAAAGCATAGTTCAGTGTATACAAGATGACTATGATGACCTCAAGTCTAAGGATACTTTTTCAATTATCACTATGTGAACAACTGCTGACACGTGAGTGAACTCCATCAGTTGTTCAGCTGGGCGAGTCATGTTCAGTGAACTTATTCTATAATAAGCACCTACATACTAGCTATAGTGTCACCACACAAATGTCTATGAGAACAGACATCCTTCATAATGAAGCAAACATAGTATGTACCGATCTTTGCGGATTATTAATTACCCGTTAGTAATCTTACGACCAGGAACTATTTAAGTTTAGAGTTATCATCTTTTAGGTCTCACTATTATGATCTCATCATAATCCATAAAAAGCTTTACTCTAAACTATGGTAGATCTTATTTAAACACTTAAATAGATAAAGCCCGTTATAAAAAACAAAACACGTCTTTTATTAATATCAATGAAATCAAAACAGATTACACAGGAAGTTATTCCTAAATCCTAATTCATGATTGGACTTAGGACATATTCCTTTCAATCTCCCACTTGTACTAACGCCAATCACTCTGGTATCTAATACCCATCTTGTCTTTATGACGATCAAAGTGACTTTCATAAAGTATCTTTGTGAGTGGGTCTGCTATGTTGTTATGTGTGTCAACTTTAATTCAATACAATATAAGAAATGTTACCGCGCTCCCACTAACCCTTTTGTAGACGCATAGTTCATCTACGTTTTTTGATAAAATCAAACTCTTTGATTGTCTCATCAAAACGAATGTTCCATATTTCGAGAAGCTTGCTTTAAACCACATATGGTTCGCAACAGCTTACACACTAGGTTTTCATTTCCCTTGGAAAGAAAACCATCTGGCTATTTGCCAGATCACATAGTCGTAGTAAGCAGCATTCGCAAGCAAAATCCGAACTGATTTTAACAGGGCTACAGGTAAAAGGTTTCATCAAAGTCAATCCATTGCCTTTGTTTGAATCCTTTTCCCAAAAGCCTGGCCTTAAAGGTCTCCACCTGGCCATCTGCTATAATCTATCTTTTGTATACCGTATACATAGATTCCATTCTGGATTTCATGGCACTATGCCATTTCTCTGAGTCAACACTACTCATAGCCTCATTATAGGTCACATGGTCGTCATCGTTAATGATCGACAACTCATTGTCATTCTCAATGACAAGGCCATATTACCTCTCAGGTTGGCGAGACACTCTCCCTGACCTATGAATAGGTTGTTCCACAAAAGGTTGTTCAATCAGAACAGGTGTTTCCACTCGATCTGTAGTAGTTTGTGCTTCTTGAACTTCATCAAGTTCAATTTTGCTCCCACTGTTTCCTTCAAGGATAAACTCCTTTTCCAAGAAGGTAGCATGTCTGGAGACAAACACCCGATGATCGGTGCAAAAGTAATACCCTAAAGTCTCTTTAGGATATCCCACAAAACTACATTTTCCGGATCGATATTCCAGCTTATCTGGGTCAACTTTCTTGACATAAGCTGGACATCCCCAAATCTTAACGTGTTTAAACCTCGGTTTCCTTTCTTTCCATATCTCATACGAAGTTTGAGGAACAGATTTTGGAAGGCACCTTATTCAGTAAATATGCTGAGGTTTCCAATGCATAACCCCATAGGAATACTGGAAGATTTGCATAGCTCATCATGGACCGAACTATGTCTAACAAAGTTCGATTTCTCCTTTCAGATACTAATCTGGAGGAGTCCACTGGGAGACTATACCATTTACTTTGAGGTAATCTAGAAACACTCCATTAAAGTATTCCCCACCTCGATCTAATCGAAGAATTATAATACTCTGTTTGGTTTGTTTCTCCACTTCATACTTATACTCTTTGAACTTTTCAAAGGCTTCAGACTTGTGTTTTATCAAACACATATCCGAATCTAGATCTATCATCTATGAAAGTAATGAAGTTTGAAAATCCACCCATGGCTTGCTTAGACATTGGTCCACATACATCTGTGTGTACCATTCCTAGCAAATTTGCAGCCCTCTCTCCATGTCTACTAAATGGAGACTGCAGTGCCACAATGAAGTGAGATTTTCATCATCCCTTTTCTTTTATTAGTTTGTTCAATCTGAAGTAAATTATGTCACATTTATACAGACCATTATTTAAAGTACCACGTCCATAAAGAATATTATCTCTAAGAATAGAACATTCGTTACTCTCAATAATAAATGAAAATCCAGCCAAGTCTAACATGGGAATAATATTCCTCACAATCGAGGGAACAAAATAACAATTATTTAAAACAATAGTCTTGCCCGTAGGCATATGTAAATGAAATGATTCTACATCTTCAGCAGCAACTCTTGCTCCATTTCCCATTAGTAGAATCACCTCCTCTTCCTCAAGAGTCCTACTTCTCCTTGGTCCTTGCAACAAATTGCAGATTTGAGAACCACGGGCGGTATCTAATACCCAAGTAGAAATTTGATTTAATTACATATTCATTTCTATCATGAACATACCTGAATCAGAAGCGGTAGTCTCACTACCCTTCTTCTTCTTCAATTCTGCAAGGTAAACCTTGCAGTTCCTCTTCCAGTGCCCCACCTTGTTACAGTGAAAGCAAACAACTTTGCTCTTGGGGTCTTCAGCTTTTGGTGGAACCGGCGTTTTCTCACCTACTTTCTTCTTCTTGGAAGGGTTCCTCTTCCTTTTCTTAGGATTGGAACCTTCACTAATTAGAAGAACAGAACTCTTCTTAGGGGGAAAATTCGATTCCGCAGTCTTTAACATGTTGTGGAGTTCAGGCAGGCTGACATCCAACTTATTCATGTGAAAGTTCACAACAAACTGCGAGAACGAACTCGAAAGCGATTGCAAGACTAGGTCTTGGCTCAGCTCCCCATCCATGACAAAACCAAGTTGTCCGAGACGTTCAATCAAATTGATCATCTTAAGTACATGGTCATTCACAGATGATCCCTCAGACATCCTACAACCGAACAGCTCCTTCGATATATCATATCGAGCTATCCTCCCCGCCACATCATACAACTCTTGTAGATGCATGAGGATAGTGTGAGCATCCATATGCTCATGTTGCTTCTGTAGCTCAATGTTCATGGAAGCTAGCATGATGCATTGAGCAACATTTGCATCATATATCCACTTACGATACACAACATGTTCATCATTATGTGCATCACTAGCAGGTTCAGTAGGCTTAGGTGAGTCAATCACGTATTCCAGCTTCTCAATCCTGAGAACAATTCTCAAGTTTCGAAGCCAGTCAGCATAATTAGGACCAGTCAATTTGTGAGCATCTAGTATGCTCCTGAGTGATAGTGTAGAAGACATAATGTACAAACTAAATCTGTAAATGATAAACACATAACAACACTTAGCAAATATTCGATTTCATTTCAAAACACTATATGAATCGGGTCTTTATTCATAAGTGGCTCCCACTAGTTTTCCTAATTTATTCAACCCCCTACGTGAAAAATTAAGCATTCATAATGCTAGTGGGAATAGGGATCCTACATTCCATTACACAACCCCGGCTGTGGCACGAAACGCCATGTAATGTTCAATAGGCAGACAACTCTTGTCAATTACATCTAATGTTATTCCCTAATCAAACTTTAGCCTCTTGAATAATTGAGTCACGGCTGTGGCATGACAAACTCAATATTCTAAGTCAAGTCTAACCCAACATTCCGTACAATTGAATCAGTCCCTAAAGGCCGACGGCTGTGGCACGTAACGACATTTAGATTCTTATTCAATGTACACATCTCTATGTAATAGACAAGTATCTCTTATTTTGAAATCAAAGCCCTCGGCTGTGGCACAAAACGACAATGATTCAAAAATAAGAACTACTTTCTATCATGTTGGAAGGCTATGACCGACACAAGCCCGTTGTATCATTGGCCAATTACTACTTGATATTATTTAATTTTAGAGGGATTATATTAGGGTACAATCATAATCATATTATAAAGAGATTCTTCCTTTTAAATTAAATATTTCAAATCAATAATCAATAATCAGATGATTCCCAGATCGGGTGGAGCATTGTCAAGAGGCGTCACTTAATAACCCTTTCTTACAGATAGAAATCTGTTGTTGACAGAATCATCCTTTCTCTCATATCGAAAATTCATATTCAATTACGTGTTTCACAAACACAAGAATCTCATGATTGTATTCATAATATTGTTATTAAGGTTATGAAACTATTTCACTATACTAGGTTGTCTAACAAGCGCCTTATGTTCATTTAAGTTCACCTAAATCTATCATCGCATGATAAACTAAGCATATATCACATATATCAACATGAATAAACATCAAGGTAGGCATGTTACATCATCTAGCACATTAGTCTAAGCATTATACATCTCTATGTATCACATGAAGCATTTAAAAGCAGTTAAAACAGTTAAAAACAGCTTTAAAACACTTCATGGAAATATAAACAGTTCAAAACTTTTATATAAACAAAAATTGATCACTCCATTAGATCCGTCTCGGAAAAACGAATCCAACGGTATATTGCACGCCTAAAACGGAGTTACGAAACTCCCAGAAAATCAATTTTAAAATCAACAGAAGGGCTGTAACGCATTACAGGAACGCGTTACAGTACCTGTAACGCATTCCAGTGATGCGTTACACCCCTTCTCAGTCATTAAAGGGTGTAACGCATTCCGTGAATGCGCCACAGGTGTGTAACGCATTCCCGGAATGCGTTACACCCCTATTTTTTTTTCTTTTCTTATTTTATACAACCGCCTGACAAGCTCCCGCACGGAATTCCGTGCGCCTGACTTCTCTGTCTCTTCCCCGTGCAGCACAGACAACACAGCAGCAGTACAGATGACTTACAGATGTACATATATATATACTTACAAATAATATATATATATATGATTTATTTAATTACGAATTTAATTACAAGATCTTCAAAAATTCATAATAAAAAATCTATACATCCTAAAGTTATGAAAAAATACCCAGACGATCTACAACATTTGTAGAACCCAGATCAACATTCAAAATTATTTTGAGAAACGATTTCTCATCAGACAAAATTATTCCATGATATAATTTGTAAAAATCATAATTAATTCATACAAGCACATAAAATTCTGAAATTTTTACCACAGATCTATATGCATACAACCTAAGCTCTGATACCATTGTTGGATTTTAATCGCAGTGGGGGCATGGAAAAACACTTTTACACATAAAAAATCCAAATAAAAGCATACAGATCATGAATAAAAATTCGAGGGATCGAATCTAACCTTTAAAAATAATTCGGAGACAACGATCAGAGATCCTTAGCAGTTGCTCCTCAAGTGTGAAGCACTCCACCGGTATCCACCAAGAAAACGATGTTAAGGAGGAGGAAGGAGGTGGAGAGAATTGGGTTTTCCAAACTTTTTGGGTTTTGTGTTCGATGGGGTTAGAATAAAATTAGGGTCTATAATAGTGTATTTATAGGCAAAATTTTTAGCTGAAATTTTCCCATAAATATTATTATTATTATCCCATTTATTATTCTCATTAATAATGAAAACACCTTTTAATTATTAATCCCTTTTCTAAACACTTTAGAAATAATTCTCTCTCTTGATTTAATTTCCAAAAATTAAATCCTTAATTAATAATATTAAGAACTTTTCTTAATTAATTTATAATCAATTAAATCTCATTTAATCAATTATTAAATTTGCCAATTAATTATTTATTTCACAAATAAATAATTATTAGCCATTATTAATTAATTCCTCCACCATTAAATCATTCTCTTTTTATGGTGTGACCCTGTAGGTTCAATATTAAGCCGGTAGTAGAAATAAATAATAATAAAACTATTTTATCATTATTTATATAAATTCTCTAATTTATTAAATATGATTAATTAATTAATCACATTTATTCTACATCGTGAGGGATACTTCTCAGCATATCGCGACTATCCGGATAATATGAATTCACTGCTTAGAATACGAAGAACCTATTCAGTGAATAGTTACCGTACAATAAACTCCTTCTACCCTACAATGTCCCGATTAAATACAAGGCATGGATCTCGTGTCAAGCCTATCTAATTTAATCACTTGCTTACCATTTACTATGCGTAGTTCTATGCAAATTAGAAACTCCTTTCTAATTTCATTCACTCTGGCCAGAGATTCCTGAACTAGCATAAGTGGATCAGCCTTGAACATTCGCTTCCTTCACTGGAAGGGGTAGATCCTTTATTGATCATACACTATCTTCGTGTACAAATTCCTATACCCAGTAGAGCCCTAATAATTGTCCCTGGAGACTAAGAACTAAACCAAAGCATAGTTCAGTGTACACAAGATGACTATGATGACCTAAGTCTAAGGATACTTGTACAACTATCACTATGTGAACAACTGCTGACACGTGAGTGAACTCCATCAGTTGTTCAGCTGGGCGAGTCATGTTCAGTGAACTTATTCTATAATAAGCACCTACATACTAGCTATAGTGTCACCACACAAATGTCTATGCGAACAGACATCCTTCATAATGAAGCAAGCATAGTATGTACCGATCTTTGCGGATTATTAATTACCAGTTAGTAATCCTACGACCAGGAACTATTTAAGTTTAGAGTTATCATCTTTTAGGTCTCACTATATCATCTCATCATAATCCATAAAAAGCTTTACTCTAAACTATGGTATATCTTATTTAAACACTTAAATAGATAAAGCCCGTTATAAAAAACAAAACACGTCTTTTATTAATATCAAAGAAATCAAAACAGATTACACAGGAAGTTATTCCTAAATCCTAATTCATGATTGGACTTAGGACATATTCCTTTCAAATGGACCCCAATATTAAGGATATGGGTATTTTATTGGGTTGTATTTTCTTGATACAAGTGCACTATTTTAACCGTAATATCTTTTATTAAACATTTTGTTATGTTTTGAATAAACTCATTTTATATATCTCAGGAAAATGCCACCTAAGAAAGATACCCAGTCTAAAGAAAATAGTAGTAGTTTTGCGAAGGGTCAAACTATAAATGAAATTCTAGATTTGTTGCGCCAGCAGTAGCAACAACAGTTACAGTTAATCTAATAGGTTCAGCAGCGGTACTGGTGCAGTAGCAACATCAAGGAGTGAACCCAAGTGCTGATTTAAATCTTATCGGAATGTTAACCCTCTGAGTTTAAAAGGGAACCTAATCCAGTAGCTGCTGGAGCATGGTTAAAAGAGATGGAGAAAGCTTTCAATCTTGTCCAAGTAAGTGATAATCTTAAGATTGATTATGCAAATTACTTCTTAAAGAATAAAGTGAATTACTGGTAGGAGTCAACCAGAGCATAAGAAGGAGAGGGCCCTGTTTCATGGGCTAGGTTTACTGAGTTATTTTTGGAAGAGTATTTCCCAGATTGTGTGTGGAGTCAAATGGAAGTCGAGTTTCTAGAACTGAAACAAGGTGAAAGAAGTGTGTTGGAATTTGAGGCCAAGTTTACAGAATTGGCCCGATTAGTTCCTGAGTATGTAAGTACGGAGAGTCAGAAGGCAAGGAGGTTCCAGCAAGGGTTGAAGCCTGAAATTCACAGAGGAGTTGTGGAATTTCAACTCAAGACATACTCCTCTATCGTTCAGGTCGCCCTGGTAATGGAAAATGAGCAGAAGTTGACTGTTAGGAATGAAAGTGATAGGAAGAGGAAGTCGAAAGGTGTTAAGGATCAAGCAAACCAAGGAGAATCTATACAAGGATTTGAGAATTGGTTTGGCCGAAATAGGAGTAAGCAATTCCGGAAACAGATTTTCTCATAGGCTAGGTCTAGTGCTACTTCAATTGCTTCCACTTTAGCCCAGTCAGTTAAGTGAGCAGTAGATTGCAAGTCCTATGACAGGAGACGCAGTGGTGCATGGAAAAAGAACGTGCAATGTTTCAAGTGTGGGCATAAGGGTCATTATGCATCGGAAGGTAATCCAGGAAATCCAGGAGTTATGTATTATAATTATGGAGAAGGTGGGCATGTTACAAGGAGTTGTAGAACAATTATTGAAGATACTACATCACAAGTGTTTAGAAGTTGGATGTAGTTGCAGTTGATCTGACACCCTCCAAGTTAAAGGGGTTTGATGTGATTCTAGGATTGAGCTGGTTGTCCTGTGTTATGACCAGGAGTGGTTTTAGAAGGAGAGAAGTGTAAAGGGTACAGAAGCCAATAGTAAGATAAGTTTCTGGAGGCAGAAGCAATATAAGGAATTCTTCTAATCATGCGAGAAAAGAAGTAATAAGCTAAGGATATAAGGTAGATCCACCATCTGTAAAGATATGAAGAAGAGAATACTGAAGCTGGAGGAATGTTGAATAATAAATAAATGCCCTGGAGTCTCTGGAGGCCAGTGGAACGAAATAATTAGTTGATAATGGTAAAAGTTATTAGAAAGGAAAGTGAGCATACCAGATATAGTTCTCTGGGGGTGCAGCAATGATATTGCTGGTAAGAGGAATGAAATTATGAGATTGTGTACTGATTATCGGGAGTTTAACAAAATGACGAATATGAATAAGTAACCTCTATAAAGAATTGATTATTTACGTGACCTAATTCAAGGAGTGTGTGATTTATATGGGATTGACTTAAGATACAGCCTAAGGACATGTCAAAGATTGTGATTAGGATGAGTTATGAGCATTACAAGTTCTGGTGATATCATGTGGGGTGACAAGTGTATAAGTCGTCTATAAGGATTTAAAGAATATGGTGTATCAGGAGTACTTGGGTGGTATAATCGTATTTATTGATAACATCCTCGCCCATCTAAGGGCTAAGAAAGGCCAACTTGAAAACCTAAAGAAATGCCGTGAAGGGTTGAACAATAGCAATTGTATATTAAACCTTAAAAGTATGAAATTCTGGTCAGGATCCCAGTTGTTTGAGTAACTACCAACCAAGTAAGGTCCATTTAGGAACCGATGTCTTGAATAGAAGAGAAGGAATGAATATGATTAAGATTACTGAGGAATTAGTAGAAGAATTGGAAAGAGTAAAAGTTGGAGTTCAAATACCTAAAGGTGATAAAAAGTGAATATATGAAATTACTTTCTAACCTTGACGGATGAGAATAAGTAAGAGGTGTTCGAATGTTTGGAACTAAGTTGAAAATGAGTACTGCCTATCATCCTCAGATGAAGGGTCAAAGTGAGAAGGTGATTCAGACAATATAAGAAATGTGGAGAGTATATGTGTTGGGTTTATAAAGGAAACTGAAGTAATCACCTACTATGGATTAAGTTTTCTATGATAATAATTACCCTGTTAGTAAGAGAATACTACTTTGTGAAGTGTTGTGTGGACATAAGTGTGAGTCCTCCCTCTATTGAGAGAAAGTGGGAGTAGAGATATTGTTAAGTCCTGAATTAATTTAGTACATCAAGAGTGTGGTGGTGTACTCGGGAAAGGGTTGAAACAACTCGGGATATATAAAATGAGAAAGCGGATTTACATCAAAAGGATATATAGAATGAGGATCGGGGTATAGGCAAAATTTTAACCTTGAAAGAGATTGGTTAAGTTTGCATAGAAGGGACAAGTAGAGTCCTAATTGTATTGAACCATTCGAGGTATAAAGAAATATAGGTAAAGTTATTTATGAGTTGGTATTACCGCCGCAGTTGTAATATATATATATATAAATAATATGTTATACGTGTCAATGTTAAGGCGATATGTACCTGATTCGAACCAAGTTGTTGATTGGGAGCCAAGAGGCTCTCATCCGAATTTGTTTTGCGTGGAATGATCGATCCAAATTCTAGTTCGTTAAAAGCGAATCCCTAGGAATGAGTTTATGTTTAGAGTGAGTATGGTTTGAATAGATCTTTGAATAGAAGAGCCTATTTACGAGTTAGAGTCAGATATTCTTGATAATTATCCTCACTTATTTAGTTAAGTCAGATCTAAGGACAGAATCTTTTTAAGGGGGGAAGGATGTAACGACTCGTATACTTTTATATTTAATTAAAGTGTAATTATGGAATTATTAAATGAATAATATATGTGTATAGCTTCTATCAGCTATGTGTTGTTTTACTTTTATCTATGTGTGTGAATTATGGTGTCCAGGGTGGTTCGTGTAATTAAATATGGACTTGTATTGAATTGTATTCACTTTTAAAAGTGGATTTAATACAAATTTATTTGTGTAAATATTTGGAATGTCTCTAAAATTACTTTTATGGTTTCATAATTACAGTAATTATTCTTGGGATTTTATAAAATTTAGAAATCAATATTTTATCAATTATTTAGCCCTGTCTGATTTTCTGATTTCATTTATTCATAAAATCTATATTTAATTTCCTAATTCTTCAAAAATTATGAAACTCATATTTATTCAAGTTGGGAATATTCCGGGAATTGTAAAATTATTTTGGGGATTTTTGAGATTAATTTCACCCGCGCGTTGATTCGTTTATTTGTTAAAAGCGGGTATAAATTGCGTTTCAAAAATTATTTTAAAATTGCAAAATTTATGTTTTTATTAACTTCGGAATATTTATAATATTTTAAGACTATTTTCGTGATTTTCTGGAATTGTTTTAAGTGCAGCTCGGTTCGTTAATTGTAAATTGCGTATACGAGTTGCGTTTTAAAAATAATAAGAAAATTATGAAAAATTTATTTTTAAAAGCTTTGAATTATTTTTAATATTTAAAAAACTAAATTGGTGATTTTAGGGTTAATTTTTACTTGTAGGTTTGTTCAATATTTGGCAAAACACAAATAAAATTTGGAATTTATAGTATAGTGGGGCATGTATTAGAATTTCAGTCATTCAATAGAAATGTGGCAGATTATTATTGCTCACTGTGTTACTGTTGTGTATCCAAAACAAAAGAATCACACAAGCAATAGCTCGTCTCTCTCATCTTCTCTCTCGTACCTTCTCGATCTCTCTCCTTCGATCACATTCTTCTCTCCCCCATTATTTTATTTTGTTCTTCCCGTGTTCCCCAATAATTTTCCCTGTTTCTTGTTACGACCGGCATTTTATGTAATATTATTTGTGAATAATATTAAGTTAAATAAAAATATATTCAATGCTTGTACGTTTGTGTGAGTGAAAATTTATGCATTATAAATTTGCTTTGGGTAGTATATGATTTTTCAAAGCAAGAATTTATTTAATTTCTTTATTTTTGATTTATAAGGAATATTCTAAGCTTTGGAAAAATTTTCTTTTAAAAGACATTTTGTACACAAATTGTGAAAATGATTTTATAAAGTCTCTAAAAATACAAGTTAATTTATGGTAGAAATTTTATAATTTTTGAACTTGTATTTTATTTTATAAAAATAAATCATTATAAATTTTAGTTGTCATAATTATTAAATTACATGAATAACCTTGCATGCAAACTCTCTTCTATTTAACCAAAGGGCAAAGAAGACATTCTCCACCCCACTAACTCACATTTTGCTAGCCAAATTACCTCCTTGACCTTGCATGCAAATTGCCTAACTTTAGCTAGAGGGTTACTCTTGTCATTTCCTAAATCCACTCACATTTAGCCTAGTCAAAGACATAAAAACAAAACTAAAGTGATGATCACTCCATTTTCACTCCACCCTCCCCTTTTCTCCTCCCTCCCTCTCGGCTCAACCCTCACTCTCGGCCATCCCATAGCCGAGGCCCTCCATCCCCTTCATTTCTTCATTCTTTCACCCAAACAATCATCTTATATTCAAGTAATTTTACTCCCTATATGTTATTCTTATATATTTCAAAAGTTTAGAGTGAAAAACCTATGTTTTGACCTTGCATGGTGATGTTTTGGTTAAACTCAAAGTGAACCTCCTTGATTCTTGTGAATCTAAGGCTTTCACCATGAGTTATAGTATCATAGGGTCAAGAATGGCTAGACATAAGAGTGTTACACTTATGTGAATGCTGTTTTTACCCTAATCCATTCGGCCATGACTTGATAGGAGCCGAATGGATGGTGTTTTGTTGCCTTGTTAACATTTTTGTGTATTTTGTGATGATAACATGAATTTTGTAGTAAAATCTTGATAAAATCCTTTTGCATGCTAGTTGATCATTTAGTTGTAATCCATGTTAGGCTTGCATGTTGAATTATGATAAAAATTTATTTGGAAATCATGTTGTTTTGGTTTGAAAAACCCGAAGGCATGCATGCATGTGGAATTCTCTTAGTTTGTTGTGAAATTTTGATTATTTGGAAAGATTTTGTTAGTGAGCCTTAATTTCAGTAGGAATAATATGATAATATTGATTTATGCTTCTTGTTGCATGGTAATAATTTGCGGTTATCTTTTATAAAAATATATATCTTGTTGTTTCAAAGGCATGAAGATTTGCGATTTGTTAAGAGTAGTCTCTTTTGTTTTGCCATAGTTGCACCTTAGGTAAGGATGATCTCACCAAGGGTATTTTAAGAAAAAGGGAGTTAGTTCAGTAGAATACCAAGTATAGGTCTTGGTTTAAGTATTTAGTTGTTGTTAGTTGGGTTTGTCAAGTTAAAATCTTGGAAAATGAGAGTTATAGTTTCTGCAGAAAAATCAGTTTAGTACCCTGAGGTTTAGAGTGAGTTTTGACCATGTCATTGATGTGCACTTTGAGGCCCAAGCCACCAGAAGTTAGTATGGGGAGTATATAATAGGTTTTAGGAGTTGGTTGGAGGTTTGCATGTCATTTGGTTAGGTGCACAAGTAGAATAACAAAATCTGTCCAGCAGGGGACAGTTTTGTTGCAACTTAGAAATAGGGAGATTTGGCCATGTCATGGGTAGGCCCTCATTAGGCCCAATTGGGCCTTAGTTAGAGGGTATGTCAGAGAAGTTTTTCCAACCATAGTTCATAGGATATGAGCTAGAACCATGTGTCACAAGTTAATTCAAGTCAGGGCATTTTCTGCCCAGAAAAACAGGGGTACCTTGGACTTTTAGCTTAGGCCCAAGAAGGCCCAAGCCAGGCCTTTGAGCCACATCAAGCTTGTGAGATGCCCTTAGGTCAGGAGAGTCTTGTGTAAAAATTTTGAAGAAAAACTTGTAGTTTAAGAGTGTCTAATGCACTCAAGAAACCTTAGTTACCATTCTGAAATTTGCACCAGTGAGCACTTTCACTTATCACATAGTATTAGGACACTTAGAAGTGAGTATTAGGTCAACCACCATAGTTGTAAGATAGTATAAGGTCAGTAGAGCAAAAGGCACAAGTGAGGGTCAATAGGTTTTGGATAATTTAGGAAAGGCGCATTGAGTTAGGAAGCCCAAATTCGAAGACTTCGTTTAGTTAGCGACCAAGTAACTTAAGTGGTGAGTCGAGATCATCCAAGCCTAGTGTGGCATTATGGTGTATATGATGTTATTTGGTATTAATATACGATATGTGATTATGTGGCTACGTGTGTATATTTAAAAATATAAATGGTGGATATGAATTAAGTGTGTATAGGCCTAAGTGCCATCCATGTTTAATTTCGGGTTGTAAATAGGTTAAGATGGAAAGAATATATTATAATGAGGATTATTATTATTTATGTAGGATCTCGAGACGAGGGAAAACTTGCCATAAAAGTCGAGTGAAGCTCCAGTTGTTGCTCCTACCAGTCAGACCAGACCAGTCTATCTCAAGGCAAGTGATTCAACTTGACCTTCGTATTTACTGTAAACAGTTCATATATATATCGATGCAATTATCCTGAGTCATTTTGATATATTTAAATCAAGAGTATCTTTTGTTTATCTTTGAGTTACATAGAGATGCCATGAACCCTCGAGTACGTATTGCAAGTAGTTCAAAAGTCTTTCATGATAGTTTAATGCCATGATAAAATAGAGATTTGTTATAATACCTTATTGATCCTTTTGATTATCATGCTATTGATCCCTGAGAAATCTTGATATTGCACCCTGATGCTTTGATTCAACTCTTGAAATAACCTCGATAGAAACTTTATCTTGATACCTAAAAGCCAATCATTTCTTAAATTCATTCATGATTGTTTGATAACCCTATCCTTACCCTAAAAGCTTGATACCCTGTTATATCTTGAGCTGATGATCACTTTCTTTATATTTTAACACCTCTATCCTATTGGAACCAGTGATGCTTATCTTCTTGATGTTCTAATACCTATACCTTGTCTACAACCACTGCTTTAAGCCTAGTTTGGCATTACTCTTTCATATTATCCAATAGCCTTGCTTAATTTCCTTGTCAAAATTCTTGTTTATGGAAATCTCTCGATTACCCTAATATAGTAAAGTCTAGTGGATCATGGCCCTGAGATTTAGTGTCATATTTCCAGTGTTTCAAGTTGACCTATAATCCCCTGATAAAAAAATGATTTCAGTCAAAAGAGATTTTGTCATAAATCGGCATCAGTTTTCAAAATGAATAAAAGGTGGATTTTTCAGTCCCAAAGGGGGACAAATGTTTTCTTGAATGGTGGATCTGGACTGAGACGCGAGTCCTTTCCACACTTATATTAGGCTTAAAAGTTGCCTAGGGATTCCCAATAATGTTTTAGAACCCAGCGAGGTTCGGGATTACTTCGCGGCTGATCACCGGCTGTAATCCGTAGCGTCATAAAATGATTTTGATTAAGAATGGTTTTAAAATTTGTTTTGATGCAAGCAAAATGATGCCAACTCACATAAGTTTTATCTCTCGATTATCATTGATTATGTCATTCCATTGTCATTCCTAAAGGTATATCTCGATTTATGCTTTGCGTTGTATTGTTAGCACTTGTTGAGCTTTTGGCTCACTTCTTGCTTTACCCTTATATTACAGCTAGCAGCTATGGTTAGATTCAAGCAGACTGCCCGTAAGACCTGTGATGCTGATGCTTATGTTCGAGCTCAGGTAGAATAAGTAATAATAGTTGTGTGAGGACTCGGTATTTGTAATCAGATGTAATAGTTGGTAGTGTTGGGCTGTTCCAAACCCTAAACTGTAAGATCTTGGATTTTGGTTGTGTATTCTTCATTAAAAAGATGTAATAGCTATATTTATTTCGCTATTTAAGTTGGGGGTGTGACAGGTTTTGGTATCAGAGCTACGGTTTAGAGTCCCTGAACAGCCCAAATAGGTTATAGGACTTGTGAGTAGGTTATAGATATTATGCGAGAGAGTAGGTAAAGTAAATTATTATTAATACTCCTCTTATTGGTTGTCAGCAAAGGGCGCATTCCTCGTCATCCTCTGGGTCGGACGACACTATTGCTTTCTCCGTGTATGCTGAGTTGAGGCGCGAGTTCGACATGCTTCAGGGCAAGTACGACCGACTGATAGACCGACTGAAGAACGTGTATCCGGACAGCCGAAACTACGAAGGGAAGCCCAGGGAGCAGATGATTGCGAGACTTGAGACCTTGGTTCAGTACGTCAACACTAAGCTTGAGGAGATACCAGCACACCGAGACCGTACCAGCCAGTATGTCATTCAGATGGTGGCGGATGAGCTCCAGAGCATTGTGAAGACGCTTCGAGAGGAAAAGACTACCAAGCCCCGTTCAGATGGAGTGGAGCCTTAGTTCTTTCCATTTACCTTTTATGTTGTTGTACTATCAGACTCTATGGAATCCCCAGTTGTTTCCGTCTTTCCTTTAAATAAGCCTGTTATTTCTAGAATCAGACTATGTCCCAATCCTATGTACTGTGACCTTTAAAATTTCAATAATTATGTGCTATTGTTCCATCTGCTCTCAACTGTTATTTTATGTTTTGTCATCATATCTGGAAACTTGACCCCATATGTAAACAAGAATGCCATGCGATACCCTCGAATCATTTTATCATTCATATTTGTTATGACACAACTCTTATTTCAGGATCATGCCTCCCAAAAAGAAGAATCCAACAACCACCTTCACCACAGACCCAAATATTCTTCGACTACTGGAAACCTTGCAATAGCAAACCAATGCTATAGCTCAACAACAACTAACTCTTCAACAACGAATTGAAAACCAAGATAACCGTGAGCCATATCAACCACCTGAACCACCAGTACCACCAAGACAAATTGTCACTTTCAAGGCTTTTCAGAATGTGAATCCACCTGTATTTCATGATACCACTGATCCAGTGATAGCAAACACATGGATCAAGGAGATGGAAAGGGCTTTTGAGTTGGTACAGTTAGGGGACGATCAGAAAACGCTGTATGCCACTTACTTCTTGAAGGGAGAAGTCATTTATTGGTGGGAATCAGTAAAAGCTATGGAAGTCACTCAGCAGATTTCTTGGGAGAGATTTAAGAAGTTATTTCTGGACAAGTATTACCCTAAGTACATGCAGAATCAGATGGAGCTAAAATTTCTTGAGTTAAAGCAAGGGAACATGACTGTACTGGAATATGAGAAGAAGTTCACTGAGTTGTCAAGGTTTGTGACAAAATATACCAGCACTGAGGAAGAAAAAGCAAAGAAATTTCAGCAAGGATTGGAGCCTTGGATCAGAGATAGGGTGGCTATGTTTGAGCTTGAAACTTATGCGGGAATAGTACAGAAAGCTGCTCTGATTGAGAATAATGGGATGCAGTCAAGGAAAGAGAGGGATAACAAGAAGAGGAAGGTTCCATTTTATGGAGAAAAGTCTGAAGCTGGAAGTTCGCAAGATCGGAATGTAAAGAGGATTGGTTTCCAGAAGGGCGGAAATTTTCAAAGGAAAGGAAATTTGGGCAAAAGGCAAGAATCAAAAAGGGAACAATCAGGCAGGCCAAGGGCAAGTTGGAGAAAACAGGTTCCAGAGGCCAGAATGCAAGCACTGTGGAAGAAGGCACCCCGGAGTATGCAATAAGCTGAGTATGACCTGTTATAGGTGCAATCAGAAGGGACATTTGGCAAATGAGTGCAAGATGCCGAAGCCAGGAGTTACGTGCTACAAATGTGGGAAGACTGGACACATGGCTAGGGAGTGTAAGGCAACAGGACCAGTCAGAGCTCTGATGAACGTGGCAAGTACCAGTGCAAGCGTGCCAGCTGAGGTATTGGCATTACCTCCACCACCCGCACCAACCCCGCAAGCAACAGCAAGGACATTTGATCTAAAGATGAAAGATGCTGTTCAGAATTCTGAGGTGATAGCAGGTACACTTTTACTCAATAATGTCAAAGCCAAAGTATTGATTGATTCGGGAGCCACAAGATCTTTCATATCAGAATCTTTTGTTGATAAGATCCAATGTGATAAAACGGTTATGAGTGAGATAGTAAATGTGGTAATTGCGAACCAAGAGAAGATTCCTGTGAATCAATTTTGTCCAAAATGTGAGATTGATATTTCGGGATATAAGTTCTCGGCCGACTTGATACTCTTCAAGCTGGGAGAGTTTGATATAATTTTAGGAATGGATTGGTTAGGAGAGAATAGCGCTCAGATAAATTGTAAGACCAAGAGAGTGTATTTAAAGACGAAGAGTGGAGAGAAGGTAGTATTTAAGGGACAGAGGCAAGAGCGACTATTTCTTACAATTATTCAGGCTAAGAAGTTACTTAGAAAAGGTTGTGAGTCGTTCCTAGCATATGTAGTGGATTCAGAGAGAGGCAGCCCCAGCATGGAAGATATTCCTGTAGTTAATGAGTTCCCCGATGTGTTTCCCGACGAACTACCAGACTTACCACCAGATCGACAAATTGAGTTCGAGATCAACCTTGCTCCAGGCACGGAACCAGTTTCAAAGGCTCCGTATAGGATGGCACCAGCAGAAATGAAAGAGTTGGCGAGCCAGCTACAAGAATTATTGGATAAGGGAGTGATACGACCAAGTACGTCGCCATGGGGAGCACCTGTTCTCTTTGTGAAGAAGAAAGATGGGAGTATGCGTCTATGCATAGATTACCGGGAGTTGAATAAAGTAACGATCAAGAACCGCTACCCGCTACCAAGGATAGATGACCTTTTTGATCAGTTAAAGGGAGCAAAATGTTTTTCGAAGATTGACTTGAGATCGGGATACCATCAATTAAAGATCAAGGAAGAAGATATTCCCAAGACCGCATTTAGGACCAGATATGGGCATTATGAATTCCTAGTAATGCCGTTTGGATTGACCAACGCTCCGGCCGCATTCATGGATCTGATGAATCGAGTATTTAAGAAGTATTTGGATAAATTTGTCGTGGTATTTATTGATGACATCCTTATTTATTCTAAATCGGAAGAAGAACATATGCAGCACCTCTGGATAGCATTGGAGATACTCCGACAAGAGAAGTTGTATGCCAAGTTTACCAAATGTGAGTTTTGGTTAAAGGAAGTTCAATTTTTGGGGCATGTTATTGGAAATGATGGAATTAAAGTGGATCCGGCGAAGATTGAGGCAGTTATGAGTTGGGAGAGGCCAAGGACTCCTACGGAAGTGCGAAGTTTTCTAGGATTGGCCGGATACTATAGAAGATTCGTCAAGGATTTCTCGAAGATCGCCACACCATTGACCAAGTTAACCAGAAAGAATCAAAAGTTTGAATGGGGTGCAGAATGTGAAAATAGCTTTCAAGAGTTAAAACAGAAGTTGGTAACAACTCCGGTGTTGGTACTTCCCGATGATCAAGGGAATTTTGTAATATTCAGCGACGCTTCACATAAGGGTTTGGGTTGTGTGTTGATGCAACACAGTAAGGTAATAGCATATGCGTCAAGACAGTTGAAGCCGCACGAGTTAAAGTATCCGACGCATGACTTGGAACTAGCCGCCATAGTGTTCGCACTCAAGATTTGGAGACACTATCTCTATGGAGAAAAGTGTGAAATCTACACGGATCACAAGAGCTTAAAGTACATTTTTACTCAGAAAGGGCTCAATATGAGGCAGAGGAGATGGCTGGAATTGATTAAGGACTATGACTGTTCGATAAATTACCATCCTGGAAAGGCGAACGTAGTGGCCGATGCGCTGAGTCGGAAGGAAAGATTGAATGCAATGATAACATCAAAAGAGTTATCTGAAGAAATCGGAAAATTTGAATTGGAACTTTGTGCTTATGGGAAAGTCAAAGAAGTTTGTCATGCAATGACCTTTCAGCCAACACTACTGGAAAAGATAAAGAAGTATCAAGAGGAAGTAATGGAAAAAGAGAAAAATCAGTTATCTGGAGAAGAGATTAATACTAAAAGGGATGAGCAAGGAATACTAAGGTTTTCATCCAGAATATGGATTCCCCATGTATCTGAATTAAAGAATGAGATCCTCCATGAAGCCCACCATTCGAAATTTTCAATCCACCCGGGAAGCACCAAGATGTATCAAGACTTAAAGAAGAACTTTTGGTGGCCAAATATGAAAAGAGACGTGGCAGAATGGGTTGCGAAGTGCTATACCTGTCAGAAAGTAAAGGCAGAACATCAACGACCAAGCGGATTAATTCAGCCCCTGAAGATTCCAGAATGGAAATGGGAAAATATCGCTATGGACTTTATAGTAGGACTACCACGAACAAAGTCCGGACATGACGCAATATGGGTTATAATTGATCGTCTTACGAAGTCGGCGCATTTCCTTCCAATAAATGAGAAGTCGTCACTGGACAAGTTGGTTCATCTGTATGTGCACGAAATCGTATTAAGGCATGGAGTACCTGTATCAATAGTTTCAGACAGAGATCCCCGATTTAACTCAAGATTCTGGAAGCAATTCCAGGAATGTCTTGGCACGAAGTTGAATATGAGCACGGCGTATCACCCGCAGACTGATGGCCAGAGTGAAAGAACAATTCAAACAATTGAAGACATGTTGCGCAGTTGTGCAATCGATTTTGCTGGAAGTTGGGACGACCACCTGCCATTAATTGAATTTTCATATAACAACAGCTATCATTCCAGTATCGGCATGCCACCATATGAAGCTTTGTACGGGCGAAAATGTAGATCACCAACAAGTTGGGATGAAGTAGGAGAAGGAAGAATTCTCGGCTCAGAATTGGTACAACAGTTGCATGACTCAGTCAAGTTAATTCAGAAAAGGTTGCTTGCTGCTCAAGATAGACAGAGGAAGTATGCGGATCCAGCGCGTAAGGATGTTCAATTCCAAATTGGCGAAGCTGTGTTGCTAAAAGTGTCACCTAGGAAAGGGTTGATAAGATTTGGCAAGAAAGGAAAGTTAGCACCTAGATACGTAGGTCCTTTTGAGATTTTGAGTCAAGTAGGAAAGGTGGCCTACGAGTTGGCCTTACCACCTCAGTATCAGCATGTGCATAATGTGTTCCATGTGTCGTTGCTTAAGAAGTACAATCCTGACGCTAGCCATGTGATAGAATATGAACCTGTAGAAATTCAGGCAGACCTGTCATTTGTGGAGCAACCGGTTAAAGTACTCGACTGGCAAGTAAAGAGTCTTAGAAATAAATCAGTAAAGTTAGTGAAAGTACTTTGGAGGAACCCTAAGGTCGAAGAGTCGACTTGGGAGTTAGAGTCTGATATGCGTTCCCGGTATCCTCATCTGTTCTCTTAGATTCTGGGGACAGAATCCCTTAAGGGGGAGAGGATGTTACGACCGGCATTTTATGTAATATTATTTGTGAATAATATTAAGTTAAATAAAAATATATTCAATGCTTGTACGTTTGTGTGAGTGAAAATTTATGCATTATAAATTTGCTTTGGGTAGTATATGATTTTTCAAAGCAAGAATTTATTTAATTTCTTTATTTTTGATTTATAAGGAATATTCTAAGCTTTGGAAAAATTTTCTTTTAAAAGACATTTTGTACACAAATTGTGAAAATGATTTTATAAAGTCTCTAAAAATACAAGTTAATTTATGGTAGAAATTTTATAATTTTTGAACTTGTATTTTATTTTATAAAAATAAATCATTATAAATTTTAGTTGTCATAATTATTAAATTACATGAATAACCTTGCATGCAAACTCTCTTCTATTTAACCAAAGGGCAAAGAAGACATTCTCCACCCCACTAACTCACATTTTGCTAGCCAAATTACCTCCTTGACCTTGCATGCAAATTGCCTAACTTTAGCTAGAGGGTTACTCTTGTCATTTCCTAAATCCACTCACATTTAGCCTAGTCAAAGACATAAAAACAAAACTAAAGTGATGATCACTCCATTTTCACTCCACCCTCCCCTTTTCTCCTCCCTCCCTCTCGGCTCAACCCTCACTCTCGGCCATCCCATAGCCGAGGCCCTCCATCCCCTTCATTTCTTCATTCTTTCACCCAAACAATCATCTTATATTCAAGTAATTTTACTCCCTATATGTTATTCTTATATATTTCAAAAGTTTAGAGTGAAAAACCTATGTTTTGACCTTGCATGGTGATGTTTTGGTTAAACTCAAAGTGAACCTCCTTGATTCTTGTGAATCTAAGGCTTTCACCATGAGTTATAGTATCATAGGGTCAAGAATGGCTAGACATAAGAGTGTTACACTTATGCGAATGCTGTTTTTACCCTAATCCATTCGGCCATGACTTGATAGGAGCCGAATGGATGGTGTTTTGTTGCCTTGTTAACATTTTTGTGTATTTTGTGATGATAACATGAATTTTGTAGTAAAATCTTGATAAAATCCTTTTGCATGCTAGTTGATCATTTAGTTGTAATCCATGTTAGGCTTGCATGTTGAATTATGATAAAAATTTATTTGGAAATCATGTTGTTTTGGTTTGAAAAACCCGAAGGCATGCATGCATGTGGAATTCTCTTAGTTTGTTGTGAAATTTTGATTATTTGGAAAGATTTTGTTAGTGAGCCTTAATTTCAGTAGGAATAATATGATAATATTGATTTATGCTTCTTGTTGCATGGTAATAATTTGCGGTTATCTTTTATAAAAATATATATCTTGTTGTTTCAAAGGCATGAAGATTTGCGATTTGTTAAGAGTAGTCTCTTTTGTTTTGCCATAGTTGCACCTTAGGTAAGGATGATCTCACCAAGGGTATTTTAAGAAAAAGGGAGTTAGTTCAGTAGAATACCAAGTATAGGTCTTGGTTTAAGTATTTAGTTGTTGTTAGTTGGGTTTGTCAAGTTAAAATCTTGGAAAATGAGAGTTATAGTTTCTGCAGAAAAATCAGTTTAGTACCCTGAGGTTTAGAGTGAGTTTTGACCATGTCATTGATGTGCACTTTGAGGCCCAAGCCACCAGAAGTTAGTATGGGGAGTATATAATAGGTTTTAGGAGTTGGTTGGAGGTTTGCATGTCATTTGGTTAGGTGCACAAGTAGAATAACAAAATCTGTCCAGCAGGGGACAGTTTTGTTGCAACTTAGAAATAGGGAGATTTGGCCATGTCATGGGTAGGCCCTCATTAGGCCCAATTGGGCCTTAGTTAGAGGGTATGTCAGAGAAGTTTTTCCAACCATAGTTCATAGGATATGAGCTAGAACCATGTGTCACAAGTTAATTCAAGTCAGGGCATTTTCTGCCCAGAAAAACAGGGGTACCTTGGACTTTTAGCTTAGGCCCAAGAAGGCCCAAGCCAGGCCTTTGAGCCACATCAAGCTTGTGAGATGCCCTTAGGTCAGGAGAGTCTTGTGTAAAAATTTTGAAGAAAAACTTGTAGTTTAAGAGTGTCTAATGCACTCAAGAAACCTTAGTTACCATTCTGAAATTTGCACCAGTGAGCACTTTCACTTATCACATAGTATTAGGACACTTAGAAGTGAGTATTAGGTCAACCACCATAGTTGTAAGATAGTATAAGGTCAGTAGAGCAAAAGGCACAAGTGAGGGTCAATAGGTTTTGGATAATTTAGGAAAGGCGCATTGAGTTAGGAAGCCCAAATTCGAAGACTTCGTTTAGTTAGCGACCAAGTAACTTAAGTGGTGAGTCGAGATCATCCAAGCCTAGTGTGGCATTATGGTGTATATGATGTTATTTGGTATTAATATACGATATGTGATTATGTGGCTACGTGTGTATATTTAAAAATATAAATGGTGGATATGAATTAAGTGTGTATAGGCCTAAGTGCCATCCATGTTTAATTTCGGGTTGTAAATAGGTTAAGATGGAAAGAATATATTATAATGAGGATTATTATTATTTATGTAGGATCTCGAGACGAGGGAAAACTTGCCATAAAAGTCGAGTGAAGCTCCAGTTGTTGCTCCTACCAGTCAGACCAGACCAGTCTATCTCAAGGCAAGTGATTCAACTTGACCTTCGTATTTACTGTAAACAGTTCATATATATATCGATGCAATTATCCTGAGTCATTTTGATATATTTAAATCAAGAGTATCTTTTGTTTATCTTTGAGTTACATAGAGATGCCATGAACCCTCGAGTACGTATTGCAAGTAGTTCAAAAGTCTTTCATGATAGTTTAATGCCATGATAAAATAGAGATTTGTTATAATACCTTATTGATCCTTTTGATTATCATGCTATTGATCCCTGAGAAATCTTGATATTGCACCCTGATGCTTTGATTCAACTCTTGAAATAACCTCGATAGAAACTTTATCTTGATACCTAAAAGCCAATCATTTCTTAAATTCATTCATGATTGTTTGATAACCCTATCCTTACCCTAAAAGCTTGATACCCTGTTATATCTTGAGCTGATGATCACTTTCTTTATATTTTAACACCTCTATCCTATTGGAACCAGTGATGCTTATCTTCTTGATGTTCTAATACCTATACCTTGTCTACAACCACTGCTTTAAGCCTAGTTTGGCATTACTCTTTCATATTATCCAATAGCCTTGCTTAATTTCCTTGTCAAAATTCTTGTTTATGGAAATCTCTCGATTACCCTAATATAGTAAAGTCTAGTGGATCATGGCCCTGAGATTTAGTGTCATATTTCCAGTGTTTCAAGTTGACCTATAATCCCCTGATAAAAAAATGATTTCAGTCAAAAGAGATTTTGTCATAAATCGGCATCAGTTTTCAAAATGAATAAAAGGTGGATTTTTCAGTCCCAAAGGGGGACAAATGTTTTCTTGAATGGTGGATCTGGACTGAGACGCGAGTCCTTTCCACACTTATATTAGGCTTAAAAGTTGCCTAGGGATTCCCAATAATGTTTTAGAACCCAGCGAGGTTCGGGATTACTTCGCGGCTGATCACCGGCTGTAATCCGTAGCGTCATAAAATGATTTTGATTAAGAATGGTTTTAAAATTTGTTTTGATGCAAGCAAAATGATGCCAACTCACATAAGTTTTATCTCTCGATTATCATTGATTATGTCATTCCATTGTCATTCCTAAAGGTATATCTCGATTTATGCTTTGCGTTGTATTGTTAGCACTTGTTGAGCTTTTGGCTCACTTCTTGCTTTACCCTTATATTACAGCTAGCAGCTATGGTTAGATTCAAGCAGACTGCCCGTAAGACCTGTGATGCTGATGCTTATGTTCGAGCTCAGGTAGAATAAGTAATAATAGTTGTGTGAGGACTCGGTATTTGTAATCAGATGTAATAGTTGGTAGTGTTGGGCTGTTCCAAACCCTAAACTGTAAGATCTTGGATTTTGGTTGTGTATTCTTCATTAAAAAGATGTAATAGCTATATTTATTTCGCTATTTAAGTTGGGGGTGTGACATTTCTTATCCTTTTTCTTTTCTGTTTCCTTCCGGTTCCTTTCCCCTCCGTATTCCGGTTTACTCCGGTAATTGTTTGGCTGCCCTGTACTCCGTTTACTGCTTTGCTTTGGTCTCTGTTCCAACCTGATTCTTGGTTGCAGTGTGTGCGTGCGTGTGTATTAATTTGTGTGGCCGTGTTCTCGGTAAGCCGCCGCCGGAATTCCGGCTGGTGGCTGGTTCCATTTTGGCCTCTGTTCCTGCTTGTAATCATGTACATATATACGTGTATGTATGTATTATTGTTTCATGTTTGTCCGAATTCTGTTGTGATTTTCTAGCTAGTTATATTCACGTGTGTTGTGCGCGTGTTTCGCGGTTGGACCGAGATTTTATTTATTGTATTATATTATTTTTTTTTTGCAGGAAATCGATTGATTAATTTCGTGAAATAATTAAGTTATGTACGAGAATTATAAATATTAATTGGTGAAATTTATGTAGGATGCCCAGTATAAACGGGAAACCATGAATTTTACTGCCGTCGGCGATGAGCCTCGGTGAGCCGACGGTGGACTATGATGTTTATTCTGAGTCCTAATTTTAAAATATTAATTTAGTTTGTAAAATTATTTTCAAAATGAAAACTATTTACCGGGCATATAAAGACTGTATCGAGATTTTGGTTGCGTAGTTGATTGCGGTTGTTGTTGAGTTGTTTGGATTATAAATAATGATTGTTATATTAATTGTTTGGATTGATTGATTGTTGTGATTGACGTCGATATTGTATTCGACAGGTAGTCCGATAAACAAAAGAGACGCTGCCCAATTTCCGGGAAATTGATCTACGGGAATACGGGAGCGTATCTGATGATTATCGGGACGTCAAGTGGCTATATAAATACATATGTGTGTTTATTACGAAACTCAAGTGTACGATGTGATGAAATGTTTTGCCAAATCAATAACCCTGATTCCATAAAATTACGAGTATACGTATTTTCTGGAAACGAACACCGAACCGATTTTCCGGAACGTGAACCCTAATTGTTGTGTATGTTATTATGATGCGAATAATGAATAATTACGAGTCGGGATATATTATCGGATGGGTAGGTTGTTAGCGAGGATATGTCAAGCATATCTAGACGTCTAACGTAGAGTGTTTCGGCTCTGTAGGTTCTAGTCGAAGGACTCAAGAATTGATATCGAACTAAGATAAGCTAGTGATCAGTCGACAAGCGCATCGAGGTTCCTAAGCGAAGGACCTGAGCGTTGAAGTCGGATCCAAGACAGTCAAATAGTAATGCGATAAAGCCGAGTGTCCCGAATCGGTTCAAGGTCAATCAGAGATAGATGTAACGCTCTGCAAGGCAAGTAACCCTGACCATTCTTTTATGGTTCAGTGTATATGAATAGCTAAATGTTTTATTCTCGTAATGGAACATAAACGTTTTAAGTTACGCATCCCCTGTAGTTATAAATCAATGTTTTCAAATTATTTTGGGGAAAAGTAACTTCGAAAGGTACCTATCTCGAATGAAATGAATTGCGAACTGGATTTTATATGTGTGTTGGTTAAATAAATGATTTTGAAAATTAGATAGGTACAAGTGTTTTGAAAACTGGATAAAACGGTCAGATATGGGATACATTGGGGCCAGAGTAGGCCTATTGAGGTGGCGTAAGAGGCTAATTCGGTTGCACGCACTATAAAACCGATTAGTCCAGCAGGTCAGAGACCTAGCTAGTCTCTGAGTTCCGGAACAGGTATATGGGATGGCAGTGAGAGCCGTCCAGTGTTGATAGCCTGATCAGCTATCTTCACATATCCGTAAATATCTGATTTGGCTTTGTGATTATCGTAACGGAACAAGTAAGTTATATAATGGATTTGGAAATGAAAATGGCATGCTAGAATTAAACTCTGGTATTTGTACACAGCACACTACTACGTTTGTTTTGTTGAGGGCATGCTAGTTTTGAGTATCCAGTTTATGAATGTTTTACATGTTTTGTAAACGAGCTATAATCTCTGTTCCTATCACTGTTTTATAGTAAACTGTTTTATTGTTATTCATATAATGGTACTGCTGGGCAATTAATTGCTCACCCTTGTAGAATATTTTACATATGTATTGCAGATGCCTAGGAGATTCTTGCGTGGTAGTCAGGGCAGAGTTCCATCTCCTTTCATGTCAGGCTCCTCTAAGGTAGTTGTATTGGACCAAAGATGATCTGTTGAGTTGCTGCGTTAGGTTAGTTATGTCAGGATTGTTAGAAATTAGTTGGGTTGTAATAGTTGTAACCTAAGTCATACTTAAACTTGGAAAAGGTCTTGGTAAAGGGGTCGTATTTATGTATTATCAATGATTTGGATTGAATTATGATTGTTATTACTGTGGTTGATGACGTCAACTCCTGACCCCGGGGTTGAGGCCGTCACAAAATGCCTCATCAAGTGAGCAGAGAACAAATGATTCACAGGAGCAAGTCATCTTAGAGTTGGAAAATGATGAGTTTTGCACTCTTGAAGAACTGGATGAGCTAGATCAGTCTATGGCTTATCTAGCTAGAAAATTCTCTTACATTAGAGTGAAGAAGCCAAGGTACTTCAGGAATAAAGGACAATCCTTCAACAAAGACAACAGCTGGAAAGAGAAGGGCAAGTACAATTCTGACAGCAAGAGTGGTTACAAAACTGGATCTGTAGATAGATCTAATATAAGGTGCTTCAATTATGATGAACTAGGCCACTTTGCTACAGAATACAGGAAACCCAAAAAGGCTAAGAAAGACAAAGCTTATCTTGAACTGAAAGAAAAGTATGAAGCTCTTCTGAAAAAGCAACAGAGCAAAGCTTACATGGCAGATAGAAGGAGTTGGGATGACTCAGATAATGATGAAGATGAGAAATTTGGAAACTATGCTCTAACGGCCTTGGAGCAAGGTGAATCATCCTCATCAAAAGGAAAAACACCATTCTTACCACTATTGATTTAAATGCAAATCAATTCAAGAAAACTGTTGAAAAGATGAACACATAAATGTTTCACATTCACACAAGCATGGTTGCTGCTAATGAAGAAGTTAGTAGGTTAACAAAGATAAACAAGAAGCTTGAAAGTGAGAAGCAAGAAACTGAATTATTGATGGTTGAGCTTGAAGCTTTAAAACAAGAAAATGCCTATCTCAAGAATAAGTTCAAGTGTGCAAATAAAATTGAAGTAGTGTTAAGGGAGAAACTAGAAAAGAATGAAGTAAATATGAAATCTTTCAGAAATGCATCTGAACTGGTTGAACAATATCATGAGGAGAATAAGTCATGTGCAAACATTGCTATTGGCCTCGACTATGAAGACATGAGTGACAAAAAGATGACTGTAGGTGACAAAGGGAAAGCCAAGAAGACTGAGAATGCTCCAGCCTTTTTGAAAGAAGTCAATGCACCTACATTCAAAGCATGTGTAGTCAACTTCAGTGAAGAAGAATTGATAATCAAGCAAGAAATTGCTAATGTAGATAAAGAAAAGAAAACTGAAGAATCAGTTCAGATTCAAAAACTGAAGAGAAGCTCATGAACAAACACAGTCCCAAGACTCCTGTTCAAGAAACCAAAGTTGTTGATGCAAGATAGAAAAAGAGAAATAGAAATAGAAAAATAGGGATAAATAAAAGCAATAATTTTGCCTATATTACAAATGCTCCTAGAAAGAAGTGTGAAAAATGTGGCTCTTCAAATCATCTAACTCACCTTTGTTAAAAGGTTGTTAGCCAGCCAACTGAAGGAGCTTGCAAATACAATGAAGCTAATGCTAATGATCCCTATTCATTCAGTGACAAGTTTGACTGCATTCCTTGCAACATGAAGGTAATGAAGAGTTGCCATAAACTGAGAGTAGATCTTAAAGAATCAAGAAATGAGTCAACTTCAGAAGGAAAACATGTACAACAATCACTAAATTATGTTTCTTCTAAAATTACTCATTATACTTCTCCTGAAAAAGTTACCAAGAAGAAACTACCCAAAATTGATTGGGTTTCCAAACATACTTAAAACTCATTGTCTGCAGGGCAAGTGAATGAAGTCATCTAGATCATAGAAAGTGGATGTTCCAGGCATATGACTGGTGATAAAGCCATGCTCTCACAATTTGAGGGGAAAGCTGGCCCATTTGTGACCTTTGGAGACAACAGCAAATGATTCAAAATAGGATATGGCAAGAATGTTTTGAAAATGTTGTCTTTGATTAATGAAGCACCGATAGATGATCTTGAAGTTAGTCTTTTCAGAATTAGCATACTGTAGACAATGGCCTCAAGTCTTATTCTACAAGTAGAATGCACTGTTATCAGCAAGAAAACTGGTGAAGTTGCTCTTAAGGGAGCAAGGAAAGGAAGCTTGTTTGTTGAAGATTTTGACTCAACAAATAAGATTGGTATTTGTTACTTCTACACCAAGGTATCAAGAGAAAGAAAAAAGCTTGCTCTAGTTGAAGTGTGTAAAGTTTGTCAGACTAAAGAAATGAAGAAACTACCCAACAAGAGATCATAGCAAATGGAAGCTCATCTCATACACCTGAGATTGATTGCACAACCTCAGGGGGAGAAAGAGGATCTTCAGATACTGGAATGAAGCTTAACTTGGAATCATAACATTTCAAGGGAATCATTTATGGAGCTGTTGGTTTCACAGATACAAATTCTATCTTTCTAAGACATGTATCCTGTTTTAGCATTAAAACTTCTTGCACCATCAGAAAAACAACTAGCTGGCATTTTTACTAAACCTTTGGATGAAGAAACTTTCACTAGACTTGTAAGTGAAATTAGTTTGCTCAATTCTTCATCCTAAGGCAAGAACTCAGCTAATGTTGTGTAGCAGATTAATCTCCAGTAAATCAAAATTAATTTGATTAAATTGGAAATTAACTGAAATATGAATTATAAATATTTCAGAAATCTCTGTATATTTTTCTTTCAAATTCATTTAACTTGGAATTTTTCAAATTTTGAGTAAACTGCTTAGGTGTTAATTCACATCCTTAATATGTAAAATTAACTCAAGGTGGAATTACAATAACCAAAAGTATCTAGCAAACTGAGTTCTCGATAAGTATAAGTTGACTTCTCGAAAAGTCATTTTAGGACTTCTCGAGTGAGTCCTCGATATGTCAACTGACTGACTTCTCGAGTGAATTCTCGATAGGTTTAAAATGACTTATCGACAAGTCCTTGTAGAGTTCTCTAATAATGTTCATTCACAGTGTTCTCTACAAGTACAATTCTTGACTTATCAATAACTCAGAATTGAAATAATTTAAACTGATAAATTATTTTGGTAAATTACTTTTGAAAAATTTATTCTAATTTTATTTTGAATTTATTCAAGTAAAAGTTAAAATTAATTCAGTCCACTTTTGGACAAACTGGGTATTTATTTGACATTTCGACAAGTCAAGGTTGAGTTCTCTATAAGAGTAATTTAAAATGACTTCTTGACATGTACTTCACTTCTTTAAATGACTTCTCGATAGACAACTCCAAATGCCTATTTTTAAGTTCTCGACAAGTCATCTTCTTTTACTATAAATACCCAGACTTCTCGATATATACATACTTACAGCTTTCGAGATCTAAAGTTACCTAGCTTTCAATCTATAACCGTTTTCTCTCTCATTTTTCACTCTTTCTCGGAAATCTTTCCTACCCATTCATTCTCATCAATCAACTATGGCTCAAAATGTTGCTAGGGAATCTATCTCGGAGAAAGGAACTAATTATCTTGCTTTCACTGATGCAAACCAAGCTCCTGATAGTTTCAAGGGGTTTGTAAAAATGTTGTCTGAATCATATCTTGCAGGAGCCTTGACTGCAAATCCAGTACTGTATCTAGATGTGCTGCATAATTTCTGGACTACAGCTGTAGTGAGGACTGATGTGAACAATAATTCTCTCTCTATGGTGGTGACATGCACAATTGGAGGCCAACAGATAGAATTCAATGATCAAGATGTGAAGAGAGCTTTGGGGATGCCAACTGAGAATCTGGTGGAGGTGTCAACTCCTGATGAGCTGATTGAGTTTATGGACTTCATCAATTATGGTGGGAGAATCAACCTGTCAAGCTTTAGTAAGGGCCTTTACTTGCAGAAAAACTTGATATAACAATGTCTCAAGTATTGTGCAAAAGCTGGTGTATTCAATTGCCCACAACAGACACCTAAATATTGGTCTACTGATCTTGGAAGAACTTGAAACCAGGTTGATTATGCCCCTAACAGCTAGAAGTAAGGAAATATTCTTTCCTATATTTATTATGTCCACTTTAAATAATAAAGTAGCTGACATACATCTGTTGAATGGTATAAATAGTACTAAGATAGGCAATTGTAAGCAAGTGTCCAAGATAATATGTGGCTCACTTACTACAAAGAATAAGGTCAGTGTAAGTCTGAAAATCACTCCATTTATGTTGGAAAGATTTAGGACTTATCCTTATCATTTTCCTGACATGAGATCAAAAGAACAATCTAGTACAACTATGATTCCTGAATCTGTGGAAGTATAAACACAGGATCACCAACAGGGATCTTCCCAAGCTGCAACCATTCTTTCACAACCTTTAGAAGCTAGGAAACCAACTACCTCATCTTCTCAAAAAGGTGAGGTCAGTAAAAAGAAGAGAAAGGGAATAAACCTAGTTGTGCTAAATGAGAGTGGTGAGGAGAAAGCTGAAAGAGTACCATCTCTGGTCAAAAGATCCAAAAGAAGTTAACAAACTGAGATGACCACTCTATCTTCCTCTACATCCTCCCAAAAGGATGTAGTTGTAAAAATAACCAGGAGCGAGTCTGCACAGCCTGCACAAGAAACAATTCAAGTGTATGGTAGGAGAAACAAGGAAGGCACTCAATGTGAGAACACATCTCTTGAAGCTCCCTCATCTATTCAGGGGGAGCTGCTAACACTCACAACTGAGCAACAATTTCTTCTATCTAATATTTCTTCTATTCCAATTCCACTTGACTCCATTTCTCAAGTACATCAAAAATCAAGTGACTTAGCTCAAGAAGCTTTTCTCACCACCCAGACACTTCATTCAGATGGTGAGAGGCTACATGATGGGGTAGACCTTGATGACACCATCATAAACATGGGGGGTTCATCAGTCTTTACTGAAGACCCCATGGATATCTCTAATGTACCTTCATGTGCAAAATAGTCCTCACAGACTGAAATGTTTGAGGGTAGTACTTCTGAGGGGGAGCTATTTATATCCTCTCCAATTCAATTGGACGTTTCTTATGAAGGAACAACTCCCCTCACAACCCTAGTAGAAATTGCCTCTGCAGTTGAAGCTGGGAGTATAATTGCCCATGATCCTGTCATAGGGGAGGCAAGCTTAGCACATTCAAGTCCCAGTGTGTTGCAAGTCACACAAGGGTTTGAGGCTGGTACACATGGCAGTAACCCAGTCAAATCCCCTCCAATTCAATTGGAGGTTCCCACTACAAGTGGAGGACAACACACTGTCATAACCACAGATTAATCTGTGAGTCAAACTGTGATCTCAGTCACAGGTGTTTCTGATGAACCGTCAAGCTCTCAACCTCAACAACCTCATATACTCTCTCAGTGGCTACAAGAATCTGCCTCTCAACCAACCCCTGTAGATGATCTACTAGTAGAGTAGATCTCTAGACTGGCTAACATCTCATAATATATTTTAACTTCAGACATGAGCAACCAAGATTATCAAGCCATTATGCTTACTTACAATAAAGAAGTTGAGGAGCAAAAGGAGAAAATTGTCAATAATGCGGAGCCAGATAGAAATGTGGATGTATGGCTGTCTGAGGACTTTGCCTTAGAAGTGAATTAAGTTTTGGCCAGATTTAGAGAAGAGTATGTTACTATTCTGGGCAGCAATGCAAAAGACTTGAGTCCAAAAGCTGTCTATGATGCCATTACAGATGTATATAAACTCATCTCAAAGTATTTCATCTATTTGGTAAAGCTCTTGAAACAAGCCCACTGGTCATGAAGACAGAATCAGAAAATTGGTGAATGAGAAAATGGATATGATCATACCATCTCAAGATCAGATCTCTTCGAAATTCAAGCATTTTTCTGAGCAAATGGCTAGGATGGATCTTGCCTCTATTGAGAAGGAAGTCAAAAATCTCAAACTATCCTTCACAAATCTCCATACAATGATCCAGCAACAAATTACTCACTTAAATGAGACAAAGATTCCACTGGATCAACTTCACCAGAAAAGATATAAACCTTCAGTATTGCTGTTGGAAGGGATCAAAGAGGCTGTAGGAGAATACTTTGGCACATCTAGCAGCTCTTATCAGCCTGGATCCACCTCAACAAATCTGCAAATTCAGTCTCTACAGGATCAATTCACAACATTACAAGACTCCAACTCCTCTCTCACTGTACAAGTTCAGGCTTTGACATCTCTTGTCAAGAGCCAACAAACAGACATCCAAACTCTGGTGGACTCCCATAAGCATCTTCAAATGCAAAATTCCATGGCCTTAGGAGCCATCATGGGTAAACTCAACATACCACTACCTTCCTTGCCTGAACAAGTAAGACCTGAAATCCCTACTCCCCTTCTCATGCCTGTCAACAAGACTAAGGGGGAGATAGAGGCTAGGTTGGCACAGTTAAGGTCATCTCAACAAGTCCAAAGTGCTAAAGAGAGTTTAAATCGAAAAATTGATATTGGAATGGAGATACTTTTTAAGGCAGCTGAGGGTCCTAGTCAAAGCAGAGAATTTGATGAACTGCTTAAGGCACTCAGAGTTTCTCTCAATAACAATTTCTTCACCTACAAGAAAGCATTGGACAGGACAATAAATTCAATAAGAGTGATCTTGGTAACTAAAGACAATTTCAAGAAAAGAAGGATAGTGGTCAACATCAATGACTCAGGGGTAGACAGATGTATGTAGGTGTCCCGTAACTATCTTATCTCTAGGAGGGCATCTGAATTAGATATTTTGATAAATAAAGTCAAAACTGTGATTCATGAAGATACTCTATTGCTAACAGAATTGAAGAATGGACAAGTAGTTGTTTTCCCAGAAGCTAATCTACAGCCTAGCAAAGGAGTGACATACATTTGTTCTACTACCAAATATTTTAAACATTTTGAAGTTCCTAAACAATGTGTCATGGCAAACAAAAGGCTCATCATGACTCTTGAAACTGAGCTGAAAGTAAAAAGGAACAATACTGTTGAAGATTAGGAGATGATAAAGTTGTTGAGAAGATATCTGGATAATGCAGAAGCAAACTTGCCCAAAACAAAAATCAACAAAGATGATTTGGATGATGATGAGCAGAAGAAAGATGATCAAAATTCTTCTGACCTAAATTCAATTCAGTCTTCTAAGCCATCTGGAAGCAGGGGTGGAGAGAAGAAGGAGGATGATAAGAAAGATGAAGACACGAGGAGAAAATGGGAAAGGAAGAGCAGAAAACCTCATGATAACTCAAAAACTCAAACAACCCTAAATATCCAAATACAACCACCTCACATCTCAGCTCAACTCACAAGATCAACTGTCTCTAACATCAAATCTTCCCATATGCCTAAGCCAAAATTTCTTTACAGACAAACTTCCAACTCCTTCCTAAAAAATTCCAATCACCTCAAGCCTTATAAACTTCAAGAAAATAATAACCCTACCTTTAGCCAAACCTTCACTAAAATTCAATCTTAAATCTGTGGGAAGAAAGCCTAAGTAAGTCAAGCCTGTAAAGGAAGTGGAAGTCGATGAAAGGGCCATCTGTAATTTCTTCAAAGAATCTGACTTTCTACCTCTAAATTGGTGCATCACAGATGAAGATCATTTCCAAAATTCAGCTGAGGAAATCAATAAAATCTGGGTTGTATCACTGAGAGAAGTCAGAGTCTATTTTAAGGATGGTACATTCACTCTTCTAAACAAAAACTTAATGGATTCTTTAACTCCTACAAAAATTAAGAGAGTGCTAAGTTTGTTAAAAGGCAAGGACACTGTTACAAGGACTTGGAGATCATCTTTGGCTGAATGGTTGATTGAAAGGGAGGAAACAAAAAGAAGAGATAAGGCTGAAGCTGAGGAAAGAAAAAGGAAACATGATGAAGAAATAGATATGTTTATAAAAAGATCAGAAGAGTTGAAAGCAAAAGGATTGAGCAGAATTTCTAAAGATGGCAGATTTCTAAACATTAAAGTTGGTGAATTCTCAAGATTCAGGTTAGAGTATCTGAATCAAGGGTACCCTAAGGCAGCAAGGCAAAAACTTGTGGAAGCTCTAAGTGGAACACTCATCATAGAAGAACTTGAAATTCTTGATCACCTGAAGGATAAACTTAGAGAGGAAGCAGATGTAAACACTGTCTTTACCTGATTCATATAGTCCTGGAACTTGGTGAATCTTATTTTGTACAAGTTGTAATTTTATCAAGCTTTATGTTCTAATCTTATCTTCCATCAGTTTTAAACTTAGGGTTAGTCTTGTTAGCATGAATGAATTTGTGTGAAGCAATCTTCTCACAAATTGGAGGAGATTATTGTAAAAGACATGCCTGTACTTTAATAAGACTAAGACAACTTGTCAACCCTAAGTAAGTTGTATTGTCATCTAAATTTGTATTATGTACTTGTAACACTTAAAGTCTGTAAAAATGCAAAGGAGCAGACTGGAGTCTTTTTCCTAAAACAGTATCAAGATTAAAGATCTTATCTGGAAGAAGATCAAGAAGATCATGCCTCAGAAGAATTTTGAAGAAACTTGGAGTTGAATAAATCTGTTTGGAGAAAAATGTTCTAATATAAGATCTCTTCAAGTCACAGATGTAATGTTATAGAGAAGTCATTCGAGAACTCCAGAATGACTTATCGAGAAGTCATTCAAACTCCAGAGAGTATCGACGGATAAGCAACATCTACTCGACGGATGAGCTATATATCCACTTGATGGATGAATAACATCTACTCGACGGATGATCAATATCTACTCGACGGATGAGCAATATCTACTCAACGGATAAGCAATATCCATCGGGAGTAGAGAAGTCAGGAAAGCTACTCGAGAACTCAAAAAGATATCGATAAGTCATTCCTTCACTAGAGAACTCAGAGTTATCGACATGTGTTTATCCATTTGAGAACTCAGAGATACCTACAAGTCAAGTGAAGTTATGTAGACTAGAGATCTCGATGAGCTGAAGACCTCTACAAGCCAAACTCATTATGGAGTACTAGAGTTCTCGATAAGCCTTAATACTTATCGAGATGTCAAGTGTTCAAATGAATCAAACTGGAGATCTTGAAGTACAGTCTCAAAGTAAGATAAACAATCATCAAACAATCCAACAGCTGGATTGACAAGTCTACAAAAACCAGCTTGAAGAGTGTGCAAGATTAATGGTAAAGATTAACTGAGAGAGGAAGATTAAAGTAAACACGGGATGCTAAAGATATGCTAAGCCAGAAATGGAAGATTTGCTTTTCTATAAATAGAAATGACAAGTGAAAGTTTAAAAAAGCAAATAGCATGTTTATTATCCACTGTGTAAACCAGCAGTTAATTGAGCTATAAAGTTAACACTGGTCCTCTAGTTACAAGTAACAATTTAGATAAAAAAATTCTTGTAACACCCTCGAGAAGAAGCTGAGCTCTTTAACTTAGAAAAGCTTAGAAATTTTATAGCAAAGCAACTTAATTTTTAATACAAAAATTAAGTGAATTTTGAAGATCTGTGTTCTTTATTTTATGCATGTTTAATTTCTGCATGAACACTTTTCTATACAAGATTTAATTTACTTTGTTCAACCATTATCTTTCAAGAAAAGTCCAAAATTAGAAAACACATTCACCCCCCTCCTCTGTGTGTGATTCATTACCTAACATACAACCTAATTATAAGAACTATCTTGAAGCGTAACAACCCAGTCACCTTCTCAAGTACTTGCAAGACCTTGGGAAGACTTGTACTTCTTCTTCTTTACGGGTCTCGGATCTTAGATCATAGGTCTCGGGTCTTTCTTTTTCCTCATCGTGCAAAGGCTACTAACTACCCATTAGTACACCTAAGACTTGGGTCCTAGAACAAGGATCACCTCACTTCACGTCACCTTACTGCAAAGAAAACAATATAATCTACAAACACACAAATATATGGAATATGTAAAATAAGGACGCTATTATGCGTTAAAATTATTTGGCGTTCGCCACGCTAATATGCATTAGAGTAGTGTTTAAAATATTATAAAGGTTGTCAGGATATGTCACACGAAGGATAAATCACTCAAACAAGTGCAATACAAGTAAGTAAATATGAATGCACTACTAAGTCCTATTTGGACGAATATAAATAAGGAAAATCCGAGTAGAACTAGTTAACTCGAATGGTAAAAACAAGTTACCATAATATTGCTCTTCACATCCTTTAAAATATGAACTCTTATATGAGTTAAGGACTATGATATAAAAGACTAGAACTTGCTATAAGCACTTGGTAAATATATTTAAACTATCAAAATCTGACAAAGGCGACTAGCACTATTATTCGACAAAGTATGTTAAAACCGAATGCTTCCATCTCGTTTCTTTAAGTCCTTTCAAAAGGTAAGTTCAAAATTGGATCCAGGACTTAATAACAAAAGACTATAGCTAGCTAAGTTCACTTTTTAAACTGGATTAAATAAGCAAAAGGAAACTGAGGGACTTAACTTGTATTCGGCCGAGTACAACTCGACTTAGTTGAATAAATCTTGAACTTATTTTGTTCAAGTTCAAATGGTCAAGCTTGTTATATTATTGTTCAAGGTACTCAGTTGATAATCAAGAACTAATTTACAACTTCAAGACCAAATTTAAACAATATTTTGATTTTATATAACCAAGATTATAACCACTTAAGGTAGAAGCGAGTTTAGGGACGCTGGTTTCAAATCAAAAATTATTTACTTTTTGTTTTTACTTTGAGCTTATAATATTAAGTGCAAGGACTTATAAGAGAAGTATATTTAAGGTACAAAACTCTTCTCAAGCTTCAACTCCGGCTATAAGAGAAGTAGACTTTCAACTGATGTGGACCCGATGGATGATGAAAATTATTCGTCGAATAATCAAAAGGATTATCCGTCGAAAGATAATGAGCCGCATCCGTTGAGTGCAAGTAAACCAGTTAGCAAAACAAATCTAGACAAGTTAAATGAAAGATATGGATCAATTTCTAAGAACTTTGTTGTAACACCCCCAAATCCGGGGTCGGGGATCCGGGTTGTCACGAGTTCCATTTCCCTTAATAACACCTAATTCTTAATAAACAATCATCCACTGCGTACTGTGACCCCACAATATACACACACCAAAAGTTATAGTCTCAGAGATGAATACAAAAATAACACAAGTCATTTTATTCCACAATTATAAGTCATTACACCTCAAAAGGGTTTCTGAATAAATTTACATATTATTTGCCATTATTACAGTTCATAAATATACATAAGTCTGGTACAACAAAAGTTGAAAGCCTAGCCTATTGGTAGTTCCTACCTCAGCTACAACGGCATCAACGCCTACAGGAAATTGCGGAACATTTCCTATCCGCTCACGAATTGGGAGCTTGGTCCCATTCATCTTGTCTATCTGTTGTTGTGTGATGAAAGAAGAAAGCAAGGGTGAGCAACAAGCCCATCAAAATAATCTGTATAATAATTAACAATATATGAGCATTCTCATAGTACTCATGAAAGTCTTGGTCAAGAAGAAATGAACCAAGTTTGATATCTTAACGCGACCAAGTCGCAAAATATTCAGTATATAAGTATATATACTTTTCAAAATCTTAGAATCCTCTTCCATGCATAATATACATAGAGTTCCAGTTTATAACTGTAGAAAAATATCATTGCAAGGTGATCTCATATATCTAACCTTGTCTCAACATTTTTCTGAAAATCTTTGTCATGCATAAGATAATCATTAACTAGATATAAGTTGAAAAGATGAAGTTACAAGATACTCCAGTATACTTATATCTTTTCCAAATACTACTTGAACTACCACCATTCAAGTTATAATTAGTTTCAAAAGTTCATCACATAGATGAGACTACAAGATAAGATTTGAATAGATTCAATCTTTGAAATATCATTCAAAAGAAATGAAGTTACGAGATACATCATTAAGTCCCGATATATATATCCATATATATATATCTCATACATTTCCTGCAAACCTCTGTCATATAAAGTATGAACAGAGTCGTAATATCCAATGAATTTGGAAAGAAAAGAATTTTGGCATAAACCCGATATCTTGCTGATCAGGCAAAGATACCAATTAAGTAACCTTTTCTACTATAGATGGATGAATTCCTCGCCGGTCATCACCCTGGCCGCATTAGGACCTCGCGCTAGACCGTTACCCGGCCACTCACGCGTGGATGGACTGTCACCCAGTCTCTTACACCTTTATAGACCGTACCCCGGCCTGTCGCTTATGCCGACTCAATTAGATGGACTTACTTCCCGAACATTGGGCAACTAATCAAATTGTTTTCTCAAAACAGCAACCACGTTGTGAATATAAAATACACCACAGAGCCGGATCCCTTAGATTTTTGAGCGAGTATTCAAGTCCCCTTCGAAAGGAAGATCTTAAATTTGAAAATGAGTTTTGAGATCCGCTCTAACTTTTAAAATCATTTTGAAGACTCGAAAATATTTTTTGAGTATGTTTGGAGTAATGCTGATTTAATAAAATAAATCAGTAACGATATGTTGGAGGATATCTGAATATTATTATTTAAATAATATTCTCATAAGGATAATCTTTATAAAAATAATTGAAGTAGAAGTTTTAAAACTCATACTTGAAATGAATAATAAATAACCAAAGATACACTTATACGAAACTACGATCTTTATTTGAATAATCGAAAATAAGTTTGATTATCGAAACATTATTCTTTAATAAAATAAAGAATATTATTTAATAAAATAAGCAAAGCCATAAGTCCTCGAATGAATATTCAAAATAATATTCATTAAATAAAATAAGCGGAGTCATAAGTCCTCGAATGAATATTCAAAATAATATTCATTAAATAAAATAAGCGGAGTCATAAGTCCTCGAATGAATATTCAAATAATATTCATTAAATAAAATAAAGTTATCGAATAAATCTTATTGGATTAATAGTTTTGAAAACTATATATATATATATATATTATACTCGGGAAAATCGACTCCCGGTTTAGAAAATGTTCACCTTTGGGTCCCCCTTACTAAGGGTATACACAACTACTGCTTATCTCTAGCATAGATATTATGCAACTTATAAGCATTTGAATCAACAATTAGATATCAAGATTATGAAACAGGCATGCATATAAATATCATATCACATGCTCTAATATATCGTAAGACTTTGCTAATAATAATCATACACTTATCACAAGATAATGCATATACATATATAAATCACAACAACCGTATAACGGGTAGAAAACTTGCATGAGTGCTCCGGGGTAGACTTAAGCTTGTAGTGGGTCTGGTAACCTATGAACAACAACATAAGCCGAAATTAAACCACGATCGCTTAAGAAACTAGACTTTATCCACTTAGACCCTAACGTTGGCTTATACGCTTAACGATTTGCGTTAATCGTTCGCACACCCTCGGATCCACTAATTTTAATAAATTAATTATTATGAATTTTAAGGCGACTCTTTCACGATTACTTTACCAACTTCCTAATACACCTTACATAATTGTTTCGAAATCCAATTAGCCTTTTAAGGGCCTTAAAAAGGGTCTCAAAGTAAAGCGAGGGGTAAAGGTTCGTTCGCGAAACGCCGTTACTTAAAACAGTCGTTTCTCCTAAACCGTACATCAGAACCAAGTAATCCACATATCAAAACGAAGCTTACGACACGCTCTAGCTAAACATCGCAATGTTACAGTTTAAGCAGTGAGTGTTCTGATCCTTATTCTAAGCACAAACAGTCTATATGCAAACGGGCACTACGATGGCTATGTTTACGAGTTTTCCAAATTTTTCACTATGCCAAAACCTCACCAATTCATCAACCATCACCAATACATCAATATTTCATCTATACAACACTATCTCAGTCCACATTCTCAATATTTTTAACTCATTCAACCACAATCAAGATCCATTAATTATAACCAAAGATTCGTTAACCATAACTTATTCAAATCAACCAAAAGAACTAAAAAACATGGATCAAGCTTCTTATTTACTAATCCAAATCATAAAAGCTTAAAACCTTATTAACCCTACTGATTTATAAGCGTTCAAGAGATATATACCTTCCTTGGAGCTTCTTAACACAAGAAAAGAGCTTGTATCGCCTCTAGGAACGTTGATCTAACCTTAAACAACCTTACTCTTTTCAAAGAATTCAAGAACACAAACATGGTTACTATTCATCTAGCCATAAATCATGAAAAACGAGTATGGTAATCAAGGGGGTGAGGATAGTGGTTACCCTATATCCATAGAGCTTCTCGAGGGCTTCGATTTGACTGGTAGCACGCGCGAATCGGCCAAGGGAAACTCAAGTTACAAGCATTTCTTTCTTCTCCATTTTTTGTCCCCTTTCGTCTCGGGTTTTTACTTCAAAAATGAAGAAATGATCTTTTGTTTTCCTTTTTGCTTGGTTGACCTTGAGATTTTTGCCAAAATTTACTTGGTTGTGAATTAACCAAGTGGTTACTTGTTTGATATCATCTTCACTTTAATAAAGTGCTTGCATCATCTTGATGACCTCATCCCCAATCCACATGTCGTGTGATGATGTCACCTAGTTTGTACTCCACTTGATTAATCTCCCTTGCTTCTTTTACAAGCTTGTTTCTTGACCGTTTATTTGTTTTACGGTTCGCTTAACTCTCATTCCCGTTAATCGTTTGGGGGATCATATCCGGGATCTTATTACTTGGGTTTCCCCTAAATCTTTCTCAATATTTTATATTCCTTTTATGATCCTCTCTTATAATCCTTGAATTTAAATCCTTTTAATCATGTTACCTTATACTCAATTCTTTCGGTATATGGTGGATTTTTGGAAAAAATCAAAGTGTTCGAATTTGGATTCTGACGATCTTTACATACACTTATTTACTTTATGGAATACTAATACGATCTTAGAATTTCCATAACAGTACTCCTATATAGTGTGGTATGATAATTTTCCTTAATCAGCATTATCAGCAAAAGTTACTATTCATCAGGGTTTCAAAAATTTCAAAAAAAAATTGGGGTTATTACAGTCTCCCCTCCTCAAAAGGATTCCGTCCCGAAATCAGATAAAAATGAATAGGGATACTTTCTTAGCATTGCACTTTCTAACTCTCAAGTCAATTTTCCCACATTGTGGTTCTACCACCAACTCTGACTAGTTTGATAACCCTTCTCCTAAGCACTTGTCCCTTTTCGATCTATAACCCTTCCTGGTTGCTAAATATAGGTTACGTCTGGTTGCATGTCTATGCGCTCATATGCCCCTATTTGTCTGGCATCCAGATTACACTTTCTTAACATTGATACATGGAACACGTTATGAACTTGCTACAGGTTCGGGGTAGGGCTAACTCATATGCTAACTTGCCAATATGACTTAATATATCCAAGGGTCCAACAATTCGTGGGCTTAGCTTTCCTTTCTTTCTGAACCACATCCATCCTTTCCAAGGGAATACCTATAACAGCACTAGGTCCCCTTCTTCCTACTCTTTTTTTTCCTTTCGTGTCAAACCAATATACTTCTTATGTCCATCTTGGGCTACTACCAGCCATCCTCTGATTAGATCTATTATATCCTTGGTCCTTTGGACCACTGCTGGTCCGAGCATCTTGTGCTCTGCAACTTCATCCTAACATAAGGGAGATCGACATTGTGTTCTCTCAAGGATCTCATAAGGCAATATCTCGATACTGATATACGATCTATTATCGTAAGAAAACTCAATCCGCGTTAAGTGATCATTCCAAATTCTTTCAAGTCTATTACACAGACTCTCATCATAGCTTCTAGCATTATAGCTTTTGCTTCTCAATACTCCTTCTTTTATTATTCGTAGTCATTACTATCTTCCGTACATAATACTATACTGGTTACACTTTTGCTCGTTAGCATTCTATAACCTTTTAATAAATACGTCAACCTTAGTATCACGAACACGTTTCCATTCCGAATACCACCATACTTTTACTACTCCTTTTTCAGCTGCTTCTATTTTCCAAAGTTTGATCAATCATATAAAAGTAAAGGAATTTATTGAGATATCACTATGATCATGAACACTTGTTCTATTGCATAGTTAGTACAGAAGGTGGCCAGCCTTTAGTACTTGACAAGAAATTAAACAACATGTGGTATCCTACTAGGCTTTTATCACACATATAGATAGTCATTCGGTAATACCACCCCTTCAGGAAGGGTTATTCTTCTCAGCTTATACAAAATGAAAAGGAGAGAAAAGAACGAATTGAAGAGAATTGTATATATGTAAAAAAAATACTGTCATAAAATATCTGGCTTGGAATCTACCTCTGAACTATAGAGGTTTGTCATAGGAGAACAAAACATATACGTATATATATATATATCAACATCAAGTATTATAGCATCGCAATTCATGTTCCTGAATCTTTCACTATTCCGTCCATCATTCTATGGACCCATGCTCTTGCTCGAGCTTATAAACAATCACCGTTGAAACTCCCTCGACAGCGAAAATCGAATCTGGGATTTCATTCTAGACATCATCGTTACTAGAATTCTATGCTTGCATTGCAACCTTCCTTGTATAGTAATACGACTCTCTATTCATAAGAAGGAATAATTATTCAATAGGTAGATAATCGACTTAATTAGTCTATCAATGATAACTTATACATCACCACAACCTGATTAGTGGTACTCAATCTCAACATCCATTATAGATTTGGGGCATTATTAACAACAATTTCCAACTATACATGCACAAGCGGAATATAAATATAATAATTACCCCGAACTATCACTACTCAGGATCTTTTAAGGTCTGAGTTTGAAAACAAGAATCACGCACTACACTTTATTACAAACCCAACTAAATAAAACCTGTCTCAAGAACTATCTTTGATACAAAACTTTATTCTATCTACAGTTTCACTACACAACTTTTATTCAAACTACACAAGACTTTTATTCAACCCAACATTACTACTTATCCTGCTACACCTGATCTGGCAATTCAAAGCTCTCTTCGAGAATAGGAAGGAACACTCTTGGTATAAGAGGGTCCTGCTGCTTGACTCGCTTCTTGACTATGCGAGTCTTGATGGGTTTCATTCTCTACCTTAACTGTAAAACAATAGGAGTAACAATAAAAAGGGATGAGCCAAAATTGCTCAACAAGCCTGCAAAAATATATATATGGTATAGAGAAAGAGAAATGAGAGAAATAATAAGCTGCTGGTTGTAACAACCATCTGTATCTGTATCGAATAGTAATTTGCCAATGATGGCGAGTGCCAAATGAACAAGACTGGAAACAAGAACCAACTTATGCACTATAATCTGCTGATCAGTCAGAATATAGTGCGGATCTATACCCAACTGCATAGACCCAACCAACATAAGGAGTACTCAGGCAACTATGGCCTATTAATTAATGGTCTGGGAAAAACCCAGCCTTTATAGTAACTATCCAGTCCAAGGCTGAGCATCCGGAACAATCGGTATGCTATTGATATATCCCAACACCAGGATATACCAGAGTATATGTAGGGTAAAGGAATTGAAATATGAACAGGGAATTCAATAAATTGGGTAAATCAAGAATTCAAATGAAACTGGAACAAGCAATAATAATTGGGTAACAGTGTATATGAACAATGATTATCAAAGAGAATTGATACGATAGAAAAGAAATATAAATCACTATTCTGAATTTAGAATAGGGGAAAAACTTGCCTGGCGCGTACTTAACCTGGTTTAACTCACTGCCTTCTGACCCTAGCTTGCTCTGCCTTGCTAACACTGAACAAATCATGGAAAGATAGGTGTTTAGATAACTTACTATATACGTGTATCTTGAATTGATATCACGTAATCTTATCAGTCTACCCATGCGTTTCTATCTGACTCGCATATATATACATACATTTATACAACACATCTATTCACATAATCACATAAAGCACGTAGCACGTAAAGCACATAATTAATTTCTAGATTTATAATTATTTTTAGAATCAATTCTAGGCTTATACCTGCATTACTAGTCTTATCTGATTTTATTATAATTTTTTGGGATTTATTCGGCTCAAATTATACCCCTATTAGGACTTACGAACTATCAATTATCACCAAACCACTCTTTTTCGGAAGAAATTATAACTTACAACTATTTTTATTGGATTCGTCTCATTTTTCTGAGTCTAGGGGTCTTCGTTTCACTTAAATCGGACTAACGGTTGAATTGTTATGAATTAAACACTGATGATTCAATTTATTATTCAATATAAATAATTATTACAACCTTTTAAATCCTAAAATAATTTTTAAATAATTATTTAAGAAAAATCAAAGTCAAAAGTAATTTTTTTATAATTTTTGGAGTTAAAATGAAGAAGTTATGATTTATTGAAAATCATGTGATTAATTATCGAAATAATTAATCACTTTTTAAATATTTAATAAATAAATAACTAATAAATAATTAATAAATACTTATTTAATAATTTAAAATAATAAATTCCTAATTATTAGGATTAATCACAACTTATTATAATATTTATAACTTATCGATATTTATTCGATTAGATCGATTATTTACAAATAATCAATCAACTTAATTAACCGATACGCTATTTATCGAATAACTACGAATTATTCAAATTATATATCACTTAACGATTAATTACTTGTATAACTACGAATTACTCGCAATTCCCGCATAATTATCGAATCATTATTTGCACTATTAACTAATTATTAGATTATTAATCACATTTCTTAATTATTTCTAATCCTTATTTATTAATTACCTAATTACTAATTAATTATCCAATTATTAATTAATTAAATAATTAATAAATAATTAGATAAATAATTAAATAATTAATTAAATAAATAAATTCGAATTTATAATTTAATAAAATAAATTCGAATTCAAAATTAATTTTTAATTGATTTTTAGAATTAATAAATCTAATTTCTGTTTTTATAAAATAGAATTAAATAATAAAAATTCAGAAACAGAAATCAGAAAAACATATTGGGGGTTTTTGGATCGAAACCGGGTCGAAACCGGGTTGCAACCGGGTCGTCTTCGACCCGATCGGGTCACGAAGAACACCGACCACTGCCCAGAATCTGACGCCGGCGGAGATTTTCCGGCGAGACGAAAACGTTCGATTCCATTCGTTCCTTCTGTGTTTTCGGCGCACAGCAACACAACGACGCTCCCCTTCTGTTCCTCCTTCGTCCTCGTCGACTACAACAGCCGGAACCCTGAGAAACGCGGCGGCGGCGGCGGAACTCCGGCGAGCTCAAAACGTACACCAACCTCGACGAAACCGGTGCCAATCGACTCTCAAAACGACGATCTACACGCTCGTAATCATCAAAACATCAAACAACAACCAGAAAATCAAACCCGAGTTCGCGATTAAAAACCCGAAAATATAAACTTTCAGTTCGATCAATCAAACATCAAAAACACTTACATAACCGAAAACTACAGATCATAAGCTTCAAAACGAGTACTTACACTAACGATTTGGACTCCGGAATCACGATGAAAATCATCTTTGATTCTGTTGCCCTGTTCTTCACCAAACCCTAACCCTAATTCCTTTTCTTTTTCTTTTTATTTTTTTCCTGATTTTTAATTGTAATTAACTGATTTAATTAATAATAATTCAGGTATTTATATTTATGAAGATAATACCCCTAAGTAAAATTAAGGGTCTAATTACACTCCTATTAAAAATATTTGGCCCCAATTTTTATAATTTTTGGGTATTATTATTGAATTTTTAAATGTCCAATAAATACAAAATAAATACTAAAAATTCCCAAAAATTGTGAAAAATACAAAAATACAAAGAAAAATGATATATGATAATTTCATGATCATATAAAAATAAAAATATAATTTTTGTGGGGTTTTTTGTACCCGAAGGGATCCGGAAAAGTCGTTTTTCACGAAAAAGGTCAATTGGTAAAACGTCTAGGGGTTCAGAATAGCGATATGGTATAGGGCATTTTTGGCAAAATAGGGCCAATGATTTTGTTTGAAATACGGGCTTTTAAAACATAGTTTTGAGCTGTACAGGTTTTGATATAATATATATAACTGACGATAAAACGTTCAATAAATATCCAAAACACGTTTGGATCAAAACAGCCAACACATAACACATAGCAGTTAGGGTTTAACAACTTACACATTTAATCACATCATAATACACATAATTTATCATTATTATAATATAATACCAGCGTAATTCCTCGGTCGTTACATATAGTCATTCGTTTTCCTTGAAATCTTAATAGCTAACCTTACGGAGTCCATACCTGTCGTATCAAATTCTTCTAAGGAGGTAACATAATCACCATTCATGATTTATGAAGAACACTCCTGATCCTGATGTACATATGCCATGAAGCTGGTAAAATTGCAGAAAAGTTTCGATGAAAGCAACGATAGCAGGTTAATACCATTATTAACCTTACGTCCTTATTAGGAAACATGAAGCTCAAAGGTTGATTTAGTCCTTTTGTAACATGGTCCTGGATTATTCTCAAGATAGGACCTTCTAAGATAGATAGCCCGCTCACGGCGATTACATGAATTAAATCTTTTCCAAACTACTATTACGGTTGAGTATCGCACAATCATCAGAAGGAATGTCAATCTTTCACACCATAATACAACCTTCATGGCTTCAACCTTCTTCACTGTATTCCTCTGGCACGAGTGCCTATAATTGTTCATTGGCCTTTCCTGATAGTAATAGTTCCTTATAATCAATGTCTTTTGAACGATCTCCAATTAAATTTTCTACCTCATTTCCAATCACTGCTTGTGCGAAAATGCTCTTCCTTACGCTTTGGTGAGAAAAAAAAATGATCACCATTTTTCCATAAGTCATTGCCTTAGTCTTTAGATGTGAACATTGTCACGACTGACTCTCGATCATACTTAGGACGTCTCTTACCTTGGGTCCTTCTCATTTTCACCAATCTCGACCCTCATTGGGTCGATCTATACTTTCTTATGCTTCAACACGTGCCCCACCTGACATTATTATAATTACGTCATATTTCCTTTATCAAAATTTCTATTCTTCAGAATTTTGAATTTTACCTTTTTCCTTGTAAGACCTCTAAGGTTATCCTTGAATCGTTCCTCCTGTATTCCCTAGATACAGGGCACATCAAAATACCATTTACTAATACTAGAACCATTGTCTATATACTTCTGAAAACTTTCTCCACTGATCTTTAAATGTTGTTTTTGCCTTAGTCCTTCATTCCGTACCACCCAAACTCATAATGTCCCCATTAAGGGTAAAATGTCAACCTTTATGCATTCCCCCCATGGTTCATCTCAAGTTATCGAGGTTTTATCCTTAATTCCACCTTTAAAAGGTACTTCCACTCTTCCATTGATAAATCAATTCATCTATCCCTGACAAGGATATCTCATTCAATCATTCACACCTCGATAGTCTATACTTAGTGTCATGGTAACATCCTTTTCCAAACTGAGGTCAATCCATATGGTCTCCAAAAGATAACAATGGTTATCTGCTTTCCTTTCCTGATTTGGTAATGATAACATGTATGTTCTGGAAGATATAGGTCGTGTTCAATGTGAACTTTTTAGTTCTAACTATTCATTTATCTCCATTATTTATCTCAACCGTCATCTCAATGTTGGGATATCTTTTATACCTGGCGTCTCCCTCTCTGGGTATCAAGTCACAGGCCTTACATACACTTCACATTCTTGAAGGTCACTTCCTTCATCCTATTTTCCTAATTTCTTGTTATCATGTCTCCTCAGTCCATCCGTTTTTCCTTATTAATCCATCGGTCTACCTCAAAGTTTCATCGAATATTCTCAACTTCAAGGGAATTAACTATATGCATCGCTTACGCCTTTAAACCTTAAATTTATCTCATGATCAGTCACCATCGCGCTGATGATGACACACTTCTCTCTATTTATTGCAAGGGTTTCTTAGGGTTTCCCATACCTAACTCCCTTATCACTTCTCAACTCTATTTCCTTTATATCCCTTTATACTCCTTCCCTTTTCAGTCTTTTATTTTCGTTTCTATTACAACCATTACATGAACCAACACAACATAAGCATTGATTTCAAACATCACGTCATTCTGGGATTCTTGTCCTCCAGACGAATCTTGACAACTTTTACAATCTTAGATTCATAATTTATCATACTCGTTCGCCTTTGTTCTGGCTCTAAAGCTTTTACATTATCTCCATAACCTTGGGAATTACTTTCCCGAAAACAATTGACTAAACTTTAATCAGTTTATCATAACCTTTGGCTCCGTACCTTTCTTGGCCTTTCACCAGCGGGTGGCCTCTCTCTTAGGAGGGTAAGTGACCAAAACAGTCTTTTGTGCTTCGTCAATCATTTAGAATCTCAAATGATTCCTATATTTCCTTTAGCCAGGCTTTTGCCTCAACTAGGTCAACCTGTTCCTTGGAACTCTGAGAGCTTAGCGACTTAAAGGTCATGAAAGAATTTCCTACCGCATTGTTTCCTCAAGGTGGTGGTTGGGAATAAAAGTATAAGTTTTGTTTAGGCAGGTCCATAAATTGCCCCATAGGAGTACCATCCTGGTTCTTCCTATCTTGCTCGACTTCTGTTTTCTCAGTATGAAATATTTTCTCCTCCTCCCCATAATCGGGGTCGTCCTACATGTTTTAAATCCTCATTTTCCACTTCATTATGTTATAGGTTCCTTCTATCTTGATGGCGTCCTCCCTGACTATCACATTTAGGGTTTGCCCTAAAATTTATTCCTTGAACTATGACTTTCATCAAAGATCCCGTCCTTAAGCTCTTGAACGTTTGGAACCAAAATTCTGTAAGAACACCTCATTATTCCCTTATCATTTTTCTCGGTATGGATATCTTCTCTAGTCATTGACTCTCTGCCTTCATTCATTACTTTTTCTTGGCACAATCTCATCTTTTCCAATAACTCGGGCTGCATTACAATCTCAAACAACTTTTTGGTACCAGCTCCGGTTGCATTCACTCCTATTTCCATTTCCTCAAAATCTCTTATCAACTCTCCCAAAGACATTATCACCTTGAGTCTCTCCTTTACACTAAGGGCATTAGCCACCATTTTGGCTTTCCCTGGATGATAAAGAATCTCATAATCATAATCCTTGATTAACTCTAACCACCTCCTCTGGCGCATGTTGAGCTCATCCTGTGTGAAAATGTACTAGAGCACTTATGGCTTATGTAAATCTTGCACTTCTCTCCATACAAGTAGTGCCTCAAATCTTTAGGGCAAAACTATTGCCACGAGCCCAAGCTCATGGGTGGGGATATCGAATTTTATATTCCCTTAATTATCTTGACGCGTACGCAATTACCTTGTTGTGCTATATAAGAAGCACTCTAATTCCTTATGCGAAGCGTCACTACACATTACAAAATCTCCTTTTCCATCCGGCAACGCTATCATAGGGGCTGTCACCAATCTTTGCTTCAGTTCTTAAAAGATGTTCTCGCATTTCTCTGTCCTTTTGAACTTCTCAGTCTTACGAGTAGCCGTGTTAAAGGGGCTACTATCTTTGTAAACTTGAACGAACCTACGGTAGTAACCGCCAATCCTATCTCTGGTAGTCACTCTGACTACAGTCATTAATTCCTTAGCGATCACCTCTTCACTCTTGTTAGGATCCTTCACGAGATCCTCCTTAGCAACAATCCTTTCTAGGACAACATCCTCAACCGCTACATCCTCAATATGAACATCATCTGGTCCCTTGTTAGGACGCTCTATCGGATCCACAATCTGGTCTCCAATAAGTAATAAAACATCATCGCACTGTTGCTCCTCAACCTCAGGGTTCGGAGTCCCGCTACCATATACGATAACGAACTACGCTTCTATCACGATATTTATAAGGGTTCCCATAAGGGTTTTAACTGTCAGTACTACGTTAGGTAGTCCGACTATGAACTTGGCAAGAGTTCTTATTATCTTAGTGAACTTATTATTTTAACGTCACATTATCTCTGAGGTTTATAACGCTTGGCTCTGATACCATTTCTATAACGACTTGTATATTTTTATATTGTTTAAATGTGTAATTATTAAATAATTACATAAATAAAATATGTGTATTGATTCAGTTAGCTGGATATTATTTTATTATTAATCATATGTGATTATTGGTGTTCGAGGATGATTTGTGTAATTAGTTATTAAGCTGGGTTGTTTTGTTTTTGTATTTAAAGGTGATTCTATTCAAGATTTATTTTCATAAATATGGAGATCATCTCTAAAATCATTCTTATGGCTTCATAATTTTATTAATTATTTTTAGGAGTTTTTAAAATTGAGAAATCAATATTTTAATTATTATTTACCCTTAAATGATTTTATGATTGTATCTAATTGTAAAGTCAATATTTAATTCTATAATTCTTCAAAACTTACGAAATTCATTATTTTTATTTAAGTTTGGAATATTCTGAGAATATTAAAATTATTTTGGAATTTTTTTCGGTTTTTATTAACCTGTGCGATTGTTCGTTAAATTATAAGCTCGTTAAATTTTTTAGTTCCGTGTCCGAGTCCAAGGTTATCACAAAAACAATAATAATAATAGAAAAAAATGGGGGCAATTGTATTACTCGGGTTTAACCCGTTTCATCCCCTCATCTCGCCTAATCTCTCTCCTGTACTCCTCTTTTTCATCTCTCTCTCTCTCTCAATCTCTCATTGTCTGTCTCAATCTTTCCTCTCCCTCGCTCTTTTCTTCTCTTCCTCCCTCTCGTCTCTTCCGTTTCCTTTTTTTTCTCTGTTTTCCGGCCGTCGCCCTCCGGTTGCTGCCTCCAGTTCCACCGCTTTACCTCCTCCGATTTCTCTTCATTCCTTCTTCTCTTTCTTTGCTCTCTCTTTCCCCTCCCCTGTATTTCCCTCTTCCTTTTCCTGCAGATTGTGTGCATGTTTGTGCGATTGTGTTACTGTATGTATTTTGTGGTTGTGTGTGTGCGTTTTGAGTGTGTGTGAGTCTGTGTGAGTTTGGTGTGTGTGGGTGCAGGTATGTTTGTGTGTGTTAAGTGCAAGGGTCGTGTGTGTGTGTTGGTTCTTGAGGGTGAGGTCGTGCTTTACTCTCTGTTGTTGTTGATTGTGACATTCGGGTTATGGCTTAGTTCGAATATTACAATTCATTTTGGAAATTAATTATGTGAATAATTTCTGATTAATTCTATGATATAATTTTATTTTGCAGGATTATTTATTTAAATCGGTGGAATTTATTAGGAAACCCGTAAATTTAACGGGTACCAATAAATTTTGCCACCGTCCGCGATGAATTTATACGAGCGGACGGTGGACGGTGATGATTTTTATCTGAGTCCTAATATTTTAAAATAAAATATTTAATTCGTAAAATTATTTTTGAAACGAGTATTTGTTATTTTATTTCAAAGTTGAGCACGTAATTTGGTTGACGAATTGTGATTATTGGATTGATTGTTGGATTGTTTGTTGATTGAGACATTGATTTTGTTCGACGGGTAGTCCAATAAACAAAGGAGGTGCTGCCCGATTTCCGGAAAATTAAATTACGGAAATACGAGGCCATACCCAATGACTATCGGAACGTCGATCGGTTATATGTACGTACCTTATACGAAATCTAATTATGTGTTGTAATGAAATACTTTACGAAAATCGATTACCCTAATTTCATAAAATGATAAATATACCTATTTTCTGAAAACGAACACCGAACCGACTTTCGAACACGTGAACCCTAATTGATACGTGTATTATAATATTGAATATGTTACGAGTCGGGTTTTGTTAACGTTCCGGTAGATTGTTAGCGAGGATATGTCAAGCATAATCGAAAGTCTAAGTTAGGGTGTTTCGACTTTGTAGGTGCTAGTCGGAAGGCCCAAGAGTTGGCATTGGATAGCCTAGTGGACAGTCGATGGGCTCAGTAAGGTTTAGTATATATGAATATAATGTTGTTTTATTCTCGTAGTGGAACAGAACGATTTAAGTTACGTATCCCCTGGGTTTCAAATTGTTTTATTAACTTGTATTTTGGGTGAAAAGTAACTTCTGAAAATGCCTATCTCTAAATTTTGAATAAAATGAAAATGTTTTGGAAAATGTGTTGTGTTAGAATTGTTTTGACAAGAGATAGGTAAGTGATTTGGAAAACTGGATAAAAATGATCAGATAATTGGATGAGTGTGCGCAGAAGGCCCGTAACGGCCTGGAAGTTAGCGTAAGAAGCGAAGTGGTTGCGCACCCTATTATAACCACCAGCCCAGCGTGACAGGGACCTAGCTAGTCTCTGAGTTCCGGAACAAGTTTCGTAGGATAGCCTGATCAGCTGTCTCACCAAGGATCATCCAATACTTTTATATCTGAGCAAGTGATTTTGAGGTTCCCGGAGAAAAACAAGTTTTCTAGGTCCTGTGATGGGACAAGTTTTCTAGGTCCTGTGATGGGACAAGTTTTATAGATCCTGTGATAGGATAAGTTTTATGGTTCCCGTAACGGAACAAATGATTTTGGGTCCCCGTAACGGGACAAATGGTTTTATGGGTCCTGCGATGGGATGGAAGATTTGAAAATGAAAGAAGCATGCTAAAATTGAAATTTGGTATTTATGCACATCACACAACTGATGATTTGGTTTTACAGAGCATGCTAGTTTTAATATCCAGTTCACACATGTTTTACTTGTTTTCTAGCAAGTTATGATTTCTGTTCTTATAAGTGTTTATCATAAACTGTTTTTGATTATTATTCATATAGTGGTACTGCTGAGCAATTGAATGCTCACCCTTGCAAAATGTTTTATATATGTATTGCAGATGCCTAGGGGATATTCCCGTGATAGTCATGGCAGAGTTCCGGTTCCTTCCATGTCAGGCTCCTCTGAGGTAGTTGTGTTGGACCAAAGTGGGTCTGTTGAGTTGCTGTACAAAGATAGTATTGTCAGGATTGTCTTTAGTAAGTTGGTTTTGTGATGGTTGTAACCTAAGTCATACTTAAACCTGGAAAAGATCTTGGAAAAAAAGGGGTTGTGTTTATATAATAATGTTGAGTTGGATTTTGTTATGTTGTTAATATTGTTATTGATGACGTCAACTCCTGACCCCGGGGTTAAGGCCGTCACAATTTCTGTAACACCCCCAAATCCGGGGTCGGGGATCCGGGTTGTCACGAGTTCCATTTCCCTTAATAACACCTAATTCTTAATAAATAATCATCTACTGCATACTGTGACCCCACAATATACACACACACCATAAGTTATAGTCTCAGAGATGAATACTAAAAATAACACAAGTCATTTTATTCCACAATTATAAGTCATTACACCTCAAAAGGGTTTTTGAATAAATTTACATATTATTTGCCATTATTACGATTCATAAATATACATAAGTCTGGTATAACAAAAGTTGAAAGCCTAGCCTATTGGTAGTTCCTACCTCAGCTATAACGGCATCAACGCCTACAGGAAACTGCGGAACGTTTCCTATCCGCTCACGAATTGGGAGCTTGGTCCTGTTCATCTTGTCTATCTGTTGTTGTGTGATGAAAGAAGAAAGTAAGGGTGAGAAACAAGCCCACCGAAATAATATGTATAATAATTAACAATATATGAGCATTCTCATAGTACTCATGAAAGTCTTGGTTAAGAAGAAATGAACCAAGTTTGATATCTTAACGCGACCAAGTCGCAAAATATTCAGTATATAAGTATATATACTTTTCAAAATCTTAGAATCCTCTTCCATGCATAATATACATAGAGTTCCAGTTTATAACTGTATAAAAATATCGTTGCAAGGTGATCTCATATATCTAACCTTGTCTCAACATTTTTCTGAAAATCTTTGTCATGCATAAGATAATCATTAACTAGATATATGTTGAAAAGATGAAATTACAAGATACTCCAATATACTTATATCTTTTCCAAATACTACTTGAACTACCACCGTTCAAGTTATAATCAGTTTTAAAAGTTCATTACATAGATGAGACTACCAGATAAGATTTGAATAGATTCAATCTTTGAAATATCACTCAAAAGAAATGAAGTTACGAGATACTTCATTAAGTCCCAATATTATATCCATATATATATATATATATCTCATACATTTCCTGAAAACCTCTGTCATGTAAAGTATGAACAGAGTTGTAATATCCAATGAATTTGGAAAGAAAAGAATTTTGGCATAAACCCGATATCTTGCTGATCAGGCAAAGATGCCAATTAAGTAACTTTTTCTACTGTAGATGGATGAATTCCTCGCCGGTCATCACCTTGGACGCATTAGGACCTCGCGCTAGACCGTTACCCGACCACTCACGTGTGGATGGACTGTCACCCAGTCTCTTACACCTTTATAGACCGTAGCCCGGCCTGTCGCTTATGCCGACTCAATTAGATGGACTTACTTCCCGAATATTGGGCAAGTAATCAAATTGTTTTCTCAAAACAGCAACCACGTTGTGAATATAAAATACACCACAGAGCCGGATCCCTTAGATTTTTGAACGAGTATTCAAGTCCCCTTCGAAAGGAAGATCTTAAATTTGAAAACGAATTTTGGGATCCGCTCTAATTTTTAAAATTATTTTGAAGACTCAAAAACATTTTTTGAGTATGTTTGGAGTAATGCTGATTTAATAAAATAAATCAGTAACGATAAGTTGGAGGATATCTGAATATTATTATTTAAATAATATTCCCATAAGGATAATCTTTATAAAAATAATTGAAGTAAAAGTTTTAAAACTCATACTTGAAATGAATAATAAATAACCAAAGATACACTTATACGAAAGTACGATCTTTATTTGAATAATCGAAAATAAGTCTGATTATCGAAACATTATTCTTTAATAAAATAAAGAATATTATTTAATAAATAAGCAGAGTCATAAGTCCTCGAATGAATATTCAAAATAATATTCATTAAATAAAATAAGCGGAGTCATAAATCCTCGAATGAATATTCAAAATAATATTCATTAAATAAAATAAGCGGAGTCATAAGTCCTCGAATGAATATTCAAAATAATATTCATTAAATAAAATAAAGTTATCGAATAAAAATTATTCGATTAATAGTTTTGAGAACTATATATATATATTATAGTCGGGAACATCGACTCCCAGTTTAGAAAATGTTCACCTTTGGGTCCCCTATACGAAGGGTATACGCACCTACTACTTATCTCTAGCATAGGTATTATGCAACTTATAAGCATTTGAATCAACAATTAGATATCAAGATTACGAAATAGGCATGCATATAAATATCATATCACATGCTCCAATATATCGCAAGACTTTGCTAATAATAATCATGCACTTATCACAAGATAATGCATATACATATATACATCACAACAACAATATAACGGGTAGAAAACTTGCATGAGTGCTCCGGGGTAGACTTAAGCTTAGAGTGGGTCCGGTAACCTATAAAAAACAACATAAGCCAAAATTAAACCACGGTCGCTTAAGAAACTAGACTTTATCCACTTAGACCCTAATGTTCGCTAAACAAGGTCTCAAAGTAAAGGGAGGGGTAAAGGTTCGATCGCGAAACGCCGTTACTTAAAAACAGTCATTTCTCCTAAACCGTACATCAGAACCAAGCGATCCACATATCAAAATGAAGCTTACGACACTCTCTAGATAAACATGGCAATGTCACAGTTTAAGCAGTGAGTGTTCTGATCCTTATTCTAAGCACAAACAGTCTATATGCAAACGGGCATTACGACGGCTATGTTTACGAGTTTTCCAAATTTTTCACTATGCCAAAACCTCACCAATTCATCAACCATCACCAATACATCAATATTTCATCTATACAACACTATCTCAGTTCATATTCTAAATATTTTTAACTCATTCAACCACACTCAAGATCCATTAATTATAACCAAAGATTCGTTAACCATAACTTATTCAAATCAACCAAAATAACTAACAAACATGGATCAAGCTTCTTATTTACTAATCCAGATCATAAAAGCTTAAAACCTTATTAACCCTACTGATGTATAAGGGTTAAAGAGATATATACCTTCCTTGGAGCTTCTTAACACAAGAAAAGAGCTTGTATCGCCTCTAGGAACCTTGATCTAACCTTAAACAACCTTGCTCTTTTCAAAGAATTCAAGAACACAAACATGGTTACTATTCATCTAGCCATAAATCATGAAAAACGAGTATGGTAATTAAGGAGGTGAGGATAGTGGTTACCATATATCCGTAGATCTTCTCGAGGGCTTCGATTTGACTGGTAGCATGCGCGAATCGGCCAAGGGAACTCAAGTTACAAGCATTTCTTTCTTCTCCATTTTTTGTCCCCTTTCCTCTCGGGTTTTTACTTCAAAAATGAAGAAATGATCTTTTGCTTTCCTTTTTATTTGGTTGACCTTGAGATTTGTGCCAAAATTTACTTGGTTGTGAATTAACCAAGTGGTTACATGATTGATCTCATCTTCACTTTAATAAAGTGCTTGAATCATCTTGATTAATCACCCTTGCTTCTTTTACAAGCTTGTTTCTTGACCGTTTATTTGTTTTACGGTTCGCTTAACTCTCGTTCCCGTTAATAGTTTGGGGGATCATATTCGGGATCTTATTACTTGGGTTTCCCCTAAACCTTTCTCAATATTTTATATTCCTTTTATGATTCTCTCTTATAATCCTTGAATTTAAATCATTTTAATCATTTTAATCATGTTACCTTATACTCAATTCTTTCGGTATCTGGTGGATTTTCGGGAAAAATCATAGTGTTCGAATTTGGATTCTGACGATCTTTACATACACTTATTTACTTTATGGAATACTAATACGATCTTAGAATTTCCGTAACAGTACTCCTATGTAGTGTGGTATGATAATTTTCCTTAATCAGCATTATCAGCAAAAGTTACTATTCATCAGGGTTTCAAAAATTTCAAAAAAAAAATTGAAGTTGTTACATTTGTTCCAGGAGAAACAAGTCAAGTTAAAAAGAGCAAAAAAGTCAATGTAGGTCATCTGTCTATCAAGAAATTGAATGACAGATTGGAGAAAATTGAAGTGAAAGCAGAGTCAAAAAGAAAAAACAATAGAAATGGGAAAGTAGGAATTAACAAACATACCAACTACACACCTGATAAATATGCACCAAGAAAAATCTGTGTTAAGTGTGGTAGTATTAATCATTTGTCTGTTAATTACAAACTTGCTATGCCTACTCCTATATCTGCACCATCCACATTTTCTAACATGCATACAATGCTTGTAAATGTTTTTCCTGCACAGAATCTAAATGCACAATTTGCTAATATGCCATTTACATCCAATCCCTATTATGCTGCATTTAGTATGCCACAAATGCCATTTAGCATGCCTTACTGGAATAACATGTTTGCACAAAGTATGCCTTTTCATGTTAACCAACCTTTGCATGATAATTCTGCAATGCTGAATGGTTTCAAAGGTCCAACTCAAATGACAAAGGATGAATCTGAAATACCCAAGTAAAATGAGGTCAATCCTAAGAAACTAAAGAAAAAGGCTAACAAGGTAGGACCCAAGGAAACTTGGGTACCAAAATCAACTTGATTTGATTTTGATGTGTGCAGGGAAACATAAAGAATCTTTGGTATCTGGATAATGGTTGCTTAAAATACATGACTGGAGATTCTACCCTGCTCACTGGTTTCAGAGAAAGAGTTGGACCAAGTATTACTTTTGGAGATGACAGCAAGGGTTATACTATGGGATATAGCTTGATTTCAAAGGATAATGACATCATTGAGGAAGTTGCCCTAGTGGATGGGCTCAAGCATAATCTGTTGAGTATCAACCAGCTTTGTGATAGGGGCAACTCAGTTACCTTTAATGCACAAGCCTGTGTTGTGACTAACAAGAAGAGCAACAAAGTGGTTCTCACTGGAGTGAGAAAAGGCAATGTGTATCTAGCTGACTTCAACTCAACAAATGCAGAATCTATAGCTTGTCTTCTCAGTAAAGCAAGTCAAGATGAAAGTTGGTTATGGCACAAGAAGTTGTCCCATCTAAACTTCAAAACCATAAATGAGCTAGTCAAGAAAGAATTGGTCAGAGGTATTCCTCAATTGGAGTTTTTAAAGGATGGCTTGAGTGATGCCTTCCAGAAAGGAAAGCAGATTAAAGCATCATTCAAAAAGAAGCTTGATTCAATAATTGAAGAACCTTTGCAACTTTGCACATGGATTTGTTTGGACCAGTCAATGTGTTGTCCATCTTAAGGAAAAGATATTGCCTAGTAATTGTAGATGATTTCTCAAAGTTCTCTTGGACATATATTTTAAAATCCAAAGATGAAGCTAGTGAAATCATCATCAATCACATAAGGCAAGTCAACAATCATCCTAATTTTAAAGTAAGAAGAATCAGAAGTGACAATGAAACTGAGTTCAAGAATCCTGTGATGAGATTATTTTATGAAGAGAATGGGATTATGCATGAGTTTTCTACAGCTAGAACTCCACAACAAAATGGAGTGGTGGAAAGGAAAAATAGATCTCTTATTGAAGCTGCAAGGACAATGCTAGAAGAATCAAAGTTACCAACATATTTTTGGGCTGAAGCTGTGAATACTGCATGCTACACTCAGAATATTTCTTTGGTCAATCAAGCAAAATGCATGACTCCCTACCAATTGTTCAAGAATAGGAAGCCAACTCTAAATTTTCTTTATGTATTTGGATGCAAATGCTACATTCTAAGGAATCAAACTGAACAACATGGAAAGTTTAATGCTAGCAGATGAAGGAATTTTTGTTGGATATGCTGTTGGAAAAGCATATAAAGTCTACAATCTTAGAACAAATATTGTTATGGAATCTGTACATGTTGTGTTTGATGATAAGATTATTGAAGGACTAAAAGATGAAGGTTTCCATGATAGCCTCAAATTTGACAATGTTGAGATAATCTGTGATGACAGTGATGATGATAGTGATCAAGAAATAGTGGCTAAGGATAATACAGAAAAGTCTATCTCCAATGATGCACAAAATTCAGCATCCGTCGAGGTACAAAATATATCATCCGTCGGAGGACAATCAGCTTCATCCGTCGGGATACAAAGTGCATCATCCGTCAGAACAATCAGAGAAGCTGAGAGTCAAAACAGATCACTTACAGAAAGAACTCCTTCTTCAAATCAAAGATCCACAAACTCAGGGGGAGTTTCTTCTAATCAAAACTCAGTCACACATCAAGACAATAATGAGGCCTCTGCATCTAGAAATAATCTAGCACAATAGATAAAATGGACTAGAGATCACCTTTTTGAACTCATTATTGGTGATGTCTCTTCTAGAGTTCAAACAAGAAAAGTAACTCAAGAAGAATGTCTGTATAACAGCTTTCTATCTCAGGAAGAGCCTTAAAAGGTAGAAGAAGCTCCGTTGGATCCTGAAGGGTTTTAGCTATGCAAGAGGAGCTAAACCAATTTGAGAGGAATAAAGTATGGAAGTTGGTACCCAAGCCGAAAGGAAAGAATCCAATTTACACCAAGTGGGTATTCAGAAACAAGATGGATGAAAATGTCATAGTTGTCAAGAACAAACCTAGATTGGTTGCTAAGGGCTACTGTCAACAAGAAGGAATAGAGTTTGATGAAAATTTTGCTCCTGTTGTAAGCTTGAAGCCATCAAAATTTCCCTAGCCTATGCAGCCCATGCCAATTTCAAAGTCTATTAAATGGATGTCAAGAGTGCTTTTTTGAATGGAGATTTGGAGGAGGAAGTCTATGTCAGTCAGCCTCCTGGTTTTGAAGATCCAAATTTTCCAGAATATGTCTACTATCTTTTAAAAACACTATATGGATTGAAGCAAGCACCTAGAGCCTGGTATAATACTTTGTCAAAGTTTCTCTTAGAAAATCACTTCACAAGTGGTACTGTTGACAAAACTTTATTCTTTAGAAATGTTAATAGCTCAAGCATACTTGTTCAAATTTATGTAGATGATATTATATTTGGCTCTACAGATAAAAACTTTGCAAAAAGTTTGCCAAATTGATGCAAAGTAAGTATGAAATGAGCATGATGGGAGAACTAACTTACTTTCTTGGTTTACAAGTTAAGCAAGTCAGTGATGGAATATTCATTAGTCAAACCAAATATATTTATGATCTTTTAAAGATGTTTGATCTAATGGATTGCACATCTGTAAAAACTCCCATGGCCACTGTAACTAAACTTGAATTAAACACTACTGAAAAGTCTGTAGGCCAGATATAATGTTTGCTACTTGTCTTTGTGCTAGATTTCAGGCCGATCCTAGGGAATCTCATTTAATAACTATTAAGAGAATTTTCAGATATCTCAAGGGAACACCAAAACTCGGGATTTGGTACCCTAGAGGTTCTGGTTTTGATCTAACTGGTTATTCAGATGCAGACTATGCAGGGTGCAAAAATGATAGAAAAAGTACTATAGGAACCTGTCAATTTCTAGGAAACAAACTAGTATCCTGGTTCAGTAAAAAGCAAAATTCAGTCTCTACTTCTACAGCTGAGGCTGAATATACTGCTGCTGGCGATTGCTGTGCACAAATTCTGTGGATGAAAAACCAATTGTTGGACTATGGTATGCAAGTGGAAAGAATTCTTATTTTCTGTAATAACACAAGTGCAATTACCATTACTGAAAATCTAGTACATCATTCTAGAACAAAGCACATACACATAAATACCACTTCATTAGGGAACATGTAATGAATGGAACTGTGGTACTTCATTTTGTTCCAAGTGAAAAGCAACTTGCAGATATCTTTACCAAGACACTTAATGAATCCATCTTCACAAGGTTGGTAAGTGAGTTAGGTATGCTTAATTACTCTTAAATCATCTTTAATTATCTTGCAAGTTGAAATGCAGCCAGAAACTTAATTGATTTTTCTGTTTTAAATGAAAATTTGGCTAAGTCAAAATCTACATCTCGATGGATGTTTATTATCCATCGAGTTTGTTCATCCGCAAAGTAGAATAGCCTGGTAAAAATCAGTTACATTTCTGGATTATTTTAAACCCGATGGATAATTGCTTTATTCCCATCCGTCGAATTATCAACATCTTAGTAGTTAAAGTTCTGAACATTATAAATCGGATTTACTTACAGTCTGTAAGTATATCACGACAGATAATTGACAGAATTTTGATAGTTTATTTTTACTTTTAAAATGGCTATTTTGGACAATTTTCATTGGGTCTTTAATTTTTACCTTTAATTTTTATCCCATTTTATCTGAGAATACATAAAAGCCTTATTCCAAGTTCATTTTAGCTTTTATCTTTCTCTATTGCAATTAACTGCTCTCTTCTTCCTCAAAGCAAAACCCCTTTCTTTCTGCAACTTTCTTTGCTTAAAAATGGCACCAGTAGTCAAGATTATGTCCCAGACATGATTTATCTATGAAAAGAACAACTTTGTGGCTCTTGTGAACAAAGAGATTCCAGCCTCTGAAGATTATAAAAAAATGATGGATTTTGTGAAGGGATGCAAGCTCAACTATGCCATGCTGAAATCACCCACAATCTACTGTGAAGTTATGGAGGAAATGTGGACTACTGTTGTCTATCAGGCAACTGACAAAACTATAACTCTCCCCATTAAAGGTAAGGAATTTTGCATTAACAGTGACACTATTCAAACTTGCTTTAAAATTCCTAATAACACCACTACTAAACCACAAACATATATTGATTTAGCTAACTTGCTTAATATTATTGGCTATGCACTTTCTACCACTAAGTTAAGTGAGATTAGGAAACTAGGTCTTAGGAAAGACTGGAGTTTTCTGTGTGATGTAGTTACCAAGGTATTTTCTGGTAAAAAAAGAAACTTTGATTCTGTCAATACTAATATGATTAACATGCTCTACATGCTGGTTAATGATAATTACTATAATTTTAGTGATGCTGTCATGTTTGAGTTAGGCTACAAGTTAGGGGAAATTAAAAAGAGATCTAGAAATGTTTATTATGCTAGATTCTTAATGATTATTGCTAACTATATTTGCGAGGACATTGTAATTGAGAACCCAACCAACAAACTGGATTATTGGGTTTAAGAAAGAAGAGTGATTGCCTATTTAAACAGAACCAATCACCACAAGGAGGTGCCTCTTGTTTATTTGCCTATCATGGAGGGCCCTCAGGTAAGTGAGGTAAATGTTTCTATCTCTACTCCTTCAACCTCTCAAGTTTCTTTGACATTGACTGTGGCTATGGTATCTGTATCAATGACCCAACATATGCCTACCCAAGCCACAAAATCCAAAACTTCAAAATCCAAATTAAAGAAATCACACGCTGGTGTCTCTCAAAAGATGTCAGTTTCAAAATCTACCAACACCAAAGAGGGGAGTGTGAAGAGTGGTAAGCTTGATGAGGGACAGGGTGCACATAAAAGAAAAGAAACCCTAAGAATAAGGATGGTGAGATGAGTTTACCCAAACCTAGCCACACCACAGTTTCCCAACAGACTGTGGTGCTTAATAAGGATGTTAGCACATCCCTAGTGTCATCCTCTCAAAAGGATGCTACCATTGAAACAAGCTCCCAACCAGGATCACGGGAAAAAAGGGCCAGGGACCCAGAATCACCCCAAACTTATAAAAGAAAGAAGAAACCTAGAAAACTTGGGGATGCACAGAGAACACACAGAGTGCAAACTGCAGCTAAAGACTCAGTCACTGCACCTTCTCAAACTCAGTTTGATGTGGCTCCAGTAAATGTGGAGTCACAGGCAAAATCTTTAACAATATAAGCACCAAACACACAAAACTCTCCCACCAATTCTCGGAATTTGGATATGATTCACACATCAATCCCTAATTCTCCCTATTTAACTCTCTTGGAGAAGCCAAAATTCAGTGCAAGTGAGCATCATCTTCTAGATGATTTATTGGCTCATGTGTCAATTCTCACAGGAACTATTGAGACTTTTGTGCCTAAATTATCATCAATCTGCACAGAGTCCATAATAGTTTCAACTCTAAACTCTATCATTTCCTCTATTCCGGTGGATATTGTTCATCCATTGGCTTGTGATTGTATCTCGACAGATGGGCCTCACAACATTCATCCGTCGACTATCCTAACTACTACCCCGATGGATGTTCATCATCCGTCGGTACTCACTACACAAGCTGAATTTTCAAGAATTGTTACAAGTGTAGATGAGCTAGTGGTTGTACAATCAGTCTAGGATTGAGGGAAGGGAGTGAACAGAGTGAGAGGCTGAGTTGCTCTGAGGTAAAAGGAGAGGAAAAGAGAGAAAATTTACAGGCTATTTCTTTCATCCTGGCAAAATTGAGTGAGGGGAATTCCACCTTAGTAGGTGAAGGTGAGGGTGGTAAGCCAAGGGGAGCCGTTGATGCAAGAAAATAGAAAAAATGAGAGAAATGCAGGTACATGAAATATAAGGATGGAAACCATTGCTAGTGAGTCAATGGATGTCAGTGATGCAGAAAAGGAGAGACTATTTCAGCAAGAATATCAAGCTGTTATAGAATCCATCTTCTTGGATGCTGAGACATTTACTCATCCTGTTTCATCTTATCAAACTCTAGCTGGACAGGGCAATGAGGATGCTGAGAGGATGTTGAACCTGGTGCATACTACTGCTTCAATGCAAAGGGCAAATGATGCCTTAACTGCTATGCCTTCCACAGCTGGTAGTGACTTTGAATTAGCTAAAGACTCATTTTGGGATGATGGTGAGGATGTTGAGGATGATAGCATGAGCATAGGGGGAGATACAGACATTCCTTCATGGATGCTAAGTAAAGACTGCTCATATTCACATCTCCAATCCACCTTATTCAAGCTTATTTATGACACCCAAACAACTATTCAGGCATCCACAAATGCCAGCACCAAAAGGTTACTTAAAGCACACCTGGAATCTCTACAGCTGCACAAGATTTAAGTTCTCCAACAAAGTCAAAATATAGATGCAATCAAGTAAGAAATTTCTGAAGTCAAACAATATTTTGTAGCCAGGTTGGATGCTAGACTTCCAGCAACCACTATGACTGAAATAGCTCACAAGCTAAGGAAATAAGCTGATTTGAACAGAATGGTTGAGACCATGGACTTTAGACTGTCAAATATAGAAAAGTCAGTGGCCAAGATACTTGCAAATCAGGAAGCTCAAACCAGTTTGCTTCCACAGTTGGTGGCTGCACAACTCTCTACTTCTACTCAACTTGATGCTAACAAAAAGGGGGAGAAAGACTCAATTAGTCAAGTTAGCCAAGAGGAGCCAACAAGTGAGGGGGAGAATGTGCTAAACATTCAAGTCAGTCAAGTAATTGTTCCAGAAATTACTTTTCCTAAGCCACCAGTCTTGGACAACATTGCTCTGATCCAGATAACAGCTGCTAAGATGGAATCAAATGAACAATTCAAGAAGCTTGATGTTGTAGCAGTTGAGAAGGAACTAGATGACAAATGGAAGAAAATTGATGAAGAGATAGAAAAGAAATTTGGTCCAATTGAGAAGAAAGACAAGGTCTTTTCTCACTTCTCTCAATTGAGACAAATTTCCGTGAATGAAATAATTCTGGGTAATGTGGAAAAGGGCCAACCTTCATGTATAAAGTCTCCAAAACCCAACTTGGTTTTGAAGCCCAAAAGAAACTATCCAAAGTCATCTGACAAAAATCCCTTGGATCTTATGTTTGAGACTCCAATGCCAGATGAAAAGAAGTTGTTGGAAAGGTCCATTGCATTCTTCAAAGATCCAACTGACTCTGTGCTAAAGAGAAGAATTGCTAAGATCTACAGGAATGGGAAAGAAATATGTGTGGTGGCTGGACACCCTCAGTTTGTAGAAGCAAAGAAGGAAGAAAAGGAAAGAATCAAGAAAGAAAAGAAGAAAGCTGCTTTAGATGCTAAGAAACTCAAACAGAAGAAAAAGTAAGCTGCTATAGTAGCCAAGCTTCAAGCTTTAAAAACTGCAACTGAAACTTCTGAGAAATAACCTGTGGTAGCTGAAGATCAAGATCAAAATATTCACAAGGAACCTCAACAGAAAAGGAAGATCAGATACAAAATCCTTCCCAAAAGAAGACTAGACTTCAATGATGATAAGATGGAAGATTACATTCCCAACCGGTCTACATCTATAACTCAAATATCCAAGCCCTTAGTGGTGCAGGATGAAGTTAAGGTGGATCCTACAAAGAACTTTCATGGTGAGCCAATAGTTCCCAAGGATGAGCCTATAGACTGGGATAGTTTGCCTCTTCCTGAGCTTAATTTACCAATCTTCAACAAATTAAAGAAGACAAAGACAAGAGCAATCAAGAAGGTCAAGCCTGTGAAACTCAAAACCAAAACCTTAACCACAACTCAACCAACTGTCAACAAGAGAGATCATCTATATATCTGTGACATCAAGGAGTTTTCAGATATAAATCTCTACATGGATGAACTAGAAGAAGTGAGAGCAATTGATGCTCACAGGAATCAGATGCACTCCCATAGACTATCAATTCCCTTTACAGGAAATACAGTGCACTTGAGGCCTTACTAACTAATGGAATTCATGGATGAAAAAGGTGTTAGGAGATTCTTTAGACTGGAGGACCAATTGAGTATCTCAAGCAATAAGACTCTATTGGAAATGCAAGAAATGCCGGATCTGTCAAATGCTGAAGAATTTGAATTTCACAGACAACTCCAAAATCAAATAGAAGAAAATAACAGGAAGCTTGGGAAGAAATCAAGACAATCAAGAAGATAGATCACATTTTCTCAAACTAGAGGAGCACCTTGAAAATGATTGTGAGAACTCTTTGTACACTTTACTTTGTTCAATTTTCAAATAAACTGTAGCACTTACAAGTTTTTCAATCTGTACATTTAGGGTGTTTTGTTATCATCAAGTTTCTCTTAATTTATGGCTACAATTTCAGTAGACATAAATTGGGGGAGATTGTTAGGAATATGTTGTGAACTTGATGATAAGTTGAAGAAAACACCGTAGTAGATTTAACTTAGTGATTTGTAGCGCTCGACGGATGTTCTAAAATAGTCCTGACGGATGAACTTTATAGTCCTGACGGATGACAACTCAACATCCATCGAGAGTGTAGCTTGTGTAATAATAAGTCTTGTAGCACATATCTGTAAACAACAATGCATTAGTTGAGTAGATGTTGTAGGATTCTTTAAGTCATGTTGACTACTAGCTTGATATGCAGAATAGGTTGGCTATAAATATGAGATGTCTTATATTTCTGTATAAGTGAAATAGAGTCAAGTGGCACAAAGGCTCCCAACGGATGATCTACAAAGACTCCCGATAGATAATCAACAAGGCTCCGGACAGATGACCAACATAGTCCCGACGGATGATCATAATTCAAAAGAGAAGTTGATAGTGACAACACAGTCACATGCGTCGAGTGTTTGTAAATGGATTGTATTAGATCCTATAGATTATACATGCATCTAGAAAGATACTCAATCAAGACCTTATAAATGTCAGATAATGCGGTACCAACCATATGGATATTTGGCTAAAAAGACACATGTTTTAGTGACAAATGTTGTTTAGAGTGGATGTATATTAATGAGGCATGTGTTGCGTACAAAAGAGTAGTGAATAGTGGGGTGTTGTCGAAAAATACGTGAATGTAAAGTGTAGCCCATATACACATATCAATGTCAGGCATAATGTGAAGTATATGTACATGCACCAATGTGAAGCAAGAACCTATCATGTGCATATAACTCTCATTATGTTGACCATAAATTGGGTTGGAGATAACCAGGGAAGGAAAATTTAAGTATTAGATATTGGGAGGATCCTTGGGTAGTAAAGGCAAAAAAGGATTAGTCTCAATTAAAGTTAATCCTTCAATCAAGCTAGGAATTTTTGCCCACGCTACGTGCGCTCAATATACTTTAATTTTTTAAAAAAAATTAAATTACACAATTCTACATAAATAATTTGTTAGTAATATACTATTAATTTCATTAAGAGAGGCGTTAATATTTTGTTTCCGTTTCATCTCGTATCGTTCATTATTTCATTTGATAATATAGTTTTCATATTTTTTTAGCTTATATATGTTGTTTACGTGATTTTTCCGGTTGATAAACATATTTTACACAGATATGTTAGGAATATGTTGTGAACTTGATGATAAGTTAAACAAAACACCTTAGTCGATTTAACTTAGTGTTTTTGTAGCTCTCGACGGATGTTCTATTATAAGTCCCGACGGATGATCTTTAGAGTCCCAACGGATAACAACTGAACATCCATCAAGAGTGTAGCTTATGTAACAATAAATATTGCAGCACATTTCTGCAAACAACAATGTTTAGTCTAGTAGATTCTGTAGGATTCTCTAAGTCATGTTGACTCCTAGAATGATATACATAATAGGTTGGAAAATTGTAAATATGAGATTTCTTTTAATTTTGTATAAGTGAAATGGAGTCAAGTGACAGAATGACTCCCGACGGATGATCAACATAGGCTCCCGACGGATAATCAACAAGGCTCCCGACGGATGATTAACATAGTCCCGAATGATGATCATATTCAAAATAGTTGTTGATAGTGACAACACAGTCACATGCGTCGGGTGTTTGCAAAAGGAATGTGGCAGCCTGTTAAGCAGGATTTTGAGAACAAAGAAGCATTACTATTTCAATGCAAATGTGAAATTATTCAAAGATGCTGGATAGAGTAATATAGCAACATGATATTAGACCAGATTCATTTTGTTTTATTGTCTTGTTTTATTATCATGTAACTTGGTGATATATAAACCAAGAGTAGCAAGTAGAACTAGTAAGTATATTTCAGAGAAATAGAAAAAGTTGTACCTGTTAAGAATTTCTCTGTAAGTTTGTTTGTTCACTTATAAGCAGCTGTGTGCTATTGAAAGCATCACAGAGTCCTCAATCTGATATATATATATATATATATATATATATATTTATGTTTGGTGGATAAATTCAAATCCACCAGAAAGTTTTAAAGCTTTGTGTTTTATTACTTAGTGTTTTGATTTCTATTATTCTTCCATTCCGCATTATTGCAAATCAAACACTGTTATATATATTAAGTTAGAACAATTTGTAAAATCTCAAAAAGAAGCCAGAATTACATTCAACCCCCCCCTTATGTAATTCTTGTTGTATTGTTTGGGAATAACAATTGGTATCAGAGCAAGCTCTTGAAGTACAAAGAGTGTAAAGATCACAACAATCAAAAGATGAACAAAAAGGATATTGGAGTGAAAATTCCATTTCTGGACAAAGACAACTATCACCACTGGAAGGTGAAGATGCACCTACATCTTCTCTCTCAAGATGAAGCTTATGTGGACTGCATTGAAAGTGGTCCTCATGTCCCTATGAGAGCTGCTACAGGCAATGAACCATCAGTTCCAAAGCCTGGGCATGAATGGTCTGATCCAGACTTTGAGCAAGTCAGGAAAGATAAAAAGGCCATGAATATACTGTTTAATGGTGTTGATGGTGATATGTTTGACACCATCATTAACTATAAAACAGCCAAAGAGGTTTGGGATGCAATACATATTATTTGTGATGTTACTGAGCAAGTAAGGGAGAACAAGATGCAACTCTTGATTCAACAATATGAGCACTTCCACTGTGAAGAAAGTGAGTCACTCACTGATATTTTTAGTAGATTTCAAAAACTTCTGAATGCTTTAAAACTGCATGGAAGGGTCTATCAAACAAAAGACTCTAACCTCTTCTCTCCAAAAGGAGTGGAAGCCAATGACAGTCTCATTGAGAAATTCACAAGATTAAAAGGAGTTCACCTTGGAAAGACTGTATGGCATCCTGAAAACCTATGATCTTGAAATAGAGCAAGATGAAAAGATGGAGAAGGGAAGAAATAAGGGAAGATCCATTGCACTAGTTGCTGAGTTAGAGAAGGATAACGAGATGAAGGTGGAAGCTGTTGAATCTACATCAAAGGTCTGTGAAAGAAAGGGTAAAGGGCTGGTAGCTGAAAATGAAGAACAGTTGAGCCAATATGAAATGGATGATATAGATGAGCATTTAGCATTCTTATCAAGGAGGTTTGCCAAGCTTAAATTCAAGAAGAATTTTGGAGCAGCCAAGCCAAATATTATAATTTTATTATTTAAGATATTAAAATATGATTTCAATATTTATTTATGATTTCTTCTATGAATTTTACAATTTCAAAAACTAAGATAGGATGAGATTTTATTAAAATAATTCAGACTATCTCGAATGATTATTCAGATTTGAGAAAATCCAGATATTAAAAATTATCAATAGAAACATTAATACTATCTGAATTGATAGAGGTTACAATTTTGTAATTGAAGATATTATAAAATTTAATTTAAAACATTATGATTTGGATATACGAGCATTGCACAAGGCTAGCTCCTAGACATCGAGGAAATTATATCATGCGACATCCCCGTGCACTTAGGTAAATAACTAAACTACAAAAAATTCCTCCATTATTTACTTCAAGTGAACATAGCTCAGTAAAATGCAAAATTGTTTCAGGTGGATGGTCCTAGTGGAGGCTATACATGTGCGGAGACATTCATATCGTGGAGTTCATTACGAGCTTGATCACATGGTTGAGTCTTCCTTCATATGGATAGCCTACGATGGCTCTGCACCGCAGGCCCATGACATCCCAGCTGATGAGCTGCAGCTGATGAGCGCCCCCTCTCCCTCGATATACATGCGTATTGTGGAGTGGTGTTATACTCATCGCATCACTCAGCAGTTTGGTTTTTTGCAGCGGATCCCTACTGCCTCCCCACACATTGATCATCATATTTCCATGGCAGTAGCAGTGGGTGGCACTTGAGTATGGAGAGTGTTATTGAGTTTTGGGAGCACTAACATGTGGGCATCATTGCAGCACCAACATAATGCCTAGCAGGAGACCTATGTCCATTGATGGATATCACACATGGTATGACATAGTTACTCGCCGATACATGATAAATCCCACTCTCTGGGCCTCTAAAAAAGGTTTTTTGGGGCCGCAGGGGCTTCTTCCTGTAGCTGTAAGTCTCGACTTTTTACTTTCATAGTTGTATATGATCTTTTGTTGTCAATTCATTTCCTTCTTACAGTATTTTATTAGTTGTCAAACAGGCTGAGGGTTTGTCTAATGCTTACCATAAGATACAGGGTTCTGATGTGGTAGCTGATGATCCTATTGTTGATAGTGCACTACAGGGCATGGAGGTCATACTGGATGACACAAGTTTTCAGGTCCTACAGGCAAGACGCCCCCATCCACCTCCCATGGTGCCTAATGGACATAGAAGACCTCGTACTAGAGGTGGGAGTACTAGTGTAGCTTTTCCTCACCCTAGGCCAGCTCCCTTGGATGGATATGTACCGTGGGGTCAGACCATGGCTAGGGATGGATCAGCAGGACATGGTTTTACTGGATCTCCTTGGGAGTACACTATGTAGGGGCATGGGCATGCATCTACTGGATCTACCTCACAGCATACCTACCAGAGGTTTAGACGAACTTCGCAGGGGCAGGGATATACTAGATCTCCTATAGAGCATACTTCTCAGGGCTGTGGCTCTACTGCTTCTCATATGGAGCATACCTATCAGGGGCTTGGACAGTCACTCAGGATTTTCATGGTACTCATCCCTCCACTTTTCAGCATTCTCAGATAGGTGAGGGTTTCTGGGGCAGAACATATGGCAGTGGTTCTTCTTTTCAGACACCAGAGAGTGGTTTTCAGCCGTTCATGTCGCATGATACCTCTGGGAGTAGATATGCCTCACCTGTAGTTCATGAGGACGATGATGATGACGAAGGGCCAGGGGATGATTTGTTACACCGGTGGCAGGTACCGTCGATGATTGTCTTCTCAGTAGTTATAACAGTTGCACCTCTTTCGTAGGCCTTCTATATGCACTTCATTATATTTGGAACTGTTTATTTAATTTGTGCAACTTCTGTTTCAATTTTCAAAAATGTAATCAGTTTTATGAAATAAAGAGTACCCTGCCTCGTTCTAAATTTTGCCTCGAAATTCAAACATAGAAATTGCACATTACGTGTTACATAAAATGGGAACATGAAAAACAATTACAGCATGAGCAAACAATATCATTAATTTTTAAAAATCAGCAAGGTTAACAATATATTGATCAGACTCATCATCCTCACCCTCGATCTGTTTTTTATTCTCATCTTCCCCCATCTGTAGATATTGCTCACGAGCTTCAACGTACCTTGCTATTAAGCTATCTTCTTGTTCGATAAGGTTAATTTCCATTTTGTCATATTTTCTGTAAACTTCATCAACCTGACGGATACGTTCCTCCTCGGGGAGGGACTTATCTTTATAAGCCATTTCAATCTTCTTTTTATCGGCTTTTATTGTGTCCAAGATTTTCTTTTTCTCCTTTCCATTTGATTTCTTCGGTTTCAGAATCTTTCCTTTTCTTCCCACGTTGAACGGATTCAGCAAAACTTAGCTGACGCATACCTCTCTTAACATTTGTAAGTGTTGCTTGCCTTTTTCCCTTATCCATTTTATATTTAATATGATGTAAACACTTTGCACATATGGTTTCAATTTAAAAAGGATGAGCTATTAATAGGGCAAAATGACCCATGTTATCAACATGTTATCATTTTCATGTTGATTTGATTATACTGCTCTCACTATTTACCGGTCATTGTGCATTCTTACATTAAAGTAAAAGGTTGTGTAGTCGAATCAGTTTGAACGAAGTGTACACTGAAGGTAATATATAATTTGACCAAGACAACATAACAATATTTAGCATTGACAAAAAAATTTTAAATACTGCATGACAAGATTACGATAATAATATTACTTGTGAATAATAAAACTAAACACAAACTTTACAACCTGAAACACTAAACTCATTGCTGAAGGAAATTTTATTAATGTGTGGTTGTATTCCTCTTACTCATCATCGGACAATGAACAATCAAAAACATAATCAAGACCTATAGCAGAATGATGTTACATCATTGCAGTGTGTAGGTCGCCATCTTCAGCATACTCCTTACTTCTAGTTTCTAGCTCTTTACGATTTAGGCGCATCCTCATTCGATTTTCCTCCTCTCTAGCACGGAACAACGCTATTTCCAACTTTTGAGGGGTGTCTCGCTGCATGTGTATGGCACGTTATTTTGGTATTCTTACTCATTCCTTAACATATTTCCCTATACAACTGTAAAGACATTCAGCATGCCATATCCACTCCCAATGCATCGTGCTTATCGAACTTCTTGTGTAACGTTCATTCAGATCCATTGAGTGCCTAAAGTCGTCATCACAAAACCATTTCCTATCAATTGCTCGGTTAATATCACCAGGTGTATAACTCATTATTCTTCAGTTACTACATTGTGCTAGTGATGACAACACACTGTATTTATTACATAAAAAAACTTGATAAATACTTAATTTGACAATATTTTAAATATTAAAATAACCATGACTTTTCCAATGATACATTATTGACTTGTACGTTATATCTTCTACATGATTTTATTACATGTAAACATTATATCATCTATAAAAGTTCACATGGTATGGCAATAATGACATATATGTTGAACATGATAAAAATATGACTTGTCCAATCATACAGTAATGTAGGTCATTTATTGCATTTCTTCATTTCATGTCAACTGTATTTTCCACCATATTTTTGTAGGTTATCCACTTTATCTTATCTTCAAAATTTTTGCATGCTTCTCAATACTGTTACTTTACAATTATTCACCCAACAAAGTTTCTTATATAAAAAACTAAGCAATATCCAAAATGGCTCATAACATTACTACAATGTCATATAACATAAATCGCAACTACTTGCTAATAGAAAGAGATGATGATTATGTTAGTCTTAGGGTTAGTGATCCAAAGGAGTACTTCGCCGGTGTACGTCGCAAATGGGCTTATCGACATGAAGAATCCAACCAGCTAAGAGATGACCTAATTGCTATGGGTGTACGGGTTCTGGTTCGCAAATCCCTTACAATGTATTCTGAAGCCGAGGAAAGTCGTACTTGGTCACAATTTAGGAGAAAAGTGATTAAGGTCGTGGCATGTATAAGGAAGGAAAATAATCGAGTGTTGTTGCGTTAGAGTCATCACTATATGTTTCAACTTGCACAAGATTCACTCCGCACTATTGGAACAGAGCTCACAGAAGTAGAGCAACACAACCTATTACAAAATCAGAACTACCATTCCAACGGTTATATGTCCGATGATTCCCTTTGAATTATGTGTTCTCATATTTCCTACCTTACTATAATTATGTATTTATTTATTTATTAATGCAAACTTAACTTCAAGAAAAAATTGAATTTTGGTAATAGTTGGAGTTAAAAAACACACGGTTACATATTAATACGAGGATATAACACGTTATATTGTCCATAGACAACGACAACACGATACAAAAATAGAAACTACTATGATGCAACAATACAAATATTTGTTAACCAGCAAAATAGCAAGCAGGTCATTCATCTGTAACATCGGAGTCATCATCATCTTCATTGTTGTTCCAGGTGTGAGATTCGATGAATGCCTTCAATCTCTGCAATTCCCTCATTGCCTTCACATTTTCGCACTGCAACTCACGAATTCTTACACGCTGGGCTCCGGTATCCATGTTAATTTTTCCCTGAGCATTGCAATGAGACCTGCTACATGGGGTTCAAATGGCTCCTCGATCCAATGTTCATAAATACAAACACCATCAGGACATTTAATAAAACGCCTACCTGCGTCAATACCCTTCCAGTAATGCACTACAACAGCTACTTTCCCACAAAATAAAGGTCCATATTTGGGAGTGAAGACATAATTACTTTTGACGCGTGTGACTTCATGAGGTTGTAGCTCCTATTTATAAGTGATTTGGTAAAGAATACATAAATTACAAATTTTGTCGCAGGTGTGAAGCTACTTTCAATGACCATTCATGGGAAACAACAAGCTACAAATCACCGATAAAATTAATTCAGACACGCAACAAACTACTCAAGACCTTTTATGTAATTCAGACATGTAACAGAATACAAATCACTGATAAGAGTAACTGCTCAAATCTTATATGCAATAGCAAGCAATTTCAAATTACATGTTCAATCTTTATTCACGTGCTAAAGTGACTATACAATCATAGTGATTTTTTTCAAATTCAGTACACAAACTGAGTAGTCATTTCAATTTAATTGAAGAAGGAAGTATGTGGCCTTTGCTGACTATTTATGACAGCATAAAGCAAATTGCTTCTGCAATTTTGGAATAGTTAATCCAAAATAATGTGCCAAAACAAATCTGTGATAAAGTATGGCAAAAGATTTAGGCACAATGCTAATATTGCCTACATACGTCGCGAATCCAAATGTATTCGAACTTGCAGGTGACTTAGAATATACTATACTGAGAACAGTAACCACTACAAAATTACTTATAAAAGTAACCACCGAAATCTTATCAAAAAAAGCAAGCGATATAAAATCTTTATTCCCGTGTTGAAGTGACTATACAATTATAGTGACATTTTTTAGTGAATGACCCAAAAATCTAAGAGGCTCAGCAGTGAATCCAAAGGGATTCCAACTTGGATGTGACTTATCATTTACTTTAACTAATAAAAGTAACCAATACGAAATCACTGCTAAAAGTAACCACTAAAATCTTGTCAACAACAGGGGCAATTTCAAATTGCTTGTTCAATCTTCATTCACATGCTAAAGTGAATGTACAATTACAATAATTTCTTGCAAACTTCAATATACACAGTGAGTAGTCAATTCAAATTGATACGATCAGAATGCATTTGATTTCTGCTTTATTTTAGATCACATGTTGAAAATTGAATCAAAGGTATAAGATGTCAATCAAAACTGATGACCATAAAATCTGTCGGGATAAGATGTTAATCCAAAGGATAAGGTTGCTTTAATTTCTTCCCTATAAGTAGTAGTTTCCATTTTTCATTTATAGCATAAGTTTATAATCTCATAGATATTTATCTTAGCCATTGCTGTGATGGAGAGGCAACAAATGTGTTTCTATAGGGTGGAACCTAAGATATCTAATATGTGGACCGGTGGAGCCTCTGACCGGCCGTGCTTTGGAAGCTGTTCACCAGCTTTACAAGGAGATGGAAAGGAAACACTATGACATGAAAATGGAATTGTGGACATATTATCTAGGAAAAGTTAGTTGCAATTCGTGCTCAGGTGATTGAGAAGGTGCGGGAAGTGGAAACCACCATCAATGACGCTCAAATTTAATAAATCCGAAGGTCGGATTGTCCCCATTTGTTTTTAGTCTACAAGTTATATTTTTCAAGTAGCGTTGCTTTGAAGTTGTTGTACGTTCAAGCTTTTGTTTTCATGCTAGAAATTGTATTTGAGATAACAAATAATTCCTATATAGTAATCTCAACTTAACTGTTTTACATTTTCTACTTTCTGTTCGTGAGCTTCTCTAACATTTTTCTTACTTCCTTACCCTTTTTTGGTGGCTACAAACCACACATCTAAATATTTTTTTCTTAATTTGATTTTTTTTGTCAAAGTAGTGTACAAATATTACTATATATATTCAAAAAAATATAAAAATCACTCTTCGTTATACTAGTTCACATTTCCTTCTAAGGAAGCATGTTCGGGTATATATAAATATATCTTTTTTAATATTTTTCCTGATTTGTTTTATCAAATAGAAGTAGTGCACTTTTACTACAACATTACGCAAAAAAATTATAAGCATATATTAGGCTTACTAATCCTCCCAAAAAGCTTGTTGAATGTGATTTTATTATGTATTACAGCGTAACAGAAAAAGAAAAAGAAATAAAAATAAAGAAACAAGACTACGCCACTTCAAGTGGCACAATTGGGTCCAATGCCACTAGAAGTGGCGTAGTGGCCTATTTTCGCACATTTATGTTTAACCGGGCTAGTTTCACAAAACTTGTGTTCAACTAACCTAGAAATCAAAAGGAGCCAATATACAAAAGATGGAAAGAACAAATAAAAAGGCAGCCTATTTGTGCTTACTTCACAAAATTAGACTCGTCGTAGAGACTTGCATATGTTACTCAAATGCTAGCTAAAGACTATGATATTTGTGATGATGATAGATTGATAGTGTCATTTCCTAATCTTTTCAAATGTTCAAACAAATCCTCACTGTAACAATTTTTTTCTATTCCTCTCTTTGTACCACTTTTTCTCTTTTTGTTTATTTAGCCGGTGATTTTTGTATTGTACCCAAAACTTACTATTGGAGTCCCAAACTAAATAAATTAATTACCTTAAATAACACATGAAATAAATGATAAAGACTAAAATAAGTGGAGTAAACAAAGCTAAGTAAAATATAAATGACTGCTACTAAACTATATAGAAGTACTGACAATGCTCACAAATAAAAGATGGAGGAACAATAATGGAATTGATTTGATAAAATTAAAAGGATAAATAGACAATTTTGAACCTAAAACTCATATATATATATATATAGAATTGTAAGTCCGCTTACTCGATATCACAAACTACAAAGTAAGGCTCCATGCTGCAGGAAACAACATCCATGATCTACCTCCAATACATTCCAAGAAAAGAAAAATAGGTTGCTATCCTAGAATTATTATGCTATGTTATAATGAGATTGAGAATAAGCTCTTTATGCATGTAATGCCACCCACATACATTGAACTTAAAATATTTTACCGTCATTCTAAAATATGACCACATCTCATCAATAGGCTAATATATAAAGTCCTGCAAGTTTAGTGCTCACCTTTTAATAAGCTGCCTATTCTTTACTTCATCTAAAAAAAATATAACGCCTGTTGTGCAAGACATGCATGTATAATAACAAGATTAAGTCACATTGACAACCCTAAGATTTAGTTGTTTGATAATTAATTTTATATTTTGTATTTTATTTCTTGAGACTGTAAAAAGGTTAGAAGATTAGATTGGAGGATTTTTCTGTGAACAGATTCAATCTAACGAATAAATTCTGGAAGAAGATCAAGCCATGATCATGCCTCATAAAAAGTGTAGAAACTTGGAGTTGAATAAAACTGTTCAATGAAAAATGTTCTAAGTCAAGATATCGACAAGTCACAGATCAAGTTATATCGAGAAGTCATTCGAGAAGTCCGGAATGACTTATCGAGAAGTCCAAAATGTCTTATAGAAAAGTCTCAGAGATATCGACAAGTCAAATGAAGATATAGCAAACTGGAGATAACGACAAGTCATTTCTGCATGTAGAGAACTAAGAGATATCGACAAGTTAGATGAAAATGTGAAGAATTGGAGATATCGAGAAGTCAATCTCTCACGTAGAGATTTGATAGATATCGACAAGTCAAAATATATATATAGATCTCAGAGATATCGACAAGTCATTTCTACATATATAGATCTCAGACATATTGACAAGTTATTTCACATGCAAGGATCAAGAGACCTCGACAAGTCAAGTATACTTATAGAGAACTCAGAGATCTCGATAAGTCATTATACTTATCGAGAAGTCACTTCTCTATAGAACAAACTGGAGATCTAGACGTGTCTCTCAAATACAGAATGCAGACAATTTTAAGATTCAAGATTATCAGTCAACAAACGATCTATCAACTAGATTGAAAAGTCTACAAAGCAACTGGGAGAATACAAGATCAAGGGCCAAGATTAACTGGAAAAAGCATGGTCACAGACCTGCAAGATTCTGCACATATTTGCTAAGCTAGAAATGGAAATAGAAAAAGGTTGCTTTAGAAAGTACTTTAGTACATTTTAGTGCAAGTCTTGTAAACCCATGCTACTAGTCTATAGAGCATGGACTAGTCCTTAGTTCACAAGTAACAAAAACAGATCAAATTTTCTTGGATTCTCTCAAGATAAAATTTGTGTTATTATTATCTTAAGAACCCAAAATTTGTAGCAAGATAAACTCAATTAATACAAATTAGGTGAGTTTTGAAACACTGTGCTTGTTAATTTATTTCTGTAAACACAATAACTCTATAAAACAAAACTGCTTTGTTCACCTAATATCCAAACAAGTTTAAAAAGGCTAAAAATTCCAAGAAACACATTCACCCCCATGTGTTGCACTCAATATCTAACAAGTGGTTTAGAGAAAAATCTGAAAGTAAACAGATAAAGATCTTGGAAGAATGAGTGCACCATAGATAAGTAGTATCAAGATACCAGCCTTTGATAAAATCAATTATACACTTTGGAAGAAAAAGATGATGTTGTTCATAAGGATGACCAATCCCATATACATCCAGATTCTCAAAAATGGCCATTTTATTCACATGGAAAGGGTTGATGAATCTACAGATGGAGACATGGTCATCTCAGCTCACTACACCCCTAAAGACCCCTCGAAAAACACTGAACCTGAAAAAGAAAAAAGTCTCTCTGGATAGTGGCTTGCAAATATTTCTGGTAGAGTCACTTGACAATGTTATGTACAATAATATTGTCAACTGTGACACAACCAAATAGATTTGGGAGAAGATTGAAATTTTGTATGAGGGTACATTTGAAGTAAGTTTTGATCAAAGGAGAATACTGGTGTCTCAGAATGAGGGTTTCATGGCCAAACCTAAAGAAGGAATTACTGAGGTTTTTACAAGGTTCAACAAACTGATAAATGACTTGCAACTTCATGATAAATATTATGAAGCTGAGGAGGTTAACATCAAATTTTTGCTAGCTCTTCTTGACCACCTTGAACTGAAAATATTAGCCATTAGAGAAGGAAGAGACTTGAGCAGAATAACACTGGAAGTTTTGTATGGAATCTTAAAAATATATGAGCTTGAAATATTACAAAGAAAGTCATTGAAGGCAAACCAAGGACATGTAGTTGATGAATCCAGTACCTTAGTGGTCAGTGATAGTGAAGCAAGTGAAGATGACAAGATGCTCAAATTCAAGTCATTTATGCTATTGAGCAAAAGAACAAGGGACCTCAGAAACAAGTTATTTTGGAGCTAGAGGAAGATGAATACTACACCCTTGATGAGATGGATCAATCTATGTCTTACCTGGCTGGAAAATTCTCTAACATCAGGGTTAAAAAGCCAAGGTTCTTCAAGAACAAGGGACAATCCTCAAATAGCAACAACTGGAAACCAAAACCTCAGTATAACTCAGCTAGCAAAGGTGGCTACAAAATTGGATATGTTGATATATCAAAAATAGGTTGCTTTAATTTTGATGAATTGGGCCACTTTACAACTGAGTGCAGGAAGCAAAAGAAATTGAAGAAGGATAAAGCCTATATGGAATTGGAAGCAAAGTATGAAACTTTCTTGAAGAAACAACAGGGAAAGGCTTACAATTCTGAAGGCAAGTATTGGGATGATACTGTTGATGAGACTGCGTAGCTGTATGAATAGTTATGTGATAACTCAATATTAGAACATGACAGGTTAATAATACTACGACTACACAAGAAATCAGAAGAAATGAAGACAGGGCAAATATAAAGAATCAAAAGATTAGAATAAAGCTTGAAGTCTATTTACAGGTCAATAAAAGAAGCTCATTAATATGTTCATGCCACAGTGAAGAATAAAGGTTAAAGACTTTCAAGGTTTCAGAAATGATGAAGATTCAGTGTATAAGTGTTACTAGAAGATTTCAGTGTATTGGTTTTGATTGAAGATAGATAGTGTTCGAAGCATAGGAATCTGAAGAATTGAAGATATGATATAGACAGAGGTTAAAGAAGACAGATGCAGTCTTGAAGTTATACTCGCTGATAAGAGTTCATTTATATGTTCAAGCATCGGTGAAGAACAGTGAATAAAGTATTCAAGATTGTAGTAGAAATGAAGACATTGTTAAAAGTACCAGAAAGGATTCCAGTGAAAGTACAGTTGTTTATTGATAGTCAGTCTATGAAGCGATAAAGTTGTACCAAGCTTAACAATGTAATCAAGGCTATAATACGAAGACTTGAATCAGAGTTAGTCATCTGTAAACCAGACCAGTTGCACTAGGCGTCAACAGCTCGTGAAAGGAATCTGGGTATTATTTTTAGAAGAATTTTTAAGTTGAGGAACGTACTTGGATTGAACGTTTATCTGTTAAAGTACGAGAACAGGTGTGTGGGGTATATAACTAAACTGCTCTAGGGATTGGCCAACTTTAAAGTTTAATTGTTTAATTAAATAAATTTATTTAATGGACTTTAATATAATTTATTTAAAAAACATAAAATAATTTATTTTATAAACTTTAAATAAGTTTATTTTATAAATCTAAATTATTTTATTTATATAAGTTAAATTTAAGTTTATTTAATAAATTAATTTAGTTACAATTTAAACTTAAATAAAAAGAAAAGAAAAGAAAAAAGGGAAAAAGGAAAGAAAAAAGAAAAAAAAACAAAAGAAAAAGAAAACAAAAAGAAGAAAGAAAAAGAAAACAAAAGAAAAAAGGAAAAGGAAAAAAAATTAAAAAAAAACAAATAAAAGAAACCTTGCAACCTTAATCGCAGGTTGGTAAATAAAGAAACCAAAACATGTACTGGTCACAGGTGGCAAAATAAGGTCGCGGGTTATACTCCTAGTCTCCAGTTGGTGTTGCAAATTACTTGGTCACGGGTTACAAAAAGAACCCCTGGTCACAGCTTACTGGTCAACCACAATTATATTGTACTATCAATTAATTTGTGTGGTTCCTTTTTTAGCCACACATTTTGAATTGATATAAAGTCTACACTCAGCAGCAAAAGCAATGGAAGTAGTTCTGTTTATCTTATTCTCCAACAAAGAGAGATGATAATATAGAAGCAAATATTTTCAGAGAAGCTCAAACACCTTGAATATTCGTTTAACCTCTCACCGGAGTAACGTTATAATGCCCGATTTAACTCTTGTATATTCTTAGGGGCATTATAAACGTTACCCTGTAATTAAATCTCCAGATAAACAAAAGCTAGATCATTGTATAAGATTTAATTTGTTGATCTTTGTAGAAGCTAGGAACTTTGTTTTTCTTAGATTGTAACCGGTTAATTTATTTACCGGAGTATAGCAACACCCCTCACAGATTTATATATGAATATATATTTTCCCGAATATCTTGTGTTCCTTGTTTTACTGTTCTAAACACTATTCACCTCAAGAACACGGAACCACTAACCGAACTCTAAATTATATATCCGCAAAAGATTGGAAAGAATTTTTTTTAGTGAGTATCGTATTCAACCCCTCCTTCTACGATACTTCGGGACCTAACAATTGGTATCAGAGCGGAATAATTGATACACAAATCAGGATCCTTAAATTAATTTATCTTATTAATTTTTATTTTACATAATTTTATTTTGTAAATTTGATTTAAAAAATTTATTGTATGAACTGAATTTAAATAAATTTATTTTATAAATTTAACTAAATTAATTTACTTTTTAAATTTTAGTAAATAAAAATTTCAAATTTAAATTTATTTTTCTTGAAATTTTTGGCTGCCAGTTTTGGGATTATTTAGCTGCCATTTTTTTGTGTACTTCGGCAGCTTCAGTGTACTTGCGCAAATGTATATAAACAAAATGAATTGACAGCCCTGGTTTCTTAGTTTTTGAATTGTTAGCTAGCAATTGTTAGTTCACTTTGGCAGCCAAAGAATTGGAAGAAGAGACTGCCTATTGCTTTGACACGCGCAGAACGGTGCTACACGCGCGGATTGTTTGTTCTAGTTGGTTTCACACGCAGCGAACCAGCCTCCGTTTTCCATACATGCGCGAGGTCGCAACTAGGGAAAAGCGGTCGCAGGTTAGCTTTTGAGTGAAAAACTAAGTAAATGAATGATAGTCGCCAGTTAACCTGGAAATTAGTCGCAGGTTGGGAGGAGAAACAAATGTTGCAGGTTAGGAGTAAACGTCGCAGGTTAGCAAAGTAAAATTGTAGGTCGCCAGTTAACATTTGTATAATTTCTATAGCCCTAAAATTTTTATTTATGATTTATTTAATTTTTCATATAATTTAAAATTCTTGTATTTAAATCTTAGATAATAATTTACGTTTTATATAATTTTTAAGAAAATTCGAAATTCATGAAAATTAAATTTTTCGTAAATATTTATTTTTAATTTATTTTCTAGCAAAAATAAAAATTCTGGAAATTTTAATTTCTCTTAAATATTAAATTAAGGGTACTGAAAGTATCGGTAGACTCAAGATTCCTCCGAGCCTTTAAAGATTATTTTAATCTTTCGAAGAAAACGAAGATCATGTGCTATTCAGATAGAAAATTCCCAAATACGAAAATTGAAGATAATGGTTTTCTAATTCCAATGAAATTGATTTCAAGACCTACAGAAGAAAATTGTAGAACTTCCTCAAAGTCTTACTCCATATGATACCACCGTGTTTTCAGACGCATGAAAGGAATGAAATTTCTAAGGGTACAATTTTTCTCGAAGATTTTAAGACAACTCTGTGATTCCAAATTATACAGTCACATAGTGTTTTGTACTAATGCTACATTTATCTGGGAATCAATGAGATCATATAGGCAGGAATTGTGGAGGTCAGAGAGAATAGTGGGGACATACAAACTTCTCAGTTACATGCAGTAAAGTTGGAACCTCAGGACATAATGTAAGAGTTACTGGTAGTTGAATCAGAGGTAACTCAAGTAGAAGTACTTGAGGGAGTGGACGTCAGAGCATTGTTTCACATGTCAGGAAAATTTAGTCGCGTTAGATTCACAAAGAGTACATAAGCTATATCCAAGGATCAAGCCTATCTATTCTGAAGCAGAGACTTTTATAGATTCAGTTCAAGAGGTGATTACAAGACTGAGATTGGGACATAAACAAGATTTGATAGCTACAGGTATGACGAGAAATATATGTCAAGTAACTATCTGTGGTTTTGCTACAACAGAACAAGATGCCTGACAAACAAGGATGAGTAGGGATTCAGTTGAAGAGCTGTGATAAAGGTAGAATGTTTTCTTAGGGAAGAAGCCAGTCAAAACTTATAGTGCACCGGGAAAGAGTTGGGATGGATCAGATGACGAGAAGGAAGATCATGAATATATTACTTTCACAATAATCTCTGAAGATGGTCCAACTCACATATCTCAGGTTTCAATTTCTTGAACCGCTACAATATTTTGTTTTCAATATTCAATGCATGATAAGATCTTATTGTTTAAATGTTCAACACTCGCACAAGCATGATAACATCACACATAGATAATGTTGAACTAGTTCACTAGATGTTTTTTTTGGTAACTAGGATTGATGTTTAACTTGTGCATGTTACTTTAGATGATCTTAAATATGTTTGTGAATATTTGTTGAATATGATTAATTGCTTTAGTGAGATATATGTTTTCCAGTAATTAAGACATTTGTTTATGCTTATCTCCTGTATCCTATTACAATATGATTTATTCATTTGATCTGAAATGTTTGTTAAGATGTATTAGTTTACAATTGGTGGATTGAGATAGTTAGATAAGATTTATCAACATGATTGGACTAGATAGAACTAGTGATTTATTTGTTAATTATGTTTGTTCCATATCATGCTTGTCTTGCTTAATTTTTATGCATAATGTTTCTGAATGAATGCCATGTACTCCTATTTCAATGCTTGTTTATTTCTATGCCATGAATTCATCTCTTAGTACTTGCATTAATTTTAGAAGAAGCATGTTTAGGATTACAATAGGGCAACGACTGTTGGTCCTCCTTATGTAAGGTTAGAACCATTTTTCCCTTATCCCAGAGACAAATCTATCAAGGGTATTAAAATGGATAAAATGGTCAGTCAAAGATAAGAATTAGCATGATAAAGTTGCAGCTGTTGTTATCTCCGTTTATAGTAATATCTCTAATCCATATGGACCCAAACTGATAAGTTGGGTACCAAGAAATGTTAATCCATTTGTGAGTGCAGGACGTAACAGGTTAGTTGATTCATATGCATTCTTGGTAATCACACTTAAGGCATATGATAAAAGAAAGAACCTCACAATCAATTGTGATCAACAAAAGCTATTCCGTCAATAATTTTTGAAGATGACAGAAAAGGTTTCCATCACGGGATAAGCTATGAAGAAAAAGGAATGTCATCGCGGATTCAACAACTGCTATCACTGATAACAACTAATCATTGGTGTTACTGATAACATTGAAACATCTTTCTTGCTGGAGAATCAAGGCACAAATCCTCTTATCTGACAGTTCTGAATCAGGAAGGTTGAGAAGCTTGCTCTTCTTAGAGTAAGGAAATGATATGCTCGTAGCTAAACTAGAATCTCAGAAAAGGTGAAGTCAACGGTTTTTACTGTAAAGCTTCGTTTAACTAAAGTTTATTTATGGCATTGGAAGCTCTTACCCTTGAACATTAACTCAATGAACTCTTTAGTAAAAAGGGAGTAGTGAGAGGACTACCTCATCTAGAATTCAGAAGGATGATAAATGTGAGGCATGTCAGAAAGAGGAGTCAAAGACAACATCACATCAAAGTAAAGATATACCTTAATGATGATTGATGGCTACTCTTAACACAAAGTTATCGTTCATGCATTCTCAAGACAAGACATCACAGATGGTGACTGATCATATCAAAAGTTCAAGCTGAAAGAAACTGTAAAAGAAATGATCTTGTGATCAGATAATGGGACTGAATTCAAGACACAGTTTTGATTAATATCTGTAATATCAAGAATACTTTGAGACATATTCAGCACTAGAAGCTCCGTGGCATGATGGAGTGGTACAAAGAAAAAACCGGAACTTGATTAAAGCTACAAAGGATATATCTAGCTAATCCAGACTTTCTAAATCCCAAAGGGCTGAAGTAGCCAATACAGTTTGCCACAAGTAAGATTAGGCCTTGATCGGGATGTATACCTGAAGACCACTAATGAGTTAATGGCCAACAGAAGCTGTGACGGCCTCAACCCCGGGGTAAGGAGTTGACGTCAACCACAACATAATAACCAACAAAATATAATCTACTTTAATGATAAAAACAAAAAACACGACCCCTTTACCACGATCTTTTCCAGGTTTAAGTATGACTTATGTTACAAGTATTACAAACCAACCTATTATAAACAATCCCGGCAATACAATCTTAATACAACAACTCAACAGACCATCTTTTGTCTGACTCAACTACCTCAGAGGAGTCTGACACGGAAGGAACTGGAGCTCTGCCCTGACTACCACGGAAGAATCTCCCAGGCATCTACAACACATATATACAAAACATTCTACAAGGATGAGCAATCAATTGCTCGGCAGTACCACTATATGAATAACAAGTAAAGTAATTTATGATAAAATGGTGACAGGAACAGAATTTATAGCTCGTTTATAAAAGCAAGGTAAACATTCATAAACTGGATATTCAAAACTTGCATGCTCTGTAAAACAATAACATCAGTCGTGTGTTGTGTATAAATACTAGAGTTAAATTTTAGCATGCTATCTCATTTCCAAATCATCTGTTTCAAACACGTTGATTTGTTAAACCATTTCAAAATTGAATCAATCAAATTTACTGGACGTTCAACGGGTGAAGATAGATGATCAGTCTATTCTCATCGGATAGTGACTCATGACCGTCCAGAATAAAGAATGTGTTTCGGAACTGGGAAGACTAGCTAGGTCTTTCCCCCACGCTGGACTAATCGGTTAAATTGAGCGCCCAACCGAATAAGCCTCTTACGCCTACTCATCTCCAATAGATTAACTGAATTCCCTTTTAACCTCTTTCCAAATTCCACGACATAGGTAAATCAAAAAACTCCACGACATAGGTGGATCAAAAATTTCTCTTTATCCAGTTTTCCAAAATTACTATCACCTATCTCTTTTTAAAACCATTCTATCACAGCACACTATTCAAAACTTCTTTTCATTTTAATCACGTTTAGAGATAGATGCTTTCAAAAGTTACTTTTCCCCAAAACATATTTTAAATAACATTTCTAAATACAGGGGATACGTAACTTAAAACATTCTGTTCCATTATGAGCATAAAATAACAGTTATTCATATATACTGAACCATAGAAGAATGATTAGGGGTACTTGCCTTGCAGAGCTTTTAAACTATCACTGACTGATTTTGGATCGCCTCGGACATTCGGGCTTTATCTCCTAATTAGTAGATTATCCTGGATCCGACTTCAACGCTCAGGTCCTTCATTTGGAACCTCGCTGTGCTTGTCGACTGATCGCTAGGTAAAATTTAGTACGGCGTCAACTCTCAGGTCTTCTGACTAAAACCTACAGGAGTCGAAATACTCTATATTAGATGTCTATGTATGCTTGACATATCCTCGCTATCAATCCTACCCAAACGATAATAAAATCTGACTCGTAATTGCACATACAATTATGATACACATAGCAATCAGGGTTCACGTACTCAAACTCGGCTCGATATTCATTTTCGGAAAACACATATACTCGTCGCTTTAGGAAACAGGTTGTCAGTTATATTTTACAAAATATTTTATTTATAATTATATAGCTATATACATTTGACTGGTATTTCCGATATTTTACAGGATACGCTCCCGAAAATCGGGCAGTGTCTCCTTTGTTTATCGGACAACCCGTCGAATACAATCGACGTCTCAATAATCAACAATCTCAATCCAATCCAGTCAATTTCGCAATCACAATCACAATCGCAATTCACAATTCCTTTTATTAATCCAACTCCGATATAACATAACAAATTGGTCATTCTAAGAAATTAACTTTTCACACTAAATATTATTTTATTATTTATTTATATTAGGACTCAGAATCGCGTCATCACAGTCCACCGTCAACTCATCGAAAGTCATTGTTGACAGCGGCAATATTCGTCGGTGCCCGAATAATTCGGGTTTCTAATACGAATTTTATCGATAGAACTTCAGAACAACTGAGAATAAAATTCGAAATACCAAGAATATTTCTTTGAATGTTTATCCAAAAAAAAATCACACAATAATTCGAACATAGCAGGAGAGAATGCGAATTAATCGCAACACTCAACCAAATCGCAGCAAGGAATAACAATAGAAGGCGAATACACTAAAAAAAACGCCATGCACCACCTCTTATCGGAAAAAGCCCGGAAGGGCGCCGACCAAGCATCAGACAATGAAGCAAAATAGAAATCAAACACAGGTAACAAAACCACCAACGCAAATGCTACGCGCCTATGCGCTGCGGTCAGGCCACCACACCTCTCGGAGTTTCCGAGAGGCAGCAACCAACAAAAGAAAAAGGGACTTCAAATTATGCATACATATTTATATATATACGCAATCAGCAATCCAGAAACCGAGATATACTAGTGAATCAGCAAAAACCCATCTGTAAAAGAAGGAATAATCCAACACTTACCATAAGAAAAGAAAGGAACCGGCAAGAAATCAGATAGTAAAGGAACAGGGGGTTCTGTGCGTGTGTTTGTTTATTAACTTATTTATTTTATTTTATTTTTACCCCTTAGCTGTTGCCACGTCTCAAAAGCAGTAGTTTAGCAGGCTGAATGAGCTACACGTGTATTTGCCTTGCTTCTTTTTAAATTCGGGTTCGTTTTCTTAAAAAAAATGAACCAGCTGCGCACCGATACGCATTGAAAAATTACAAATTGTATACAAAAATTATCATAATATTCAAAAGTTAATAAAATAAAATCTTTCATAATTTTTAAATCAATTATGAAACGCAACTTATACCCGATTTTAATGATTAAATGAAACAACGCGCGGGTGAGTTTAATCCCAAAAATTTCCAAAATAATTTTAAATTTCTTGGAATAATCCAAACTTAATAAAATATGAGTTTCGTAAATTTTGAGACATTTCTGAATTAAATACTGAATTTACACTTAAATATAATCAGAAAATTACACATGGCTAAATAATTGATGAAATATTGATTTCTAAATTTTATAAAATCCCAAAAATAATTATTAAGATTATAAAGTCATAAAAACAATTTTAGGGATAACCTAGATATTTATAAAAAAAATTGCAATAACATCACTTTTAAAAGTGAAACAAAATAATACAACCCAATAATTAACTACGCAATTCAATCCCATACACCAGTAATCACATATAAATAATAACAAAGCAATAACCCGCTAGAACCCATACACATATTTTAGTTATTTAATTATTCAATGATTATACATTTAAATAGTATAAAAATACACGAGTCGTTATAGAAGCAAACACTGGATAACCTGAAAGTGTTTGGAGAGAATATTCTACAGAAGCAAACAATGAAATGTTTTAAGTTGTCTGAAGATATTAGCATTTTCAACTAAGACTAGCTAGGATATTTTCCATGGCTACTCAGTGGAGTATACAACCTACTGAGCATTTGTGGTTGATCAACATAAGGTGATAGATAGTCTGAGTGCACAGTTCAACAACTTTATGCTCCAAGCTGTTAAAGGTAAAATTGATGGTATTGATGATTCATATCCAAGCAGTGGAATGGTAGTGTATAACACAACTCATTATTTCAATGAAGCCAGTCAGCAAGGGTAAAAATTTTCAGGAAATCCCAGCAACAGCTTAGGGGGAACAAAAGAAGGATCAACTAATCAGACACAACATCACATTGAAAATCAGAGGACACTAAAGAACATATATGTTGAGACAAAAGGCTTTGATGTCAATATTATTCCTGGAGTCTAGTTCTTAAGTGATCCAGATGGTGGAGTAATGATTAGCAGGCCTACTGAATATGAATGATTATTTCTCCAGTTTTCTATCTGAAGAAGAAACTAAGAAAGTTACAGAAGCTCTGATAGATCTGTATTGATTGGGTGATTGTAAAGCAAGATGAACTCAATCAGTCAGCTGGCAGATTATAGGGAAGCTGGTATCCAAACCAAATAACAATTTTATAATTGGTACAAGGATAACCAGAAGTAAAAACTGGATGACAATGACATTGTTATGAAGGATAAGGACAAACTGGATGCTAGGTTATTATCAGGAAGCAGTATCTAACAAAAATCACCAATGATGAGACTTGAGGATATTACGACATATCAGGCACCTGATGTACATTCACACTTGGAATTGGACTCTAGTAGATGTGTACAAGTGTACTCCTAGTTGGTGAGTCAAAGAAAGTAGTCAATGCACAATAGTTTAAGGACTTTGCAGTTACAGATCTATTGGACTATGTATGTCTCTTCTTCACAAGATCACTTCAGGATGGTATGAACTAGTATACTACTCAAGAAATCGTCAAGGACATGGTATGGCACTCTAACTGTAGCTACAGTTAAATATGAACTAGTAGAGTCATCATATTAATAACTCTCTTATCATTAGGCACGAACATAATGTTATATATGTGCAGTGATATAATGATAATGTTATATGTTGGTCTCCTAACAAAGACTTGAGCAAGATTATTTGCTAAGTAATTGCAGAGTAGGTATGGAGGAACATGTTGGAAAGGTTACAATTTTTTTTGGAATTACTTCAAGCAAGCCATTAGAATAATTCTTTTAAGAGCTCAAGCAAGCCAAAAGAACAATTCTTTTAGGAGCACAAGTAAACCAAAAGAATGATGGCAATACAAGTAAGTTAAGGATCTTTTGATGATGTAAAATTTTGGAAGATTCTGAACATGCCAAGACTACTTTCCAATAGAAACCACTAAAGCTTGATCAATGAAACTCAGGTATAATGATATGCTATAGAGGTATGACAAGCTCACTCTTTTACTCAAATACTAATAGACAACTTGTAATGTTCTCAAGATGCCAATGTGCAAGGTTCCAAATGGATCCTAGAGAATCCAATCTTGTAGCCATTAACAAGATTATTAGATATCTTAAGGGACTACCAACTCTTGGAGTAAAGTACCCTTAAAATATTATGCTTAACATGTTTGGCTATATAGATATAGATTACACAGGTTGTAAGAAAGAGAGGAGAAGCATCTCTGAAGCTGTCAACCTAAGTGACAGGAGAAGCATCTCGGGAAGCAGTCAACTTCATGGAAGAAGATTGATTTCTTGTTATGATAAGAAACAACCTCAAATCCAACAACTCTGTGGAACACTCTAAGTCAGTACACCTTAATACATGGTATCATTACTTTAAAGAGCATGTCTTTTAGTCAAAGAGTTACTTGCAGGAACATTTATTAAATCACTTGTTAAAGTTAATCTTTCAAGAGTGGTTTGTAAGTATGGGATACCATTCATTGCATATTAGCTGGAAATCCCATCTGTAAGGAATTCTTAATATAAGTTCACAAGTATTAAATCTTCAGTATTTAAAGGACTTGTGAATTTATCAATAGTCCAGTACCTCGTACTTAGTGCTACTATCTTGATTATCATGATTACAATGTCATATACATTTGTGGTAGTTAAGTTTTACAGCATTAAGTTTGAACATTATTTTAATTGATTTAAATTATGATGGTAGACAATTCCATTCCATATCAGTCTCATAATTTGAATTATATTAAACTAATATGCAACATCGTTATTTGTATCTTGCATGAATAATTATGGTACTTTTAGTATTAGTGATATTATTTAGAATTTTTGGTCTAAGTAATCAATGCTTATTTTTAAAATCACTAATATTGAATGTTGAAGTATTTTCAAAGTTATATGTATAAAACTCTCAATATTTTATATGCTTAGAAAGTATTTCTAAAATTACTAATTATCCAGAGAATGATTGCCATGTATATAAGTCATATATCATATTGGTGATTATTCAAGAATAATTATAAATATTTAAGTACTAGTGTCTAACTCATAGATATTTAGCATTTATTTATTTAATATTTATTTTGGGTAGTTTGGATTATGGAAATTGAAGCAATTCAATGATTTTATTTGCTCCGTAATTCAAACTAACTTAAAATAAATAAACAGATGATTGATTATAACTAAACCTGTCAACAATTGATATCTAGTATATTCATTGTAACTTATGTGTTATAAATTAATTATGAGATTTTGGTTCTAGTGAATTTAGAAATGCTTGTATCTAAAGAATTCACTGAAATCAGAATCATGATTGTAACATGATTAGTTGTGTACTAATTTTTGACTTATATCAACTAATGATATTTAGTTAATAGGTTAACTATGAACTAATTGTGAAGTATTAGTATTTGTTGCATTACTCATAACTCCTCTAAGTAATCAATGTTTATCCTCAGTCACTAATACTAATACAAAAGGTGTAAAAATCTTTCCTAAGTACAACTATGGTAAATCCACTTAGAATAATTTTTATACTTATTTGCAAATTCCTAAGCACTTTGATAATAGTTGGAATACTCAATGGATCAAAGTATATGGAACTTAGAATATATTTCTAAGATTGCAAACAAGACAATGTTGGTAAATGTTGGTTTATCTATTAAACCAACATTGTTTGAGATATTATAGTTGTTAGGAGTTAACAATTGTATAGAATATGAAATTGAATGCTATTATCTATTTGATAGATCATTGGTATATAATTTATTGATATCTTATTCTAATATATATGAATTATGATGTTAGACAATTCCATGTCAAATCAGTTTCATGATTTGAATTATATTAAAGTAGGTGCAACATAATTATTGGTATCTAAAGTACTTGACAAGTATCAGTCAATAATATATTGTTAATATTTTGTTGCAGATAATTGTAAGATTTTAAGTTCTAGTGGATCTATATGTGTTGTTGTATCTAAAAGATTCACTATAATTTGAAATCACCAGACTCGTCAGTCTTATTAAGGTGATTTATCAATAAACAATTTTGTTGATTATAATCTTATAAAGATTGATTATGGAGCTTTTGACATGAATGAGAATTACTTAGACTTTACCCTAAGTGATCAATGCTTTTAAAAAAACTCATTCATATTAACAGACAAATCTTTCTTTTTCTTCTTAATACTGCTAGGTCATGAGTCTGTGTCTTTTTCATATTAAAAGACATGATTATTTATCTTTTTATGCATAAAAACAGACTTGTGCACTCAAACAGTTTTAAGAGAAAAATCAAACTTCTTTCTACAGTGGTGATTCCTTATTTCATTTAAATCTTTTGAAATCACTATTGTACATCATTTCTCTCAAAGATTAAATGCATAATTTTCATTTATTATAGATCTTAAATGCATTTTATTTCTATATTGTCATATGTTCTGTGATACATGTTCAGCCTCCAATGGCCTTCTTTTCATTTGATAGTCATGAGGTTAGAAACCCATAACTTCTATCCCAGACTGTAAAGACAAACAGAGAAACAGAACCAATCAACACTCTCTTACCACTAAAATGAAGTATGAATGAGCGTGAGGGAGAAAGTGCTTTAGTGCACCATATAAGGAAGGTTCTGAAGTCAACCCAGCAGCTCTGTCTCCTACAAAGATGAGTAGTATTTAAACCGAGGCAACTTCTAGCCCCCATGCATCTTCTCAAAAAGACGTAATGGCTGAAAAATCATAAAAATAGTTACTAGATTCATCCTCTCAACAGGGTGCGTCTATTGAAATTCGTATATTGGCCAAGGTATCTGATGTAGTGTCACCACCTCCAAAATAAATAATTCTTGATGCACAAGGGTAGGTTACACACACAAAGGAAGAGTTGACGGAAACAAGAGATTCGACCATTTTACGGCCAGATTCGATTGTTCAAGGTTCTTTAATGAACCAATTGCCTTTATAGGTGTTAGGAGAGGATACTCATCTAATATATAACGACTCGTGTAATCTTTTTGAATTAGTTAATTGTGCAATTATGGAAACTATTAAATAAATAAGATATGTGTGTTGATTTTGACCGCTATGTGTTGATTGATTATTATCCATATATTATTTATGGTGTATCGGGTTATTCGCATAATTAATTATGGAATTGTATTGAATTGTTTTCACTTTTAAAAGTGTATATAATGCAAATTTATGTTATAAATATTTGAAATGTCTTTAAAATTGTTTTTAAGGTTTTATAATTACAATAATTATTTTTGGGATTTTATAAAATTTAGAAATCAATATTTGATTAATTATTTATCTTTAAATGATTTTCTGATTGTTTTTATTGGTAAAATCCATATTTAATTCTAAAACTCTTCAAAAATTATGAAACTCATATTTATTTAAGCTTGAAATATTCTGAGAATTTTAAAATTATTTTGGAAATTTTTGGGATTAATTTCACCCGCACATTGTTTCATTTAATTGATAAAAGCGGGTATAAAGTGCACTTCGAAAATTGTTCTAAAATTTTGAAAATTCTGTTTTTATAAATTTCGGGATATTTGTAATATTTTAAGACTATTTTTGTAATTTTCTGAATCTGTTTTAAGTGCAGCTCGGTTCGTTAATTGTGAAATCCGGGCACGAGTTGCATTTCAAACATGCTTTAAAAATTATGAAAATTTTATTTTATTAGTTTCGGAGTTTTTAGAAAATTTTAAGACCGATTTTGTAATTTTATAATTTTTTTTTGCGCAACTTGGTTCAATAAAATATAGAAAGCGGGATAAAAAATCGAGGCATTCCAGAATTACGTGGCCAAGAAACTGATTCGTGTCACATTTTCACAAACTTATGTGACACCTGCTAGTTACTGATTGGTTAAAAAAAAAAGATAACAAAACACAAAATAAAAACACACAACACAAATGAGAGATTAAGCAGAGAGAGAGCGGGGGTGGGGGTGCTTTCCCTGGTGGTTCCTTCCCTCTCGATTCTACTCTCTCTTCTGTCCTATCTCCCTTCCCTCTATTCCCCTCTCGCTCGACCTGTGGATGGTCCCGTATTATTCCGGTAAGATGCCACCGGTTCTCCTGGTGGTTTCCGTTGTGCGCATGTATATATACTTATATGTATGTATATGTTTGTGGTCTGGTTAGTGGGTTAGCTTCGTGGTGGATGCTTTGTGTTTGCCATTTTTGGCTTTGCTGATTGCTGTTGATTCTTTCTTTCCGGTCACGCGCATGTGCGTGAGCCGGAGGTTGGTTCAAATTCCAGATTCTTTTTTTTTTCACTGATGTATGTTGTAACTAATTCGATAATTACTATAAAGATTTATTCAAATATTATTCGAGAATTAATTGGCGAAGTTCGTGAGGAAACCCGACATATCCAGGTACCGACGAATTTTGCTGCCGTCAACAATGAATTACGATGAGTTGATGGTGGACTATGATGAATATTCTGAGTCCTACGAATTAAAAATATAGAATACGAATAATAATTAGTAACTGTAGTTGATTTGAAATTTGAGAATTTATGGATTTCGACGGGTATTATTGGTATAAATCGGTGATTGGAATTCGTGAATTTGGATTGTCATTGTAATTGTTGTGAATTGATTTGACATTGGGATGTTCAACGGGTTAGCCGATAATCAAAGGAGATGCTGCCCGGTTTCCGGGAAAACCGAACTACGGAAATACGGGAGCGTATCCGAGGATTATCGGGATGTCGAGCAAGTATAAGTAAATACATATACGTATGTTTTATACAGAACCTGATTGTATGTTGTGTTGTATGTTTTGATCAAAACACAGTAACCCTAATTTCGCAAAATGACGAGTATACGTATTTTCTGAAAATGAACACTGGATCGATTTCGAGAATATGAACCCTAATTGTTTTTTGTGTTATTCTAATATGAATAATTATTAGCCAGGTTTGAATATCGTTAGGTAAGAATTAGTATCGAGGATATGTCAAGCATACCTAGATGTCTAACGTAGGGTATTTCGACCCTGTAGGTTATAGTCGGGAACCTGAAAGTGGACGATGGACTAAAGATAACCTAGTGGTCAGTCAACGAGCTCCGTAGAGTTCCAACAGGAAGACCTGAGTGTCGAAATCGAATCCAATGGGATCTAGTGATCGGATGTTAGAGCCTGAGCAGCAAAATCGGCTCAGAGTTGATCAGTAATAGTTGTAAAGCCTTTTAAGGCAAGTATTTCTGAACTTTTCTTCAAAGATATATTACCAATGTTTTCGAACTGTTTTATAACATGTCGCTATTATTCAAAATAACTCTTGTTTACATTGCAAGTGCATTAAATTATTTACCCTTGAATCCCTGATTTTTCTTGATCTTGAGCCGTAAGCCTTGTTCTTTGTAAACCATCCTTTGTTGATCCTCAGACACCAAACCACCCAAATATGATACTATTTCCCAAATGTTTAACTAGCAAACACCAAGCACCTGAAGAAGATGGTTTGAAAACACAGAATCGTTTATACTCCAATCATTCTTAGTAACATCAAAGAACCATATCCTGAAAAATTATTACTGGTTTGATACCTGCCCCTTGTACAAACTGAAAACCGTTTCTTATACATACCCTGATATACTCTTGAGATATCCATGAGTTTTCTTACATTTTTATACAAATGTTTAACCATCATCGATTATGATCTTGTTTTATTGAATCATATTGTTATCATATTGAACTGCTTTAGGATTGGATAGTTTTTATATATGTGGACCGGATTCGTGGTCAGACCATACCAATGGTCAAGTTAGGCCAATGTGTGCCTTGGATTCAGTAATTAGAGCAGTGCTGTGTGCTTGCTCGGGGTTAGTGCGTGACTGATCAGCAGCCTAACCATGGTTTTTAAAACTTAAAATGAATATCCAATTCTAATAAATAGTTAAAAAGAAACTTGATTCCTTTGAATCATCTCATTTGATCATGGTTTAACCTCAGTTATCGTTATCATGACTTGCTGAGCTAGATAGCTCACCCTTGCGATTCTTTTATATATTTTACAGTTGAAAAGAATATGGATGATAGTGAAGTTCCTCAGTCTAAAGTGCGGGCTAAGGTTCCAGTCGAGTTGGATCGAGCTAGCAGAAGTTTCATGCGATAAAGAGATAGTCATATTGTAAGAATGATTTTATAATCAATTGTAAGTTAAATTAGTTGGGATTTGGTACGATGTAATAATTAAGGTTGTGGCTTGTTGTCATACTTTAATCTGTTGCGATCCATGGTTTTGTGAAGCAGGGTCATTATAAATAATATTTCTTATACAGGTTGATATATTGTGTTTGTGTTGTGGACCCCAAACTTCTGATCCGGGTTTGGAGGGCGCCACATAATAGCCATATATCAGTGGTCAGTGTCTACCTCCCCAAGCTTAAATCCCCTGGATGCATCTTCGGATAGTGGATCTGACATTGGTGCAAATCGATAACTCATTGACAATGATTCAGATTTACCTGATAAGTCACAAACAAATGTCTTCACAGACATTAGAAGGGAACTTTCATCTTTATGCTAAAATTCTTTGGATCATTGTTTGCCTTCCCAGAATTCAAATCTTAAACCCTAAAAGGGAAACTAGTAACTTGTAGATTATGACTCTAATTCATCTGACGAGTCTAACAAGGATGGGGATTTGCGAACTCCCATTGTACCACCTGTGACCTCCTTAAGGATGGCTAAGGTGATTTTCCTTGCAGGTACAACTGGATTTTGGAGCTATGAGAGGAGTGATACACTTGTGAGAATGAGTGTAAACATGAGTGGAGATAAGAGTGAAACACTTGTGAGGTACACGAAACCGAATCACACACTCACAGTGAGAATGAAAGAGAAACGCCATATCCCATTACCTATCCCTAAACATAGTTCTTGATACTTCGGGTCTCGAATCAGTTTATGAGTGAAACCTAACTTTTAGGGATCTAACATTTACAGATTAGATTAGAATACTTCAAGACCTAACCAGTTGGGAGCTAACAATTGCTAACAATTGGTGATCTCACAGTTGGGAGGTATAAGGAGTTGGGAATATTAGTTAATAGGATGATCAACGGTGAAGCTATTTCTGCAGCATTTAAAGGGACATGGTTGATCAGACTATGACTTGTTATTTCTTTTCCAACCAAGTAAAATATAAGAACTCCTTCAGACAACATCACACATTCCTTCTCTAAGGGGGAGATAAAAGCTTATATAATGGTTCAGAGGATTCCTCAACTAAGGGTGAGAAATAGCAGGCAATAGGAAAAAGGTAAAGCACATGTACATCACACAACATCAGAAGAAGTGGATTGGTTCATCACTATTCTTCATAAGGGGATAAGTTGTTTTCCAAAAGGGGAGTACTATTGGTTTTATCTACGGATCCAGGAGATATGGTAAACGAAGGTGATCTCCTTTAAGTAGTTGATTTTCATAGGGGGAGAAGCAAGAGAGATATGTGCTTCTCAACACGAAATATGGCTGTACAAAAGAAGTTGCTATTGATTACTCTAAGACCGAGAAGTATTATCTGGCAGAGATTTGAAGAACCAAGGAAATGAAGATGAAACTACTTGAAGTTCAGTTCAGTGCTAAAGGAAAAAACATCTTTCATTTCAGTTATTCAAGAAATCTGGAAATGCAAAATTTGATCCAGAAAACTAGTAGCATTATTTACAAGTCCTGGTAATTTACTTTTTCTAGTTGATAGTTGAGTTATCATCTCTATTTAATTTGTTTGTTAGGTTTAATAATCAAATAGGGGGAGATTGTTGGTGAGACTTCGTTGCTATATAAACAGTGACGTGATAACTCAATATTAGAACATGACATGTTAATAAGGTTAATAATACTACGACTGCATAAGAAATCAGAAGAAATGGAGACATGGAAAATACAAAGAATCAAAAGATTAGAAGAAAGCTTGAAGTTTGTTTATAGGTCACTGAAAGAAGCTCATTAATATGTTCATGCCTCAGTGAAGAATAAAGGTTAAAGACTTTCAAGGTTTCAGAAATGATAAAGATTCAGTGTATAAGTGCTACTAAAAGATTTCAGTGTATTGACATTGATTGAAGATAGAAAGTGTTCGAAGCATGGGAATCTGAAGAATTGAAGATATGGTATAGACAGAGGTTAAAGAAGACAGTTGCAGTCTTGAAGTTATACTCACTGATAAGAGTTCATTTATATGTTCAAGCGTCGGTGAAGAACAGTGAATGAAGTATTCAAGATTGTAGTAGGAATGAAGATGTTATCTAAAATACCAGAAAGGATTCTAGTGAAAGTACAGTTGTTCATTGATATTCAGTGTCTGAAGCGATAAAGTTGTTTCAAGCTTAACAATGTAATCAAGGCTATAATACGAAGACCTGAATCAGAGTTAGTCATCTGTGAACCAGACCAGTTGCACTAGGCGTCAACAGCTCGTGAAAGGAATCTAGTTATTATTTTAGAAGAATTGTTAAGTTGAGGAACGTACTTGGATTGAACATTTATATGTAAAAGTGCGAGAAGAGGTGCGCGGGGTATATAGCTAAACTGCTTTAGGGATTGGCCAAGTTCAAAGCTTAATTGTTTAATTAAATAAATTTATTTAACGGACTTTATTATAATTTTTTTAATAAAATTAAAATGATTTATTTTATAAACTTTAAATAAGTTTATTTTATAAATCTAAATTAGTTTATTTATATAAGTTATATTTAAGTTTATTTTATAAATTAATTTAGTTACAATTTAAACTTAAATAAAATGAAAAAGAAAACAAAAAAAGGGAAAAAGAAAAGAAAAGAAAAAACAAAACAAAACAAAACAAAAAGAAAAAAGAAAACAAAAAACAAAAAATAAAGGAAAAAGAAGAAAAAGGAAAAAGAAATAAAAAACAAAAGAAACATTGCAACCTTGGTCGCAGGTTGGTAAATAAAGAAACCAAAACATTACTGGTCGCAGGTTGCAAAATAAGGTCGCAAGTTATACTCCTGGTCGCCAGTTGCTGCATCAAATTAATTGGTCATAGATTACAAAAAGAAACCCTAGTCGTAGTTTACTCCCCAGCCACAATTTTATTGTACTATCAATTAATTTGTATGGTTCATTTTTAGCCACACATTTTGAATTGATATAAAGTCTACACTCAGTAGCAGAAGCAATGTAAGTAGTTATGTTTATCTTCTTCTCCAACAAAGAGAGCTAATAAAATAGAAGTAAAGATTTTCAGAGAAGCTCAAGCACCTTGAATATTCGTTTAACTTCTCACTGGAGTAACGTTATAATGCCTGATTTAACTCTTGTATATTCTTAGGGGCATTATAAACGTTACCTGGTAATTAAATCCTCAGACAAACAAAAGCTAGATCATTGTATAGGATTTAATTTATTGATCTTTGTAGAAATTAGGAACTTTGTTGTTCTTAGATTGTAGCCAGTTTATTTATTTATCGGAGTGTAGCAACAACCCTCGCGGATTTATATATAAATATATATTTCCCCGAATATCTTATGTTCCTCATTTTACTATTCCAAACACTATTCACCTCAAGAACACGGAACCACTAACCGAACTCTAAATTATATATCCGCATTCGAAAGTTTTTTTTTAGTGAGTATCGTATTGAACCCCCCCTTCTACGATACTTCGGGACCTAACAGATATTAATTAAGAAGATGAGAATGAAGAATTTTGATATTATGCACTTATGGCTCTTGAGCAAGGAGAATCATCTTCATCGAAATTAGAGGTACCAACTCTAACTACCATTGATTTAAATACATTCCAATATAAAAAAACTTTTGAAAATATGAGTTTAGAGATGTTTCATATCCACACAAGCATGGTGGAAGCTACCGAGAAAGTTAGTAGACTGTCAAAGACAAATTAGAAGCTTGAGATTGAAAAGCAAGAATTAGAACTGCAGGTTGTTGAGATTGAAACTTTCAAGCAAGAAAATGAATATTTGAAAAACTAGCTCAACTGTGCAAGTGAAATTGAAGCTGTGTTGCGGGAAAAGTTAGAGAATAATAAGGTGAAATTGAAGTCTTTCATAAATCCATCTCAGTTGGTTGGACAATACCATGAGAATAATAAACCATATGCTAATATAGCTATTGGTTTGGACTATGATGCCTTGAATAATAACAAGAAAAATGAAGGTGACAAAGGCAAGGCAATTGTAGATGAAGATGTCCCAGTTATGGTGAGAAAAGTTGATGCACCTTTGTTCAAGGCTTGTGAAGTCAATTTTAGTGAGTTAAGTTGGTCATCAAGCAAGAACTTGCAGATGAAGACAATGAAAACAAAAATGAAGAAACCACTCCTACTACTGAAGTTAAGAAGAAATCCATGGCCAATCAAGTTTCTAAGACACCAATCAAGGAAATCAAGACTGAAAATGCAGGAAAAGAAAAGGAAGAACATGAATGGGAAAATTGGAGTAAACTAGAACAATAACTTTGCATTTGTTGCAGATGCTCCAGGAAACAATGTCAAAAGTATGGCTTAACCAATCACCTAACTTACCTTCATAAAAGGCTGTTAGTGAGCAAAAGTGGGAGCATGCAAATATTGTGGCGCCCTCTGAACCCGGGTCAGAAGTTTGGGGTCCACAACACAAACACAATATATAAACTTGTATAAGAAATGTTATTTGCAATGACCCTGTTTCACATAACCACGGATCGCAACAGGTTAAAGTATGAAAATAAACCACAACTTTAACTTTTATTACAACGTACCAAATCACAACTAATTTAACTTACAACTGATAATAAAATCATTCTTACAATCTTACTATCTCTCTACCGAATGAAGCTCCTGCTAGCTCGATCCAATTTACACTGGAACCTTAGCCCGCACTTTGGACTGAGGAACTTCACTATCATCCATATTCTTTTCAACTGTAAAATATATAAAAGATTCGCAAGGGTGAGCTAACTAGCTCAGCAAGTCACAATGACAATAATTGAGGTTAATCAATGATTCAGAGGAATCAAGTTTATTGCTAAATAATTATTAGAATTGGATATTCAATTTAAGTTTTTAAAACCAAGGTTAGGCTGCTGATCAGTCACGCACTAACCCCGAGCAAAGCACAAAGCACTGCTCCAACTACTGGATCCAAGGCACACATTGGCCTAACTTGACCATTGATATGGTCTGACCACGAATCTGGTCCATATATAAAAAAACTATTCTAAAGTAGTTCAATATGATAAATAATATAATTTGATACAACAAGATCATAATCAATGATGGTTAAACACTTGAATAAAATGTAAGGAAACTCATGGATATCACAAGGGTATATCAAGGTATGTATAAGTAACGGTTTTCAGTCCGTAAAAGATCAGGTATTAGACAAATAATGATTATACAAGGTATAGTTCTTTGATGTTATAAAGAATGGTTGGAGTATAAAAGTTTCAGTGTTTTCAAACAATTTTGTTCCAGTGTTTGGTGTTTGGTAGTTATACATTTGAGGAGTAGTGTCATATTTGTGTGATTTGGTATCTGAAAATCAACAAAGGATGGTTTACGAAAAATTTAAGGCTTATGGCTCAAAGATCAAATAAGGTGATTTGGGTTCAAGGTTGTATGATTCAAAGTACTTAAAATATAAAACAGAGCTATTTTGAATACTTAACAACATTTCACGAGAGAATTTAGAAACATTTGCATTATATCTTGAAAAAGGTTTAAAAGTACTTGCCTAACAGGGCTTTACAACTATTACTGATTGACTCTGAGCCGACTCTGTCGCTCAGACTTTATTGTCTATCCACTAGATCACTCTGGATTCGACCTCAACCTTAAGTCCTTTGATTGGAACCTTACTAAGCTTTTCGACTAACCACCAACTATCTTTCGTCCAATGCCAATTCTCGGGCATTCCGACTAGAACCTACAAGGTCGAAACACCCTAACTCAGATATTCGATTATAATTGACATATCCTCGCTAACAATCTTCCCATGCATTAATAAAACCCGACTCGTAACACATACATTATTGCAATACAGGAATAAGTTAGGATTCACGTCCTCAAAATCAATTCGCCGTTCATTTTCAGAAAATGCGTATACTCATCATTGTATGAAATTAGGGTTATTGGTTTTGGAAAAACGTTTCACTACAACATACAATCAGGTTTTGTATAAAACATACGTATATGTATCTACTTATACTCGCTCGACGTCCCGATAATCCTCGGATACGCTCCCGTATTTCCGTAGTTCAATTTTCCGGAAATCGGACAACGTCCCCTTTGTTTATCGGATTACCCGTCGAAACATCAATCGACGTCAATAACAACAAATCACAATCCAATTTTTCACAGTTCCATAACTATTCATATACGAAACTAATTACATGACTCATTTTATTTATTTTATAAAATTAGGACTCAGAATAAATTCATCACCGTCCACCGTCGACTCGCCGAGGCTCATCGTCGACGGTGATAAAAATTTGTCGGTGCCCGATTAATTTCGGGTTTCCATACAAATTTTCACCGATTAATTATAATTCATCTCCGCACGATAAATTTTATTTCACGAAACCTCAATTCAATTTATTCACTGCAAAAATTAAATCAGTAAAATTCTTAAACACCACCGCGTGTAAACACGCGCACGAACATCATCACATGAACCAGAATAGGACAGGCCGGAAAACAGAAGAGGCAAGCAATACAACCTGGAAGAATCAATCGAATACAACACAATCTAACACCACCGTCATTTAATTGATACACACATACACACATGTATATGTGTGTGTATATCTACCAAACAACAACCGAAGTAGACAAATTGATAAACGGAAACGATGGCTGGGAGAGCTCACCAAAACCGGGAGTGAAACCGGACAAAACCAGGGAAGAAGCACGAAAAATAACGAGAGGGAAGAGAGAACAGTCGAACAGAGAGAGAGGAGAAGTCACCGAAATCGAGCTCCCCTTCCCTTATGTTTCTATGTTTTTGTCTCCTCCTCTGAATTATCTTTGCTTCTTCTGTTTTTCCCTTTTTTTAAAAAAAATATATAATAATAAACCCAATAGTAGCAGGACAACACGTGTTTGTAATAGTATAAAATTTTGACACGTAGCAAAAATGATAAGTATAATCTTCTAGCAGCCCGATGTCGAATCGTTTTTCACGATTTAATAAACAATTTGAGGGTGAGTATAGCTCAAAAGATTACCAAAATAATTTGAAAACTTCCGGAATATTTAAAAAATTAATAAAGCAAAAATTTCCACAATTTTTAAAGCATTTTTTTAAAAAGGCGATTCGTACCCGCATTTCACCATTAACGAACCGAGCTGCACTTAAAACTAATTCAGAAAATTACGAAAATAGTCTTAAAATGTTATAAATATCCCGAAGTTTATAAAAACGTAAATTTTGTAATTTTAAAATATTTTCTGAAACGCAATTTATACCCGCTTTTAACAAATAAAAGAATCAACGCGCGGGTGAAATAAATCCCGAAAATTTCCAAAATCATTTTAAAATTCTCGGAATATTCCAAACTTCAATAAATATGAGTTTCATAATTTTTGAAGAATTCTGGAATTAAATACAGATTTTACAAATAAATGTAATCAGAAAATCATACAGAAATTAAATAATTAATAAAATATTGATTTCTAAATTTTGTAAAATCCCAAAAATAATTATTGAAATTATAAAATTATAAAACTAATTTTAGAGACAATCCAAATATTTATGGATTTAAAATTGTAATAAAAAATACCTTTAAAAATAAAACAGAACAATATAACTCAGTTTTTAACTACACATTCCAATCTTTTACACCAATAAATCATAGACAAATAGTATATATCAACACACGGCTGCCAAAACCAAAACACATATTTTATTTAATTAATACTTCCATAATTACATATTTAAATAATTCAAAAATATACGAGTCGTTATATCCTTCTCTCGTTAAAAAGATTATGTCCTCAGAATCTGGTTTAACTAAACAAGTGATGATATTTGTCAAGCATATCTGACTCTGATTTCCAAGTAGATTCTTCTACTCGAGGATTTCAAACGTATTCACTATAGATATACACTCTTTTCCAAGGACTCGCCTTTAACGATCAAGAATTTGGATCGATCACTATATGTAGAATAAACTTGGACAAGAGTCCATTGGCTCCTAACTAATCGCTTAATTCAAATCAAATACTTATCGCTTTAATATTGACAGGCAAAACACATTATATGTACACACTGTTGCAACGATCATATCAACTTATGAACAACTTTATCTATATTTATTAATACCTCGAATGGTTCATTAATTTTAGGTCTTAACCTGTCCCTTCTACTCAAACTTATCCAGTCTCTTTCAAGATAAAACTTGTACTAACACTACTGGTCCTATTTCTATACTCATATTCTCTCTCAATATAATTTCTCCTTCATTATTTGTCTACTCCGAGCTGCTTCAATCAATATTACTACGCTCTTGGTGTGCTGAATTAACTTAGAATTTAACAACTTTCTTTCTCCCACTTTATCTCAATAAAAATGGGGACCTACACTTGCGTTCACATGAGGCTTGGTAAAGTGGCATTCCAAAGCTGACATTGCTAATAAATGATCATTCCAGTGTTTCCTTAAAACTCAACTTCTCAACATATCTTACATTTTCTCAATTACTTCCGTGCTTTGACTCTCCGTTTAAGGATGATAGGCAGTGCTCGTTTTGAACTTGGTTTCCAAACATTTAAACATCTCTTACTCTTTTCCATCAGTTAAGGCTTGAAAAGTAATCTCATATATTAACGTATTATCACCTTTAGGTATTTGAACTTCAGATCCCACTCTTTTGAATTCGTTTATTAACTCCTCGGTGATCTTAATTACATCCAATCCTTTCTTTCGGTATAAGGCATCTGTTACCATACGGCTTTGCTTAGGTAGTTGTTAATGGATTAATTCAGAATCTTTTGTTAACCTTAGTCAAAATTTCAATCTTGAAGACTCAACGTATAGTTGTTTTCCTTCTGATCTTTGGAGAAAAATCCTTGGGCATTCCACACAGACTTTCTTATTCCTTGAATAGCTGAGGATGTTATTAATAAATACAATTTACTTATCCAAGTACTCCTTATACACCACGTTCCTTGATTCCTTATAGTCACCTGATACACTTGTTATTTCACATAATATCACCAGAGCTTGCAATGCTCTTAACTCACTTTAATCGTAATCTCTGATATGTTCTCAGGTCGGATCTTAAGTTAATCCCCGAGATATAACATACTTCTTGAATTAGGTCTCGTATGTAATCAATTCTTTATAGGGTCTCACTTCTTCTTATTCGCTGTTTTGTTAAACTCCCGATAATCAGTACATACTCTCATAATTTCATTCCTTTTCTCCCTTAACATCACTGGTATACTTCACATTTCGCTTCTTATAAAATCACTTCCTGGGTCTGGCTTATGCACTAGGCCTCCCATACTTCGCCTTAATTCTTTGACATGTTCAACACTTCCTAATCCATTTTGAGATTTCCTTTTTATACTTGGTTATCACTATTTTTCTTTAAATTTCCGTATATCTTGGCATTTCTTCTATAAATTAAATACTTTGTCTCGTGAATTCCCGGTAGAATCTTATTTCTTAATTCTTCTACTTATAGCATCCAAGTACTGGAAGAAATTCTAGGAATATCATGATTGTTCTTCTGGGTGCATAATCTTCCTCTTACTAACTGTTAACATCGTGATCCATTATCTTCCATTGACATCTCCTTACCTTTTCTTTGTAATTCTGATTGAAAGGTCATACGACCTATCCTTGTTGCCTTGGGAGTATATGTCTAACTTTCAACTCCAACTTCTAAAATTCCATAGAAAATTCTTCTGGTACAGTTTCTATGTTCATTCTCTCCTTTTTGCTTATCGCCTGCCTCTACATTTGCTTTTCCTCGTGAGTACATACTTCAAACTTTTATGGTCCATATAGATCTTACACTTTTCTCCATACATATCATGTTTCCCATTCTTTCAAAATAAATATTACTACTGTTAGTCCCAATTGTGAGTAGGATACTTCTGCTCATAAGGTTTCGGTTGTCTGGGTGCATATATAATAACTTTATTGTGCTGCATCAACACACATCCTACTCCCTTATAAGAAGAATCACTATAAATTACCAAATCTCCTTAATACCTTCAAAGTGATAAAGCAGGTACTGTAACCATTCTTTCATTTAACTCCGCAAAACTTTCTTCACCCTTCTCCATTTCATATAAACTTCTTGCTTTTTCTGGTTAGCTTTATCCAAGATATTGCAACTTTCAAGAAATCTTGCACAAATTTCCGATAGTAACCGGCCCATGATAAAACTTCTTACTTTTGTTGGTGTTTTCGGTCTCTTTTCATTCATAGTAACTTTAATTTCTGCTGAATCTCTTTTGATCTTCTCCACATTGACTATTTATGCTAAAAACTATATTTCAAACAATTTCTTTCTTCTCCAACTTCCCAGTTATCATTAAATGCTTTGCATGGTCCTCCGTTGACCTTAAGTATTACACTACAGCTTATCCAGATATTCCTTAAAGATTCTATCCATCAAGTTCAAATATTACTGGTATATTGGTTAATCCAAATGACAATACGAGAACAGTACTTAGTTCTGAAAATTATCTTTGATATATCCATAGGTTTAATCTTCAATTGGTGAAATACCAAGTCTTAAATCAATCTTATAAAAGTACTTTGCTCCTTTCGTTTGATCAAACAAATCATTGGGACGAGGTAACAGATACTTGCTCTTGATAGTAAACTTGTTAAGCTTTCGCTAGTCGACGCATAATCTTATACTTCCATCTTTCTTATTAATAATTAATACAGGTGCACCTTATGAGATACACTGGGTCTAATCGCTTCTTCTTCTAACATCTCTTGCATCTGCTTTGCTAACTTCCTCATTTTAACTGGTGCCATTTTGTGTAAGGCCTTGGTCACTGGCTTCGTCTCAAGTGCTAAGTCAATCGCGAGCTTCATTTCCCTATCTGGAGGAAATGTTGATAACTCATCTGGAAACATATCTTGAAACTCCTTAATTGCTATAAAATCTTCAAATTTTGTTTGCTTCCAACTTTTATGTATCCCATAATCACCATAATGCTCATATCTTGGTCACCGTAATCATCATTAACAAATTCTTTACCTTCTTTCATCTTCTGAACCTCATCACCTTCTCATTTGGCGTCCTCAGAATTATCTTTTCACCATGACGGTCTGTCTGGACATCACGCTTTAATAGTTAATCCATTCCTTAGAGAAATGTCTAATCCTCTTATCTTCCATGATATCAATTCTTCACAACTTATTTCCAGAAATCTCAGTTCCACCATTGGTACTCACTTATTTAACAATTACACGTTCTTGACTTGCTAGTCCTTTAATCACAATCTTATCAATTCAACAGATTAATTCATCTTATCAACAAAACCTTGGGAGCTAAACAATCAAGTTGCTCTCACATCTTTCAATGTTTTAATGCATAAGGTATCTGTAATAACCCCAATTTTTGGAAATTTTTGAAACCCTTGTGAATAGTGATTTTGCAGATTATGCTGAATGAGAAAACTTTTAATGCCACACTATATAGGGGTTCTGTTATGGATATTCTGAGATTTTATTAGTACTCTATATGGTATATAAGTGTATGTAAAGATCGTCAGAATCCAATTCCGAACACTTTGATTTTTTCCGGAAATCCACTAGATACGGAAAGAATTGAGTATAAGGTAACAGGATAAAAAGGATTTAAATTAAAGGATTATAAGAGAGGATCATAAAAGGAATATAATGTATTGAGAAAGGTTAAGGGAACCCAAGTAATAAGATCCCGGATATGATCTCTCAAACGATAAACGAGAACGAAAGATAAGTGAACCGTAAAACAAATAAGTGACCAAGAGACAAGCTTGTACAAGAAGCCAAGGATTGTGACATCATCAAATCACAAGGTGTGGACAAGTGGAAGCATTATGACATGTGCAAGGTGACATAAGCATGACAAAAGGGAAGGAATTGTTGGATGATTATAAACCACACAAAGTTCAAGGTTAGAAAGGTAATTAACCAAAAACAAAACCAAAACAACCTAGCTAGCCAAAACAAATCAAAGCAAACACAAAATTTTTCATTTCTTCAACATTGCTCTCGGCTTTTTCTTCTTTTCAAAGGAAGAAAAATCAAAAATCAAGTTCCAAGCATTGTTAAATCACAAGGTAATTATCTAAGGTTCCTTGTACATAGATATGGATGTCCTATAAGTTTAAGCTTCTAATTCCTGCACAATCTCTTCCATTAATTCAAGGAAGAAGATGGTGAATAGTAACTTTCAAAAAATAACTTTAGTTTTCTTGAATTTTTATGAAAGTTTAAGGTTATACAAGCAAGGATCAAGGTTCTTTAGGCATTCAAAGCTCTTGTGTTGTGTTAAGAAGCTTCAAGGAAGGTATAATCTCTTAACCAAGCTTTGTTATTGAATGTTAAGAGCATAATATGAGTATTATAGTTCATGAGAGGCTTGATGGTTGTGTATGTAGAGATTAGATGGTTTTGGGATGTTTTTGGAGTTGTAAATCTTGGTTGTTGATTAATGAACTTAAGTGTAGTTTAAATTCATGATAAAGAATAGTATAAATTGTTAATGTTGAGTTGTTGGGGCTGTTATGATAAAGTATGGATGGAGTTTTGATTGGGTTGTGATTGTGAGATGATTTGGAGTGGTTTAAAATTGGGTAATCGCGTAAATATAGCCGTCGTAATGCCCGATTTACCGTAGACTGTTTTTGTTCTTAAGATCAGAACCCTTGAACTCACTGTTAGGTTTTGACCATTGCCATGTTTAGATAGTTCATGTTACGAGCTTCGTTTTGATATGTAGTTTGTTTGATTCCGATGTACGGTTTAGGAGAAACGACTATTTTAAGTAACGGCGCTTCGCGACCGAACCATTACCCCTCGCCTTACTTTGCAACATTGGTTAAAGACCTTAAATGACTAATTGGAGTACGAAACATTTATGTAAAGTGGATTAGGCAGTTGATAGGGTACTCGCGAAAGAATCGCTTTAAAATTCTTAATGGTAAATTTATTAAAAATGGTGGAGCCGAGGGTACTCGAGCGACTTAAGTGAATCGTTAAGCGCGAAAGCGAACGTTAGGGCTCTAAGTGGTTAAAGTCTAGTTTCTTAAGTGACCAGGGTTTAATTCCGACTTATGTTGTTGTTTATAGGTTATCGGACCCACTCTAAGCTTAAGTCTATCCGGGAGCACTCATGCAAGTTTTCTATCCGTTATACTGTTGTTGTGATGTATAAATGTATATGCATTGTCTTGTGATAAATGCATGTTGGTTAATTAGCAAATTCTTGCGATATATTGTAGCATGTGATATGGTATATATGCATGCCTGTTTTGTATTCTTGATTATATATCTGTTGGTTCAATGCTTATAGTTGCATAATACCTATGCTAGAAATAAGCAGTATTTGAGTTAACCCTTAGTATAGGGGATCAAAAGGTGAACATATTTCTAAACCGGGAGTCGATGTTCCCGAGTATAATATATATTATATATATATATGGTTATAGTTTTCAAAACTATTAATCGAATAAGGTTATTCGATAACTTTAACTTTATTTTATTTATTGAATATTATTTCGAATATTCATCCGAGGATTTATGACTCCCTTTATTTTATTATTGAATATTATTTCGAATATTCATTCGAGGGCTTATGACTCAGTTTATATTATTTAATGTTTATTAATTGGATATTCATTTGAGGATGTATGACTCCTTTATTTTATTTAATGAATATTATTTATAATATTCATTCGAGGTATTATGACTCCGCTTATTATTTATTAATATTCTTTATTTTATTAAAGAATAATGTTCGATAATCAAACTTACTTTTGATATTCAAATAAAGATATTACTTTCGTATAAGTATATCTTTGATTATTTACTATTCGTTTCAAGTATAAGTTTTCCAACTTCTACCTCAATTATTCTTTATGGGAATATTATTTAAACAATAGTATTCAGATATTTTCTAATATATGGGGACTGATTTACTTTGTTAAATCAGCATTATTCCAAACACTCTTTAAAGTGTTTTCGAGTCTTCAAAATGATTTTTAAAAGTTAGAGCGGATCCCAAAACTCATTTTTATATTAAAATCTTCCTTTTAAAAAGGGGATTTAAATACTCGCTCAAAACCTGAGGGATCCGGCTCTATGGTGTATTTTATATTCGCAACAAGATTGCAATTTTGGTAAATGAATTGATTACTTACCCAATGTTCGGGAAGTAAGTCCATCTATCAAGTCGGCATAAGCAACATGGGCTCAGTGGGCGTCCATGATCGTGTGAGTGGCTCAGTGGGAGTCCATCAAATACATAAGTGGCTGAGTGGCAGTCCAGCATAAGGTCCTATTGCGGCCAGGGTGATGACCATTGGGGAATTCGTCCATCTACTAGTAGAAAAGGTTACTTATTGGTATCTTTGCCTGATAAGCAAGATATCGGGTTTATGCCACAATTCTGTTCCTTCCAAAAATTTATTGGATGTTACAAACTCTGTTCATACTTTACATGACAGAGGTTTTCAGGAGATGTATAAAGAAGATGTATATGTGGATATATATATATATATATATATATATATATATATATATATATCAGAACTTAATGAAGTATATCATAACTTCATTTCCTTCAATAATACTTCAAAGATTTAATCTATTCAAATCTTGTCTTGTAGTCTCATCTATGTGATGAACTTTTGAAACTAATTATAACTTGAACGGTGGTAGTTCAAGTAGTATTTGGAAAAGATATAAGTATATTGGAGTATCTTGTAACTTCATCTTTTAAACTTATATCTAGTTAATGGTTGTCTTATGAATGACAGAGACTTTCAGAAAACGTTGAGACAATGTTAGATATATGAGATCACCTTGCAATGATATTTTTTATACAGTTATAAACTGGAACTTTGTGTATATTATGCATGGAAGAGGACTTCCCATATTTTGAAAAGTATATATGTATATATATACAGAATATTTTACGACTTCATCGCATTAAGATATCAACTTGGTTCATTTCATTTGACCAAGACTTTCATTTGTACTATGAGAAGGCTCATATATTGTTAATCATTATACATAATATTTTGGTGGGCTTGCTGCTCACCCTTGCTTTCTTCTTTCATCACACAACATCAGATAGACAAGATGAACAGGACCAAGCTCCCAATTCGCGAGCGGATAGGAAACGTTCCGCAGCTTCCTATAGGCATTGAAGTCGCTGTAGCTGAGGTGGGAACTACCAATAGACTAGGCTTCAACTTTTGATGTACCAGATTTATGTATATTTATGAATTGTAATAATGGCAAAGAAATGTAAATCTATTCAGAAACCCTTTTAAGGTGTAATGGCATATAATTTTGGAATAAAATGACTCGTGTTACTTTTGGATATTCATCTCTGAGACTATAACTTGTGGTGTGTGTGTGTTTATTGTGGGGTCACAGTACAGAGTAGTTGATTATTTATTAAGATTGGGTGTTATTAAGGGAAATGGAACTCGTGACAACCCGGATCCCCGACCCCGGATTTGGGGGTGTTACAGAAGTGGTATCAGAGCTAAGCGTTATAAACCTCAGAGATGATGTGATGTTAAGATAATAAGTTCACTAAGATAATAAGAACTCTTGCCAAGTTCATAGTCGGGCTACCTAACGTAGTACTGACAGTTAAAACCCTTATGGGAACCCTTATAAATATCGTGATAGAAGCGTAGTTCGTTATCGTATATAGTACTGGGACTCCGAACCCGGAGGTTGAGGAGCAACAGCGCGATGATGTTTTATTACTGATTGGGGATCGGATTATGGATCCAATGGAACACCCTAATGAGGGACCGGATGATATTAATATTGAGGATGTAGCGGTTGAGGATGTGGTCCTAGAAGGGATAGTTGCTGAGGAGGATCCCATGGAGGATCCTGACAAGAATGAATAAAGGACCACTGATGAATTGATGACCATGGTTAGGTCGACTACCAGAGGTAGGATTGGTCGGTCACTACCGGAGGTTCGTTCAAGTTTGAAAAGATAGTAGCCCCCTTTAACGCGGCTTACTCGTAAGACTGAGAAGTTTGAATGGACAGAGAAATGCGAGAACAGCTTTCAAGAACTGAAGCAAAGATTGGTGATGGCCCCTATGATGGCATTGCCGAATGGAAAAGAAGATTTTGTGATTTGTATTGACGCTTCGTATAAAGAATTAGGGTGCTCTTATACAGCACAACAAGGTACTCGCGTACACGTCAAGACAATTGAGGTAATATAAAATTCTATATCCTCACCCATGAGCTTGGGCTCGTGGCAATAGTTTTGCCCTAAAGATTGGAGGCACTGCTTGTATGGAGAGAAGTGCGAGATTTACCTAAGCCATAAGTGCTCTAGTGCATTTTCACGTAGAAAGAGCTCAACATACGCCAGAGGAGGCGGTTAGAGCTAATCAAGAATATTGATTGGGAGATTCTTTATCATTCAGGGAAATCCAATGTGGTGGCTGATGCCCTTAGTAAAAAGGAGAAACTCAAGATGATAATGTCTTTGGGAGAGTTTATGAGAGATTTTGAGAAAATGGAAATAGAAGTGAAGGTAACCGGAGCCAGTACCGAAAAGCTGTTTGAGATTGCAATACAGTGCGAATTATCGGAAAAGAACATATTGTGCCAGAAAAAGTGATGAATGAAGGCAGAGAGCCAACAATTAGATAAAAGATTAATACCGAGAAAAATGATAAGGGAATAATGAGGTATTCCTACAGAATTTGAGTTCCAAACGTTCAAGAGCTTAAAGATGAAATCTTAGATGAAAGCTAGTTTGAGGAATAAGATTTAGAGCAAACCCTGAACGTGATAGTCAGGAAGGTCGCCATCAAGATAGAAGGAACCCATAATATAATGAAGTGGAAAATGAGGATTTAAAATATGTAGGATGACCCCGATTATGGGGAGGATGAGAAAACATTTCATACTGAGAAAACAGAAGTCGAGCAAGATAGGGAGAACTAGGACGGTACTCCTATGGGGCAATTCATGGACCTGTCTAAAAAGAACTTAGACTATTATCCCCAACCACCACCTTGAGGAGACAGTGCGGTGAGAAATTCTTTCAGGACCTTTAAGTCGCTAAGCTCTCAGAGTTCCAAGGAACAAGCTGGCCCAGCCGAGGCAAGGGCCTGGCTAAAGGAAATAGAGGAATCAATTGAGATTCTAAATGATTGACGAACCACAAAAGACTATTTTTGTCACTTACCCTCCTAAGAGAGATACCACCCGCTGGTGAAAGGCCAAGGAAGGCACGGAGCAAGAGATTATAATAAACTGATTTAAGTTCAGTCAATTGTTTTCAGGAAAGTACTTCCCAAGGTTATGGAGATAGTGTAAAAGCTTTAGAGCCAGAACAAAGGCAGACGAGTATGATGAATTATGAATCTAAGTTGTAAAAGTTGTCAAGATTCGTCCTGAGGACATGAATCCAGAATGACGGGATGTTTGAAATCAATGCTTATGTGGTGTTGGTTCGTGAAATAATGATAAGAGAAAGGAAAATAAAAAGAAACTGAAGTGGAAATGAATATAAAGGCAATAGAGTTTGAGGTATGATAAGGGAGTTAGGTGTGAGGAAGTCCTAAAGACTCATAGCAATAGAAATAGAAAGTATGCATTCGTCAGGATGAGGATGATTCACCATGAGTTAAAATTGATGGCTGAGGGCATAAGAGATACATATATTTTATCCCCTGTAAGTTGGGAGGATTCGAGGAAACCTTGAGATAGTTCGAAGGATAAATAATGAGACGCGGATAGACTAAGGAGACAAGGAAGTAAGAAAGTAGGAAAATTGGATGAAGGAAGCGACCTTCAAGAATGTGAAATGTAAGACCGGTGGCTCGATACCCGGAAAGGGAGACGCCAGGTATGAGAGATATCCCAACATTGAGATGACTGTTGGGATAAACAACAAAAGTAAATAAGGAATTATTAAGAAGAAGTTCACGTTGAACACGACCAATATCTTCCAGAACATCCTTGTTATCATTACCAAATTAGGCAAGAGAAGCGGATAACCGTTGTTATCTTTTGGAGGCCATATTGATTGACCCCATTTTGAATACAGATGTTATTGTGAAATTAGGCATATACTATCGAGGCGGGAATGATTGAATAAGACACCCTTGTCAGGGATATATGACTTGATTTATCCATGGAAGGATGTAGGTACCTTTTAAAGGTAGAATTAAGGATAGAACATCGGTAACTTAAAATGAATCCTAGGGGAATGCATAAAGGTTGACATTTCACCCTTAATAGGGACAATATGAGTTTTGACAGTATGATTTGGAAAGGGTTAAGGTAACAACAACCTTTAAGAATCCGTGGAGAATTTTTTCAGAAGTTTATAGACAATGGTTCTAGTATTAGTAAATGGTATTTTGATATGCCCTGTATCTAGGGAATACAGGAGGAACGATTGAAGGATAACCTTAGAGGTTTTACAAGGAGAAAGGAAATATTCGAAATTCTCAAGAATAAAAATGTTGATAAAGGAAATATGACATAATTATAATAATGCCAAGTGGGGCACGTGTTAAACCACGAGAAAGTATGGATCGAACCAGTAAAGGTCGAAATTGTTCAGGGCAATTAGGACCTAAGATAAAAGATGTTCTAAGTATGATTGGGAGTCAGTCGTGACAGTGATTAACCTCTAAAGACTGAGGCAATAACTTATGGAAAAATGGTGATATTTTTTTACTCATCAGCTTTTAAGGAAGACATCTTCACATAAGCAGTGATTGAAATGAGGTAGAAAATTTATTTGGAGGTGGTTAAAATGGCATTGACTGTAAGGAAATTTTACTATCAGAAAAGGCCAAAGAGGTGGCCGACACTTTAAAGGTAAGAGGATAATTATAGGAGCTTGTGCCAGAGGAATACAGTAATAAGGATTAAAGCCGTGAAGGTTGTATTATGGTTTGGAAGATTGACATTCCTTCTGATGACTGTGCAATACCCAACCGTAATAGTAGTTGGTAGAGGTTTAATTCGTGTAATCGCCATGAGCGGGCTATCTATCTCAGAAGATACTATCTTGAGATAAGCCAGGACCATGTTTCAAAAAGGACTAGACGAAACCTTGAGTTAAGTCTTCTATTTAAGGCATACGATTAAGAATGGTATTAACCTGCTATCGTTGCTTTGATTGAAACTCTTCTACAATTTTATCTGCTTCATGTCATGTATGTATGTCAGGATCAGGAGTGTTCTTCATGAATCATGAATGGTGATTATGTTACCTCCTTAGAAGGATTTGATACGACATGTATGGACTCCGTATGGTTAGATATTAAGATTTCATGGAACGTGAATGACGACAGTAGATCAGTAGTGGACCATAGTAATGCAGCAATGATTCTGCGAGTAATGAGCTAATTACAACGTGAGAGTTGTATTGGAATGGATGTTGAGATTGAGTACCACTAATCGGGTCGTGGTAATGTATAAGTTATCATTGATAGACTAATTAAGTAGAGTATCTACCTATTAAATATTTATTCCCTCTTACAAAAAGAGAGTCGTATTACTATATGAGGAAGGTTGCGGTGCAAGCATAGAATTCTAGTAACGATGATGTCTAGAATGAGATCCCAGGTTCGATTTTCGATATCGAGGGAGTTTCAAAGGTGATTGTGTATAAGCTCGAGCAAGAGCATGGGTCTATAGAATGATGGACGGAATAGTAAAAATATTTAGGCATGTGAAATATGATGCTATAATACTTGATGTTGATATAAATATATATATGTTTTGTTCTCCTATGACAAACCTCTAATAGTTCAGAGGTAGATTCCAAGCCAGATATTTTATGGCAATAAAATTTTTACGAATATACAATTCTCTTCAATTCGTTCTTTTCTCTCCTTTTCATTTCATGTAAGCTGAGAAGAACAACCCTTACAGAAGGGGAGGTATTGCCGAATGACTATCTATCTGTGTGATAGAAGCCTAGTAGGATACCATCTATTGTTTAATTGCTTGTCAAGTACTAAAGGCTGGCCACCTTTTGTACTAACTATGCAATAGAACAAGTGTTCATGATTATAGTGATCTCTCAACAAATTCCTTTACTTCTATAGGATTGATCAAATTTTGGAAAATAGAAACATCTGAAAAAGGAGTGGTAATGTTATGGTGGTATTCGGAATGGAAACACATTCGTGATACTAAGGTTGACGTGATTATTAAAAGGCTATAGAACGCTAACGAGCAAAAGTATAACCAGTATAATATTAGGAGCGGAAGGTGATAGCGATTACGAACTGGAAAAGAATGGGTATTGAGAAGCAAAAGCTCTAATGTTAAAAGCTATAATAAGAGTCTGTGCAATAGACTTGAAAGAATTTGGAATGATCACTTAACACGGATTGAGTTTTCTTACGATAATAGATCATATGTCAGTATTGAGATATCGCCTTATGAGATCCTTGAGGGCAGACAATGTCGATCTCCCTTATGTTAGGATGAAGTTGTAGAGCGTAAGATGCTCGGACCCGCAGTAATCCAAAGGATCAAGGATATAATAGATTTTAATCAGATGATGGCTGGTAGTAGCCCAAGATGGGAACACGAAGTATGTTGATTTGACACGAAAGGACAAGGAATAGGAAGTAGGGGACCTAGTGTTGTTATAGGTATTCCCTTGGAAAGGAAGGATGAGGTTCGGAAAGAAAGGGAAGCTAAGTCCACGAATTGTTGGACCCTTGGATATATTAAGACGTATTGGGAAGATAGCATATGAGCTAGCCCTACCCCCGAATATGTAGCAAGTTCATAACGTGTTCCACGTATCAATGTTAAGAAAGTGTAATTCGGATGCCAGATAAATAGGGGCATATGAGCGCATAGACATGCAACCCGACGTAACCTATATGGAGCAACCAGGAAGGGTTATAGAGTAAAAAGGAACAAGTGCATAGGAGAAGGGTTATCAAACTAGGCAGATTTTGGTGGTAGGACCACAATGTGGGAAAATTTACTCGAGAGTTAGAAAGTGAAATGCTAAGAGAGTATCCCTATTCATTTTCTATCTGATTCCGGGACGGAATCCATTTAAGGAGGGGAGACTGTAATAACCCCAATTTTTGGAAATTTTTGAAACCCTTATGAATAGTGATTTTGCAGATTATGCTGAATGAGAAAACTTTTCATGCCACACTATATAGGGGTTCTGTTATGGATATTCTGAGATTTTATTAGTACTCTATATGGTATATAAGTGTATGTAAAGATCGTCAGAATCCAATTCCGAACACGTTGATTTTTCCCGGAAATCCACTAGATACGGAAAGAATTGGGTATAAGGTAACAGGATAAAAAGGATTTAAATTAAAGGATTATAAGAGAGGATCATAAAAGGAATATAATGTATTGAGAAAGGTTAAGGGAACCTAAGTAATAAGATCCCGGATATGATCTCTCAAACGATAAACGAGAACGAAAGATAAGCGAACCGTAAAACAAATAAGTGACCAAGAGACAAGCTTGTACGGGAAGCCAAGGATTGTGACATCATCAAATCACAAGGTGTGGACAAGTGGAAGCATTATGACATGTGCAAGGTGATATAAGCATGATAAAAGGGAAGGAATTGTTGGATGATTGTAAACCACACAAAGTTCAAGGTTAGAAAGGTAATTAACCAAAAACAAAACCAAAACAACCTAGCTAGCCAAAACAAATCAAAGCAAACACAAAAATTTTCATTTCTTCAACATTGCTCTCGGCTTTTTCTTCTTTTCAAAGGAAGAAAAATCAAAAATCAAGTTCCAAGCATTGTTAAATCATAAGGTAATTATCTAAGGTTCCTTGTACATAGATATGGATGTCCTATAAGTTTAAGCTTCTAATTCCTTCACAATCTCTTCCATTAATTCAAGGAAGAAGATGGGGAATAGTAACTTTCAAAAAATAACTTTAGTTTTCTTGAATTTTTATGAAAGTTTAAGGTTATACAAGCAATGATCAAGGTTCTTTAGGCATTCAAAGCTCTTGTGTTGTGTTAAGAAGCTTCAAGGAAGGTATAATCTCTTAACCAAGCTTTGTTATTGAATGTTAAGAGCATAATATGAGTATTATAGTTCATGAGAGGCTTGATGGTTGTGTATGTAGAGATTAGTTGGTTTTGGGATGTTTTTGGAGTTGTAAATCTTGGTTGTTGATTAATGAACTTAAGTGTAGTTTAAATTCATGATAAAGAATAGTATAAATTGTTAATGTTGAGTTTTTGGGGCTGTTATGATAAAGTATGGATGGAGTTTTGATTGGGTTGTGATTGTGGGTTGATTGTGAGATGATTTGGAGTGGTTTAAAATTGGGTAATCGCGTAAACATAGCCGTCGTAATGCCCGATTTACCGTAGACTGTTTTTGTTCTTAAGATTAGAACCCTTGAACTCGCTGTTAGGTTTTGACCATTGCCATTTTTAGATAGTTCATGTTACGAGATTCGTTTTGATATGTAGTTCGTTTGATTCTGATGTACGGTTTAGGAGAAACGACTGTTTTAAGTAACGGCGCTTCGCGACCGAACCATTACCCCTCGCCTTACTTTGCAACATTGGTTAAAGACCTTAAATGACTAATTGGAGTACAAAACATTTATGTAAAGTGGATTAGGCAGTTGATAGGGTACTCGCGAAAGAATCGATTTAAAATTCTTAATGGTAAATTTATTAAAAATGTTGGAGCCGAGGGTACTCGAGCGACTTAAGTGAATCGTTAAGCGCGAAAGCGAACGTTAGGGCTCTAATTGGTTAAAGTCTAGTTTCTTAAGTGACCGGGGGTTAATTCCGACTTATGTTGTTGTTTATAGGTTATCGGACCCACTCTAAGCTTAAGTCTATCCGGGAGCACTCAGGCAAGTTTTCTATCCGTTATACTGTTGTTGTGATGTATATATGTATATGCATTGTCTTGTGATAAATGCATGTTGGTTAATTAGCAAATTCTTGCGATATATTGTAGCATGTGATATGGTATATATGCATGCCTGTTTCGTATTCTTGATTATATATATGTTGGTTCAATGCTTATAGTTGCATAATACCTATGCTAGAAATAAGCAGTATTTGAGTTTACCCTTAGTATAGGGGATCAAAAGGTGAACATATTTCTAAACCGGGAGTCGATGTTCCCGAGTATAATATATATATTATATATATATATGGTTATAGTTTTCAAAACTATTAATCGAATAAGGTTATTCGATAACTTTAACTTTATTTTATTTATTGAATATTATTTCGAATATTCATCCGAGGATTTATGACTCCCTTTATTTTATTATTGAATATTATTTCGAATATTCATTCGAGGGCTTATGACTCAGTTTATATTATTTAATGTTTATTAATTGGATATTCATTTGAGGATGTATGACTCCTTTATTTTATTTAATGAATATTATTTATAATATTCATTCGAGGTATTATGACTCCGCTTATTATTTATTAATATTCTTTATTTTATTAAAGAATAATGTTCGATAATCAAACTTACTTTTGATATTCAAATAAAGATATTACTTTCGTATAAGTATATCTTTGATTATTTACTATTCATTTCAAGTATAAGTTTTCCAACTTCTACCTCAATTATTCTTTATGGGAATATTATTTAAACAATAGTATTCAGATATTTTCTAATATATGGGGACTGATTTACTTTGTTAAATCAGCATTATTCCAAACACTCTTTAAAGTATTTTCGAGTCTTCAAAATGATTTTTAAAAGTTAGAGCGGATCCCAAAACTCATTTTTATATTAAAATCTTCCTTTTAAAAAGGGGATTTAAATACTCGCTCAAAACCTGAGGGATCCGGCTCTATGGTGTATTTTATATTCGCAACAAGATTGCAGTTTTGGTAAATGAATTGATTACTTACCCAACGTTCGGGAAGTAAGTCCATCTATCGAGTCGGCATAAGCAACATGGGCTCAGTGGGCGTCCATGATAGTGTGAGTGGCTCAGTGGGAGTCCATCAAATGCATAAGTGGCTGAGTGGCAGTCCAGCATACGGTCCTATTGCGGCCAGGGTGATGACCATTGGGGAATTCGTCCATCTACTAGTAGAAAAGGTTACTTATTGGTATCTTTGCCTGATAAGCGAAATATCGGGTTTATGCCACAATTCTGTTCCTTCCAAAAATTTATTGGATGTTACAAACTCTGTTCATACTTTACATGACAGAGGTTTTCAGGAGATGTATAAAGAAGATGTATATGTGGATATATATATATATATATATATATATATATCAGAACTTAATGAAGTATATCATAACTTCATTTCCTTCAATAATACTTCAAAGATTTAATCTATTCAAATCTTGTCTTGTAGTCTCATCTATGTGATGAACTTTTGAAACTAATTATAACTTGAACGGTGGTAGTTCAAGTAGTATTTGGAAAAGATATAAGTATATTGGAGTATCTTGTAACTTCATCTTTGAAACTTATATCTAGTTAATGGTTGTCTTATGAATGACAGAGACTTTCAGAAAACGTTGAGACAAGGTTAGATATATGAGATCACCTTGCAATGATATTTTTTATACAGTTATAAACTAGAACTTTGTGTATATTATGCATGGAAGAGGACTTCCCATATTTTGAAAAGTATATATGTATATATATATACTGAATATTTTGCGACTTCATCGCATTAAGATATCAACTTGGTTCATTTCTTTTGACCAAGACTTTCATGTGTACTATGAGAAGGCTCATATATTGTTAATCATTATACATATTATTTTGGTGGGCTTGCTGCTCACCCTTGCTTTCTTCTTTCATCACACAACATCAGATAGACAAGATGAACAGGACCAACTCCCCAATTCGCGAGCGGATAGGAAACGTTCCGTAGCTTCCTATAGGCATTGAAGTCGCTGTAGCTGAGGTGGGAACTACCAATAGACTAGGCTTCAACTTTTGATGTACCAGATTTATGTATATTTATGAATTGTAATAATGGCAAAGAAATGTAAATCTATTCAGAAACCCTTTTAAGGTGTAATGGCATATAATTTTGGAATAAAATGACTCTTGTTACTTTTGGATATTCATCTCTGAGACTATAACTTGTGGTGTGTGTGTGTTTATTGTGGGGTCACAATACAGAGTAGTTGATTGTTTATTAAGATTGGGTGTTATTAAGGGAAATGGAACTCGTGACAACCCGGATCCCCGACCCCGGATTTGGGGGTGTTACAGTATCCATGATAATCATTCACATCACCACATCCGTATTCTGAATAACATGTTTCACAGGAAAATTGCAATTTCTCATTCTCGAAGACGTATTCCTCATTAGAGTAGATTCCCTTAATTCTTAGTACATCCCTGACTCGGGCTAGTGATTTGCAATTCTCGCCATATTCCCTTGTTTGTTTTTCATGCGTGAGAGGTAGATGGAACTTTGCCCGCTTGGTCCATAATACGTTGATTTCTATTGAAATAAAAACTCTTACAAAGAACGACAGTACAACGAAAAAACTAGAAGGATTCACAATTCAACAAAGATTAGAGTTGAAAAGAAAGAAGAAACAAGGATTTGAATATGAATGAGACAACCACATTGGTACTTAAGATGGTCAGTATTTCATACCATATGGCATACAACACATGATTAGGTGGCGTCCCACCCGACTCTTCGTCATTCTAACAAAGTGTCTCACCATAACACTGTTTGTCCCAATCAGAAAGCAAAACTTGAGGGAAATAATTAAATTTGAAAGGAATGCAATATCCTCCTTTTCGATATCATAGCAAAGAGTTTATTTAAGAAAAGAAGTTCATACTTATTTAGGGATCAAAAAGGAATATACACTGTAATATTGAAGACAAGATCGATACCATTGGTCACCATCCATATTTCACTTGTATTCATCTTTCGAGCTTGTTCAATCATTTTCCCATTGTCCCATATAACAACTTTAGAAAGTATGTTAAAATGCCTTCACAAATTAAGCATTATGGTAAAAGCTTACTCGTCACGTCTTGCGTCTTTAACATCACACCTACACGTATAATACTTTAACAATTCAATCATGGCGGTGTCCCTACCAGATAACCTCGAATTTCCTCTTCTGAATTTAGAATAACCCCGAATCATTCAACATAACGATCCTTTTGTTAATGATATTCTTCTTTTGGAAAGGTCTGGAAATCTTCCCAATCTTCTTTGGTCATGCCCAGGCTTCTGTTAAATTAATGAATCCTTTAAGCTTTAATCGTCTCTGCAACTGGATGAATAATCATTCTGTATGCGAATTATGTTATTAATCTTGTCAAACCATCAGGAATAATCAACTTCTTCATAATCGCGGGTTACTTTATTCTCTGAATTAACAATACTAAATCTGAAACAAACATCCTTCCAGGTAATCCGGGTCTTTTAAAAAACAAGAAACTCAAGTAGTAACTTGACAACCAATGTTTAAAACTCATTTTATTCAAAAAGGCTTTTAGAAACTTTGTAAGGAAATATCTTTTTCGAAAACTTGTTTAAAATTTTTGAAAATCACAAATCTGGTTGTTCTTACTATATGAGTTGGTTGTTGTCCTTCTTATAACCAGATACCAAGATAAGGAAACGATCACACAAAGGTCCATTCACTTCCATTTATCTCCTCTCCTTCATTGGGTCTATTACCTTCCTTAATCGATGAAAACTTCAACTGTCATTGCATATTATCTTATTCCTGACTTCACATCAAGGCTTCCATACTGGTAATACTCCCTTTAACAACTTTATAATCATTAAGTGGAACAGACTATCCAATAGTCAACAAGTTGGCTAATGTCACATCATCTTGTTAAAATATATATCACATCATCATAACACCATTATCTAACTTCAAGAAATCTCCAGATCCATAATCTCCTCTAACTCTCTTTTCAATATTCATCTAATCCATTCCACAAGCTAGTCATGGGTGGCCTAATCACTAATGGCTTCTTTTAATCTGGTAACAACTATCCTTTGGAACACCTGAATCTTCTTTCTAGACTTCTCCTCACCTTTTTTTACATCTCAAGTACTCACCATTTACTGTAACTCCCGAATCCATCCTCGTAGGTACTGTTGCTTTATAGGACAAGTTTTAAACTGAGGGTATAGAACAGTATGTAGGGTAAACTAAAGAGATATACTCACAGCCGAATGTCCAGTAAAACAAAATTAAACAGATGGAGGTTCTTAAATAGGTAGTCTCGTATCAAAAGGTGGTAGAATAGCGTAGAATAACTTAAAGAGGTGCAACTGTCATAACAGGAGATAGTACCGTTAATACTGATGGAGGAACAAGGTACAAATCAAATCTGAGAGAAGATGATGGTCCTTGAACGGAAAGCTCTAAACGATCGGATGGTACAGGGAAATCAGGATCTGACATTGCCGTTGTCTGGAAATCATGTCGCAAGCTAAGAATCCCGAATCGCAATACGAACCGTGCCGGAGACCTACTATACAATCGCACTCAACCTCACAACATCTTATCTTTCTATTTCCTATTCCTAATCCTAACCCTCTACCTAATCCCGACAATCTATGCTTGTTTCAGTGACTTAAAACCTGTAGCTCTGATACCAACCTATGGCGCCCTATGAACCCGGGTCAGAAGTTTGGGGTCCACAACACAAACACAACATATAAACTTGTGTAAGAAATATTATTTGCAATGACCCTGCTTCACATAACCACGGATCGCAACAGGTTAAAGTATGAAAATAAGCCACAACTTTAACTTTTATTACAACGTACCAAATCCCAACTAATTTAACTTACAACTGATAATAAAATCATTCTTATAATCTTACTATCTCTCTACCGAATGAAGCTCCTACTAGCTCGATCCAATTCACACTAGAACCTTAGCCCGTACTTTGGACTGAGGAACTTCACTATCATCCATATCCTTTTCAATTGTAAAATATATAAAAGATTTGCAAGGGTGAGCTAACTAGCTCAGCAAGTCACAATGACTATAATTGAGGTTAATCAATGATCAAACGAGATGATTCAGAGGAATGAAGTTTATTGCTAAATAATTATTAGAACTGGATATTCATTTTAAGTTTTTAAAACCAAGTTTAGGCTGCTGATCAGTCACGCACTAACCCCGAGCAAAGCATACAACACTACTCTAACTACTGGATACAAGGCACACATTGGCCTAACTTGACCATTGATATGGTCTGACCATGATTTTGGTCCATACATAAAAAAAAACTATCCAATTCTAAAGCAGTTCAATATGATAAACAATATAATTCGATACAACAAGATCATAATCAGTGATGGTTAAACACTTGAATAAAATGTAAGAAAACTCATGGATATCACATGGGTATATCAGGGTATGTATAAGCAACGGTTTTCAGTCCGTAAAGGATCAGGTATTAGACAAATAATGATTTTTCAAGGTATAGTTCTTTGATGTTATAAAGAATGGTTGGAGTATAAAAGTTTCAGTATTTTCAAACAATTTTGTTCCATTGTTTGGTGTTTGGTAGTTATACATTTGGGGAGTAGTGTCATATTTATGTGATTTGGTATCTGAAAATCAACAAAGGATGGTTTACGAAAAATTTAAGGCTTATGGCTCAAAGATCAAATAAGGTAATTTGGGTTCAAGGTTGTATGATTCAAAGTACTTACAATATAAAACAGAGCTATTTTAAATATTTAACAACATTTCACGAGAGAATTTAGAAACTTTTGCATTATATCATGAAAAAGGTTTAGAAGTACTTGCCTTACAGGGCTTTACAACTATTACTGATCGACTCTGAACCGACTCTGTCGCTCAGGCTTTATTGTCTATCCACTAGATCACCCTAGATTCGACCTCAACCTTAAGTCCTTTGATTGGAACCTTACTAAGCTTTTCGACTGACCACCAACTATCTTTCGTCCAATGCCAATTCTCGGGCATTCCGACTAGAACCTACAAGGTCGAAACACCCTAACTCAGACATTCGATTATGCTTGACATATTCTCGCTAACAATCTACCCATGCTTTAACAAAACTCGACTCGTAACATATACATTATTGCAATACAGACATCAGTTAGGATTCACGTCCTCAAAATCAATTCGGTGTTCATTTTCAGAAAATGCGTATACTCGTCATTGTATGAAATTAGGGTTATTGGTTTTGGCAAAACTTTCACTACAACATACAATCAGGTTTTGTATAAAACATACGTATATGTATTTACTTATACTCGCTCGACGTCCCGATAATCCTCGGATATGCTCCCGTATTTCCGTAGTTCGATTTTCCGGAAATCGGATAGCGTCCCCTTTGTTTATCGGACTACCCATCGAAACATCAATCGACGTCAATAACAACGAATCACAATCCAATTTTTCACAGTTCCACAACTATTCACATACGAAACCAATTACATGACTCATTTTATTTATTTTATAAACTTAGGACTCATAATAAATTCATCACCGTCCACCGTCGACTCGCCGAGGCTCATCGACGACGGTGATAAAAAAATTTCGGTGCCCGATTAATTTCGGGTTTCCATACAAATTTTCATCGATTAATTATAATTCATCTCCGCAAGATAAATTTTATTTCACGAAACCTCAATTCAATTTATTCACTGCAGCAATTAAAATAAAAATTAAATCAGTAAAATTCTTAAACACCACCGCGTGTAAACACGCGGACGAACATCATCACATGAACCTGAATAGGACAAGCCGGAAAACAGAAGAGGCAAGCAATACAACCTGGAAGAATCAATCAAATACAACACAATCTAACACCACAGTCCTTTAATTGATACACATACACATACACGCGTGTATATGCGTGCGTATATCTACCAAACAACAACTGGAGTAGACAAATTGATAAACGGAAATGATGGCTGTAAGAGCTCACCAAAACCGGGAGTGAAACCGGACAAAACCAGGGAAGAAGCAAGAAAAATAACGAAAGGGAAGAGAGAACAGTCGAACAGAGAGAGTGGAGAAGTCACCAAAATTGAGCTCCCCTTCCCTTATGTTTCTCTGTTTTTGTCTCCTCCTCTGAATTATCTTTGCTTCTTCTGTTATTCTCTTTTTTTTTAAAAAAATATATAATAATAAACCCAACAGTAGCAGGACAACACGTGTTAGTAGTTGGATAAAATTTTGACATGTAGCAAAAATGATAAGTATAATCTTTTAGCAGCCCGATGTCGAATCGTTTTTCACGATTTAATAAACAACTTGCGGGTGAGTATAGCTCGAAAAATTACCAAAATAATTTGAAAACTTCCGGAATATTTAAAAATTAATAAAGCAAAAATTTCCATAATTTTTAAAGCATTTTTAAAAAGGCAATTCGTACCCGCATTTCACCATTAACGAACCGAGCTACACTACTGCCAAAGCCAAAACACATATTCTATTTAATTAATACTTCCATAATTACATATTTAAATAATTCAAAAATACACGAGTCGTTATAAATATAATGAATCAAAGGTCGAAGATCCCTATTGATTCTTTGACAATTTTCATTGCATTCCTTGCAAAATGAAAGTGATGACAAGATGTCATAGACTGAGAGTAAATCTCAAAGAAGTTAAAATTGGATCTACAACTAAAAAGTAAAATGCAAATCAATCATTGAACATTTTTCTTTCTGAGTCATCAAATTCTACTTCTATAACTTTTGTTAAAAAGAAGAAAGTACCTAACACTTCTTGGGTAGCTAAACACACTTAATTCTCATTGTGTGTAGGGAAAAATGAAGAGAGACATATGGATCATTGACAGTGGATGATTCAGATATATGATAGGTGATAAGGCCCTGCTATCATAATTTGAGGAGATGGCTGGCCCATTGGTAACTTTTAGAGACAACAACAAATGATTCATAATGGGATATGGTAAGTTAATTTCCGGAAATATTGTCATTGAAGATGTAGCAATGGTAGTTGATCTTGAGGTGGATCTCCTGATTTTCAGTCAATTCACAGATAAAGGATTCAAGATTTCATTTGATAAAGGAGACTGCTCAATTATCAGTAAAAAGACTGGTGAAGTTCCTTTGAAAGGAGCAAGAAAAGCAAGATTGTTTGTTGCAGATCTGTACTCAGCAAATAAAAATGTATATGTTACTTCTACACCAAGGCATCTATTGAGCAAAGTAAACTCTAGCACAAGAAACTCTCTCACCTGAATTATAAAGCAATTGACACCTTGGTGAAAAAGGAATTAATGAGAGACATGCAAAATTCGGAATTTTCTCAAGATGAAGTTCGTGAGGGTTGTCAAAAAGGCAAAATGAAAAGGTCCATTCACAAAAGAAAAGATGTGAATTTCATAAGTGCAACTCTACAACTTATTCACATGGACCTGTTTTGACCAGTTAATGTCTTATCTATTTCTAAAAAGAAATATGCACTTGTGATGGTGGATGACTACTCAAGGTAAACATGGGTAGAGTTCTGTTGGAACAGAAATGAGCTAAATAGTACCATTTGCAGCATGTTCCCTAATAAAATGGTACCTTACATCAATGTGCTTAGTTCTAGAATGATTAACTGGATTAGAAACAATAGTTATAGCATTAGTACTGTCACGCATAATTGGAATTTTATGTAACACCCGGCCATAATCGATTAATTGATTTCTAATCCAAAGCACTTGAGCACGACAACTTCCAGCAGCTATGTATTCAGCTTCAGTTGTGGAAGTTGATACAGATTGATGTTTCTTACTGTACCAAGATATAAGTCTTTGACCAAGAAATTGACAGCTTCCACTAGTACTCTTTCTGTCAACCCTGCATCCAGCAAAATCTGCATCCGTGTATCCAACAACTTCAATTTCAGTTCCCTTAGGATATCACAATCCTAAGTTTGGTGTTCTCTTTAAGTATCTAAAAATTCTTTTCACAACAATCAAATGTGATTCCTTTAGATTGGCTTGAAATCTTGCACACGGACATGTTGCAAACATAATGTATGGTCTATTAGTATTTAAGTACAAAAAAGATCCAATCATTCCTCTGTAATTTGAAATGTCTACACTTTTTCCTTTCTTATCTTCATCCAACTTTGTAGCTATAGACATAGGTGTTGATGCAGGTGAACAATAAACCATTCCAAATTTCTTCAATAAATATTTAACATACTTGGTTTGGTTGATCAAGATTCCATCACTTCTTTGACTTACTTGATGTCCAAGAAAGTAACTTAATTCTCCCATCATGTTCATCTCATATTCACTCTGCATGAGTCTTGAGAATCATTGACATAATTTTTCATTTATAAAACCAAAAATGATATCATCCACATAGATTTGATCTAGGATCATATCACCACCATGATGCTTGTAGAATAGAGTCTTGTCAATTGTTCCTCTAGTGAATCCATATTTAAGCAGAAATTCTGAAAATGTATCATACCAGACTCTAAGTGCTTTCTTTAATCCATAGAGAGCCTTTAACAGTTGGTAAAAATAATCTAGAAATTCTGGATCTTCAAAGCCAGGTGGCTGTTGCACATAAACCTCTTTTTCCAACTCACCATTGAGGAATGCACTCTTTACATTTATTTGATACACTTTAAAATTTGAGTGTGCAGCAAATGCAGGAAAGATCCTTATTGCTTCAAGTCTTGCAACTGGAGCAAAATTTTCATCATAATCAATTTTTTCTTCTTGTGAGTAGCCTTTTGCAACCAACCTTGCTTTGTTTCTTGTTACAATACCATTTTCATTAATTTTATTTATGTACACCCACTTTATTCCAATTATGCTTCTTTTCTTTGGGGCAGGAACCAACTTCCAAACTTTGTTTTTCTCAAATTGATTTAGCTCTCCTTGCATGGAAGATATCCATTTAGGATCAAGTAAAGCTTCCTCAGTTTTCTTAAGCTCAATTTATGAAAGAAAGCATGCATGAAGACATTCATTTGTAGTTGCACTTCTACTCCTCACTCCAACATTTGGATAACCAATAATTGCATCTCTTGTATGACTCCTATCCCATTTTTTAGTGTGATTTTGTTGACTTAAATTTTCTGCATTTTCTTCACCATTGGCATACCTTGCAGAACTTTCTCCTCTTTCTCCCCCTGAGTTTGTGCTATCAAATTCAGGTGTATGAGATGAATTTTCATTCTCATGATTCACTTACTTAGTTGACTCTTCATTCATTCTATTTCTTGTGTTGATCTCAACTTCATCTTCAGAATCACTATCAATATTTAAATTTTCGAACTTAAGGGTTTCAGCTTCATTCTCATCAAAGCATTCTAAGCTTGGACACTTGACATCATCAAAAGCCACATCTGTGCTTTCCATAATTTTCTTCTATTCAAGCACATAAACTCTATAGGCAGTTCTTCCCAATAAATATCCTAAAAAATTGCTTTAAAAACTTTAGAGTCAAATTTTCCCACATATTCAGAGTTGTCTTTTAGGACAAAACACATGTAGATGCTTCACAGTAGGATTTTTTTTGACAAAATTGAGGAAGGTGACTTACCAAGATTTTTGTTGATGAGATATCTGTTTTGAGTGCAGCATGCAATGTTGGAAACTTCTTCCCAAAAACTTGTTGGCAAATTGACATCTTCCAGCATTGTTCTAGCAGCCTCAACTAGAGTTATATTCTTCCTTTAAACTACCCCATTTTGCTGAGGTGTCCTTGCAGCTGAGAACTCTTGCACAATGCCCTTGTCTTTGCAGAATTCAGTTAAAATTACATTTCTTAATTTTGTGCCATTATCACTCCTCGATCTTTTCACACAATTTTGATCTTCAGCCTGCTTCTCAATTTTCTTGATGTGTTCAATAATGATGTGTGGAGTTTAATCCTTTGAATGCATACATTTTCACTAAACCTTTGGATGAAGCAACTGTCACTAGAATTGTTGGTGAAATTAAAATATTAAATTCTTTATCATAAAGGCAAGAACTCAGCTAATATGTTGCAGCAGTTTAAGTTCTAATAAATCAAAAGTAATTTAATTCTAATGGAAAATAACTGGAATATGATTTTTAAATATTTCAGAATTCTCTGTATAGTTATATTTTAAAATTCAAGACTCAACTTGGATTTTTTTAAATTCTAAGAAAAATTGTCTAAATGTTAATTCACTTTTTCAATATGTAAAATTAATATAAGACATAACTAAAATGTACAAAAGTATATAGAGAACTGAGTTCTCTATAAGTCTAAATGACTTCTCGACAAGTCTTTTTCCTGATTTCTCAAAGGACTTCTCGACAAGCCTCATTATAACTTCTCGATAAGTATTATAGAGATCTCAACATATGTTGATTCATAGATTTCTCTACAAGTATACATTTTATACTTCTTGATAACTTAGAAATGAAATAATTTAATTTAATAAATTATTTTAGTAAAATACTTTTTAAATATAAAATCATTCTAATTTTATTTTGATCTATTCAAATAAAAATTGGAAAAAATTTAGTCCATGTAGGAAAAACTGGGTATTTATTTGACATCTCAATAAGTCACTATCTAGTTCTCGACAAGAGTCAAGAAAGTGACATATCGATATGTATCTATTCTCTCACGTGACTTCTCGATAAGCAAATCCCAAAAGTTTATTCCTACTTCTCGACAAATCACTTAACTTTTCTATAAATCCCAGACATCTCGACATAGCCCCTCTTTACGCTTTCGAGATCTCAATTGACCTAGTTTTTGCAAACCTTAACCATTCTCTCTCATTTCGAGCTCTTTCTCTTTCAAATCTCCTACCACTCAAATTCAAACACTTACAATGGCATCAAACACTGTTAGAGTTGTTATCCCTAAGGATGGTACCAACTACCTAGCTTTCACAGATGCTAACCAATCTCCTAACAGTTTCAAGAGCTTTTCCAAGTTTTTATCTGAGACATACTTTGCAGGTGCTTTGAATTCTAATCATGTTCTATACATAGATGTTCTCAATGAATTCTTTAATTCAGCTGCGGTTAGGACAGTTGTGCATGAGTCTCAGGTTGTATCTATGGTGGTAAACTGCTCAATCCAAGGCCAACATGTGGAGTTTAATGAGGATAATGTCAACAAGGCTCTGGAAATCCCTACTGATAGCATGGTGGAGGTACCCGCTCAACAAGAGCTAACTGAATTTATGGGCTTAATAAATTACAGTGAAAGGATCAACCTTGCTAGCTTGAATAAGAAGTATCTAAGAAGGGAATGGTCATTCATGTTTGATTCCATAGTGAGAACCTTCACCTGTAGGAAGACTGGGTATGACAATATATTCAGTGTAGTTCAAAAGCTAGTGTTATCCATGGCTCACAACAGACACATTAATGTGGGGCTATTGATCATGGAAGAATACAACACAAGGCTCACAATGCCTTTGGCCACAATAGGTAAGGAAATTTTCTTTCCCAGGTTTATTATGTCTACTTTAAATCATAAAGTTCCAGACATACATTTACTATTGTATTGGTAGAACCAAAATAGGCAATTGTAAACAAGTATCCAAAATATTATTTGGTTCACTAATTACAAAGAATAGGGTACCTGTAAGTCTGTGAATCACTAACTCCATGTTAGAATGATTCAAGGCATACCCTTACCCTATGCCTGACATGAGGTTTAATGTCACATCTAGTACAATCATTTGCTTGTGGAAGTACAAACACAGGAACACCAATAGGAGCCTTCCGTAACTGAGACCATTCCTTCTCTACCACTAGAAGCTATGAAACAAACCATTTCATCCTCTCAACAGGGTGGAGTGAGTAAAAAGGAGAGAAAGAATGCACCCTAAACAATAATTACTGAGAGTGGTGAGGAACAAACAGAAACTGATTCTAACCTGGACAGAAAACCAAAGAAGACTAAGAAATCTGAGCTGACCACTCATGAAGCTACCTCTGTATCCTCCCAAAAGGATGGAGTTGTAAAAGAGGTAATAAAACAGACTCGAGAGGGATCCTCTCAACAGGGTGTTTCTATTGAAAAAGCACTCTCCCTAGTGCAATTTATAAAGAGTCTGCACCCTAACTTGAGCACTCTCAATTTGATGAAAGAAGAAATAAGGATGGCAAACATATTGAGAGCACATTAATTCAAGACCCCTCATCTGTTCAGAGAGAGCTGCCAACACTCAATGCTAACATCACTAATCTTATATCTCAAATTTCTTCTTCATACAATGAAACACTTGAATCTACTTCTCAATTGTTTCCAAAATCAAGTGACACAGTTCAAGAGACTGTGATCACCACCCAAGAACCACTTTTAGATGGTAAGAGACTACTAGTTGGGGTAGACCTTGATGACACCATCAAAACCATAGGGGTTTCATCAGTTTTAACTGAAGACCCTGTGGATTTTTCTCAAGCACCTTCATGTGCTAAACAATCTTCACAGATTGAAAGGTTTGAGGGTAGTACTCCTGAGAGGGAGCTATCTAAATCCTCTCCAATTCAATTGGAGGTTCCTCAAGTAAGGACAACTCCCCTCAAAACCCTGGCTGAAATTGCTATGTCAATAGAAGCTGGGAGTAATATTTCCAATTGTAAGGTCCCATAAGAGGGCTATTTTAAGCTAGAAGGGGGGTTGAATAGATTAATTACCGATTTAAAAATTGTTATGGCATTTTAAAATAATTTATCCCTTTTTAAAACTTTACCGAGTGGTTATGCAGTTTATATGTGCGGAAAATAAATTGCAAGGAAAGAAAATACCACATGGCAATTTTATCCTGGTTCCCGATGGCGCAACCTCTAATAGATTCTCTCACCCCTACTCCAGTCCCCGAGCTCCTCTCCCGAACTCGGGATTTTCCCTTATAATAAACTCGCTCCTTTAGTAGGCGGAGAAGCATTTACACCCTTACAACTATTTGTCTTGGTGCGTAACACAAGGGTCACCACCTCAAAATAACTGTAATACCTACACAACTTATCTTAGACAATGACTTCCCGATGTTTCTTCAAAGTTGTTGTAGAACCTTTGTGTGGACTTCGCTTCCTTAGCTTTGTCGGTCTTGGATCTTAGTGATATGGTCTTGGGTCTTTCCACTTCTTCACGGTGCAAAGACTACTAACTCCCCGTTAGTACGTCTAGGACTAGGGTCTTAGAACGGGAATCACCTTACGTCACCTCACCTCACTACAAAACTAATAAGGCAATCCACGAAACAAACCAAGTATAGAGATGATGGTTTGAACTAGTATGTTACTGTACTAGCTCACATATATAATATTCAAATAAGAATAGTAAAATTAAATGAGAATACTTGAGTTTAGATAATAAATGATAGTCCAAGTATTTTATAATTACTCCTTTATAGATTTAACGAAGTTGTTGAGTAATATAAGAAGTCTTTTATATAAAGTACTTATAGCTTCTGACTTCTTTAGTATTCTTCTTCTTTTGATTACGTATTTATAAATCGAAAAATACTTTAGTTACAATCTCGGAATTGTAACTTATCATTTACGCTCGTAGGCTTAAGGATTTTAGTATACTTATGTTTTGACACGTATGTGGTCAAAGTATAATTTTAACTTCAAGCACTTGTATAAGTTTTATGATTCTCAACCAAGATCCAAATAAGAGAAGTGCAAGTAATTGGCGTAAGATCGTGCTTATGAAGTTTAGACGAATAATTACGAGTAGTTTATATATATCGAATAAGAACCCCACAGAACACTAAAAGATGTTAGAAGGGGCTTATACGATATGTCTCGTAATTGTTTATATACACGATATGTGTTAGGCAAGATCCAATTAAAGAGCATGAAATTAATTGGCTAACTCCTAGATTTGATTCGTCTTTAAATAACGGATGATTACGAAGTGTTTATAGATCGAGTTATAATCCCCCGAAACATTAAAGATGTTAGAAGGGATTAAACTATGCTTCGTAATAGTTTATGTGCACGATATTTGTTAGCCAAGATCCAATTAAAGAGCGTGAAAATAATTGGCTATCTCGTGAACTTAATCCATTTTGATATTTGACAAATTATGAAGAGTTTATAGATCGAGTTATAATCCCCCGGAACACTAAAGATGTTAGAAGGGATTAAACTTTGGTTCGTAATTATTTATGTGCATGAATATTTGTTAGCCAAGATCCAATTAAAGAGCGTGAAAGTAATTTTCTAACTCGTGAACTTGTGTCAAATTTAAATCTCACTCTTGGAGATTAAGTACTATTCTTTATAGATCTTCATGATGAAATGATTTTTTGAAGATGAAGTACTTATTCGAATTCCGAGTTTGAATTTTAGTTCTCTTTTCCCTTGACAACTTTCTTTATAAGAGATCTTGTATTAGAGCTTAAGATGAAGTAGAGAAGTCAAGTACAAAGCTCAAATAAAAGGAACTCAAATAAGAAGCTAAAAGTTACCACTTTTGAAGAACAGTCGGAAAAGTTCGCCGGAGGTTCGGCCTGATTTTGGCACTTTGGTCGAACTTGGGCAGCTCTTCGGGAGACCGGGATGTGGTAATGGATGAGCTCACTTGGTGGGATAAAGCTTGGTTGGGTGAACCTAAGCTTGGGTTTCAAAAAACCTTATATATATTTAAGTATATAGAAGAGAGAGATGGTTTTTGAGAAGAAGTGTGATAGGGAATGAAATAAACCCTGATTGCGTAATTAAATCGCATTAATCGTATTAACATTGGGTTGGTGGTTAAGCCCCTTAGAGGAGGCCCAAGACCCTTGATATTGGCCCAAAAATAGCCTAGGAATATAATTGGTTAAGACTAGATACGGTCCAATAACAAAGCCCAATAGGAGAGGGCCCAAAACCCTGAATATTAATTAATTTCGTATTTAATTAATAAAGGAAAAATCAGCTATTAAGATGAGTCCCAATGAGGATATAAATCCTTGTAGATTAGCCCCTAAGGGACCTGATGGGATATGGAATCAGTTTCCTACTTCCTAGGACTCCAAAGTCCATTCTAATTCTGAGACTTGCCCACCAAGTCTCTTAACCCAAGTCCAATTCAAGGACTCCCAACATCTATATAAGGGGCCTCACCCCCACAATCAGAACTACGTTTTTTGGCTTGATTCTCTAACTCACGGAGATACGTAGGCATCTCGTAAAGGCAGAGTTAAGCTACGAAACACGAGATCAGCCATTAAAGGCCTTGAGCTCCCGAACCTTAGCAATAAATACAACATTTAATATACATTAGTTTTTAATCCATAACATTTGGCGCCGTCTGTGGAAAAGCACAACAACCATGGCGAGAACACAGAGTGGAAATAACACCCTTGGAGGTACAGCAGCTGTGACAACCCAAGCGATTTCGTCAACAGTGGAGGTACCTCCGCATTCAACCTATGCCGCCACCCAAGGAGGAGCCCAGGTAAGGGTAACTGAACCTCAACCTCAAGGGACGTTTCCCCTGGTTCCTCAAGGGACAAATCCCCAACTTCAACAGCTGCATACACTTGTGAATTCTCGACCCGTTGGGTATAAGTATTCAACTATTATGACCACTAACCCCCCCTTATGGGATGCCCCTTTACCCCGAGGTTGGAGGAAGTGGACATGCTGGACGGAGTGAAGCATGGGGGCAAACACCCCCTACATACAAGGTTTGGCAACTATCTCGGAGGATCAGGAATTTTCTGGTCCTTATACTGAGAGAGACTCCGAATTTTCGGATGATGAAGTGGCCCCAAGAAGGAGATGTGCTGGAAAAGAGCCGATGCCTGATGGTAATCAACATCCCAGGAGCACCCGAGAAATGAATCCCCAAGAAGTGCAGGAGAGAATCAGGGCTCACGAGGCTGAGATTCAAAGACTGAAGCGTGACTTGGAAGCGCACCAGGCTCCTCGACCCCCACTACCACCTAGAAGGAGAAATCCTCCTCCAATCATAGACTTGGATGGTCCGTCACAAAGAAGGACTGTAGTCCCAAGAGCTGATCCAAGCAATCTTCTTCCCCTTGGAGATCCTGACGATCCTACTCCACCATTCACTGAAGAGATAATGAGTGTCCATATATCAAGGAAGTTCAAGATGCCCACTATCAAAGCTTATTATGGCATTGGAGATCCCGCTAATCATGTCAGGACATTCTCTAATGCACTGCTGTTGCAGCCCATGAATGACGCTATTAAGTGTCGGGCCTTTCCTCAAACCCTGTCGGGAATGGCTCAAAAATGGTATAGTCATTTACCCCCAAACTCTATTGGGTCCTTCAGAGAATTAAGTCAGGCTTTTATTAAGCAATTCATTAGCGGGAGAGTGCATGAAAAAAGTTCAGCATCCCTCATGAGCATTGTGCAGGGAGAAAAAGAGTCCTTAAGAGACCATCTAAATCGTTTCACCAAGGAAGCCTTGAAGGTCCCGTATCTTGATGACAAGGTGACTGTGATAGCACTGCAGCAGGGAACTAAGGATGAGTTTTTCAAGATATCGTTGGCCAAGCGCCCTCTTGAAAGTATGTTACAGCTCCAAGATAAGGTCGGGAAATACATCAAAGTGGAGGAGGCCATGAGGAAGACAGTAGTGAATAACGATCATGCTGGTGACAAGAAGCGAAAGACTGATCTAGAGTATATTGCTAAGGATAAGTATCCTAGAACTGAGCAAAACACTGATTCGACCCTAAAGAAGGGAGGACCTGGGCAAAAGTTCACTGAATATGCTAAATTGAATGCTCCTAGAAGCCTGATCTTGATGGAAATTGAGAAATATAGAGATATTCGTTGGCCTAAACCCCTGAAGGCTGACCCTACAAAGCTAGACAAGAGTAAATATTGCAGATTTTACAAGCATGCTGGTCATGACACCGATGAGTGTAGACAGTTGAAAGATAAAATAGAGTTTCTCATTCAAAAAAGAAGATTTAGCAAGTATACTAGAGATGGAGGAGATAGGAATAACAATGAGAGAAGGAACTTTGATGATCGTAGGAGGGACCAAGACGATCAGGGGCGAAATCCCTAGCCTGGGGGGCCGGTGACAAATGCAATCATTAAAGGACCGAGACCCCGAGGACCTATGATTAATACAATCTTTGGAGGACCATCTGTTGCTGGGTTATCCAAGAACTCAAGGAAAGCATATACTAGAGAAGTTATGCATATTGTTGGGGAAGACCTGAAGAGGTCCATGACAGGAGTGACAATGGCATTTGAAGATTCTGACCTGGAGGGTGTGAAATTTCCTCATGATGACCCGCTGGTTATAACACCCATAATAGGGAACAACCCGGTGAAGAGGGTCCTTGTAGATAATGGTGCTTCAGTGGATATCTTGCTCCATGACACCTTTTTAAGGATGGGTTATAATGATTCTCAGTTGACCCCAACTGATATGCCGATATATGGATTTGCAGGAGTGGAATGTCCCGTGGAAGGGATAATTAAGTTGCCAACAACCATAGGTCAGGAACCAGGGCAAGCAACACAGATGTTGGACTTTGTGATGGTAAAGGCTAGTTCAACTTATAACACTATCATGGGAAGAACAGGGATACATGCCTTCAAGGAAGTCCCTTCTTCCTACCATTCAGTTATGAAGTTTCCCATCCGGAATGGGATTGGAGAAGAGAGAGGAGATCAAAAAATGGCTAAAAGTTGTTATGTGGCCTCTCTGAGGGCAGATGGAGTCGGGGGGCAGGTTCTGCCTATTGAAGATCTGGATATCTGAGAGAATTATGAAAAAAGAGGGAAGCCAACAGAAAACTTGGTTTCGGTTTCTCTAGCCCCCGAGGATCCTGAGAAAGTGACTTCCGTTGGAGCCACACAAGAGGAGCCCCTTAGAGGGAAGTTGGTGAAATTTTTGCAAGAAAATAGTGATGTGTTTGCATGGTCGGCAGCTGATATGCCAGGCAGTAAAGCAAGACAATGAAGCAAAAGAAAAGAAGTTTTGCCCCAGAAAGGCAAGAAGCTATAAAACAGGAAGTAGAGAAGCTCTTAGAGGCTGGTTTCATCGAGGATATACAATTTCCAGAATGGTTAGCAAACCCTGTGATGGTAAAGAAAGCTAATGGAAAATGGAGGATGTGTGTAGATTTCACCGATTTGAATGACGCATGCCCCAAGGATAGATACATTGATAGATGCTACTGCTGGACATGAGATGCTGAGATTCATGGATGGATTTAGTGGATACAATCAAATCAAGATGCACAAGGACGACATCCCAAAGGTATCATTCATCACTGACTTTGGTGTATATTATTATCTTGTTATGGCATTTGATCTTAAGAATGCAGGAGCCACCTATCAAAGATTGGTAAATAAGATTTTTAAGGATCTTATTGGCAAGACCATGGAAGTTTATGTCGATGACATGTTAGTGAAGAGTCTAGTAAAGACTGACCATATAACCCATTTGAGGGAAGCTTTTGAGGCCCTGCGATACCACAAGATGATGTTAAATCATGTAAAGTGTGCTTTCGGAGTGGGATATGGAAAGCTTTTGGGATTAATGGTCTCCAAGAGAAGAATTGAGGCCAATCCCGATAAAATAAAGGCAATCCTGGACATGGAGCCACCAAAAACTATCAAAGATATTCAAAAGCTCACTGGAAGGGTTGGTGCATTGGGGCGATTCATCTCCAAGTCTGGGGATAAGTGCTTGTCGTTCTTCAAGTCCTTGAAGAAGGATTTTGTATGGAATGAGGAAATCCAGAAGGCATTCGAAGAATTAAAGAAATATATTGCCCAAGCCCCGCTGTTAACCACGATAGCTCTGAATAAAGTTTTATACTTGTACTTGGTTGTTTCAGAAAATGCCTTGAGTGATGTATTGGTTAAAGAGGAACTTAATATCCAGAAACCCGTATACTATGTTAGCAAAATTCTGCATGGATCTGAGTTAAATTATTCAACTATTGAGAAGTTTGCTTTAGCCTTGGTAATGGCTTCAAGAAAGTTACGTCCTTACTTTCAGGCTTATCAAATTGAGGTGCTAACAAATCAGCCCCTGAGAAATATTATTCATAGTCCCAAGGCTAGTGGGAGGATGATCAAGTGGGCAATAGAGTTGGGAGAATTTGACATCAAGTATAAGCCGCGAACGACAATAAAAGCCCAGGCATTGGCTGACTTCGTGGTGAAATGTACCATACCCCACCAAGATGTCGGGGGGCAGGAAGATACTATACCTCAAGACAAGGAAGTTGATAAGGGGGACAAAGAAAAGGATGATAAGGAGAAGGAATATTGGGTTCTCTATTTTGATGGAGCATCAAAAACAAATTCAAGTGAAGCAGGGTTAGTTTTACAAAGCCTCGATGGGTTCTTGATTGAATATGCTATGAAGTTAGACTTTCCAACCATAAACAATGAGGTAGAATATGAAGCTCTGATAGCCGGCCTCGGCCTAGCAGGGACACTGAGAGTCAAGAACTTGAAGGTCTGTGGAGACTCGAAGTTGGTCATATCCCAGGTGAAGGGAGAGTTTGAGGCAAGAGATGATACGATGGATAAGTATATTGCCTAGTAAGAGCTGTGATGGCTTAATTCGATGAGTGCCATGTTGAGCACATCCCTAGGAAGGAAGATGCTAAGGCAGATGCATTGTCAAAATTTGCTTCGTCTGAGATAGAAGAAAGTTCAGGAAGCGTATACTTCCGTGTTCTGAAGACACGGAGCATTGATGTTAAACTTGTAGCTCCTATAGGGCTGGGGACGTCATGGATAGATCCCATTAAGGCCCATATTCAAACCAGTTGGTTGCCAAATTATGTGACTGAAGCCCGAAGGTTGGCTGTCCGAGCACTGAGATACTCCTTGATTGATGGGATTTTATACAAAAGATCTTACGTGGTTCCTTACCTAAGATGTCTCAGGCCCGATGAGGCACGTTTGGCTCTTGAAGAAGTGCATGAAGGTATTTGTGGGCAACACCTGGGGGCAGAGCACTGGCTCATAAAATAACTCGTTTAGGCTTCTATTGGCCGGAGATGATGACCGATGCTAAAGAGTATATGAAAAAGTGTGATTGCTATAAAAAACATGCACCTGTCGTTCGACAACCCCCCGAAATACTAACCTCTTTCAACTCTCCCATCCCCTTTTCCATGTGGGGAATGGATATACTTGGGCCTTTCCCCATGGCCATGGCACAAAGAAAGTTCTTGATTTTAGCTATTAATTATTTTAGTAAATGAATTGAAGCCAACCCTTTGGCCAAGATCACGACTAAGCAAGTTGCACAATTCCTGTGGGAGAATATCATGTGCCGGTATGGAATTCCTCGCATCCTAGTCAGTGACAATGGAACATAATTCAACAATGAGGAATTTAAGAAGTATTGTAAGGAGAATGAAATTGAATTACGATTTACCTTCATAGCTCACCCGCAAGCCAATGGGCAAGCGGAAGTGGCGAATCGAATAATCCTGGATGGACTAAAGAAGAGGATCGAGAAGTCAAGAAATAACCGGGTGGATGAAATACTCCCGATTCTATGGGCCTATAGGACTACTTGTAGAGTCACCACTGGAGCAACTCCCTTCATGTTAGCATATGGGGCAGAGGCAGTTGTTCCTGTGGAGATATCACATTCAACTCCTAGAATCCAAGCTTTTAATGGTGAAGAAAATGAGAAGGGGCAGAGATTAGCCCTGGATCTAATTGATGAAATACGATATGAGTCACATGCAAAGATAATGGAATATCAGAAAAAGGCTTCGTTCTATTACAACCTAAGGGTTAAGGAAAGGTTCTTCAAGCAAGGAGACTTGGTTTTGGGGAATGTGGAAGCTTCCGGTGTTGGGCAGAAAGGGAAACTTGCCCCAAATTGGGAAGGACCATATAAAGTCAAAAGTGTTCAAGGAAGAGGAACCTACAAGCTGGAGACTATGGATGGTTTTGAAGTCCCAAGAACCTGGCATGCGCAGAACCTGAAGGTTTACTATGTGTAAAAAGGTTGAGCATAATTCTCACTTGTCATGATGACAAGTAGGTTTAAAAGCACCTTGAAGCTTTTCTTGCTTAGGAGTTTTATAAATTTGATAGAAGATATGTTTTAGTTTTATTAGGGTTGAACCCATCTCGTGTAAGGTGTCAAAAGCACCAAGTTATAATGAAAAGCATTCAATTTGATATAGCTTACTAAATTGATATATTGTGAAGGATAAAACCAAGTTATAAACTTGAGTTTGGAAACTCGGAAGCTGGGCTATGATTGAATAACTAAGAAAACGAGTAAAAATAACCAAAGTCAATTACAAATCTATGGATAACAAAAGAAAAAAGATGTACCATCTCCAGGGCCTGAGCACCAAAAAGCTCGTTAGCCTCCAAGTCCTGTTAATGGACAAGATCACGATAGTCTACCGGGGAAATGGAATGTATGGACTATTCTTTGGCAAGTTTTGTATTGCCAAAAATCAAGTCCTTTCCCCGAATTCCCCAGGCAGGTTGGAAGAAAGCCCCTGGTTTCTGTTTTGTACGCAAGGGTTGGCTGGGACCTTCCTCATCTCCTTCCTTTTCCTGAAGAAGAAACTCCGGGAAGCGATCCCCAAGGCGCAGGTCCTTGAAGACCTTTCCGGCGCGCTTTATCCTGGTCGTTTCCAGGTCTCTAGGCTTGGTAGCCTCTTCGATCCTCTCAACTACTACAACGAATAAGTAAAATGTATTGAGAAAATAATAAAGTAAAAAAGTAGGAGAACCGAAGACAACTAAAAAAGGAAGAAAACGTACCTATTCTAAGAATGGGAGAAAGGCCACGTTCCACAAGAACGGTCTCTCTGATGAGATCCCAAGAGTGTGATGTCCCATTATCTTGGGTAAGGAGGTTGAAGGCCCTGGTCTCCTCCTCAGTTAAAAAAATGTCATTCGGGCTCCCGTCCACGGCTTGCCCAAAGGACGAGCGAAAGAGAGTCCCCCAGTCACCGCCTTCTCAAAGGACATAAAGAAACTCTTTTTTCCACCCCAATTTGTTGTCAAGGATGGATTTCCCATTCACTATGTAAGGGACAGTGGGGCGCTGGTTCAAAGAAACCCACCCCGGGTTATTGTCATGGCTGTTCTTGAACTGAAAAAATTTTCTGAACACAGCGACCGCAGTAGGGACGTTGTGCTTGGCATATTGCGATAAGTAGCAAATAATAAACCTCTAAGAATTTGGAGGGAGTTGGAAAGGGTTGATGCCCACATCAACTAGTAAAACTTGGATATAAGGATGGAAAGGGAGTCTGATACCTGCCCTTAAGGTATCCCTAAAGACACATAAAGCGTCTTTCTTCTATTGACAGGCCCTGTCGGCCGGACCCGCAAGAACCAACTTGAAGGGCTCCTTGATCTTGAAGAAAGATGTCATCTTATCCAACTCCTTTGCATCCCAGAAAATGCTAATGTGATCATGCGCATCCAGGTGCGCGTCAGACGGGTACTCATCCCCTCGGGTATTGATCATATCTATTAGAGAGATGTACCTTGACTGAATGGGGAACTCGTTAGATTTCTTAGCCACATCCATGTTGGACAAACGGGTCATTTTCTCCTTTGCCATCTGAAAAAGGCGAAAAAGAAAACAGTTTTAGGAATAAAGTTTATGCAAAGGCGTACTTGAAAATAAAAATATAAAAGAGGGTATTTATCTGAAATAATGCTGAAGACTGGTTGGAAAAGGCTAAAACTTTAAAGCTCGAAAACTCCGACCTACAGTTATAGTTTAACCTCTAATATTTTTTAGAGAAGAAGAGAGAAAAACTTGGAAATGAGAAGTGAGAAGTGAGAAGTGAGAAGTGAGTAACTCCACCCACTCCTTTATATAGGCAGAAAAAGGGAAGATGAAAGGGCAAAAAAGCCCATTAAGCTAAAGGCCCAAAGAAAAAGCCCAAATTCTGGAATTTTACGGAATATCTTTGAAAAATTATTAAGTTTTGGAACCTCCGGAATATCCTCAATAATTCTTAAGGCCCATGTCAAAGCCCAAGTTTAGGCCCAAACCCAAATAGGCCCAAGTTTAGGCCCAAATCCAAATAAGATTTGGAAAAATAGAGGCCCAAAAATAAGGCCCAAATCGAAGTCGGATTAGGAAAAGTCCAATAAAACCAATAGACCAGAATTGAGGTCGACTTTGAGGTCGTGGATCCTATTCGAATTCTTTTGAACAGGAGCCAGCAAAACACCCATCAAAAAGACCATAATTGAGGTCGACTTTGAGGTCGTTGATCCTGTTCGAATTCTTTCGAACAGGAGCCAGAAAAACACTCATCAAAAAATGAGGATTCAGGTCGAAATCCTGCTCGTGGATCAAGCTCAAAACCTTTCGAAAAGGAACAAAAAATGGGCATAAAATTCGACCACAACCCAAGTCGTCAACTCGACTAGGATCCAGGTTGAAATCCTACTCGTGAATCCTAGTCGAAGTTACACGAGCATGAGTCAAATGGTGGCATAAAATTCGACCAAGACCCAAGTCGTCAACTCGACCAGGATCCAGGTCGAAATCATGGTCGTGGATCCTAGTCGAAGTTCCACGAGCAGGAATTGAAAAACAACAAAAATATCGACTAGGATCCAGGTCGTGAGTTCGACTAGGATCCAGGTCGAAATCCCGGTCATGAATCCTAGTCGAAATTCTTCGACCAGGACCCAGGAGCTGACCCAAAGTACGACCAGGATCCAGGTCGAATTTTCGACTAGGATTGTAAGAACCCCAATAATTTTGGACTCTTTGTAACCCTTATGATTACTGATTTTGTTGATTATGCTAAATAAGAAAACTTTTCATGTCACACTTTGTAGGGGTTCTTTTATTGATATTCTGAGATCTTATTAGTACTCTATATGGTATATAAGTGTATGTAAAGATCGTCAGAATCCAAATTCAAACACTTTGATTTTTCCCAAAAATCCACCAGATACTAAAGGAATTGAATATAAAGTAACATGATTAAAAGGATTTTAATTCAAGGATTATAAGAGAGGATCATAAAAGAAGTACAAAATATTGAGAGGGGTTTAGGGGAACCCAAGTAATAAGATCCCGAATATTATCTCTCAAACGATAAACGAAAACGAAAGTTAAGCGAACCGTATAACAGATGAAAAGTGTGGGAAGATGACATAAGAGGATGACATAAGCATGACCAAATGGGAAGGATTTGTTGGTTGATTATAAGCCACACAATTTTTTCCATGGTAACAATTTAATTAAACAAAACAAAGGAAACAACCAAGCCAACAATTCATAACACAAAATCAAATTTGAGAAGTTGACTTTGCATTTCTAACAAGAAGCTCTCGGCCTTTTTCTTTTTGAAAGAAGAAAAAATCCAAATTCAAGTTCCAAGCTTTGATAATTAGTGAGGTAATTATCCAAGGTTCCTTGTTCATAGATATAGATATCCTATGAATCTAAGCTTCCAATTCCTTCACAATCTCTTCCAATAATTCATGGAAGAAGAGGGTGAATAGTGTTTTCAAGATCTTAAAAATTTTGATCTTGTGTTTTTGTTTAGATAAAGCTTTTGTAAGGATTTTCTAAGTTTGTTTCAAGCTCCTTAGTTACCCCTACTCTTAAAGAAGGTATAATCTCTTAACCTAGCCTTATTATTGAATGTTAAGAGCTTGTTATGAGTAGTATAGTTCATGAGAAGCATGATTATGGTATATTTTGAGTTGGGTTGGTTTTGTAATGTTATTGAAGTAGTAAATCTTGATTGTCACACCCTCAACTTAAATAGCGAAATAAATATAGTTATTACATCATTTTAATGAAGGATACACAACCAATCCAAGATCTTACAGTTTAGGGTTTGGAACAGCCCATCACTACCAGCTATTACATCTGATTACAAATACCGAATCCTCACAGCTATTATTACTTATTCTACCTGAGCTCGAACATAAGCATCAGCATCACAGGTCTTACGGGCAGTCTGCTTGAATCTAACCATAGCTGCTAGCTGTAATATCAGGGTAAAGCAAGAAGTGAGCCAAAAGCTCAACAAGTGCTAACAGTACAACGCAAAACATAAATCGAGATATACCTTTAGGAATGACAATGGAAAGACATAATCAATGATAACGAGAGATAAAACTTATGTGAGTTGGCATCATTTTGCTTGCATCAAAACAAATTTTAAAATCATTCTTAATCAAAATCATTTTATGACGCTACGGATTACAGCCGGTGATCAGCCGCGAAGTAATCCCGAACCTCGCTGGGTTCTAAAACATTATTGGGAATCCCTAGGCAACTTTTAAGCCTAATATAAGTGTGGAAAGGACTCGCGTCTCAGTCCAGATCCACCATTCAAGAAAACATTTATCCCCCTTTGGGACTAAAAATCCATATTTTATTTATTTCAAAAGCTGATGCCGAATTGTAACAAAATCTCTTTTAACGGTAAATATTTTTATTAAGGAATTATAGATCAACTCGAAACACGGGAAACAAGGTACTGAATATCAGAGCCATGATTCACAAAACTATTCTATATTCAAGTAATTGAATGGTTTTCATATATCAAAGATTGGACAAGAGGATTTAGTGAGGCTAATGGATAATATGAAGGGTAATGCCAATTTGGGCTCAATGTAATGGTTTCTCATCAAGGTTCAAGTGCTGGATCATTAAGAATGTAAGCTTCATGAATATTAAGGGTGTTAAGGTATGAAGAATGATTTTTAGCTCAGGGTATATCAGAATTTTCAAGCTTTAGGATAAGAAAGAGGGTATCAATTAATGAGGAATCAAGCTGGGAAGTATCTGACTATCAGAATTCATAGTAAGGTTCTATAGGGGTTCAAGAATCAGGATGAGATATCAATGCATAGGAAACATCAACATGTTAATCAAGAGGATCAATCAAGAAATATATCAACTCTTCATTTTTATCATGACATTAAACTATCATGAAAGACTTTTGAACTACTTGCAATACTTACTCGAGGGTTCATGGCATCTCTATGTAACTCAAAGATAAACAAAAGATACGCTTGATTTAAATATATCAAAATGACTCAGGATAATTGCATCGATATATATATGAACTGTTTACAGTAAATACGAAGGTCAAGTTGAATCACTTGCCTTGAGATAGACTGGTCTGGTCTGACTGGTAGGAGCAACAACTGGAGCTTCACTCGACTTTTATGGCAAGTTTTCCCTCGTCTCGAGATCCTACATAAATAATAATAATCCTCATTATAATATATTCTTACCATCTTAACCTATTTACAACCCGAAATTAAACATGGATGGCACTTAGGCCTATACGCACTTAATTCATATCCACCATTATATTTTCAAATGTACACACGTAGCCACATAATCACATATCGTATATTAATACCAAATAACATCATATACACCATAATGCCACACTAGGCTTGGATGATCTCGACTCACCACTTAAGTCACTTGGTCGCTAACTAAACAAAGTCTTCAAATTTGGGCTTCCTAACTCAATGTGCCTTTCCTAAATTATCCAAAACCTATTGACCCTCACTTGTGCCTTTTGCTCTAATGACCTTATACTATCTTACAACTATGGTGGTCGACCTAATACTCACTTCTAAGTGTTCTAAAGCTATGTGATAAGTGAAAGTGCTCACTGGTGCAAATTTCAGAATGGTAACTAAGGTTTCTTGAGTGCATTAGACACTCTTAAACTACAAGTTTTTCTTCAAAATTTTTACACAAGACTCTCCTGCCCTAAGGGCATCTCACAAGCTTGATGTGGCTCAAAGGCCTGGCTTGGGCCTTCTTCGGCCTAAGCTAAAAGTCCAAGGTTCCCCTGTTTTTCTGGGCAGAAAATGCCCTGACTTGAATTAACTTGTGACACATGGTTCTAGCTCATATCCTATGAACTATGGTTGTAAAAACTTATCTGACATACCCTCTAACTAAGGCCCAATTGGGCCTATTGAGGGCCTACCCATGACATGGCCAAATCTCCCTATTTCTAAGTTGCAACAAAACTGTCCCCTGCTGGACAGATTTTGTTATTCTACTTGTGCACCTAACCAAATGACATGCAAACCTCCAACCAACTCCTAAAACCTATTATATACTCCCCATACTAACTTCTGGTAGCTTGGGCCTTAAAGTGCACATCAATGACATGGTCAAAACTCACTCTAAACCTCAGGGTACTAAACTGATTTTTCTGCAGAAACTTTAACTCTCATTTTCCAAGGCTTTGACTTGACAAACCTATCTAACAATAACTCAAAACTTAAACAAAGACTTATACATGGTATTCTACTGAACTAACTCCCTTTTTCTCAAAATAACCTTGGTGAGATCATCCTTACCTAAGGTGCAACTATGGCAAAACAAAAGAGACTACTCTTTACAAATCACAAACCTTTATGCTCTTGAAGCAACAAGATATATATATTTTTTTTATAATAGATAACCACAAATTATTACCATGCAATAAGAAGTATAAATCAATATTAATACATTATTCCTACTGAAATTAAGGCTCACTAACAACATGAATCTAAATGATCAAAACTTCCAAAAAAATCAAAAGTGATTTACATGCATGCATGCTTTCGGATCTTTCAAGCCAAAGCAACATGATTTCCAAATAAATTTTTATCATAATTCAACATGCAAGCCTAACATGGATTACAACTAAATGATCAACTAGCATGCAAAAGGGTTTTATCAAGCTTTTACTATAAAATTCACGTTATCATCACAAAATACACAAAAATATAACAAGGCAACAAAACACCATCCATTCGGCTCCTATCAAGTCATGGCCGAATGGATTAGGGTAAGAAAAACATTTCATAAGTGTAACACTCTTATGTCTAGCCATTCTTGACCCTATGATATTATATCTCATGGTGAAAGCCTTAGATTCACAAGAATCAAGGAGGTTCACTTTGAGTTTAACAAAAACATCACCATGCAAGGTCAAAACATAGGTTTTTCACTCTAAACTTTTGAAATATATATAAGAATAACATATAGGGAGTAAAATTACTTGGATATAAGATGATTGTTTGAGTGAGAGTTGAAGAAAGAAGGGGATGGGGCTCGGTTTTGGTGGTTGCCGAGAGGGGAGGGGAAAAACCGAGAGGTGAGGGAGGAGGGAGGGAGAAGAGAGTGAAGTGGTGGGGTGAAGTGAGGTGATGCTCACTTCTTGGACTTGTTTTTATGCATTGATTTGACTATAATGTGAGTGGGTTTGAGATTTTACAAGAGTAACCCTCCAATATAGTTAGGTAGATTTGCATGCAAGGGTAAAGGGGTAAATTGGTTAGCAAAATGTGAGTTAGTGGGGTTGAGAATGTCTTCTTTGCCCTTTGATTAAATAGAAGAGAGTTTGCATGCAAGGTTATTCATGTAATTTGATAAATATGACAACTAAAATTTATAATGATTTATTTTTATAAAATAAAATACAAGTTCAAAAATTATAAAATTTATACCATAAATTAACTTGTATTTTTAGAGACTTTATAAAATCATTTTCAAAATTTGTGAACACAATGCCTTTTAAAAGAAGATTTTTCCAAAGCTTAGAATATTCCTTATAAATCAAAAATAAAGAAATTAAATAAACTCTTGCTTTGAAAAATCATATACTACCCAAAGCAAATTTATAATGCAGAAATTTTCACTCACACAATCGTACAATCATTGAATATATTTTCATTTGACTTAATATTATACCAAATTCACAAATAATATTACATAAAATGCCGGTCGTAACATCCTCTCCCCCTTAAGGGATTCTGTCCCCAGAATCTAAGAGAACAGATGAGGATACCGGGAACGCATATCAGACTCTAACTCCCAAGTCGACTCTTCGACCTTAGGGTTCCTCCAAAGTACTTTTACTAACTTTACTGACTTATTTCTAAGACTCTTTACTTGTCAGTCGAGTATTTTAACCGGTTGCTCCACAAATGACAGGTCTGCCTGAATTTCTACGGGTTCATATTCTATCACATGGCTAGTGTCAGGATTATATTTCTTAAGTAACGACACATGGAACACATTATGCACATGCCGATACTGAGGTGGTAAGGCCAACTCGTAGGCCACCTTTCCTACTTGACTCAAAATCTCAAAAGGACCTATGTATCTAGGTGCTAACTTTCCTTTCTTGCCATATCTCATCAACCCTTTCCTAGGTGACACCTTTAGCAACACAGCTTCGCCAATTTGGAATTGAACATCCTTACGCGCTGGATCCGCATACTTCCTCTGTCTATCTTGAGCAGCAAGCAACCTTTTCTGAATTAACTTGACTGAGTCATGCAACTGTTGTACCAATTCTGAGCCGAGAATTCTTCCTTCTCCTACTTCATCCCAACTTGTTGGTGATCTAAATTTTCGCCCGTACAAAGCTTCATATGGTGGCATGCCGATACTGGAATGATAGCTGTTGTTATATGAGAATTTAATCAATGGCAGGTGATCGTCCCAACTTCCTGCAAAATCGATTGCACAACTGCGCAACATGTCTTCGATTGTTTGAATCGTCCTTTCGCTCTGACCATCAGTCTGCGGGTGATACGCCGTGCTCATATTCAACTTCGTGCCAAGACATTCCTGGAATTGCTTCCAGAATCTCGAGTTAAATCGGGGATCTCTGTCTGAAACTATTGATACGGGTACTCCATGCCTTAATACGATTTCGTGCACATACAGATGAACCAACTTGTCCAGTGACGACTTCTCATTTATTGGAAGGAAATGCGCCGACTTCGTAAGACGATCAATTATAACCCATATTGCGTCATGTCCGGATTTTGTTCGCGGTAGTCCTACTATAAAGTCCATAGCGATATTTTCCCATTTCCATTCTGGAATCTTCAGGGGCTGAATTAATCCGCTTGGTCGTTGATGTTCTGCCTTTACTTTCTGACAAGTATAGCACTTCGCAACCCATTCTGCCACGTCTCGCTTCATATTTGGCCACCAAAAGTTCTTCTTTAAGTCTTGATACATCTTGGTGCTTCCCGGGTGGATTGAAAATTTCGAATGGTGGGCTTCACGGAGGATCTTATTCTTTAATTCAGGTACATGAGGAATCCATATTCTGGATGAAAACCTTAGTATTCCTTGCTCATCCCTTTTAGTATTAATCTCTTCTCCAGATAACTGATTTTTCTCTTTTTCCATTACTTCCTCTTGACACTTCTTTATCTTTTCCATTAGTGTTGGCTGAAAGGTCATTGCACGACAAACTTCTTTGACTTTCCCATAAGCACAAAGTTCCAATTCCAATTTTCCGATTTCTTCAGATAACTCTTTTGATGTTATCATCATATTCAATCTCTCCTTCCGACTCAGCGCATCGGCCACTACGTTCGCCTTTCCAGGATGGTAATTTATCGAACAGTCATAGTCCTTGATCAATTCCAGCCATTTCCTCTGCCTCATATTGAGCTCTTTCTGAGTAAAAATGTACTTTAAACTCTTGTGATCCGTGTAAATTTCACACTTCTCTCCATAGAGATAGTGTCTCTAAATCTTGAGTGCAAACACTATGGCGGCTAGTTCCAAGTCATGCGTCGGATACTTTAACTCGTGCGGCTTCAACTGTCTTGACGCATATGCTATTACCTTACTGTGTTGCATCAACACACAACCCAAACCCTTATGTGAAGCGTCGCTGAATATTACAAAATTCCCTTGATCATCTGGAAGTACCAACACCGGAGCTGTTACCAACTTCTGTTTTAACTCTTGAAAGCTATTTTCACATTCTGCACTCCATTCAAACTTTTGATTCTTTCTGGTTAACTTGGTCAATGGCGTGGCGATCTTCGAGAAATCCTTGATGAATCTTCTATAGTATCCGGCCAATCCTAGAAAACTTCGCACTTCCGTAGGAGTCTTTGGCCTCTCCCAACTCATAACTGCCTCAATCTTCGCCGGATCCACTTTAACTCCCTCATTTCCAATAACATGCCCCAAAAATTGAACTTCCTTTAACCAAAACTCACATTTGGTAAACTTGGCATACAACTTCTCTTGTCGGAGTATCTCCAATGCTATCCAGAGGTGCTGCTTATGTTCTTCTTCCGACTTAGAATAAATAAGGATGTCATCAATAAATACCACGACAAATTTATCCAAATACTTCTTAAATACTCGATTCATCAGATCCATAAATGCGGCCGGAGCGTTGGTCAATCCAAACGGCATTACTAGGAATTCATAATGCCCATATCTGGTCCTAAATGCGGTCTTGGGAATATCTTCTTCCTTGATCTTTAATTGATGGTATCCCGATCTCAAATCAATCTTCGAAAAGCATTTTGCTCCATTTAACTGATCAAAAAGGTCATCTATCCTTGGTAGCGGGTAGCGGTTCTTGATCGTTACTTTATTCAACTCCCGGTAATCTATGCATAGACGCATACTCCCATCTTTCTTTTTCACAAAGAGAACAGGTGCTCCCCATGGTGACGTACTTGGTCGTATCACTCCCTTATCCAATAATTCTTGTAGCTGGCTCGCCAACTCTTTCATTTCTGCTGGTGCCATCCTATACGGAGCCTTTGAAACTGGTTTCGTGCCTGGAGCAAGGTTGATCTCGAACTCAATTTGTCGATCTGGTGGTAAGCCTGGTAGTTCGTCGGGAAACACATCGGGGAACTCATTAACTACAGGAATATCTTCCATGCTGGGGCTGCCTCTCTCTGAATCCACTACATATGCTAGGAACGACTCACAACCTTTTCTAAGTAACTTCTTAGCCTGAATAATTGTAAGAAATAGTTGTTCTTGCCTCTGCCCCTTAAATACTACCTTCTCTCCACTCTTCGTCTTTAAATACACTCTCTTGGTCTTACAATTTATCTGAGCGCTATTCTCTCCTAACCAATCCATTCCTAAAATTATATCAAACTCTCCCAGCTTGAAGAGTATCAAGTCGGCTGAGAACTTATATCCCGAAATATCAATCTCACATTTTGGACAAAATTGATTCACATGAGTCTTCTCTTGGTTCGCAATTACCACATTTACTACCTCACTCATAACCGTTTTATCACATTGGAGCTTATCAACAAAAGATTCTGATATGAAAGATCTTGTTGCTCCCGAATCAATCAATACTTTAGCTTTGACATTATTGAGTAAAAGTGTACCTGCTATCACCTCAGAATTCTGAACAGCATCTTTCATCTTTAGATCAAATGTCCTTGCTGTTGCTTGCGGGGTTGGTGCGGGTGGTGGAGGTAATGCCAATACCTCAGCTGGCACGCTTGCACTGGTACTTGCCACGTTCATCAGAGCTCTGACTGGTCCTGTTGCCTTACACTCCCTAGCCATGTGTCCAGTCTTCCCACACTTGTAACACGTAACTCCTGGCTTCGGCATCTTGCACTCGTTTGCCAAATGTCCCTTCTGATTGCACCTATAACAGGTCATACTCAGCTTATTGCAAACTCCGGGGTGCCTTCTTCCACAGTGCTTGCATTCTGGCCTCTGGAACCTGTTTTCTCCAACTTGCCCTTGGCTTGCCTGATTGTTCCCTTTTGATTCTTGCCTTTTGCCCAAATTTCCCTTCCTTTGAAAATTTCCGCCCTTCTGGAAACCAATCCTCTTTACATTCCGATCTTGCGAACTTCCAGCTTCAGACTTTTCTCCATAAAATGGAACCTTCCTCTTCTTGTTATCCCTCTCTTTCCTTGACTGCATCCCATTATTCTCAATCAGAGCAGCTTTCTGTACTACTCCCGCATAAGTTTCAAGCTCAAACATAGCCACCCTATCTCTGATCCAAGGCTCCAATCCTTGCTGAAATTTCTTTGCTTTTTCTTCCTCAGTGCTAGTATACTTTGTCACAAACCTTGACAACTCAGTGAACTTCTTCTCATATTCCAGTACAGTCATGTTCCCTTGCTTCAACTCAAGAAATTTTAGCTCCATCTGATTCTGCATGTACTTAGGGTAATACTTGTCCAGAAATAACTTTTTAAATCTCTCCCAAGAAACCTGCTGAGTGACTTCCATAGCCTTTACTGATTCCCACCAATAGATGACTTCTCCCTTCAAGAAGTAAGTGGCATACGGCGTCTTCTGATCGTCTCCTAACTGTACCAACTCAAAAGCCCTTTCCATCTCCTTGATCCATGTGTTTGCTATCACTGGATCAGTGGTATCATGAAATACAGGTGGATTCACATTCTGAAAAGCTTTGAAAGTGACAATTTGTCTAGGTGGTACTGGTGGTTCAGGTGGTTGGTGTGGCTCACAGTTATCTTGGTTTTCAATTCGTTATTGAAGAGTTAGTTGTTGTTGAGCTATAGCATTGGTTTGCTGTTGCAAGGTTTCCAGTAGTCGAAGAATATTTGGGTCTGTGGTGAAGGTGGTTGTTGGGTTCTTTTTTTTTGGGAGGCATGATCCTGAAATAAGAGTTGTGTCAAAACAGATATGAATGATAGAATGATTCGAGGGTATCGCATGGCATTCTCATTTACATATGGGGTCAAGTTTCCAAATTAAGCAGATATGATGATAAAAACATAAAATAACAGTTGAGAGCAAATGGAACAATAGCACATAATTATTGAAATTTTAAAGGTCACAGTACATAGGATTGGGACATAGTCTGATTCTAGGAATAACAGGCTTATTTAAAAGAAAGACGGAAACAACTGGGGATTCCATAGAGTCTGATAGTACAACAACATGAAAGGTAAATGGAAAGAACTAAGGCTCCACTCCATCTGAACGGGGCTTGGTAGTCTTTTCCTCTCGAAGCGTCTTCACAATGCTCTGGAGCTCATCCGCCACCATCTGAATGACATACTGGCTGGTACGGTCCCGGTGCGCTGGCATCTCCTCAAGCTTAGTGTTGACGTACTGAACCAAGGTCTCAAGTCTCGCAGTCATCTGCTCCTTGGGCTTCCCTTCGTAGTTTCGGCTGTCCGGATACACGTTCTTCAGTCGGTCTATCAGTCGGTCGTACTTGCCCTGAAGCATGTCGAACTCGCGCCTCAACTCAGCATACACGGAGAAAGCAATAGTGTCATCCGACCCAGAGGATGACGAGGAATGCGCCCTTTGCTGACAACCAATAAGAGGAGTATTAATAATAATTTACTTAACCTACTCTCTCGCATAATATCTATAACCTACACACAAATCCTATAACCTATTTGGGCTGTCCAGGGACTCTAAACCGTAGCTCTGATACCAAAACCTGTCACACCCCCAACTTAAATAGCGAAATAAATATAGTTATTACATCATTTTAATGAAGGATACACAACCAATCCAAGATCTTACAGTTTAGGGTTTGGAACAGCCCATCACTACCAGCTATTACATCTGATTACAAATACCGAATCCTCACAGCTATTATTACTTATTCTACCTGAGCTCGAACATAAGCATCAGCATCACAGGTCTTACGGGCAGTCTGCTTGAATCTAACCATAGCTGCTAGCTGTAATATCAGGGTAAAGCAAGAAGTGAGCCAAAAGCTCAACAAGTGCTAACAGTACAACGCAAAACATAAATCGAGATATACCTTTAGGAATGACAATGGAAAGACATAATCAATGATAACGAGAGATAAAACTTATGTGAGTTGGCATCATTTTGCTTGCATCAAAACAAATTTTAAAATCATTCTTAATCAAAATCATTTTATGACGCTACGGATTACAGCCGGTGATCAGCCGCGAAGTAATCCCGAACCTCGCTGGGTTCTAAAACATTATTGGGAATCCCTAGGCAACTTTTAAGCCTAATATAAGTGTGGAAAGGACTCGCGTCTCAGTCCAGATCCACCATTCAAGAAAACATTTATCCCCCTTTGGGACTGAAAATCCATATTTTATTTATTTCAAAAGCTGATGCCGAATTGTAACAAAATCTCTTTTAACGGTAAATATTTTTATTAAGGAATTATAGATCAACTCGAAACACGGGAAACAAGGTACTGAATATCAGAGCCATGATTCACAAAACTATTCTATATTCAAGTAATTGAATGGTTTTCATATATCAAAGATTGGACAAGAGGATTTAGTGAGGCTAATGGATAATATGAAGGGTAATGCCAATTTGGGCTCAAAGTAATGGTTTCTCATCAAGGTTCAAGTGCTGGATCATTAAGAATGTAAGCTTCATGAATATTAAGGGTGTTAAGGTATGAAGAATGATTTTTAGCTCAGGGTATATCAGAATTTTCAAGCTTTAGGATAAGAAAGAGGGTATCAATTAATGAGGAATCAAGCTGGGAAGTATCTGACTATCAGAATTCAAAGTAAGGTTCTATAGGGGTTCAAGTATCAGGATGAGATATCAATGCATAGGAAACATCAACATGCTAATCAAGAGGATCAATCAAGAAATATATCAACTTTTCATTTTTATCATGGCATTAAACTATCATGAAAGACTTTTGAACTACTTGCAATACGTACTCGAGGGTTCATGGCATCTCTATGTAACTCAAAGATAAACAAAAGATACGCTTGATTTAAATATATCAAAATGACTCAGGATAATTGCATCGATATATATATGAACTGTTTACAGTAAATACGAAGGTCAAGTTGAATCACTTGCCTTGAGATAGACTGGTCTGGTCTGACTGGTAGGAGCAACAACTGGAGCTTCACTCGACTTTTATGGCAAGTTTTCCCTCGTCTCGAGATCCTACATAAATAATAATAATCCTCATTATAATATATTCTTACCATCTTAACCTATTTACAACCCGAAATTAAACATGGATGGCACTTAGGCCTATACGCACTTAATTCATATCCACCATTATATTTTCAAATGTACACACGTAGCCACATAATCACATATCGTATATTAATACCAAATAACATCATATACACCATAATGCCACACTAGGCTTGGATGATCTCGACTCACCACTTAAGTCACTTGGTCGCTAACTAAACAAAGTCTTCAAATTTGGGCTTCCTAACTCAATGTGCCTTTCCTAAATTATCCAAAACCTATTGACCCTCACTTGTGCCTTTTGCTCTAATGACCTTATACTATCTTACAACTATGGTGGTCGACCTAATACTCACTTCTAAGTGTTCTAAAGCTATGTGATAAGTGAAAGTGCTCACTGGTGCAAATTTCAGAATGGTAACTAAGGTTTCTTGAGTGCATTAGACACTCTTAAACTACAAGTTTTTCTTCAAAATTTTTACACAAGACTCTCCTGACCTAAGGGCATCTCACAAGCTTGATGTGGCTCAAAGGCCTGGCTTGGGCCTTCTTGGGCCTAAGCTAAAAGTCCAAGGTTCCCCTGTTTTTCTGGGCAGAAAATGCCCTGACTTGAATTAACTTGTGACACATGGTTCTAGCTCATATCCTATGAACTATGGTTGGAAAAACTTCTCTGACATACCCTCTAACTAAGGCCCAATTGGGCCTATTGAGGGCCTACCCATGACATGGCCAAATCTCCCTATTTCTAAGTTGCAACAAAACTGTCCCCTGCTGGACAGATTTTGTTATTCTACTTGTGCACCTAACCAAATGACATGCAAACCTCCAACCAACTCCTAAAACCTATTATATACTCCCCATACTAACTTCTGGTAGCTTGGGCCTTAAAGTGCACATCAATGACATGGTCAAAACTCACTCTAAACCTCAGGGTACTAAACTGATTTTTCTGCAGAAACTTTAACTCTCATTTTTCAAGGCTTTGACTTGACAAACCTATCTAACAATAACTCAAAACTTAAACAAAGACTTATAAATGGTATTATACTGAACTAACTCCCTTTTTCTCAAAATAACCTTGGTGAGATCATCCTTACCTAAGGTGCAACTATGGCAAAACAAAAGAGACTACTCTTTACAAATCACAAACCTTTATGCTCTTGAAGCAACAAGATATATATATATATTTTTTATAATAGATAACCACGAATTATTACCATGCAATAAGAAGTATAAATCAATATTAATACATTATTCCTACTGAAATTAAGGCTCACTAACAACATGAATCTAAATGATCAAAACTTCCAAAAAAATCAAAAGTGATTTACATGCATGCATGCTTTCGGATCTTTCAAGCCAAAGCAACATGATTTCCAAATAAATTTTTATCATAATTCAACATGCAAGCCTAACATGGATTACAACTAAATGATCAACTAGCATGCAAAAGGGTTTTATCAAGCTTTTACTATAAAATTCACGTTATCATCACAAAATACACAAAAATGTAACAAGGCAACAAAACACCATCCATTCGGCTCCTATCAAGTCATGGCCGAATGGATTAGGGTAAGAACAACATTTCATAAGTGTAACACTCTTATGTCTAGCCATTTTCGACCCTATGATATTATATCTCATGGTGAAAGCCTTAGATTCACAAGAATCAAGGAGGTTCACTTTGAGTTTAACAAAAACATCACCATGCAAGGTCAAAACATAGGTTTTTCACTCTAAACTTTTGAAATATATATAAGAATAACATATAGGGAGTAAAATTACTTGGATATAAGATGATTATTTGAGTGAGAGTTGAAGAAAGAAGGGGATGGGGCTCGGTTTTGGTGGTTGCCGAGAGGGGAGGGGAAAAACCGAGAGGTGAGGGAGGAGGGAGGGAGAAGAGAGTGAAGTGGTGGGGTGAAGTGAGGTGATGATCACTTCTTGGACTTGTTTTTATGCATTGATTTGACTATAATGTGAGTGGGTTTGAGATTTTAGAAGAGTAACCCTCCAATATAGTTAGGTAGATTTGCATGCAAGGGTAAAGGGGTAAATTGGTTAGCAAAATGTGAGTTAGTGGGGTTGAGAATGTCTTCTTTGCCCTTTGATTAAATAGAAGAGAGTTTGCATGCAAGGTTATTCATGTAATTTGATAAATATGACAACTAAAATTTATAATGATTTATTTTTATAAAATAAAATACAAGTTCAAAAATTATAAAATTTATACCATAAATTAACTTGTATTTTTAGAGACTTTATAAAATCATTTTCAAAATTTGTGAACACAATGCCTTTTAAAAGAAGATTTTTCCAAAGCTTAGAATATTTCTTATAAATCAAAAATAAAGAAATTAAATAAACTCTTGCTTTGAAAAATCATATACTACCCAAAGCAAATTTATAATGCAGAAATTTTCACTCACACAATCGTACAATCATTGAATATATTTTCATTTGACTTAATATTATACCAAATTCACAAATAATATTACATAAAATGCCGGTCGTAACATTGATTATTAGTTAATGAACCTTAGTATGGTTAGTAGCTTTTGTTGTGATTGAATGAGTTGGATAAAACATGAAGTAATGGACTGATTTGGTGAGGTTTGGAGGGATTTTGGTTGTAATGTTGATTGTGGGTTGAATTGTGGATTGATTGGAGTGGTATAAACTTTGGTAATCGCATAAACATAGCCTTCGTAATGCCCGATTTACCTAAGACTATTTTTGTTCTTAACTTCAGGTCCCGTGAACTCACTTTTAGATTTTTACCATTGCCATTTTTAGATAGTTCATGTTATGAGCTTCGTTTTAATATGTGGTTCGCTTGAATCCGATGCACGGTTTAGGAGAAACGACCGTTTTAAGTAACGGCATTTCGCGAACGAACCATTACCCCTTGCCTTATTTGAAACCTTGGTTAAGGCCCTTAAATGACTAATTGGAGTATGAAACAATTATGTAAAGTGTATTAGGCAGGTGCTAGAGTACTCGCGAAAGAATCGCCTTAAAATTCTTAATGGTTAATTTATTAAAAATGGTGGAGCCGAGGGTACTCGAACGACTTATGTGATTTGTTAAGCGCAGAAGTGACCATAAGCGAACGTTAGGGTTCAATTGGTTAAAGTCTAATTTCTTAAGCGACTGGGGTTTAATTCCGACTTATGTTGTTGTTCATAGGTTATCGGACCCACTCTGGCAAGTTTTCTACCCGTTATACTGTTGTTGTGATGTATATATGTATATGCATTATCTTGTGATAGATGCATGATGGTTAATTAGCAAATCTTGCGATATATTGGAGCATGCTGATATGGTTTATATGCATGTCTGTTTCATAATCTTGATATCTATCTGTTGATTCCAATGTTTATAATTGCATAATACCAATGCTAGAGATAAGCAGTAGTTGCGTATACCCTTAGTATAGGGGACCCAAAGGCGAACATTTTCTAAAACCGGGAGTCGATGTTCCCGAGTATATTATATATATAGATATAGTTTTCAAAACTATTAATCGAATAAGGTTTATTCGATAACTTTATTTTTATTAATGAATATTACTTTGAATATTCATTCGAGGACTTATGACTCGGTTTATTTTATTTAATGAATATTATCTTGAATATTCATTCGAGGACTTATGACTCTGTTTATTCTATTTAATGAATATTATTTTGAATATTCATTCGAGGACTTATGACTCCGCTTATTTACTAAATAATATTCTTTATTTTATTAAAGAATAATGTTTCGATAATCAAACTTATTTTCGATTATTCAAATAAAGATCGTACTTCGTATAAGTATAACTTTGGTTATTTATTATTCATTTCAAGTATGAGTTTTAAAACTTCTACTTCAATTACTTTTATAAAGATTATCCTTTATGGGAATATTATTTAAATAATAATATTCAGATATTTTCTAATATATCGGGACTGATTTATTTCATTAAATCAGCATTACTCCAAACATTCTTAAAAATGTTTTCGAGTCTTCAAAATGATTTTAAAAGTTAGAGCGGATCCCAAAACTCATTTTTATATTTAAGATCTTTCTTTCAAAGGGGATTTATATACTCGCTCAAAACCTGAGGGATCCGGCTCTGTGGTGTATTTTATATTCGCAACGAGGTTGCTGTTTTGATAAATGAATTGATTACTTACCCAACGTTCGGGAAGTAAGTCCATCTATTTAGTCAGCATAAGCAACATGGGCTCAGTGGGCGTCCATGAAAGTGTAAGTGGCTCAGTGGGATTCCAACAATTGCATAAGCGGCTGAGTGGTTGTCCAGCATAAGGTCCTATTGCGGTCAGGGTGATGACCAGTGGGGAATTCGTCCATCTACTAGTAGAAAAGGTTACTTATTGGTATCTTTGCCTGATCAGCAAGATATCAGGTTTATGCCAAGGTTTTCTTCTTTCCAAATTCATTTGATATTATAACTCTGTTTATAATTTTCATAACAGAGGTTTCCAAGGAAAGTATGAGATATATATATATATGTATATATATGGGGACTTAATGAAGTATCTCGTAACTTCATATCTTTTAAATGATATTTCAAAGATCGAATCTATCCAAATCTTATCTTGTAGTTTCATCTATGTAATGAACTTTTGAAACTGATTATACCTTGAACGGTGGTAGTTCAAGTAGTATTCGGAAAAGATATAAGTATATTGGAGTATCTTGTAACTTCATCTTTTCAACTTATATCTGGTTAATGATTATCTTATGCATGATAAAGATTTTCACAAAAATATTGAGACGAGGTTAGATATATGAGATCACCTTGCAATGATATTTTTATACAGTTATAAACTGGAACTCTGTGTATATTATGCATGGAAGAGGACTTCCAAGATTTTGAAAAGTATATATACATATATACTGAATATTTTGCGACTTGGTCGCGTTAAGATATCAACTTGGTTCAATTCTTCTTGACCAAGACTTTCATGAGTACTATGAGAATGCTCATATATTGTTAATTATTATACATATTATTTTGGTGGGCTTGTTGCTAACCCTTGCTTTCTTCTTTCATCACACAACAACAGATAGACAAGATGAACAGGACCAAGCTCCCAATTCGTGAGCGGATAGGAAACATTCCCCAGTTTCCTGTAGGCGTTGATGTCGTTGTAGCTGAGGTAGGATCTACCAATAGGCAAGGCTTTCAACTTTTGATGTACCAGACTTATGTATATTTATGAATTGTAATAATGGCAAAGAATATGTAAATTATTCAGAAACCCTTTTTAAGGTGAAATGGTTTATAATTGTGGAATAAAATGACTTGTGTAATTTTGGTATTCATCTCTGAGACTATAACTTGTGGTGTGTGTGTATATTGTGGGGTTACAGTACGCAGTAGTTGGTTGACTGTTAAGATTAAGTATGGATAAGGGAAATGGAACTCGTGACAACCCGAATCCCCGACCCCATATTTGGGGGTGTTACAGAAATGGTATCAGAGCTAAGCGTTATAAACCTCAGAGATGATGCGACGTTAAGATAAGAAGTTCACTAAGATAATAAGAACTCTTGCCAAGTTCATAGTCGGACTACCTAGCGTAGTACTGACAGTTAAAACCCTTATGGGAACCCTTATAAATATCGTGATAGAAGCATAGTTCGTTATCGTATATGGTAGCGAGACTCCGAATCGTGAGGTTGAGGAGCAACAGGGCGATGATGTTTTATTACTTATTGGAGATCAGATTGTGGATCCGATAGAGCGTCCTAACAAGGGACTGGATGATGTTCATATTGAGGATGTAGAGGTTGAGGATGTTTTCCTAGAAAGGATTGTTGCTCAGGAGGATCCCGTGGAGGATCCTGACAAGAATGAATAAAGGACCACTGAGGAATTGATAACCATGGTTAGGGCGACTACCAGAGGTAGGATTGGCCGGTCACTACCGGAGGTTCGTTCAAGTTTGTAAAGATAGTAGCCCCTTTAACGTGGCTTACTCGTAAGACTGAGAAGTTCGAATTGACAGAGAAATGCGAGAACAGCTTTTAAGAACTGAAGCAAAGATTGGTGACGGCCCCTATATTGGCGTTGCCGGATGGAAAAGGAGATGTTGTGATGTGTAGTGACGCTTTCCATAAGGAATTAGGATGCTTCTTATACAGCACAGCAAGGTAATCGTGTACGCGTCAAGATAATTAAGGGAATATAAAATTCAATATCCCCACCCATGAGCTTGGGCTCGTGGCAATAGTTTTGCCCTAAAGATTGGAGGCACTACTTGTATGGAGAGAAGTGCGAGATTTACACAAGCCATAGGTGCTCTAGTGCATTTTCACGCAGAAAGAGCTCAACATGCACCAGAGGAGGTGGTTAGAGCTAATCAAGGATTACGATTATGAGATTCTTTATCATCCGGGGAAAGCCAAAATGGTGGCTAATGCCCTTAGTATAAAGGAGAGACTCAAGATGAAAATGTCTTTGGGAGAGTTGATAAGAGATTTGAGAAAATGGAAATAGAAGTGAAGGTAACCGGAGCCAGTACCGAAACGCTGTTTGAGATTGCAATATAGTCCGAATTATCGAAAAAGATCATATTGTGCCAAGAAAAAGTGATGAATGAAGGCAGAGAGTCAATGACTGGAGAAGAGATTAATACCAAGAAAGATGATAAGGGAATAATGAGGTGTTCCTACAGAATTTGGGTTCCAAATGTTCAAGAGCTTAAAGATGAGATCTTAGATGAAAGCCCTAGTTTGAGGAATAAGATTTACAGCAAACCCTGATCGTGATAGTCGTAGAGGTCTCCATCAAGATAGAAGGAACCAATAACATAAGGAAGTGAAAATAAGAATTTAAAACATGTAGGATGACCCTGATTATGGGGAGGAGGAGGAAACATTTCATAATGAGAAAACAGAAGTCGAGCAAGATAGGGAGAACCAGGACGGTACTCCTATGAGGCAATTCATGGACCTGCCTAAACAAAACTTATACTTTTATTCCCATCCACCACCTTGAGGAAACAATGCGGTAGGAAATTCTTTCATGACCTTTAAGTCACTAAGCTCTCAGAGTTCCAAGGAACAGGTTGACCCAGTCGAGGCAAGAGCCTGGCTAAAGGAAATATAGGAATCATTTGAGATTTTAAATGATTGACGAAGCGTAAAAGACTGTTTTTGTCACTTACCTTCCTAAGAGAGAGGCCACCCGCTGGTGAAAGACCAAGAAAGGCACGGAGCCAGAGGTTATAATAAACTGATTAAAGTTCAGTCAATTGTTTCGGGAAAGTACTTCCCAAGGTTATGAAGATAGTGTAAAAGCTTTAGAGCCGAAACAAAGGCGGACGAGTATGATAAATTATGAATCTAAGATTATAAAAGTTGTCAAGATTTTTTTGATGACAAGAATCCCAGAACAACGTGATGTTTGTAGTCAATGAGTAGTTGGTTCATGAAATGGTTGTAATAGAAACGAAAATAAAAGAAACTGAAGTGGAAAGGAATATAAAGGCAATAGAGTTTGAGGAATGATAAGGGAGTTGGGTATGAGGAAACCCTAAAGACTCATAGAAATAGAAATAGAAAAGTATGTAATCGTCGGGATGAAGGTGATTCACCATGAGTTAAAGTTGATGGTTTAAGGCATAAGTGATATGTATATTGTATCCCCTCTAAGTTGGGAGTATTGGAAGACACTTCGAGATAGATCGATGGGCTAATAAGAAAACACGGATGGACTGAGGAGATAGGATAACAAGATATTAGGAAAATGGGATGAAGGAAGTGACCTTGAAGAATGTGAAGTATATGTAAGACCGGTGGCATGATACCCAGAAAGGGAGACGCCAGGTATGAAAGATATCCCAACATTGAGATGACTGTTGAGATAAACAACAAAAGTAAATAAGGAATTATTAAGAAGAAGTTCACGTTGAACACGACGAATATCTTCCAAAACATTCCTGTTGTCATTACCAAATTAGGAAAGAAAAGCGGGTAACCATTATTATCTTTTGAAGGCCATATGGGTTGACCTCAGTTTGAATAAGGATGCTATTGTGAAATTGGTATAGACTATCGAGGTGGGAATGATTGGATAAGATACCCTTATCAGGGATATATGACTTGATTTATCCATGGAAGGATGTAAGTACCTTTTTAAAGGTGGAATTAAGGATATAACTTCGATAACTTAATAGGGACATTATGAGTTTGGGTAATACGGAATAAAAGATTAAGGCAACAACAACCTTTAAGGATTAGTGGAGAAATTTTTCAGAAGTACATAGATAATGGTTCTAATATTAGTAAATGGTATTTTGATATGCCCTGTATCTAGAGAATACAGGAGGGATGATTCAAGGATAACCTTAGAGGTTTTAGAAGGAGAAAGGTAATTTTCAAAGTTCTCAAGAATAGAAATTTTGATAAAGGAAATATGGCATAATTATAATAATGCCATGTGGGCACGTATTGAACCATAAGAAAATATAGATCAACCCAGTGAGGGTCGAGATTGGTGACAACGAGAAGTACCGAAGATAAGAGACGTCCAAAGTATGATCGAGAGTCAGTCATGACAATGTTCACATTCAAAGACCGAGGAAATAAATTATGGGAAAATTATGATATATATATTTTTCTCACCAAAGCTTAAGGAAGAGCATTTTTACACAAGCAGTATTTTGGAATAAGGTAGAAAATTTAGTTGAAGGTGGTTAAAATGACATTGATTATAAGGAACTATTACTATTAGGAAAGGCCAATGAGGTGGCCGACACTTTGAGTGTAAGAAGATAATTATCGGCGCTCGTGCCAGAGGAATACAGTGATGACGGTTAAAGCCGTGAAGGTTGTATTATGGTTTGGAAGATTTACATTCGTTCTGATGATTGTGTGATACTCAACCGTAATAGTAGTTTGGTAAAGATTTAATTCATGTAATCGCTGTGAGCGGGCTATCTATCTTAGAAGGTCCTATCTTGAGAATAAGCCTGGACCATGTTTCAAAAAGGAGTAAATGAACCTTTTAGCTTCATGTCTCCTAATATAGACATATGATTAAGAATGGTATTAACCTTCTATCGTTGCTTTTATTGAAACTCTTCTGCAATTTTATCTGCTTCATGTCATATGTACGCCAAGTTCAGGAGTGTTCTTCATGAATCATGGAATGGTGATTATGTTGCCTCCTTAGAAGAATTCGATACGGCAGGAATGGACTCCGTATGATTAACTATTAAGATCCAAGGAAAACGAATGACTATAGTAGGTCTGTGGTGGACTATAGTAATGCATTAACGATTCTTTGAATAATGAGCCGATTACAACCGTGAGAGTTGTATTAGAATGGATGTTGAGATTGAGTACCACTAATCGGGTCGTGGTGATGTATAATTTATCATTGATAGACTAATTAAGTCGGTTATCTACCTATTGAATATTTATTCCTTCTTATGAATATAGAGTCGTATTACTATACGAGGAAGGTTGCGATGCAAGCATAGAATTCTAATAACGATGATGTCTAGAATGAAATCCCAGATTCGATTTTCGATGTCGAGGGAGTTCCAAAGGTGACTGTTTATAAGCTCGAGCAAGAGCATGGGACCATAAAATGGTGGACGGAATAGTAGATATTCAGGAGCGTGAAATGCGATGCTATAATACTTGATGTTGATATATATACGTATATGTTTTGTTCTCCTATGACAAGCCTCTATAGTTCAGAGGTAGATTCCAAGCCAGATATCTTGTGGCAGTATATTTTTACATATTTATATATATATAGATATTGTTTTCAAAACTATTAATCAAATAAGGTTTATTCGATAACTTTATTTTTATTAATGAATATTACTTTGAATATTCATTCGAGGACTTATGACTCAGTTTATTTTATTTAATGAATATTATCTTGAATATTCATTCGAGGACTTATGACCTTGTTTATTCTATTTAATGAATATTATTTTGAATATTCATTCGAGGACTTATGACTCCGCTTATTTACTAAATAATATTCTTTATTTTATTAAAGAATAATGTTTCGATAATCTAACTTATTTTCGATTATTCAAATAAAGATCGTACTTCGTATAATTATACCTTTGGTTATTTCTTATTCATTTCAAGTATGAGTTTTAAAACTTCTACTTCAATTATTTTTATGAAGATTATCCTTTATGGGAATATTATTTAAATAATAATATTCAGATATTTTCTAATATATCGGGCCTGATTTATTTCATTAAATCAGCATTACTCCAAACATTCTTAAAAATGTTTTCGAGTCTTCAAAATGATTTTAAAAATTAGAGCGGATCCCAAAACTCATTTTTATATTTAAGATCTTCATTTCAAAGGGGATTTAAATACTCGCTCAAAACCTGAGGAATCCGGCTCTGTGGTGTATTTTATTTTCGCAATGAGGTTGCTGTTTTAATAAATAAATTGATTACTTACCCAACGTTCGGGAAGTAAGTCCATCTATTGAGTCGGCATAAGCAACATGGGCTCAGTGGGCGTCCATGAAAGTGTAAATGGCTCAGTGGGAGTCCATCAAATGCGTAAGTGGCTAAGTGGCAGTCCAACATAAGGTCCTATTGCGGCCAGGGTGATGACCAGTGGGGAATTCGTCCATCTACTAGTAGAAAAGGTTATTTATTGGTATCTTTTCCTGATCAGCAAGATATCAGGTTTATACCAAGGTTTTCTTCTTTCCAAATTCATTAGATATTATAACTCTGTTTATACTTTTCATAACAGAGGTTTCCAAGGAAAGTATGAGATATATATATTGGTGTATATATATATCGGGACTTAATGAAGTATCTCGTAACTTCATTTCTTTTGAATTATATTTCAAAGATTGAATCTATTCAAATCTTATCTTGTAGTCTCATCTATGTAATGAACTTTTGAAACTGATTATACCTTGAACGGTAGTAGTCCAAGTAGTATTCGGAAAAGATATAAGTATATTGGAGTACCTTATAACTTCATCTTTTCAACTTATATCTGGTTAATGATTATCTTATGCATGACAAAGATTTTCACAAAAATGTTGAGACAAGGTTAGATATATGAGATCACCTTGCAATGATATTTTTATACAGTTATAAACTGGAACTCTGTGTATATTATGCATGGAAGAGGACTTCCAAGATTTTGAAAAGTATATATACATATATACTGAATATTTTGTGACTTGGTCGCGTTAAGATATCAACTTGGTTCAATTCTTCTTGACCAAAACTTTCATGAGTACTATGAGAATGCTCATATATTGTTAATTATTATACATATTATTTTGGTGGGCTTGTTGCTCACCCTTGCTTTCTTCTTTCATCACACAACAACAGATAGACAAGATGAACAGGACCAAGCTCCCAATTCGTGAGCGGATAGGAAACATTCCCCAGTTTCCTGTAGGCGTTGATGCCGTTGTAGCTGAGGTAGGATCTACCAATAGGCTAGGCTTTCAACTTTTGATATACCAGACTTATGTATATTTATGAATTGTAAAAATGGCAAAGAATATGTAAATTATTCAGAAACCCTTTTTAAGGTGAAATGGTTTATAATTGTGGAATAAAATGACTTGTGTTATTTTGGTATTCATCTCTGAGACTATAACTTGTGGTGTGTGTGTGTGTATATTGTGGGGTCACAGTACGCAGTAGTTGGTTGACTGTTAAGATTAAGTATGGATAAGGGAAATGGAACTTGTGACAACCCGAATCCCCGACCCCAGATCGCAGTATGCAGTAGTTGGTTGACTTTTTTACTTCAATTTGGATCAATAAAATTCATGTCCTAATGTAGAGGATCTACATGTACTTAATTTTATGTTTAATCGTACAAATACCAAAATAAATAATATATCGAAGAGATCCTTTCAATCTTCCCCTTTTTGGTATTTACCACACAAACATAAAATTTAAGTTTTTCAAGTGTGTGCTTCTCTTTGGTGTATGCATGAGTTTTAAAAATATTTTTGCACATACAGTTTGTGGGACTAAGCTTGATTCTTCTCTCAGGATAATTCCTGTGAAAACCTTGTTATATTTATCATATATATATAAGCACAATGTTTTAACCAGCAACATCTAAGGTTTTGAAAAATTAGGAGGGGAAGAGGATCAAAAAGCATTATTAATATATGCATGGCTCAAATATTATGGTACATAGTAATTATGCATACATAATAAGAGAGTATTTATCAAATAGAATTTAGGGATCAAAGAGTATAATATAAACTTGGAGGTTGAGTACTCAATATGTTAGTAAGTATGCATACGAATTGTAAGCAATCAAGTTATGTTTGATTTAGAGTATGATCATACCATACTTGCATCCATTTTTCATATTACATCTTAGTCAAGTAATACTCAATATAAGGAGACATGCAAGAGACTTTAGAAACCAGTATTATGAATTTATATGACTCAAGCAGATAAGATTTGTTGAGTAACAATATGCATTTTATCGAATGATATTTCATTTGAGATAAAAAATATCTATTAATATAGGTTAAGGTTTTGTAAAAAAAATTTAAGTTACTTACTAGAAACCAGATTGTTATGCAAAACTTTTTATTATCAGAAATTATGATTGTGATAACAAAAATTCAGGTAATTTAGAATAATTGCATAGGATCAAATTCGGTGTTTTTACATAAAGAACAGAAGTACATAAATTAATCCTGATTTGAATTTGTATATATATATTTCCTTTGGTAGACCAGTTTCGTATGCATGTCATTTAGTTGACTGAAAATTAGTGTATAGTATGCCTTGTTTAAATTACAGAGAAATGATAAATTATAGGCTACACAACTTTTCATTCAGCATTATATGATACTTTCTAGTGTAGTACAGTTTAACAACTTATACAATCATCTGTTTTGACAACATAATTCCAATTACAAGATCAGATACTAATACAATCTAGTTGATTCAGTGTGCACATACTTTATACTTCTAGAATATAACCTATCAGTCTACCCAACATGCTTTTTACAGATTGGACAAGCTAATACATTCTAATGGATTTGACTGATACTAACTATGCTATTCTAGAATCGAATGCTACATAGATAGAAGGTAGAAGTTATACATGTTTTTGCTTTAACAGAGCAACCAAAAATATATCATTGGGGTTGGTTAAAAAAATAAAAACAAATAAAGTGTTATACCTTTCTCACCTGAGATCTTATGTTTGTAATACTTTGTCTTTGGACTTTAAGTTAGAAATACTTTTTGATTGGCACTGATGTTGGCTTTGAGTACTGGTTGGAGGTGAATAGAGATTGCATTCCTACATATGGTTAGATAGTATAAAAGTCCAAGTTAAGAGCATGGTTAGTGTGACTACAGTGATTTTAATCACAGTTCTGAACAAGTGTATATAAAAACAGTATCATGTTATAGATTCAACCAAGTTAGATTTCCATAGATGATCAATGAGACTAACAGGCTTAAGAATATTACAGCAATAAACATATCATAAGTATGTAATGGAAATAATCAACATGTCCCTGCATAAGTTGGTTAGTGACTTATAGCAGGCAAGAACTTAACAAGTCTGATCTTGTTTGCACCATTCAATAAATAAAATGCAGATTATATTACATTGAACAAAAGTGTTCATATCAATCAGTGTGGTTCACTGATTAAATAGAACAAAGTTTTGCACCTGTCTTAGAGATTACAAAGCATTAGGAGTGCATACACTCTATTAAGTTCAACCAAATTAAAACAGAGTTAAGATTACAATCATCAAACCAGAAATCCAAAAGTTCAATTCAAATTACACCAGCAGAAATACAACAGATCAGTCATAGATCAGCAAAAGGGGTGGAGAAGCAGCAACATGGCAAGGTACATAATCACTCAGTAGCAAGAACATCAACACAGATCATCCAATAACATTACCATCAGTATCACAAACATGGATTAAATCAGGCAGATTATCAATCAATTGATCTCTAACTCTCACACCTACTTCTTCTAACTCATGAATCATTGCAGTGTTCTCACTGAAAGGGACTTGATAATAATTGATAATTTCTTGATCAGACATGCAATTTGTTCCTAGTGTAGATGCATCTAGGTTTTCTAAATATGCAATCCTATATTTGCAAGATGCAGTGATACCCTCTACTTCTCCTTCCTTTTCCTTAACCTCATCATTTTCAGTTTTTACTCTCTTAAGTTCCATTTTTAGTTCATTAAACATGGCCTTGACAGACTCAAATTTAGAGAGAAAGACATCTTCATCTCTGATGAACTGAGGAATGAAAACAGGAGTGACCTCTTGAGGTTCACAGTGCATCAGGAGCACTTGTGGCCTAAAATGGTCATTGGTGATTTGAGAATCAGCCAGATTTGCAAAGATTTTAGGCATTGGAATGTTGCGAATTGTAAAGAAAGAAGTAATTAACATACAATATGGCATATAATTAACAAGATGAGCATTTATCATGTTCAAGAGAATGACATAGGAGATACTGAAATTGATTTTGTTATTAAAAAGCTTATGCATGATTTTCATATCAAAGAAGTCAAAATACTTGCTCTGATTAGGTTTAAGCATAACATTAGACCAAATGATGAGAGCAAGGTGTTGGAAAGTGCTAGTAAAGTGTTTAAATTAGATACCACAGTTGACATGACAGAGACCATCAGGCATATCAGATTTACAAAACATACCTACCATAACTTCAAATTCAGACTTGTTAAACATAAACAGAAAAAATATGTCCTCACATGGCAACTCACACAGATGAAGAGGTAAATGAAGTGCTTTATTGATGCTCTTGTTATTTACACAGATAACTTTCTTATTCACTGTAGTAGTGAAATGCAAGATGCCCTCTACCCCTTTAATTATGTTCATGTTGCAATAAAATTCCCCCATGAGATGAATGAAATACTATTTTCCTAGATTGTACATTAAACCATCCCATTTAACCCTTCTATTGATGAACTCCACTTCACCTTTAACATCCACACAAGTGTCAGTTTGGACATTTTTTATGTGTTCAAGAAACTTTTTTGAGTTTGATGGGTTAGATAGTTTTGGTGGTGGAGGTTTTGGTTTATTCATGTTTGGGCTAGGGTTAGGTTCTTGTCTGAGATTGGCTTTCCGGGCATAGACTTTTGGTTGGAAAGGTTTAGTTGGTCTAGGGTTAGGGGAATGAGGATTCTGAAATTTTCTGCTTTGGTAGAAAGTAATGGTGTGATTTTTGTATCCCTTTCTGAGTTGTCTAGGTGGAAAATGCCTTTTGTGATAGTGTTTGGGATGTGAAGATGGAACAGTTTTTATGGCTGATGTTTTGTGATGGTGAAACTGATTTTTCTCCATAATATGGATTTTCAATTAGTGGTCTGGGTTTGGGGTAATAAGGATTGGCATTTGGATTCATGTTGCAAGTGAAGTTGAGTAATGCAAGTGAACTGTGTTTGTGTGTGAATGCAGCAAATATAAACATAAGTATATATTCATGCACATAACACATAATTCAATATCAGTTAGAAAAATAATTTTCTGAAAAATAACTTTTACTGTTCATGAACAGTGATTTTCATTAAAAGCATTTTGCAAAGAGTTGATGTGCAGAGGCATGGTTTGCATAATTCCAGATCCTAGATATGTGTAAAATGCAGCTAAGGTATAAAGTTTGAGAGCTGACATATGCAAATAGTGATAAATAGTAGTAAAAAATACTGTTTACTATTGTTTAGAAGTACAAAAATTACACAAATTTGGAAGAATGTGTGACATAAAGGTGAAATGTTGCTCACTCTACCACATAGATCCTAGCAAGTGACAAACAAAGCATTTAAGAATGTTCAGTTTTGACAAAAGATTAATGCAGACAGATTGTCACCTTTTGAAATGAAATTAATTTTCTGAAAACTTTTGAGTTTAAATAAAGAATGTGACATTTATTTTATAAGACAATATGTTATTAATGAGATGCAAACAAGAGAATGCCATGCACATTTAACACAAAATAGTGTATGGACAATCAGTTTTCATTTAATTCAGATAGCATTCAAGATAACACAACACTCAGACCACTTATATCAAATATAACACTTTAAATGAGGTAGGTTAAAATAAAATGCCACCTAAAATTTCTAAGTGGCCATTAATCACAGCAGTGATCCAGATACAGGGATGCTCAAGGCTCCCCTGCCAGGTCTTACTGTGAGGGCTAGTGTGTGAGTGATTTTTTTTAACTTTTAATTAACTTATGCTCAAAAAATCATTGTACCAAGTCAAACTCATAAACAGAGTGTATAATATTAGAAGCATACATAGGTTCAAGTACACAGATAATTGTACCAGCAAGATGCAGTTCAAATAATCAAGTAATATTTCAGCAGTTGCTTAGATAATTAGAATAGTCTATATCAATGTCATTTGATAATCTTAATCATACAAAAATATATACCTTCTCACACATTCAGCAAAGATATAAACAATCCAATAAAGCCTTAATTAACTATTTATTATAACTGAACTAATGTTATTAGTAAGGCAGTATTAAAGCATTTATCAGATAGGCACATATAAACAGTAGTCACAAGACACAGACAAATCTAACACTAAAATAAAACCACAATGTTCATGCCTATATCAGTTGAGTCCTAGAAGTAAAGTGAATATTGATTACCAAGCAGCATATAAATCAAGAAATCTGACTTATCTTAGAAATTGATTTTAAATAAGACAGTTCTATTAAGCCTAATTAATTCCAGTGATTTATCAATTTTATACCATAAAATCATTTCAATTTTATCCCACATCAGTTGCTTCATTGGATTTAAGCAGATTTACTTTTCATGATTAAATTATACAGAAAGCACCGATATGTAATCTCAATTAAACTAAATCAACCATATTATCTTTTCACAATCATAATCAAGGAATTAGTTTGATTTAGGTGGAGTTCACACAAAATACATTCAAGCTTTTATGTCTTACACAGTATGCAAATAGCACATTCAATATAAAGATTAAGTCAAGCCTGTTAATTTACTTTAATACTATTTAGACCATTACAGAAAATCCAAGTAAGTGACTGACCAAAAAAACATGCACATTCTGTTGATTTCATATGTACTATCAGATTTCAACTTATACACTTAAGTAATTCAAATTTTTAACAGATTAAATCATCAAGCTCATAACATACAGCAATCAAGCATGCATCAGTTTAACTATCAAGGCTCTGGTTTCACAACATACTTCACAACACTCAATTGATCAATTATTTTCTTAACAGAGAGATTTTTCAAATAATCAAATCAACATATCATTCATACATCACTTTTTCAAAACTCAATTGTTCTTGATTAAACAAAAATAGATTAAACTCCAAATAAGGTACACACAACTTCAGATTTTAAATCAAATAGAGAACTTCATAGGAATCTCAGTATCATATTAGGGTTTATCAGCACCAATACAAAACACACAAAATTAGGGTCAATTTCTTACCTTTGTCTGTCACTTAGCCAAGTGGACAGATCTTACCTAGTTGACTCAGTCGCGGACTGAGTCAACCTCCGAGTTTTGCGAGCTCTAAGTCGCATGCAACCATTTTATCCATCCGTTTCATCGTATTTCATCTTTCTCCGTCTTCTCCTGTAATTAAACTCAAAGAAAACGTTAGGGTTTTTAGAATCAACCAAAAATATGAACATAAAAGTATTAGAATTAATTAATCTAATGTTCGATTTGATGATTTTCATTCGATTTATATATAAATCGTCGATTTTTATGATCGAAAATCGTTTTGATTTTAACCAATCCCAATACTAATTTTATAAAATCTATCAGATATTCGATGAATATATATATATATATGTATATAAGCATAGCTTTTCAAGACTTTATCGAGTATTATCGGTAAATGAAGGATTTTGATCGGAAAAAGTCTAGGGTTTCAGGTCTGAGAGACGACGAGAGCGGCGAGAGAGAGAGACAAAAAGATTAGGGTTTGAAGTGAGAGAGTTGTACTGTAGAAACACGGTTAAAGAATATATATTTTAAGAATTAAACGGCTAGGATTGATTTGATTTATGAATAAATGGCCAGGATTGTAGGGTTTAGGGTTTGGGCTTAAAAAATAAACATGTGCTGGGTTTTTTAATGGGCTGATATAAAAATAGATACATCTTTATAAATTTTTGTAGAAAAATATATGGGCCTGATATATTTATTTGATTTGGGCTGGTTAAAAAAGAAACAATTCAGAAAAGTAATTCTTTTATAAAACTATTTTTCAAAAATAGTCGGATTATTTTATCCTTATATATATATTTTGTAAAAAAAATTATATATTATAAAAATTATTTATATATATATTTTGGAAAACAAAAATAACATATATTAATATATATTTATTTGAAATTAAATATAAAAGAATAATTATATATATATATTCAATATCAAAATATATACAAATATAAATAACTGAAAATAATCTAATATTAATTTATATAAGAGTGACTTTTAAGTATTTTCTAAATCTCATGGAATAATAAATATTCACTCGATTAAGTTTATTTTCCCGGTTAATCTGGGCTATTAAAGTTATCTTAACCCGATCAATAAATTTCTTTATTGATGAATCTGAGTTTTAGACAAACTTAATAACTTGATCGGGAAAATTTCCTTATCGTTGAGATTTCTTTATAAGTTTCTTTATATAAGCCATTATTTCACAGATTCCAACATTCCTAAATCCAAACGGAGTTTAGTGAATCTTTCAGAATTTAATGGTTTTGTGAATATGTCAGCGAGATTGATTTCAGTATTAATATGAGTCATTTTTATATCGCCTTTATTGACATGATCACGTAAAAAATGATATCTCACATCTATATGTTTAGATCTAGAATGTAATACGGGATTCTTGCTAAGATCAATAGCACTCGTATTATCACACAGGATTGAGATCATATCAAATTTTATATTATAGTCAGCTAGTGTTTGCTTCATCCACAATATTTGAGCACAACACTTTGCAGCTGCTATATACTCAGCCTCGGTTGTTGAGAAGGATACAAAATTTTATTTCTTTGAAAACCAAGAAACTAATCATCCACCGAGAAACTGACAAGTACCACTAGTACTTTTTCTGTTGACTAGATCCCCGACATAGTCCGAGTCAGAAAAATATACTAAGTCAAATGGTATTCCTTTTGAATACCAAAGACCAACATTAGTGGTTCCTTTAAGATATCTCAATATCCTTTTTACCGCGGATAGATGAGATTCTTTTGGTGCTACTTGAAACCTAGAACACTTACAAACACTATATTGAATATCGGGATGACTTGCAGTTATATAGAGCAAGCTACCGATCATTCCTCGATATTTCTTTGTGTCTCCGGGAATTCCTTTTGGATCTTCCGTTAATTTATCGGATGTAGACATAGGAGTAGAGATGGGTTTGGCATTATCCATTTCGAATTTTTTCAACATCTCTTTACAATACATGGATTGAGAGATATGGATGCCTTCATTAGATTGCCTTATTTGCAATCACAAAAAGAAGTTTAATTCTCCCATCATACTCATCTCGAATTATTTACTCATATTTTCAGAGAATTCTTTACATAGTGCATCATTTGTTGAACCAAATATGATTTCATCTACGTATATTTGTACGAGCAATATATCATCTTTTTCTTTCCTCGTAAATAAGGTTTTATCGGCCGTTCCCATCTTAAATTTATTATCTAGTAGGAACTTGCTCAACCTTTCATACTATGCTTTTGGGGCTTGTTTTAAGCCAAATAGAGCTTTATATAATTTATAGACATAGTCGGGATGTGTTGTATCTTCAAACCCGGTAGGTTGTTTCACATATACTTCCTCTTCCAAAATCCCGTTAATGAATGCAGATTTCATATCCATTTGATAGACTTTGAAATTTTTATGACAAGTATAAGCCAATAGCATTCGAATTGATTCAATTCTTGCTACCGGTGCATATGTTTCATCAAAGTCTATACATTCCATTTGGGTATATCCTTGTGCAACCAATCTTGCTTTATTTCGAAGTACCGTTCTATTTTTGTCTAATTTATTTTGAAATACCCATTTTGTGCCAATTATGGAAGTCACCTGAGGTTTAGGGACAAGTTCCCACACTTTACTACGAGTAAATTGGAGCAATTCATCTTGCATAGAAGAAATCCAATCCTCATCTAATAAGGCATATTTCGCGGTCTTAGGCTCTATTTGAGATAGAAAGCTAAGATGATTTACAATGTTTTGAACTTGTGATCAATTTTGAACTCCCTTCTTAAAGTCTCCAAGCACATTATCCAGTGGATGACTTTTTATAGTGGGAATTGCTTTAGGAAGTTCATCTTCCTTTTCGTCCAATTCTAATGGATTTTTATGTACGGGAGTCCCGAGATCCATATTTTCGAATTGTCGAATAATCTTTTCAGTATCATCTTGTTCAACATTTTCTTGGTCAACAAGATCTTTATATTTCGCCGGTGGTTTACTTTCATCAAAAGCGACATTCATAGATTCTTCCACCACAAGCGATTTGAGGTTAAACACTCAGTAAGCTTTAATATTGTTCGACTATCCAAGAAATATACCTTCGTTTGATTTAGGATCAAACTTCGTAAGGTACTTTTTTGAATTTAATATGAAGCACTTGCTTCCGAATACTCAAAAGTAGCTTAGTTTCGGAGTTTTGCCAAAATATAGCTCGTAAGGAGTCTTTTGTTTTATAGGTCGCATCAAAACCTGATTAAGAATATGGCAAGCGGTTGACATAGCCTCGGCCCAAAAATATTTAGGTCGACGATATTCATTTAGCAATGTACTAGAAATTTCTTGGAGTGTTCTGTTTTTCCGTTCAACTACTCTAGTATGTGCTGTCAAACTTTACAGAATAAAGCTTATTCTGTCTTTCAATTTTTGACTTTAAATAACCTGCAGCACTATCTGTTAATCTGTCTTTCACTTGAAGTAGGAATAAAACATGTTCCAGTTCCTCAAAATACTTCAGTGGTATAGCATTCTGCCTGATATGGTATCAGAAATTTCTTCAGTGGAAATTTCTTCATCAAGTTCCAGATGTTCACCAGAACTTATCCTTTTACCAGTATCAGAACTTATTCTTCTCCCAGTATCAAAACTTGTTCCTTGACTTGTAATTCTAGCTTTACTTGATGAAAATCCTTTGCCTTGACCTTGACCTCTACCCTTATCAGAGTTTTCCTGGTCATCATTTCCATCATCCTTTCCCTTCAGTGTCTGAATAGATTTGCATTTGGACTTAATCACTTTCTCTCCTTTTTTGGCATCAGCAGGTAAAAGAAGAGAGACAAGCAATTCCACTGAGGATTGGATCTCATTGAGTTGAGTTTGCTGAGAAGGTTGATTATTTAAAATTTCATCAATCTGAGTTTGTTGCTTCTCCTGAGTTTTCTCAATGTAGGCAATTTTGGCAAAGGCTGGCTTGAAAAATCTGTTCTTTTCAAGTTTCACATTCATATCCTGCTGGATCAAGGTTTCTTGAATTTTATTCACCTTGGCATGAGTTGTTGAGTGTTGACCCTGAAGGTGCCTAGTACTCAATGCAGTAACTCTCAGCTGTGCCTTGAAATCATCATTTAACAGCATTTCATCAGCTTTTGCCAGATGCTCAGCAAGAATCTTTTCAGAAGGAACAAAACTAACTGTGCTCCATTCCTTAATCCACTCCTTTCCTCTAGGAGTTTCACTCCAAGGTACCGGTGCTTCCTTAACAAACTTCTTGATTAGATCAGCTTTATTACCTGTTTGTTGAGGTGCATGTCCAGATGGACCAGCTGCATCAGCATTTAGATTGGTAGCAGCTTCACTAGTAGTTTCCTCATTGGAAGCATCAGAACTTGTAGATCCTACAGTATCAGCATCCGCTGATAAAATAGAAGTATGGGAGGCTATAGAGGCTTCAACATCATCCTCTAAATTCTGATCTGCAGCCAGGTTCTGATCAACATCCAAAATTGGTGTTGTTGGTGGAGTGAGTTGAATTGGTGGAGCTTCCAAGTACAAAACCTCAGGCACAATCAAGTTATGAATATCAATTTCAGCACTTGTGTAACAACCCAAATCCGGGATCAAGATTTGGTGTCACGAAACAATCTTTACATAAAATAAAAGAATATTCAATTAACCCCTTTTATCCGGATCGTTTACAGGTTATGGTATGAAACAAGAATCTAATCTTCTACAACTTCCAACAACTAAAATAAAAATATAAATACCTTTGAACTAATGCTCGCATCATATTCTTTTAACTTCTTCAACCTCTCGCGGCGGAGATTTCTCGAACTTCTGATGTCTATCTAAGCTATTCATTTTTATCATCATCTGTTTCTGGCAGAAATAAGAATTGACAAACCAAGAGTGAGCCAAAAATGCCCAACAAGTATATATTTTGAGTTTCAAACATTAATATCAAAGAAAACTTCGGGACAAAATCTCAAAACAATTTTAAATAATTCGATTTTGAATGAGTGGAGCGAATAAACGTTGGCTGTCACCAGCCTTTAACTATAAATTTAAAATCGACAAGCGATTCCCGATTCATCTCTTGAATCAGGGTTTTGTCCGGTTTTGGAATCATAAAACTATGCGAGAGAGAATGTCGTTAATGGCGATCAACAACAAATTAGACTGGACACTAGTTCGTGTCACACCCCCAACTTAACAAACAAAATAAATATAACTATTACAATATTTAGAAGAAAGTAAACATAACTGAATCCAAGATCTTACAGTTTAGGGTTTGGAACTGCCCAACACTACCATCTATTACAACTGATTTTAATATCGAGTCCTCACACAAAACTATCTCTTATTCTACCAGAGCTCGGACATACGTATCAGTGTCACAGGTCTTACGTGTTGGCTGCTTGAATCTAACCATAGCTGCTAGCTGTAATATCAGGGTAAAGCAAGGAGTGAGCCAAATGCTCAACAAGTGCTAAACAATACGATACAAAACATAAATCGAGATATATACTAAAGAATGACAATGTGAAGATATAATTGATAATAATCAGAGATGAAATTTTTGGGTGATGGCATCATTTGCTTGTATCAACACATTTTCAAAATCATATCTAAATCAAAATCATTTTATGACGCTACGGATTACAGCCGGTGATCAGCCGCGAAGTAATCCCAAACCTCGCTGGGTTCTAAAACATTAATGGGATCTCTAGGCAACTTTTAAGCCTACAATATAAGTGTGGAAAGGACTCGCGTCTCAGTCCAGATCCACTATTCAAAGAAAACATTTATCCCCCTTTGGGACTGAAAATCCACATTTTAATCATTTCAAAAACTGATGCCGATTTATAAAAAAATCTCTTAAGTAGTAAACATTTTTATCAAGGGATTATAGATCAACTTGAAACACTGGAAATATGTCACAAAATCTCAAGGCCATGATCCACTAGACTTTACTCTATTAGGGTAACTGAAAGGTTTCCATATACAAGAACTTGGACAAGGAAATTTAGCAAGGCTATTGGATATTATGAAAGAGTAATGCCAAACTAGGCTTAAAACAATGGTTTTTGACAAGGTACAAGTGCTAGAACATCAAGAAGATAAGCTTCATGAATACTAAGGGTGTTAAGGTATGAATAAATGATCTTTAGCTCAAGGTATATCAGGATTGTCAAACTTTAAGGTAAGAAAGAGGGGTATCAATCAATTATGGACAACTTTGATGAATATCTGGCTTTTAGGTATCAAGGTAAAGTTTCTATAGGGGTTCAAGCATTAGGGTGAGATATCAATACTTTAGGAATCATTAGCATGTTAATCAAGAGGATCAATCAAGTATTATAACAACTCTTTATTTTATCATGGCATTCCAATTACTTTAATATACTAACGTGATAGGACCTTTAATCTACTTGCAATACGTACTTGAGGGTTCATTGCATTTCTATATAATTCAAAAATAGACTTAAGAATCACTTGGTTCAAGTATAACAAAATGACTCAGGATAATCGCATCAATATATATGAACTAATTGTTACACATTTGCAGTGAGTATAAAAGACAGGTTGAATCACTTGCCTTGAGAAAGGCTGGTCTGGTCTGGCTGGTAGGAGCAACTGGAAGCTTCACTCGACCTTTATGGCAAGTTTACCCTCGTCTCGAGATCCTACATAAATAATAATAATCCTCATTATAATATAATCTCACCAACTTAACCTATTTACAACATAAATGGCACTTAGGCCTATATGCACGCAATTTATATTCACCTTATAAATATAATTGTACACATAGCCACATATACTCATATATCATATTTTAATACCAAATAATATCACACACACCAAAATGCAACACTAGGCTTGGATGATCTCGATCCCCAACTTAAGTCACTTGGTCGCTAAACTAGACAAAGTTTCCAAATTTTGGCTTCCTTACTCAATGTGCCTTTACTTAACTATCCAAAACCTATTGACCCTCACTTGGGCCTTTTACTCTACTGGATTTATAATATCTTGCAACCATAGTGGTCAACCTAGATCTCACTCCTAAGTGTTCTAAAACTATGTGATAAGTGAAAGTGCTCACTGGAGTAAATTTCAGAATGACATCTATGGTTTTCTTGAGTGCATTAGACACTCTTAAACTACAAGTTTACCTCCAAAACTTTTACACTAGACTCTTCTGACCATAAGGCATCTCCCAAAATTTATGTGGCTCAAAGGCCTAGCTTGGGCCTCCTTGGGTCTCCTTGGGCCTAAGCTTAAAGTCCATGGTTCCCCTATTTTTCTGGACAGAAAACGCCCTGACTTGAATTAACTTGTGACACATGGTTCTAACTCAAATCCTATGAACTATGGCTGGAACAACTCCTCTGACACTCCCTCTAACTAAGTCTCAACAGGGCCTAATGAGGGCCTACCCATGACATGGTCAAAACTTCCTATTTCTAAGTTGCAACAAAATTATCCCCTGGTGGACAGATTTTATGATTTCACTTGTGCACCTATCCAAACGACATATAAACCTTCAACAAACACCTAAAACCTTTTATATACTCCTAATTCTAGCTTCTGGTGGCTTGGGCCTCAAAGTGCACAATAAATGCTCATTCAAAACTTCCCCATAAACTAGTGCATCAAATCTGGAAAAATTCAAACACTAACTAATCCCTTTCCACCTTAACTCCCACTTAATAGCCAAGCATCCAACTCTTTCCAAAGCAAACCTAGTGTCTTAATGTCCTAAAATAGTGCCTCAACAGAAGGGGAGATCATTCATGCCCAAGAATCAATAACATGCAACTAAAAATATAACATGCAACTCATGGAAATCACATAACAAGATTTCGGCTAGGCATAAAGTTTAAATGCTTGCAAATTCGGCTTGTACCTATTACTCATCCTTAATAATCATGAAATATATCTTCTTTTAACTATTAATAAGAAATTTATCATGGAAACTGTTGTGCATATGTTGTGTACTTGATGATTTCATAAACAAAATATCTAAGTAGATTTTACTTAGTGAAATGATGTAGCACTCGACGGATAAGAATTATAGTCCCAACGGATAACTCATTATAGTCCCGACGGATAATTAACTTATTATCCATCGAGTGAGTAGATTATGTAATAATAAGTTTGTAGCACAGTTATGTATGCACCTTTGTATAGAATCTGTAGTAGCATATAAGTCATGTTGACTTTAACTAGATATGCAGAATAGGTTGATTAATTGTACATAAACGATGTCTTGTAATTCTGCATAAGTGAAATAGAGTCAAGTGCCAAAATAGCTACCGACGGATGATTAACAAAGCCATCGACGGATGATCAAATGACTATGAACGGATGTTTAATATAGCAGTCAACGGATGATCAATTAAATCATTAATGGATGTTCTGAAAGTCGACGGATGATCAGATGAAGAATTCAAACAGCAGTTGAACAGTGAAAGCTGACACACAGCCGTCGAGATGTATACAAACACACTGTGGAAGCCCATTAACTGGGTAATAGAGGACAAAAAGCAACAAAGCTTAAGACTGTTAGATTTTATATTTGTTCAGTCTTTTTGACTTTGTAATCTTGGTATTATATAAACCAAGAGAGTAGCAAATAGAAAAAAAACTGAGATAGCTGAGAAACATAAAAATAGAGAAATCTTTGTAAGCAGAATCTTTAGCATTTCCTGTATTCTCAGTAGTTCCATTTGTAAGCAGCTGTGAGCATTTCTGCACACAGAGTCCTCTCGATATATTATATATATATCTCTGGTGGACTTGTTTAAATCCACCATAAAGTTTTTAAAGACTCTTGTTTTTAATTACTTATGTTTTGATTCAATTAAGTTCACATTCCGCATTGTGCTAATCAAAACAAACATATTTATAATTGAGTTGAACATTTTTATTTCGAGAAAAAGGTTCAAGAATTCCATTCAACCCCCCTTCTGTAATTCTTGCTATATTGTTAAGGGACTAACAATTGGTATCAGAGCAAGCTCTTAATCTACAAAGAGTTTAAAGATCAAAACAATTCAGCAAGATGAACAAGAAAGATATTGGAGTCAAGATTCCTTTTCTTGATAAAGATAATTACCATCATTGGAAGGTAAAGATGCATCTTCATATGCTTTCTGAAGATGAGGCCTATGTGGACTGCATAGAAAGAGGCCCTCATGTTCCAATGAGAGCTGCAACAGGAAACAAGCCATCTATTTCAAAGCCAAGGCATGAATGGTCTGATCCTGACATTGACCAAGTCAGGAAAGATAAAAAGGCCATGAACATTCTGTTCAATGGTGTTGATGCAGACATGTTTGATAACATCATCAACTGCAAAACTGCCAAGGAAGTTTGGGACACAATACAGATAATTTGCGATGGCACTGAGCAAGTAAGAGAAAATAAAATGCAGCTCCTGATTCAGCAATATGAGCATTTTCACAATGAAGAAAGTGAGTCACTCACTGACATTTTTCGTAGATTCCAAAAACTACTAAATGCTCTTAAGTTGCATGGAAGAGTCTATCAGACTAAAGACTCCAATCTGAAATTTCTCAGATCTCTTCCAAAGGAATGGAAACCAATGACAGTCTCATTGAGAAACTCACAAGATTATAAGGAGTTTACTTTGGAGAGACTGTATGGCATTCTGAAGACCTATGAGCTTGAGATAGAGCAGGATGAAAGAATGGAGAGAAGAAAGAAGAAAGGAGGATCCATTGCACTAGTTGCTGATCTGGAAAAGGAGAAGGAAGTGAAGATGGAAGCTATAGAATCAACTTCAAAGGTCTGTGAGAATAAGGGTAAGGGGCTAGCTGCAGAAAGTGAAGATTCATTGAGCCAAGATGACATGGAGGACATTGATGAGCACCTAGCATTTCTTTCAAGAAGATTTGCCAAGCTCAAGTTCAAGAAGAACTTTGGAGCAGCCATGCCAAATAGAAACATGGTGGATAAGTCAAAATTCAAATGTTTCAAATGTGGCTTGGCAGGGCATTTTGCAAATGAGTGTCGAAAGTCAGATTCCAGTAAGAAAAGGTTTGAGTCTGTGGATTATAAGCAAAAATACTTTGATCTACTCAAACAAAAGGAAAGGGCTTTTATTACACAAGAGAATGACTGGGCAGCTGATGGTTTGGATGAAGATGAAGATGTTAGCTATGTCAATCTAGCCCTAATGGCCAAGTCTGATGAAACAGAGACAAGTTCCTCAAGCAATCAGGTAATCACTACAAACCTTGCACATTTATCTAAAGCTGAGTGTAATGATGCAATAAATGACATGTCTACAGAATTGTATCATTTGCGTGTTACACTTAAGTCTCTCACTAAAGAAAATGCTAAAATCAAAGAAAACAACTTGTTTTTAAGTGAAAGGAATAATGTGCTTGAGTCTCAGTTTGTTGAGTTTGAGAAACTAAAAATTGAGTGTAAGATTTGCCAAGGAGGAATTAACTGAGTCCTTGAAAAAGGAAGAAATTTTGAAGAAGCAGCTCGAGCGTGAACAAGAGGTGATTAAAGCATGGAAAACATCCAGGGATGTTCATGCTCAAATCACTAAAGTTCAAGGAATTGAGTCTTTTTGTGATGAAGCCTGGAAAAAGAATAAAGAGAAACTAGAACCTATTTTGTTAGATGGGTTGCTGACAGATGTAGACTCGACGGATGATAAGGACTATCCGTCGGATAACAAAAAGTGTTATCCGTCGAATGATAAAAATCCTCATCCGTCGGCTGTAAGCAAACCCATTAGCAAAGCCAAATTAATCAAGCTAAATGATAAGTATGGGTCTGTTTCCAAGAACTTTGTTTCAGGAGAGTCAAGTCAAGCTAAGAAAGGGAAAAGGCTAATGTTTATCACATGACTGTCAAACAGTTAAGTGACAGACTTGAGAAAATAGAGGTAAAAACAGATACTAAAAAGAAAAACAATAGGAATGGTAAAGTAGTGATTAACAAACACAATAATTACACACCTGATAAATATGCCCCTAGAAAATTATGTGTCAAGTGTGGTAGTGTAAATCATTTGTCTGTTAATTGCAAATCTGCCATGCCTACTCCCATGTATGTTCAGCCTCAATTTCCTAACATGAATGTCATGCCTCCCATGCCTGTTAATGTTATGCCTACATAGAACATGAATGCACAGTTTGCTAATATATCATTTGCACCTAATCCATATTATGCTACATACAATATGTCTCAAATGCCATTTAGCATGCCTTACTGGAATAACATGTTTGCACCAAGCATGTCATTTCCTGTTAGCCATAATATGGATGATAATTCTGTTGCATTAAATGGTTTCAAAGGCCCAACCCAAATGACTAAGGAAGAATCTGAAATTCCTAAGTCAAATGAGTTAAGACCTAAGAAACAAAAGAAGAAAGCTAACAAGGCAGGACCCAAGGAAACTTGGGTACCAAAATCAACTTGATTTGATTTTGATGTGTGCAGGGAAACAGAAAGAATCTCTGGTACTTGGATAGTGGCTGTTCAAGACACATGACTGGTGATTCTACCCTGCTCACAGAGTTTAAGGAGAGAGCTGGCCCAAGTATTACTTTTGGAGATGACAGCAAAGGTTATACTGTGGGATATGGCTTGATTTCAAAGGACAATGTCATCATTGAAGAGGTTGCCTTAGTGGATGGTCTCAAACAGAATCTGTTGAGTATCAGCCAGCTTTGTGACAAAGGCAACTCAGTAACCTTCAACAAAGAAGCCTATGTTGTGACTAACAATCAAAACAACAAAGTGGTTCTCACTGGTGTGAGAAGAGGAAATGTGTACCTAGCTGACTTCAACTCAACTAAAGCAGAATTTGTAACTTGTCTTCTCAATAAACCAAGTCAAGATGAAAGTTGGCTATGGCACAAGAAGCTATCCCATTTAAACTTCAAGACCATGAATGAGCTGGTAAAGAAAGAACTAGTAAGAGGCATTCCTCTAGTGGAGTTTACAAAGGATGGACTGTGTGATGCCTGCCAAAAAGGGAAGCAGATCAAAGCATCATTCTGGAAGAAACTTGATTCAGCAATTGAAGAGCCTCTGCAACTGCTTCACATGGATTTATTTGGACCAGTCAATGTATTGTCAATTACAAAGAAAAGATTTTGCCTAGTAATTGTAGATGATTTCTCAAAGTTCTCTTGGACATATTTCCTAAAGTCTAAAGATGAGGCTAGTGAAATCATCATCAATCACATAAGGCAGTTAACAATCATCCTGATTTCAAAGTTAGAAGAATCAGGAGTGACAATGGAACTGAGTTCAAGAACTATGTCCTGAGAGCATTTTGTGAGGAAAATGGGATCTTGCATGAGTCTTCAGCAGCAAGGACTCCACAACAGAATGGAGTAGTGGAAAGAAAGAACAGATCTCTTAATGAAGCTTCAAGGACAATGCTTGAAGAATCAAAATTACCAACATATTTCTGGGCTGAAGCTGTAAACACTGCATGCTACACTCATAACATCTCTCTGATTAATCAAGCAAGATGCATGACTCCTTATCAATTGTTCAAGAACAAGAAGCCAACTCTAAACTTTCTTCATGTCTTTGGTTGTAAATGCTATATTCTGAGAAATCAAACTGATCAAAATGGGAAGTTTGATGCTAAAGAAGATGAAGGAATTTTAGTTGGATATGCTGTTGGTAAAGCATATAGAGTCTACAATCTAAGAACCAACATTATTGTGGAATCTATACATGTTGTGTTTGATGATAAAAAGATTGAAGGACTGAAAGATGGAGATTACCATGAGAGCCTCAAATTCGACAATGTTAAGATGGTCAGTGATGGAAGTGATGATGAGAGTGATCAAGAAACAGTGTCTAAGGATAATGCAGACAAATCTACCACCAATGAAGCACAAAACTCAACATCCGTCGAGTTACAAAATGCTTCATCCGTCGGAAGGCAATCTGTGTTATCCGTCGGTAGACAACCTGCCTCATCCGTCGGTACTCAAAATTCACCATCTGTCGGGTTATCAAAAGGAGCAGGAAGTCAAGGTAGATCACTAATAGAAAGTACCCCTTTCTCAAATCAAAGATCCACAAACTCAGGGGGAGTTTCTAGCAATCAAAACTCAATCACACATCAAGACAACATTGAGGTCTCTTCATCTAGAGCTAATCTACCTCAACCAAGGAAATGGACAAAAGATCACCCCTTTGAACTGATTATTGGTGATGTTTCTTCTAGAGTTCAAACAAGAAGAGCAACTCAGGAAGAATGTCTATACATCAGCTTTCTGTCAAAGGAAGAACCAAAGAAGGTAGAAAAAGCGTTGTTAGATCCAAGCCTAAAGGAATAAAGTTTGAAAGCTGGTACCCAAGCCTAAAGGAAAGAATCCAATAGACACCAAATGGGTATTCAGAAACAAGATGGATGAAAATGGCATAGTAGTAAGGAACAAAGCCAGATTGGTTGCTAAAGGCTATTGCCAGCAAGAAGGAATAGATTTTGATGAAACTTTTGCTCCTGTTGCAAGACTTGAAGCCATCAGAATCTTCTTAGCCTATGCAGCCCATGCCAATTTCAAGGTCTATCAAATGGATGTCAAAAGTGCCTTTCTGAATGGAGATTTGGAGGAAGAAGTGTATGTTAGTCAACCTCCTGGCTTTGAAGATCCAAATTTTCCAGAGTATGTCTATTATCAACTGAAAGCACTTTATGGACTGAAGCAAGCACCTAGAGCCTGGTATGACACTTTATCAAAGTTCCTTTTGGAAAATCATTTTATAAGAGGTACTGTAGATAAAACTTTATTTTTGAGAAATGTTAATGGCTCTAGCATACTTGTTCAAATTTATGTAGATGATATTATTTTTGGCTCTACAGATGAGAAACTTTGTAAAAAGTTTGCCAAACTGATGCAGAGTAAGTATGAAATGAGTATGATGGGAGAGCTAACTTACTTTCTTGGTTTACAAGTTAAGCAAGTTAGTGATGGAATATTCATTAGTCAAACTAAATATATTTTTAATCTTTTACAGAAGTTTGATCTAATGGATTGCACATCTGCAAAAACTCCCATGGCCACTGCAACTAAGCTTAAATTAAACACTACTGAAAAGTCTGTGGATATTTCAAGCTATAGAGGCATGGTTGGCTCACTTCTGTACTTAACAGCTAGTAGGCCAGATATAATGTTTGCTACATGTTTATGTGCTAGATTTCAGGCTGATCCTAGAGAATCTCACTTGATAGCTATTAAGAGAATTTTCAGATATCTCAAGGGAACACCAAAACTTGGCATTTGGTACCCTAGAGATTCTGGTTTTGATCTAACAGGTTATTCAGATGTAGATTATGCAGGGTGCAGAATTGATCGAAAGAGCACAATAGGAACCTGTCAATTTTTAGGAGACAAGCTTGTGTCCTGGTTCAGTAAAAAGCAAAATTCAGTTTCTACTTCTACAGCTGAAGCTGAATATATTGCTGCTGGCAGTTGCTGTGCACAGATTTTATGGATGAAAAATCAATTGCTAGACTATGGTTTGCAAGTTGAAAGGATTCCTATTTTCTGTGATAACACAAGTGCAATTGCCATCACTGAAAATCCAGTGCAACATTCAAGGACAAAGCACATAGACATCAAGTACCATTTCATAAGGGAACATGTAATGAATGGTACTGTAGAGTTACATTTTGTTCCAAGTGAGAAGCAACTTGCAGATAATTAACTTATTATCCATCGAGTGAGTAGCTTATTGTTGTGCATATGTTGTGTACTTGATGATTTCATAAACAAAAAATCGAAGTAGATTTACTTAGTGAAATGATGTAGCACTCGACGGATAAGAATTATAGTCCCGACGGATAACTCATTATAGTCCCGACAGATAATTAACTTATTATCCATCGAGTGAGTAGCTTATGTAATAATAAGTTTGTAGCACAGTTATGTATGCACCTTTGTATAGAATCTGTAGTAGCATATAAGTCATGTTGACTTTAACTAGATATGCATAATAGGTTGATTAATTGTACATAAACGATGTCTTGTAATTCTGCATAAGTGAAATAGAGTCAAGTGCCAAAATAGCTATCGACGGATGATTAACAAAGCCATCGACGGATGATCAAATGACTATCAACGGATGTTTAATATAGCAGTCGACGGATGATCAATTAAATCATCAACGGATGTTCTGAAAGTCGACAGATGATCATATGAAGAATTCAAACAACAGTTGAACAGTGAAAGCTGACACACAGCCGTCGAGATGTATACAAACACACTGTGGAAGCCCATTAACTGGGTAATAGAGGACGAAAAGCAGCAAAGCTTAAGACAGTTAGATTTTATATTTGTTTAGTCTTTTTGACTTTGTAATCTTGGTATTATATAAACCAAGAGAGTAGCAAATAGAAAAAAAACTGAGATAGCTGAGAAACACAAAAACAGAGAAATCTTTGTAAGCAGAATCTTTAGCATTTCCTGAATTCTCAGTAGTTCCATTTGTAAGCAGTTGTGAGCATTTCTGCACATAGAGTCCTCTCGATATATTATATATATATATCTCTGGTGGACTTGTTTAAATCTACCAGAAAGTTTTTAAAGACTCTTGTTTTTAATTACTTATATTTTGATTCAATTAAGTTCACATTCCGCATTGTGCTAATCAAAACAAATATATTTATAATTGAGTTGAACATTTTTATTTCGAGAAAAAGGTTCAAGAATTTCATTCAACCCCCCTTCTGTAATTCTTGCTATATTGTTAAGGGACTAACAGAAACAATCTATTTTAAGCACACATATTTCGAATTTATAGATTTTTAGACATAGCAACATGATTTCAAAAAGAGTAGCATGAAAAGCATGGTTGATCATCATTTTAATGTCTTAAAACTAGCATGCATGGCTAAACATAAATATATAATAAAATTTCAGTAGCATGCAAAGGATTTTAAAGCATGATATCTCCATAAAACACTTAGTTAGCATATATATAAAATATATCTCATTGAGAGCTCTTGAATTCACAAGAATCAAGAGTTTCTCTTTGGAGATCACATAAGAACTACACATGCATCCATGGAACTTCAACTTCCAAGTCACAAAACTCTTGGAAAGTATATAAGATGAATGTAGGTAGAAGATTTAGACTTGGGAAGATGAAGAATGAAATGAAATGTTAGGTCACACTATCACTGTAGAGGGGGTGAATACAGTGTTTATTACAATCAAATCGAACTTCAAGAACTTAAATAACAGAAAACAAACTTTATTGAAACAATAAACTCTGTTACAATCTGGAACTGTTATCTCTCAGTGATGAACAAAATATCACGAGAGCTGCTAGGGTTAAGTTTATAATATTCTCGATTATGATAACTCATATAGTGTAAACCCTATGTCTGTGTTTATATATTACACAGTTACAAGATAATCGCTAATTGATATGGAATATAATTCTGCTTCCTAATATATATCAATCAGATATCTTTTCTTCCAAGTATTCCATTCTTTATGGAATTCCTTCTTCATGCATATCTCTTCTTATGTTTATCTTGATCTTCTTAACTTTAATCAGCTGCTGTCCTTATCTGATCGTCCTTCAGCACTTAAGTTCTGATATCTATCTCCTGATGCTTATCTCCTGATAACATACGTACTGATATCTCTTAAGTCCTGATGTCCAGTATAAGTACTGATCAGTTAAGTACTGATTTGTCCTGTTCAAATAAGATCTGAAATCTAAACATAAAACATATTAGCCATGACATTATCAAATATATCTAACAATCTCCCCCAACTTGTAAATTAGCAAAATATACAAGTTTAACAGATATTTGATGATGTCAAAAACATTAAGTACAAATGCATGAGAATTAGACAAGATAACTACAACTTACAGTCCTTAAAGCTTTTACCAATTCAACTTCTGATAACAACTTTAGTCTGTATACACATCAGAATTTAAGCAGTTGTAGATCTTCGACTTGGCTTCATCATTTTCTGATCTCTCTGATGTCAGGAGTTGTTCTGAGATAATTCTTCAACAAACATTTCTCAGCATATCTAAGTTCATCAATCATTCTCCGTTTGACATCTTTAAGCTCGGCAGTATCTTCACCAGTTTGAAATATTGCAGCTCTGAGATCATTAATCTTTGCTTTTCTCAACTCCTGATCTATTCTTATGACATAGGCTTTGTCAGACTCTAGATTAAACTCAAGCCCCTTAATACCAAGATATGTCCTGATCTATGCAGTATTAGGCTTCATATCAACAATATCACCATTGTGATTTCTGTACTTTGGAATATATATACTGTCAGACTTAACAGAATAAAGTCTTTTCTGTCTCTGAATCTGTTCTTTCAAATAATTTACAGCAGTCCCTGTCAATCTGTCATCCACTTGAAGTAAGAATAATACATGCTCCAATTCTTCAAAATACTTCAATGGAATGGCATTTTGTCTTATATGATATACCCTACCATCTGTCATGAAATACAACAAGATGTGTTCCTTCAAGTAGGTATGGTAAACCATTTGTACAGATTCCAGTTGATTCAATCTTTCAGGAGTTGCTCCAATACCTGGTTCACTCAAGGAAGTTGGATCATTGGTAGTGTTATGTACTCTTCTTTCATCAGCACTTCCCAATCCAGTTTTATCTCTTGCTTCCTTTCCAGTAACTACTCTAGCTTCAAAACGACTTGCAGTAGTCTTCAAAGGTTGAGTTTGTTTTGCTTTAGTAAATCCTGGTAGGAGTGTTTTTTATCTTCCTTCTGATATCAAGTTAACTTGAGCTGTGTCAGAGGTTACTTGCTTCTTTTGAATATCAGAACTTTTAATTTCTTGACTCTGAACAACTTGAGCCATGTCAGAGGTTGTTTTAAGAACTTTTCTTGAAGTCAGAGCAAGATTATCTTTGTCATCAGTAATTTCTTCATCTCCAGGAGGTACATAAACTTTAACAGGTTCACCAACCTTTTCTTTACCCTTGGATCTTGGATCTATCTTTGGTTGTGATTTAGCAAATGTTGCTTCAGTTTGTGCCTTTTCTTTAATCACAATACCTTTCAGTTTTGGAAGTGACTTTTTACCAGAAGCTTCAGATTTAGATGTGGCTTTCTTTGATTTAAGTCTAGCTTCTTCTTCCTTTAAACTTTCTAAGTCCATTCCTGGATTTTCTTGAAGAAATAACTGTCTTGACATTTCTTCATCAAGATCTAGAAGTTCATCAGAATTTATTCTTTTACCAGTATCAGAACTTAATTTCTTCCCAGTATCAGAACTTATCCTGTGACTTGCAATTTCAGCATTTCTTGATGAGAATCTTTTACCTTGACTATGACCTCCACCCATTCCAGAGTTTCCTTGGTCATCTTTTTCATCATCCTTTCCTTGCAGTGTCTTGTCATCCTTGCATTTGGACTTAATTACTTTCTCCCCCTTTTTGGCATCAACAGGAAGTAGAAGAGAGATAAGCAATTCCACTGAAGATTGGATTTCAGTCAATTGTGATTGCTGAGAAGCTTGATTATGCAGAATTTGATCAATCTGTGCTTGTTGACGATCTTGAGTCTTCTCAATATAAGCAATCCTGTCAATAGAAGGTTGAAAGAACTTTTTCTTATCAAGTTTCCAAACTTGTTCCTGCTTGATTAAGTTCTCCTGAATCTGGTGTATGTCTGCATGAGTGGTTGAATGAAGACCTTGGAGATGTTTAGTACTCAATGCAGTGACACGAAGCTGGGTTTTGAAATCATCAGAATTTAACATTTCATCAGCTTTAGTCAAGTGCTCAGTAAGATGTAACGCAGATGGAATACATGAAACTGAGTTCCATTCCTTAGTCCACTCCTGACCTGCAGGAGTTTCACTCCAAGGCACTGGTGGTTCCTCTGTAACAAACTTCTTTACTTGTTCAGACTTAGAAAGAGGAATATGTCCTGAAGGACCTGCTGCATCAGTATCTGCAGTTGGAGCAGCATCACCAGTATCTCCAGCATGTGCAGCATCAGAACTTATAGAATCAGTATCATCTGATATAATAGCAGTGTGAGTAGCAATGGAGACTTCAGCATCCTCTAATTGCTGATCTGATGCTAAGTTCTGATCAACAGCCATATCCTGATGCTCACCTAAAGTCTGATCATCAGTGTCTAGATGCAGAGAAGGTGACTTAGATAATTCCGGAGTTTGAATAGCATCAGTAACAGGTGTTGGAAAAAGATTTGTTGCTGTTGGAGCTTCTAAGAGAATTACTCCAGGCACACCTAAGTACTGATCAGCATTATCAGTACTTGTGCCGTGATTACCAAGAGACACAGAAGGGGAATTAGCCTTGTCAGATACTGTTTCCTGAGATGGAGTGGATGGAGAAGAAGTAACTGGATCAAATTCTTTTTCTTGTGAGATCAGAGATTCCTGATCCCCTTCCTTAGCTGCTTCCTCCTCATCAGCTGAAACTGGCCTTTGTGCCCTCTGTTTCTTGTATTTCTTGTTTGATTTGGATTCTTTTGGAGTTTCAGGAACAGTCATTCGTCTAAGCCTTTTGAGAAGCTTAGAACCCCTAACATCAGAATCCTTCTGAGAAGTTGCTTTCTCAGCTTCATTTACCACAGGTTCTGAAGAAAGAATCTGTTCCTCAGAATCTGATTCATCTCTCAAAGTAATCCTCCTCTTCTTCTGAGGTGTTTGAGAAATAGTCTTTGTTCTCTTTGACTTAGAAGATGTAGGCTTCACATAGGACTTGAGATATGTTCTGAGAGATGGTTGAGAGGTTTGAGGTGGCTGAGTAGAGGTGGTAGGTGCTGATGAACCAGGTTCTGATGTTTGAACATCAGGATAAAGTGCAGTGTACTTCACAGGATCATAGGTGATTAAGGCTTGTTTGACAGATAAAGGTATTAAGAGGGGTCTTAACACAGCCTTTTTATTATCAGAAGATAACAAATCAGTAAAAGCTCTCTTAGCTATTCTGAAAGATGGAATTAGATCACCAAAATTTTGGGGCTGATTACAACAAAAACTATAAATAAGCTGACAAAATCTTGCAAAATATACAGTATTGCGATCTTCTGTCATCCTATCCCCAATAAAACCTAAGACTGCTCGTGCATAATCAAAATCAGTGTGATTTAGAAGTGCATACCCGATTTGTTGGCTGAATATGGGAATTGCATCAAAATTTGAACATTTGTTGGCGAAAGCTTTGGTAATGCAATCAAAGAAGAAACTCCATTCCCTCCTTATGAAAGATCTCTTCAACTGTCCAAGCTTGGTCAATGTTCCTTCATATCCCAGACTAACCATCATGTTTTGAAGAACTGAGTCATCAACAGTAGAATAAACACAGTCCTCAGGTAGCTGTAATGCCTGTCTAACTGTAGACAAAGTCATAACATACTCATTTTCCCCTGATGAAAATATTATACTTGGGGACCCTTGAGCACCACCATTGTCATATACTCCACTCCTCCAAAACTCCAGTACTTGAACTCCAGAAATGGATGTAGGCTCAGTTAGAGCAAACCCAATATCAGAACTAGTGAGAAAGTCCTGAATGAAATGAAGTTCAGAGGGTGCCTCTGTAGTGTTGAGTATCGCAGAGAAGTTATTAGGAACAAACTTTGCTCCATCAAAGAGAATGTCCTTGGGTGCCATTATGTTTGAAAAGAAATCGGTAACCTGTAATGTGTTTGAGAAAATGCCTCTTAAAAGAAAATCGTCAGTAGATGAGAGAGTTGAAAAGTAAAGAGAGATAAAATATAAAGGTAAATAAAAGATTTGACAATCTTTGCTCTCTTTTACTTATACACAAAAAGTAACCGTTGAGGACACATGGCAGACATGCATTTAAAAGTAGTGGTAAATACCTTGACAACTGTTATACATAGATAAGGCAAAAAGTAATGGGCACGGTAAATAAGGAATAATTACCACCCACTTGCAGTTTTTCAAGGAAAAACCGTTCCACTTACCTAGATTCCATTAATCAAGGTGAATCAGTTTAATTTAAAATTGAAACCGTTCCCACTAATTCAAATATTTTACTCTGCAATATCAATATTCTGAAAAAAAACTGTGTGTGAGAATGAGTAATATCAATCAGTTAAGTAAGTACTGATAAAACATTATCAGAACTTAAAGTCAGACACAATTTAGACGATCATCAGAATATTTATCAGGATTTATCAATGCGTATCAAAATTTCTCAGAGACAAGATCATAAGATAAAAACAAATTCCATTAATATATCAAAATAATACATTTGATGAAATTGAAATTACATCAGAACTGTTACAATCTTGTCCTAAGCTTCTAAATCTAACATCAACAGCCTTAGTCCTAGCTAAGAAGCCTGATAAAGCTGAGGATGAAGAAGAACAGGAAGAAGACGAGATTAAGTCATCTTCCTCTTCCTATCTTCGACAAACAAGATAGCGAGTCGAATGATTCGCTCTTGCTGACGGATAGCTTCCCGCCTTTCCTCCTCCAATCGATCAAGATGAAGCTTGTAGTCCATCTCGAAGAACAGAAGTCGGTTCAGCACCGCCTGTGGGACAGAGCCCCATATCTCTTCAGGAATGGCAGTTACATGCCACTCCTGCTGCCAGTCGGTGCAGCTTAGCTCCATATGAAAATTTTGGTAATTCAAAAACATGTTGAATCGGACCATGATGTTTTTGAAAAAAGAATATGAAGTTAAGATTGTGAGAAAAATGGATGGAAAGGGTAATGTGAAGTGGCTTTTTATATAGGCAAGAGAATGCCAGGAGACGCGAAGATATTTAATGTTGACAGATATAGTTAAGTCTACCTCGTCTCCCTAGACTTGAAAAAGAATAACAGTCATTGGAAAAGGAATGTGCACATGTAACAAGAGTGAACTGTTCAAGGACGAGTGCCATTAGTCCTAACCATAGACTATTAATCTTCCACTTCAACATATCCTAAAATAATCTGAGACTGGTACCAAATTTTACTCACAGATAAGTCAAGTAAAGGGTTAGACTGAAAAATCAGAACTTAGACCTATACCAGAACTTAACAGTCATCAGAACATAATGTCTTAACTCGAACAAGGAATATCTATCTGAGTAAGTTTTCATACAAGTTCTGAGTTATAGTCTTCAGAACTTAATCATCAGAACATATAACTAGAACGTGTCCTCAGTATTTGTGCAAGGTGACACAGTGACTGTTTGTCTAAAAGAACATAGACCACCACAAAAATTTCATCATTCATATGGAGTGATTTATGTGTGCATTAAGCTAAATAACTAATAAAGAGTAAAGTCCGATTTACTTCAGTACATCTTAGAAATAAGTCATAATTAAAATTTTGCTAAAGAGCTGTCATTATCCTGAAACCTACTGATAAATGAGTTCATGCATGAGTCCACCTCAACTGTTTTTATGCTAATTTTATGCATCTTTTTAAATTCTATTTTACAGTGGCTTCTCAGTGTAAGTGAGTTACGACTGCTTATTAGAATTTATGCTATTATCAGAGTATTTCTCCAGTAATCATAGAGTGTGAAAAGTCACCAAGAAAATATTTTGCTTTTCTAATGCATATTTACTTAATACCAGCTATGCACTTGGGTCGTCCCATTCACATTTTTACTCTAGATCTCAAAGGAGTACCTGATATTCTTCTTTGATTCTTTTTCTTCTTCTTTTGATAAGTGAGGTTTATCAGCACTTAGTACATTCAGCAGTTTTACTAGAATCAGATCTTAACAGATGAGTAGCATTTATTCTAATTTGTGACTTAGTAATAAGATGAATAAAGTAAACTAAACTAAGCTCTAGTATCAGAATTTGCTTGTGTCATTAGATTTCCACAGAAATAATTACTTCTTTCATGGGATCATTTGTTTATTGAAGACTAGTAGGTCAGTATCTAGCACAATTATCCTCATAGGATTGAATGATTACTTAAACAGATATATCACTTATTAGAGTTAAGAGATATATATCAGACAACAGTCAGTACTTAAAAACATTTATCAATTAAGCACAGAATACACAAAGAGATTAATTCTGTAAATACTGATCATAAAGTCTGATAACATAGAACAAGTTTAAGCAGATTTAGAGAAAGAACCTGAAATCATTCCAAGTTCATTTACCAATCTTGTAAAGGTAGCTTCACACAGTGGTTTTGTGAAGATATCTGCTACTTGTTGATCTGTGGGAACAAAATGCAATTCCACTGTACCTTCATCCACATGTTCCCTGATGAAATGGTACCTGATGCTGATGTGCTTTGTCATAGAGTGTTGAACTGGATTACCTGTCATAGCAATAGCACTTTAATTATCACAGAAAATAGGGATTTTGAAATATGTTAACCCATAATCCAGTAACTGATTCTTCATCCAAAGAATCTGTGCACAGCAGCTTCCTGCAGCAATATACTCTGCTTCTGCAGTTGATGTGGAAATTGACTTTTGTTTCTTACTATACCAAGAAACCAATCTGCCTCCAAGAAATTGGCAGCTTCCACTTGTGCTTTTCCTGTCAATTTTGCAACCTGCAAAATCTGCATCTGAGTAACCTATTAATTTAAAATCTGATTCTCTAGGATACCATAATCCTAGATCAGCTGTTCCTTTAAGATACTTAAAGATTCTTTTTACAGCTGTTAAGTGAGGTTCTCTTGGATCTGCTTGAAATCTTGCACAAAGACAGGTAGCAAACATGATATCTGGTCTACTAGCAGTTAGATAGAGAAGTGAGCCAATCATACCTCTGTAATCAGTAATATCTACTGAATTACCAGTATCCTTATCCAGTTTTGTTGCAGTGGCCATGGGAGTGGATGCACTTGAACAGTCTTGCATTCCAAATTTCTTCAGCAAGTTTCTGGTGTACTTAGATTGACAAATAAAAGTGCCTTCTTCACTCTGCTTGACTTGAAGGCCCAGAAAATAACTAAGTTCTCCCATCATACTCATCTGATATCTTGACTGCATTAGTTTGGCAAACTTTTTGCAAAGTTTGTCATTTGGAGACCCAAAAATGATATCATCAACATAAATCTGGACCAAAAGTAAGTCCTTGCCATGGTTGAGATAGAACAGTGTTTTGTCAATAGTTCCTCTGTTGAATCCATTTTCCAGAAGAAACTGAGCTAAAGTCTCATACCATGCTCTAGGAGCTTGCTTAAGTCCATAAAGTGCTTTATCAAGCCTGTAGACATAATCTGAATGTTTGGAATCTACAAAGCCTGGAGGTTGTTCAACATATACTTCCTCCTCCAATTTTCCATTGAGAAAAGCACTTTTCACATCCATTTGAAAGACAGTAAACTTTTTGTGAGCAGCATAAGCCATGAATATCCTTATGGCTTCTAACCTAGCAACTGGTGCAAATGTTTCATCATAGTCAATTCCTTCCTGTTGAGAATATCCTTTTGCAACCAGCCTTGCCTTGTTCCTTGTAATTATGCCATCACTATCAGTTTTATTTCTGAATACCCATTTTGTACCAACAACAGATCTATTCTTAGGTCTTGGCACTAAGGTCCAGACTTTGTTTCTTTCAAATTCATTCAACTCTTCCTGCATTGCTTGCACCCAATCAGCATCTTGAAGAGCTTCTTCCACTTTCTTTGGCTCAGACTGAGAGAGAAAAGAATTGTAAAGACATTCATTAGAAGTACCTGTTCTAGTTCTGACACCTGCATCAGGATTTCCAATTATCAAATCAGGTGTATGTGATTTTGTCCACTTCCTTGCAGATGGAAGGTTTTCTCTAGAACTGGATGCTCCCCCATGATTCATGCTGTCTTCGTTTTCATTTTCTGATGCTCCCCCTGAAACTATGCTCTCTGAGTTGGATCCTTCAGCATTTAGATTTTCAGCACTGTCAGTAATTGGCTTATCAGAACTTGACGAATCAGAACTTGAAGAGCCAGTTGTGTGTTCTGATGCTTCTTGAGATGTGATAATATCTTGAGTATGCTCCCCCTGCATTGGTGCATCTTCCTTTGACGTAGTCACCACAGTTTCAATAACATCAGAGTTTAATCTATCAGAGTTTACAGTATCAGGACTTAGACTGTCAGGACTTTTGGTATCAGAATATGAATCTTCATTTTCAAATCTCAGCTGATCATGATCAATGCAATCTTCAAGTCCAGTGATCTTCTTGTCATCAAAAGAGACATTGATAGATTCCATGACCACTTTTGTTCTAAAATTATAGACTCTGAAGGCTTTTGTGGAAAGTGAATATCCAACAAAGATTCCCTCATCAGCTTTTAGATCAAACTTGGATAGCTGTTCAGGATGAGTCTTGAGAACAAAACACTTATATCCAAATACATGAAAGTATTTCAGATTTGGCTTTTTGTTCTTTACCATCTCATATGGTGTTTTTCCCTGCTTGTTAATGAGTGTTGCATTTTGAGTAAAACAAGCAGTCTGCACAGCTTCAGCCCAGAAATAGGTTGGAAGCTTTGCTTCTTCAAGCATTGTTCGTGCAGCTTCAATGAGAGTTCTATTCTTCCTTTCAACAACTCCATTTTGCTGTGGAGTTCCAGGAGCAGAAAATTCCTGCTTTATTCCATGATTTTTGCAGAACTCTTCCATTATCAGATTCTTGAATTCAGTGCCATTATCACTCCTCAAAATTTTCACAGAATCTTTGATCAATTTATCCAGATGTTTGACATGATCAATTAGGATAGATGCAGTTTCACTTTTTGTGTGCAAGAAATACACCCATGTGTATCTGGTGAACTCATCTACTATGACCAACGCATATTTCTTCTTTGCAATAGACATGACATTCACTGGACCAAATAGATCAACATGAAGTTGATAATAAGGCTCAAGAATTGATGATTCAGTCTTGCTCTTGAAGGAAGATTTTCTTTGTTTGGCCTTCTGACATGAGTCACAAAGACCATTAGGAGCAAACACTGATTTTGGCAGTCCTCTCACAAGATCTTTCTTGATCAGTTCATTTATCTTGTTGAAGTTTAAATGAGAGAGTTTCTTGTGCCAATTCCAGCTTTCTTCAATTGAGGCTCTACTTATCAAACAGATTGCGGAACCATCAGAACTTGTTGAAAGCTTAGCTTCATAAATGTTACCACGCCTGAATCCCTTCAGAACAACTTTTCCTTTCGATTTACTAACTATTTCACAATGTTCTGCAAAGAAATCAACATGATAACCTCTGTCACAGATTTGACTTATACTCAGTAAGTTGTGTTTAAGTCCTGAGACCAGAGCTACATCTTTAATGATGACATTCCCAAGATTGATATTGCCATATCCCAAGGTTTTTCCAATGTTGCCATCTCCATAAGAAACACTTGGGCCAGCTTTCTCCACAAAGTCTGATAGCAGGGCCTTATTTCCAGTCATATGTCCTGAACATCCACTGTCCAGAACTAAAATATTTTTCCTGTTGCCCTGCAATCAAAAAGACCACTAATTATTAGTTTTAAGGACCCAGACTTGCTTGGATCCTTTGGCCTTTTTAGGTTTGTTAACATTTGCAGCGGATTTAGCATCAGATTTTATGTTAACAGTTTTCTTATCAGAACTTATACTACTAGACTTTGAATCAGAACTTACACTAGAAGGAACAACAGAAACTTTCTTTAAAGAAGGTTTTATTTGATAATAATCTTAGTACAAACTATGATATTCCTTACAAGTATAAATGGAATGCCATAAACTACCACAATGAAAACAAGGATTTTGTGGTTTGTATCTAACAGATTGACTCTTAACTCCTGATTTTGAAGATAAGGAGTTAATATTCTTATTCTTCCTGCAAAAAGAAGCCAGATGGTTAGAACTTCCACAGTTATGACATGTTTTCCTAGGAGCATCAGGAACAGATTTATAGTTATTGCTTTTATTCACACCTTCCTTTCCATTCCTGTTTTTCCTAGGTGATTTTACCTTGTTTGCATTCTTAACATCTTTCAGCTTATGCTTAAGCTGCTTCTTTGTCATTAAGCCTATGTTAACTTCAGCTGTCTTTTCCTGTTTTAGTTTGTCAGAAGCTAATTCCTTTTTAACTTCTGATTTCTCATTTTCAGATTTTTCAGTTACAAACTTAACAGGTTTTAACTTCGGCTTTTGCTTATCAACAGGCTTAATTTCTACAGTTCCTTTTTCATTTTTATTTTCTCCATAACCTAAGCCCTCTTTCCAGTTTCCACTGCTCAGCAAATTTTGAGTTGTTTTGCCAGAGTTAGTCCAAGTCCTAATAATCTCTCTCTCCATTTCTAACTCAGTTTTTAGAGATTCATTCATTTTTAGCACTTCATCCCTAACATAAAAAGCATCATCTCTATCCTTCTGAGTTTGATGGAACATGACTAACTCTTTTTCTAAGAAATCATTTCTTTTCCTAAAAGCAAGATTTTCAGAAGTTAATCTTTCACATGTTAAAGTTTGATCTCTATAACTAACAAACATGGTTTTAAGATATCTTCTCAACTCATTAATATCATCAGTATGAAAAGCATAAGTAGTCTGAGGTACCTTTGTTTCAGCAGCTTCAGAACTGCTCTCAGAACTTGATTTATCAGTATTTGCCATCAATGCATAGTTCTCCTCACTTTCAGAGTCTGAGGTGTCTGTCCAGCTTTTCTGCTTTGTGATAAGAGCTTTGCCTTTGTCACTCTTGGTCTTCTTGCAATCAGGAGATATGTGGTCTTTCTCACCACAATTATAACATTTAACATTGGTGTAATCTCCTCTGTCAGACTTTCCTCCTCTTCCTTCAGATCTTATGAAATTCTTCTTATCAGAACTTATGCCTTTCCTGGAAAACTTCTTTCCCTTTCTGAACTTCCTGTATGCAATCTTTGTGATTCCTTTCACCATAAGAGCACACAGCTTCATCATCTCCTCATCAGCATAAGTCTCAGGCAAGCTTTCAGAATCTGAGTCATCATCACTCTCAGAACTTGATGACTCAGTATCAGACTTTATGAAAAGAGCTTTACCCTTGTCTTTCTTTGAGGAAGTTGCTTTGGGGGATTCCTCTTCAGCCTTGAGAGCAACTGTCCTTGACTTTCCTCCTTTCCTCTTGCTTCTTTGTTCCATCTCAAGTTCATGAGTCTTGAGCATTCCATAGATTTCATCAAGAGTTGTTTCATCAAGATTGTAGTTGTCTCTTATTGTTGTTGCCTTCAAATCCCAGCATTCAGGAAGAGCTAACAGGAATTTTAGGTTGGTATCTTCAAGATCATACTCTTTATCAACCAATGACAAATCATTCAAAAGTTTGACAAATCTATCATATAAATCATTCAATGACTCATTAGATTTTGAGTCAAAATGTTCATACTCTTGAGTGAGTATTGTCTTCCTGTTTTTCTTAACTGTTTCAGTTCCTTGACACCTTGTCTCCAGTGCATCCCATATCTCTTTGGCAGTCTTGCAGTTTATTACCCTATTTGACATTACATTATCAATAGCACTATGCAGTAAGTGTCGTACCTTGGCATCCTTAGCAATAGATGCTATATCTTCAACAGTGTAATCACTCTTTTCCTTTGGTACAGTCATTGCTGCTTCACCTACAACTACAACAGCGAGCTTGGTAGGTTTGTGAGGCCCTTCCTTGATTCTATCAAGATATTCTGGATCTGTTGCTTCCAGAAACATGGTCATCCTTACCTTCCATATGGGATATTCAGATGGTCTCAATATGGGAACTCTAATAGTCTCATATCGACTCTGAATTGATGTCTTTGATGATTCCTCAGTTTTGGTAGGCTTAGTTGGAGTTTCTGTGTCAGACATGATTGTGTTTGGATCTTTAACTGTATGTGTGTTTACGGAAGGCTCTGATACCAATTGTTAGGTCACACTATCACTGTAGAGGGGGTGAATACAGTGTTTATTACAATCAAATCGAACTTCAAGAACTTAAATAACAGAAAACAAACTTTATTGAAACAATAAACTCTGTTACAATCTGGAACTGTTATCTCTCAGTGATGAACAAAATATCACGAGAGCTGCTAGGGTTAAGTTTATAATATTCTCGATTATGATAACTCATATAGTGTAAACCCTATGTCTGTGTTTATATATTAAACAGTTACAAGATAATCGCTAATTGATATGGAATATAATTCTGCTTCCTAATATATATCAATCAGATATCTTTTCTTCCAAGTATTCCATTCTTTATGGAATTCCTTCTTCATGCATATCTCTTCTTATGTTTATCTTGATCTTCTTAACTTTAATCAGCTGCTGTCCTTATATGATCGTCCTTCAGCACTTAAGTTCTGATATCTATCTCCTGATGCTTATCTCCTGATAACATACGTACTGATATCTCTTAAGTCCTGATGTCCAGTATAAGTACTGATCAGTTAAGTACTGATTTGTCCTGTTCAAATAAGATCTGAAATCTAAACATAAAACATATTAGCCATGACATTACCAAATATATCTAACTTGAAAAATGGAAGGGGGGGTAGGGGAATGATGCTTCAGCCGAGAGCAATGGTGGGAGGGGGAGGAGAGAAAAATTATGGTGTGTTGGAGTGTGGAGTGAGTGGAATGACTTCTCCCACTTTGATTTTAGTTTTATGCTTTTTGGTTGACAAAATAATGAGTGGAAGTGAGAATGTACAAAAATGTCCTCTAACTAAAGTTAGGCCATTTTGCATGCAAGGCTAATATGGTAATTTGGTAATCAACAAATGAGTTAGTGGGGTTAGAAAGGTCTTATTTGCCCTTTGAGAGAATAAAAGGGTGATTTGCATGCAAGGTCTTCTGTATAATTTGCTAATTATAACAAATAAAATTTGTAAAGATTTATTTTTATAAAATAAAATACAAGTTCAAAAATTATAAAATTTATACCATAAAATAACTTGGATTTTTAGAAATTTTTATAAAATTACTTTCAAAATTTGTGAACAATATAACTTTTAAAAGAAAATTTCTCCAAGGTTTAGAATATTCCTTATAAATTAAAAATAAGGGAAATAAATAAACTTTTGTTTTGAAAAATCATATACTACATAAAGCAAATTTAAAATGTAGAAATTGTTCATTCACACAAGGTACAACCATTAAGTATATTTACTTTTGGCTTTAATATCACACAAAATCCACTAGATAACATTACATAAAATGTCGGTCGTAACATCCTCTCCCCCTTAAGGGATTCTGTCCCCAGAATCTACGAGAATAGATGAGGATACCGGGAACACATATCAGACTCTAACTCCCAAGTTGATTCTTCGACCTTGGGGTGTTTCCAAAGTACTTTCACTAACTTTACCGACTTATTCCTAAGACTCTTTACTTTCCAGTCGAGTAATTTGACAGGTTGCTCCACAAATGACAGGTCTGCCTGAATTTCTACAGGTTCATATTATATCACATGGCTGGCGTCAGGATTGTACTTCTTAAGCAACGACACATGGAACACATTATGCACATGCTGATACTGAGGTGGTAAGGCTAGCTCGTAGGCTACCTCCCCCACTTGAAAATTTCAAAAGGACCTATATATCTAGGTGCTAACTTCCCTCTCTTGCCAAATCTAGACAACCCTTTTCTTGGTGACACCTTCAACAAAACGGCTTCGCCAACTTGGAATCTAACATCCTTACGCGCTGAATCCGCATACTTCCTTTGTCTATCTTGAGCAGCAAGCAACCTTTTCTGAATTAACTTGACTGTCTCATGCAACTGTTGTACCAATTCCGAGCCTAGAATCCTTCCTTCTCCTATATCATCCCAACTTATCGATGATCTACATTTTTATCCGTACAAAGCTTCGTATGGTGGCATGCCAATACTGGAGTGATAGCTGTTGTTGTAAGAGAATTCAATCAATGGCAAGTGGTCATCCCAACTTCCTGTAAAATCGATTGCACAACTGCGCAACATGTCTTCGATTATTTGAATTGTCCTTTCGCTCTGACCATCAGTCTGCGGGTGGTACGCCGTACTCATGTTCAACTTTGTGCCAAGACTTTCTTGAAATTGCTTCCAGAATCTCGAGTTAAATCGAGGAGTCTGAAACTATTGATACGGGTACTCTATGCCTTAGTACGATTATACGCACGTACAGATGAACCAATTTGTCCAATGACGACTTCTCATTAATTGGAAGGAAATGCACCAACTCCGTAAGGGGATCAACTACAACCAATATAGCGTCATGTGTGGATTTCATTCCTGGTAGTCCCACTACAAAGTCCATAGAAATATTTTCCCATTTCCATTCTGGAATCTTTAGGGGCTGAATTAATCCGCTTGGTCGTTGATGTTCTGCCTTCACTTTCTGACAAGTATAACACTTCGCAACCCATTCCGCCACGTCTCGCTTCATATTTGGCCACCAAAAGTTCTGCTTTAAGTCCCGATACATCTTGGTGCTTCCCGGGTGGATTGAAAATCTTGAATTGTGGGCTTCTTGCAGGATCTCATTCTTCAATTCTGGTACATGAGGAATCCAAATTCTTGAGGAAAACCTTAGTATACCATGCTCATCCTTTGAGTGCCAATCTCTTCTCTAGTTAGCTGATTCTTCTCTTTCTCCATTACTTCTTCCTGACATTTCCTTATCTTTTCCACTAGTGTTGGTTAAAAAGTCATTGCACGACAAACTTCTTCAACCATTCCATAATTACAAAGTTCTAATCCAAATTTCTTAATCTCTTCAGACAATTCCTTTGGTGTTGCCATCATATTCAATCTCTCCTTCCTACTTAAAGCATCGGCTACAACATTCGCCTTTCCAAGATGGTAATTTATCGAGCAATCGTAGTCCTTGATCAATTCCAACCATCTCCTTTGCTTTATATTGAGCTCCTTCTGAGTGAATATGTACTTTAAACTCTTGTGATCTGTGTAGATTTCACACTTCTCTCCGTAGAGGTAATGTCTCCAAATCTTAAGTGCGAACACTATGGCGGCTAGTTGCAAGTCATGCGTCAGGTACTTCAGCTCATGCGGTTTCAACTGTCTTGACGCATACGCGATCACCTTACTATGTTGCATTAACACACAGTCCAATCATTTATGTGAAGTGTCGCTGAATATCACAAAGTTTCCTTGGTCATCTGGTAGTACTAACACCGGAGCTGTTACCAATCTCTATTTCAACTCTTGAAAGCTATCCTCACATTCTGCACTCCATTCGAACTTCTGATTCTTTCTGGTTAACTTAGTCAATGGCGTGCCAATTTTCGAAAAATCCTTGACAAACCTTCTATAGTACCCTGCCAATCCTAGAAAACTTCGCATTTCCGTAGGTGTCTTTGGCCTCTCCCAACTCATAATTGCCTCAATTTTTGCCGGATCTACTTTAACTCCTTCATTTCCAATGACATGCCCTAAAAATTGAACTTCCTTTAACCAAAACTCACATTTGGAAAATTTGGCATACAACTTCTCTTGCCGAAGTATCTCAAATGTTATCCAAAGGTGTTGCTTATGTTCCTCTTTCGACTTAGAATAAATAAGGATGTCATCAATGAATACTACTACGAACTTATCTAAATACTTTTTAAATACCCAATTCATCAGATCCATAAATGCGGCCGGGGCATTAGTCAATCCAAACGGCATTACTAAGAATTCATAATGTCCGTATCTGGTCCTGAATGCTGTATTGGGAATATCTTCTTCCTTGATCTTTAATTGATGGTATCTTGATCTCAAGTCAATCTTTGAAAAGCACTTTGCTCCCTTCAGGTGATCAAATAGGTCATCTATTCTTGGTAGAGGGTAGCGGTTCTTGATCGTTACCTTATTCAACTCCCGATAATCTATACATAGCCGCATACTTCCATCTTTCTTCTTTACAAACAGAACAGGTGCTCCCCATGGCGACGTACTTGGTCGTATCACTCCCTTATCCAACAATTCTTGTAGTTGGCTCGCCAACTCTTTCATTTCTGCTAGTGCCATCCTATATGGGGCCTTTGAAACTGGTTCTGTGCCCGGAGTAAGGTTGATCTCGAACTCGATTTGTCGATCTGGTGGTAAGCCTGGTAGTTCTTCTGGAAACACATCTAGGAACTCGTTAACTACGGGGATATCTTCTATGCTGGGGTTGCCTTTTTCTGAATCCACTACATAAGCTAGGAACGACTCACAACCTTTTCTAAGTAGCTTCTGAGCCTGAACGATTGTAAGAAACAATTGCTCTTGCCTCTGTCCCTTAAATACTACCTTCTCTCCACTCTTCGTCTTTAAATACACTTTCTTGGTCTTACAAATAATCTGGGCATTATTCTTCCCTAACCAATCCATTCCTAAAATTATATCGAACTCTCCCAACTTGAAGAGTATCAAGTCGGCTGAAAACTTATTCCCCGAAATTTCAATCTCACACTTCGGACAGAATTGATTCACAGGAATCTTCTCTTGGTTCGCAATTACCATATTTACTACCTCGCTCATAATCATTTTATCACATTGAAGTTTATCAACAAAAGTTTCTGATATGAAAGATCTTGTTGCTCCCGAATCAATTAATACTTTAGCTTTGACATTATTGAGTAAAAGTGTACCTGCTATCACCTCAGAGTTCTGAACAGCATCCTTCATTTTCAGATCGAATGTCCTTGCTGTTGCTTGCGGGATTGTTGTAGGTGGTGGAGGTAATGTCAATACCTCGGCTGGCACGCTTGCACTGGTACTTGCCACATTCATTAAAGCTTTGACTGGTCCGGTTGTTTTGCACTCCCTAGCTATGTGTCCAGTCTTCCCACACTTGTAACATGTAACTCCTGGCTTCGGCATCTTGCACTCATTTCCCAAATGTCCTTTCTGGTCGCACCTATAGCATGTCATGCTCAGCTTATTACACACTCCGGGGTGCCTTCTTCCACAGTACTTGCATTCCGGTCTCTGGAACCTATTTTCTCCAACTTGCCCTTGGCTTGCCTGGTTGCTCCCCTTCGATTCTTGTCTTTTGCCCAAATTCCCTTTCTTTTGAAAATTTCAACCCTTATGAAATCCAATCCTCTTTACACTCCAATCTTGTGAATCCCCGGCTTCAGACTTCTCTCCATAAAATGGAACCTTTCTCTTCTTGTTATCCCTTTCCTTTCTTGACTGCATCCCATTATTCTCAATCAGAGCAGCTTTTTGTACTACTCCTGCATAAGTATCAAGCTTAAACATAGCCACTCTATCTCTAATCCAAGGCTCCAATCCTTGTTGAAATCTCTTTGCTTTTTCCTTCTCAGTGCTGGTATACTTTGTCACAAACCTTGACAACTCAGTGAAATTCTTCTCATACTCCAGTACAGACATATTCCCTTGCTTTAACTCAAGAAATTTAAGCTCCATCTGATTCTGCATGTACTTAGGGTAATACTTTTCCAGAAATAACTTCTTAAATCTCTCCCAAGAAACCTGTTGAGTTGCTCCCATAACTTTTACTGATTCCCACCTATAGATGACTTCGCCCTTCAGGAAGTAAGTAGCATATGGCGTCTTCTGATCGTCTCCTAACTGTACCAACTCAAAAGCCCTTTCCATTTCCTTAATCCATGTGTTAGCTATTATTGGATCAATGGTATCATGAAATGCAGGTGGATTCACCTTCTGAAAAGCCTTAAAAGTGACAACTTGTCGAGGTGGTACTGGTGGATCAGGTGGTTGGTGTGGTTCACGGTTATCTTGGTTTTCAATTCGTTGTTAAAGATTTAGTTGTTGTTGAGCTATAGCATTGGTTTGCTGTTTCAAAGTTTCCAGTAATCGAAGAATATTTGGATCTGTGGTAGTTGTGGTTGTTAAGTTCTTCTTTTTGGGTGGCATGATCCTAAAATAAAAGTTTTATCAAAACAGGTATGAATTAAGGAAATAATTCGAGGGTATTGCATGGCATTCTTATTTACATATGAGGTCAAGTTTTAAATTAAACAGATATGGTGATGCATATGAAGGCGTAAAATAACAGTTGAGAGCAAATGGAACAATAGTGCATAATAATTGAAATTTAAAGGTCACAATACATCGAGATTAGAACAAAGTCTGATTCTAGGAATAACATGCTTATTTAAAGGAAGCAACTGGGATTTCTACAAAGTCTGATAATACAACAACATGGAAGGTAGATAATGGAAAGAACTAAGGCTCCACTCCATCAGAACGGGGCTTGGTAGTCTTCTCCTCTCGAAGCGTCTTCACAATGCTCTGGAGCTCATCTGCCACCATCTGGATGATATACTGGCTGGGGCGGTCTCGGTGTGATGGCATCTCCTCAAGCTTAGTGTTGACGTACTAAACCAAGGTCTCAAGTCTCGCAGTCATCTGCTCCTTAGGCTTCCCTTCATAGTTTCGGCTGTTCGGGTACATGTTCTTCAGTCGGTCTATCAGTCGGTCGTACTTGCCCTGAAGCATGTCAAACTTGTGCCTCAACTCAGCATACACGGAGAAAGCAATAGTGTCGTCCGACCCAGAGGGTGCCGAGGAATGCGCCCTTTGCTGACAAACCAATAAGAGGAGTATTAATTATAAATTTAATAAACCTACTCTCTCACATATTATCTATAGCCTATACATATATCCTATAACCTATTTGGGCTGTCCAGGGACTCTAAACCGTAGCTCTGATACCAAAACCTGTCACACCCCCAACTTAACAAACAAAATAAATATAACTATTACAATATTTAGAAGAAAGTAAATATAACTGAATCCAAGATCTTACAGTTTAGGGTTTGGAACAGCCCAACACTACCATCTATTATAACTGATTTTAATATCGAGTCCTCATACAAAACTATCTCTTATTCTACCTAAGCTCGGACATACGCATCAGCATCACAGGTCTTACGTGCTGTCTGCTTGAATCTAACCATAGCTGCTAGCTGTAATATCAGGGTAAAGCAAGGAGTGAGCCAAATTCTCAACAAGTACTAAACAATACGATACAAAACATAAATCGAGATATATACTAAAGAATGACAATGTGAAGACATAATTGATAATAATCAGAGATGAAATTTTTGGGTGATGGCATCATTTGCTTGTATCAAAACATTTTCAAAATCATATCTTAATCAAAATCATTTTATGACGCTACGGATTACAGCCGGTGATCAGCCGCGAAGTAATCCCGAACCTCGTTGGGTTCTAAAATATTAATGGGATCCCTAGGCAACTTTTAAACCTACAATATAAGTGTGGAAAGGACTCGCGTCTCAGTCCAGATCCACTATTCAAAGAAAACATTTATCCCCCTTTGGGACTGAAAATCCACATTTTAATCATTTCAAAAACTGATGCCGATTTATAAAAAAATCTCTTAAGTAGTAAACATTTTTATCAAGGGATTATAGATTAACTTGAAACACTGGAAATATGTCACAAAATCTCAAGGCCATGATCTACTAGACTTTACTCTATTAGGGTAACTGAAAGGTTTCCATATACAAGAACTTGGAAAAGGAAATTTAGCAAGGCTATTGGATATTATGAAAGAGTAATGCCAAACTAGGCTTAAAACAATGGTTTTCAACAAGGTACAAGTGCTAGAACATCAAGAAGAGAAGCTTCATGAATACTAAGGGTGTTAAGGTATGAAGAAATGATCTTTAGCTCAAGGTATATCAGGATTGTCAAACTTTAGGGTAAGAAAGAGGGGTATCAATCAATTATGGACAACTTTGATGAATATCTGGCTTTTAGGTATTAAGGTAAAGTTTCTATAGGGGTTCAAGCATCAGGGTGAGATATCAATACTTTAGGAATCATTAGCATGTTAATCAAGAGGATCAATCAAGTATTATAACAACTCTTTATTTTATCATGGCATTCCAATTACTTTAATATACTAAAGTGATAGGACCTTTAATCTACTTGCAATACGTACTTGAGGGTTCATGGCATTTCTATATAATTCAAAGATAGACTTAAGAATCGCTTGGTTCAAGTATAACAAAATGACTCAGGATAATCGCATCAATATATATGAACTAATTGTTACACATTTGCAGTGAGTACAAAAGACAGGTTGAATCACTTGCCTTGAGAAAGGCTGGTCTGGTCTGGCTGATAGGAGCAACTTGAAGCTTCGCTTGACCTTTATGGCAAGTTTACCCTCGTCTCGAGATCCTACATAAATAATAATAATCCTCATTATAATATAATCTCACCAACTTAACCTATTTACAACACAAATGACACTTAGGCCTATATGCATGCAATTTATATTCACCTTATAAATATAATTGTACACATAGCCACATATACTCACATATCATATTTTAATACCAAATAATATCACACACACCAAAATGCAACACTAGGCTTGGATGATCTCGATCCCCAACTTAAGTCACTTGGTCGCTAAACTAGACAAAGTTTCCAAATTTTGGCTTCTTTACTCAATGTGCCTTTACTTAAATATCCAAAACCTATTGACCCTTACTTGGGCCTTTTACTCTACTAGCTTTATAATATCTTGCAACCATAGTGGTCAACCTAGATCTCACTCCTAAGTGTTCTAAAACTATGTGATAAGTGAAAGTGCTCACTGGAGTAAATTTCAGAATGACATCTATGGTTTCTTGAGTGCATTAGACACTCTTAAACTACATGTTTACCTCCAAAACTTTTACACTAGACTCTTCTGACCATAAGGCATCTCCCAAACTTGATGTGGCTCAAGGGCCTAGCTTGGGCCTCCTTGGGCCTAAGCTTAAAGTCCATGGTTCCCCTGTTTTTCAGGGCAGAAAACGCCCTGACTTGAATTAACTATGGCTGGAAAAACTCCTATGACACTCCCTCTAACTAAGGCCCAATAGGGCCTAATGAGGGCCTACCGATGACATGGTCAAAACTTCCTATTTCTAAGTTACAACAAAACTGTCCCCTGCTGGACAGATTTTGTGATTTCACTTGTGCACCTATCCAAACGACTTATAAACCTTCAACAAACACCTAAAACCTTTTATATACTCCTAATGCTAGCTTCTGGTGGCTTGGTCCTCAAAGTGCACAACAAATGCTCATTCAAAACTTCCCCATAAACTAGTGCATCAAATCTGGAAATATGCAAACACTAACTAATCCCTTTCCACCTTAACTCCCACTTAATAAGCAAGCATCCAACTCTTTCCAAAGCAAACCTAGTGTCTTAATGTCCTAAAATAGTGCCTCAACAGAAGGAGAGATCTTCCATGCCCAAGAATCAACAACATGCAACTAAAAATATAACATGCAACTCATGGAAAACACATAACAAGATTTCGACTAGGCATAAAGTTTAAATGCTTGCAAATTCGGCTTGTACCTATTACTCATCCTTAATAATCATGAAATATATCTTCTTTTAACTATTAATAAGAAATTTATCATGATAACAATCTATTTTAAGTACACATATTTCGAATTTATAGATTTTTAGACATAGCAACATGATTTCAAAAAGAGTAGCATGAAAAGCATGGTTGATCATCATTTTAATGTCTTAAAACTAGCATGCATGGATAAACATAAATACATAATGAAATTTCAGTAGCATGCAAAGGATTTTAAAGCAAAAAATCTCCATAAAACACTTAGTTAGCACATATATAGAATATATCTCATTGAGAGCTCTTGAATTCACAAGAATCAAGAGTTTCTCTTTGGAGATCACATAAGAACTACACATGCATCCATGGAACTTCAACTTCCAAGTCACAAAACTCTTGTAAAGTATATAAGATGAATGTAGGTAGAAGATTTACACTTGGGAAGATGAAGAATGAAATGAAAAATGAAAGGGGGTAGGGGAATGATGCTTCGGTCGAGAGCAATGGTGGGAGGGGGAAGAGAGAAAAATTGTGGTGTGTTGGAGTGTGGAGTGAGTGGAATGAGTTCTCCCACTTTGATTTTAGTTTTATGCTTTTTGGTTGACAAAATAATGAGTGGAAGTGAGAATGTACAAAAATGTCCTCTAACTAAAGTTAGGCCATTTTGCATGCAAGGCTAATGTGGTAATTTGGTAATCAACAAATGAGTTAGTGGGGTTGGAAAGGTCTTATTTGCCCTTTGAGAGAATAGAAGGGTGATTTGCATGCAAGGTCTTCTATGTAATTTGCTAATTATAACAAATAAAATTTGTAAAGATTTATTTTTATAAAATAAAATACTAGTTCAAAAATTATAAAATTTATACCATAAAATAACTTGGATTTTTAGAAATTTTTATAAAATCACTTTCGAAATTTGTGAACAAAATAACTTTTAAAAGAAAATTTCTCCAAGGTTTAGAATATTCCTTATAAATCAAAAATAAGGGAAATAAATAAACTCTTGCTTTGAAAAATCATATACTACATAAAGCAAATTTAAAATGCAGAAATTTTTCATTCACACAAGGTACAACCATTAAGTATATTTACTTTCGGCTTTAATATCACACAAAATCCAAAGATAATATTACATAAAATGCCGGTCGTAACAGTTCGCATCTATATTCTGCGGATCAGTCAGAATATAATGCAGATCTATATCTCAATATATAGATCCGGTCAGATATCCAGGCACTACGGCCCATCTCGAGGCACCAGTCATCCCGGTCCTCAGGATTAAGACACACTTAATCCCCGAAACATCATCATTATCCAGCCCATGGAGTATTTTGATGTCAAATCATTTTGGATTCAAAACATCCCAATTCAGGGTTCACAAATAACCCGAAATAATGGGTATTTGCTCAAGAGAGTAATCGAATTATAGGAACAACAATAAAAAGAGCATGCATAATCAGAGTAATTGCAGCGAAATGTAAAACATTTAACTATTCTGAACTTATAATAGGAACGAATAAATATTTGCAGAAAATTAGGAATACTTGCAGTATTTAAAAGAAAAATCAAGAATACTTGCAGTATTTAAAAGAAAGTTCGGGAATACTTGCATCAATAAGCTTTAACCACTATTATCGGTTGACTTTGGTTCGACATTAATCGTTCGGCTTTATCGTCAAACTTCGATCCTATTCTGGATTTGATCCCAACATTCAGATCCTTCAGTTGGAACTTCGTTGATCTCGACGTCTCATCACTAGATCGTTCCTAGTCCGATGTTACGTCTCGGGTCTTTTGTCTAAACCTACAAGGTTGAAATTATGATTTCCCATATTTTTCAGAACAATTATTATTATTATTTGAATATGTTTAGGTGATTTTCTGATTAGGAAGGAATAAAATGGTGGATATTTATTCTTGTTTGACGAGTTGGTGTTATTAAATGGTAATGTGCTAATTGTTGAGTGTTATATCGATCCTTGTTAATTTCTAAAAATATTTACTTAAATGTATTATTTTCAAAAGTTTATTTTGAAACCGATCATTTTATTGATATCGGTAAATTGGGTTCGTTTACTAATATTAGAGATTAGATGGATATTCGATCTGCTATATGTTGTATGTAATATTAATTGTGTGGGACTAAGTTGTGATTGAGAATTATTTGTATTATTAATTACTGAGTCGTATCGTTTTGTTTTTGTCTTTAAAAAGTGATTTTATTGAAAATTTAATTTCATAATTGTTTAAATTATCTTTAAAATTATTTTTACGGCTTTATAATTACAATAAATATTTTTGGGATTTTATAAAATTTAGAAATCAATATTTCATCAATTATTTAGCCCTGTATGATTTTCTGATTTCATTTATTTGTAAAATTCGTATTTAATTCCAAAATCCTTCAAAAATTACGAAACTAATATTTATTTAAGTTTGTAATATTCTGAGAATTTTAAAATTATTTTGGAAATTTTTGGGATTAATTTTACCCTCGCGGTGAATCATTTAATTATTAAAAGCGGGTATAAATTGTATTTCAGAAATTGTTTTAAAATTTTGAAATTTATGTTTTTATAAACTTCAGGATATTTGTAACATTTTAAAACTATTTTCGTGATTTTCTGAATTTATTTCAAGTGCAGCTCGGTTCGTTAAATCGTATAATGTGGGTATAGTGCGCGAGTCAAAAATGCTTTAAAAATTATAAAAATTTTATTTTATTAGTTTTTAACTATTCCGAGAATTTTAAAACTTATTTGGTAATTTTCGGGTTAATTGTACCCGTAAGTCTACTCGTTAAATTCTAAATTTCGGGACAAAATTAGGCTTGTAATTACAGAAAGGACACGTGGCAGCCTACTAGAAACCCTGTGCTACGTGTTGGTGTTATAAAATCTTAAAACTACCCACCTGCACCCCCATCCCCCTGCCCTTCCACCTAACCCCCCTTTACCCCCTCCCCTTATTTCATTTCCTCCCCCCGAGTTCCCTCTCCCTTCTCTCTGTCTCTCTTTCTCTCGTATTATTTATTTACTTTTAATTTTTAAAAATTCATATCTTCTCAACCGTATATCCAAATTTCAATTATTATATATATAAACGATCAGCGCTTCGATACCTACGCATAGGTATATATTTTGCAAGATTTTGAGGAGATAATTTGCGGGGCATATTTCCGCTTTAATTTATTCTCGGGACGTACAAAAGGAGTTTGACAATTTTGATTACTCCACATGGCATGTCAGCGTATGTATATCTATTGATATTAATTTTAGATTTTTCTGAAGATATTTTCCGAACATCAGATATTCTCGTTGGAGTGACCAGAATTTATTTTGGATGCGGATCATTCGAGTTGATCAGGACAGGGTATTAGATAAAGAATAAGATGGAATGGTATTGGGTATCTGGCTTCTAGCAATCGCATGAGCAGCATATCGGTAAGGTGTTAAAAGTAAAGACGGTGAGGACTTGAGACAGAATGTCAAAATAGAGGCGTGTTTGGGAGTGTGACTAACTGCTAAATCTCAAAGGCAAGTATCCCTATCATCACTTATCATTCAAGTGATATTTATTTTAAATCTTATCATGCAAGTATTGCTTTCTCTATTCAGTTCAAGATAGATAAATGTTTTACTTATCAAATTACTGGATTTATAAATGTTTTGGATTTTGAGAAAGTGATTTTGTTGCGAGTATTCCTGCCCAAGTGAATGGGGGAATACAAATTATTTAGGATGTCGAAGGATTCGGCTCCTTTTTCAATAAAAAGGTTTTTAAGATTGGAATGTTTAATGGTTACAACATAGGTGATCGAGATATCGGTCCAGCTGTAATATCTTTCAAGGCTAGTTATGCCTTTTCTGGCGCCCTATAGGTACCGTATGGCTGCGTGATACGGGTTGTACCTATACTTACGGTATGGCTGCGGGATACCGGTGTTGTTTCGCGACTGATCATCGGGAACAACATGAAATATAATTGGTTCCAATCTAAATTGATATCTAAATTTCTTTATTATTTTGATAATCATGAAATAAATGATTTATCAACTGTTTCTGTTTTGGAATAATGGTAAAATGCAATTTTGATTCAGATTCTGATTTATACTGATTCTTACGTTGTTGTTAAATATCAAAGGCGGTATTAGTGTAGATGATTGATGTTGACTTCATCATGGGATGTTGTGAGCATCAAAGTTCGTATTGATATCTAATTTGATATGACAACAAAATAAGTATTAATTTCAAGAGTTCGGTTTTGAGTAAAGTTTATGATTCAATCCATAACAATTGTTTCATGTGATTGTGGTTTACGATATTTCTGTAAATACTATTTTACAAGTTTTATTCTCGTCAAGATTCAAAGTATTGCTGAAGCATTTCGCTCAAAAATATCAAGATGATTTTGAATACAATTAAGGAACCAATTATGGGGTTCCTCAACTAAAATTTTATGATTCATCAATTGTGATTTTAAATATTCTGCTCTAATGCAGATGTCGGTTTTATATCAAAAGACCCTATATATGTCATAATGATCTTGCTGAGCATTTCTTTCGCTCATACTTGCCTATTTTCAAATTTAACCTCCAGTGAGGATTAGCTTACGCTGTTTAGCTGCGTAATTCGAGGAAGCAAAGAAAAAGTTTTTGGAAGGTGGTTGGTCCGAGGTTTACGAACTAGTGTAAGTTTTATTGTGTAAAGTTGTTTATATTATATTATATTATATTTATGATATTTTATAGTTGGGCCTAGTATACTTCTTTTCGAAGTTATACTAGCGGGTTAGTTTTGAATTGGAATTTATTGAAAAGATTGTTAAAAGAAAGTGAAAAATTTATTTGTGGAATTTGGATATCTTGTTTCTAGAACTGTAACCTTAAAAGATCTTGGATTAGTTTGGGGTCATAAATGTTAAATATCTTCCGCTGGCATTTAATTATTGATTAAACAGGTTAATTTGGATTGAAGTTTTATAGTGACGACCAAATCCCTTGACCCCGGATTTGGGGGCGGTTACAGGTTGGTATCAGAGCTGAGGTTATAGTAAACTAGATGCGAGAGTGTGTAGGAGTGTGTATAGCTATGTGAGGACGCTTGAGCTCATATCGAGTTCCTGTTGGACTATTGGATATAGTGCCAACGAGTAAGCTAAGATAGGCGCATTCGTTCGAGATGGTTGTGTTGAGCTGGATGGAACTCCGGGAAGCTTCAAACTTCTATTGTGGAATCTTCTGAGACTACGATTCGACGATGATGAAGATTATCGATATCCTTATAACATAAAGAAGCATCTAGAATCGGACGACGAGTCAACAGAAGAGTTCAGATAGAAGGTAAGCATTAAGACTTTGGCAATACCTTCTCTTTCTATAATTTCTTTTGGCCTCTCTCAAAAGAAGTAATTGTTAGAGGATATATTCCCTGACACTCGTTTAGTCATTTTATGCCAGAATTTTGATCTCTGGATTTCATTTTCTTCAGAAATATCATCTTTGAAATCTTTCCAGTTTTATTCATTTGATTTTGGATTCTTTTGATATTCTTTTATTTTAACTGAGATGAACAACCCTAATTATAGGGGACACAAGGTATACCTGTCTGTGTGATAGGAGTTGGATGGGACGCCATCACTTGTGTGTGTTGTGACTACAAGAAGGTTAACAACCTTTAGTAGTGTCTTAATTTGGACACGCAATACCAAGTTCATTTGATCATATTGATCTCTCAGTTATTCTTTTATTTCAACAATACTTTTTCTCAAATTCAAATTTTGTCCTATTATGATATGAAATTCTTTTCTCTTTATAAGTCAATGATTTTATCATCTCAAATATTCGAAGGTATGCCAATCAAGTTAAGCTGAGTTATCCTGGTCAAGTTAAAGCAGGGTTATATGATGGGATTACCAATAGCAACAGTGAATTGCAATGCGATTAAGATATCAATGGCGTATAACGAAGTCATTCTGTTTCTTTATTTCTCTCTCTATTTAACTCTATGTCTCTTTCTTTTTCTTTCTCTTTCTCTCTATTCTTCTCTCTCGCAATCAGTAAAAGTTATTATATTGAGGAATTGGTCAAAGGATGTGGATGGAACAGTGGTGCAGAGTGAAGCCTCCGTGATCATTATGTTATACCAGGAATTCTAGTTCATCTGAAATTTTAAGAAAAATTGTGTATGCAAGATTGGAAATTTGAAAAGAAAATTCTTAGTGCTTTCTTCTATTGATTCCGAGGACGGAATCCTTATAAGGGGGGTAGATTGTGATATCCCATATTTTTCAGAACAATTATTATTATTATTTGAATATGTTTAGGTGATTTTCTGATTAGGAAGGAATAAAATGGTGGATATTTATTCTTGTTTGACGAGTTGGTGTTATTAAATGGTAATATGCTAATTGTTGAGTGTTATATAGATCCTTGTTAATTTCTAAAAATATTTACTTAAATGTATTATTTTCAAAAGTTTATTTTAAAACCGATCATTTTATTGATATCGGTAAATTGGGTTCGTTTAGTAATATTAGGGATTAGATGGATATTCGGTCTGCTATATGTTGTATGTAATATTAATTGTGAGGGACTAAGTTGTGATTGAGAATTATTTGTATTATTAATTACCGAGTCGTATCGTTTTGTTTTTCTCTTTAAAAAGTGATTTTATTGAAAATTTAATTTCATAATTGTTTAAATTATCTTTAAAATTATTTTTACGACTTTATAATTACAATAAATATTTTTGGGATTTTATAAAATTTAGAAATCAATATTTCATCAATTATTTAACCCTGTATGATTTTCTGATTTCATTTATTTTTAAAATCCGTATTTAATTCCAAAATCCTTCAAAAATTACGAAACTCATATTTATTTAAGTTTGGAATATTCTGAGAATTTTAAAATTATTTTGGGATTAATTTTACCCTCGCGTTGAATCATTTAATTATTAAAAGTGGGTATAAATTGTATTTCAGAAATTGTTTTAAAATTTTGAAATTTATGTTTTTATAAACTTTAGGATATTTTTAACATTTTAAAACTATTTTCGTGATTTTCTGAATTTGTTTCAAGTGCACCTCGGTTCGTTAAATCGTATAATGCGGGTATAGTGCGCGAGTCAAAAATGCTTTAAAAATTATGAAAATTTTATTTTATTAGTTTTTAACTATTCCGAGAATTTTAAAACTTATTTGGTAATTTTCGGGTTAATTGTACCCGTAAGTCTACCCGTTAAATTCTAAATTTCGGGATAAAATTAGGCTTGTAATTACAGAAAGGACGCGTGGCAGCCTACCAGAAACCCTGTGCTACGTGTTGGTGTTGTAAAATCTTAAAACTACCCACCTACACCCCCATCCCCCTGCCCTGCCACCTAACCCCCCTTTAGCCCCTCCCCTTATTTCCTTTCCTCCCCCCGAGTTTCCTCTCCCTTCTCTCTGTCTCTCTTTCTCTCGTATTATTTATTTACTTTTAATTTTTAAAAATTCATATCTTCTCAACCGTATATCCAAATTTCAATTATTATATATATAAACGATCCGCGCTTCGATACCTACGCATAGGTATATATTTTGCAAGATTTTGAGGAGATAATTTGAGGGGCATATTTCCGTTTTAATTTATTCTCGGGACGTACAAAAGGAGTTTGACGATTTCGATTACTCCACATGGCATGTCAGCGTATGTATATCTATGGATATTAATTTCGGATTTTTCTGAAGATATTTTCCGGACATCAGATATTCTCTTTGGAGTGACCATAATTTATTTTGGATGCGGATCATTCGAGTTGATCATGACAGGGTATTGGATAAAGAGTAAGATGGAATGGTATTGGGTATCTGGCTTCTAGCAATCGCAGGAGCAGCATATCAGTAAGGTGTTAAAGGTAAAGACGGTGAGGACTTGAGACAGAATGTCAGAATAGAGGCGTGTTTGGGAGTGTGACTAACTGCTAAATCTCAAAGGCAAGTATCCCTATTATCACTTATCATTCAAGTGATATTTATTTTAAATCTTATCATGCAAGTATTGCTTTCTCTATTCAGTTAAAGATAGATAAATGTTTTACTTATCAAATTACTGGATTTATAAATGTTTTGGATTTTGAGAAAGTGATTTTGTTGCGAGTATTCCTGCCCAAGTGATGTCGAAGGATTTGGCTCCTTTTTCAATAAAATGGTTTTTAAGATTGGAATGTTTAATGGTTACAACATAGGTGATCGAGATATCGGTCTAGCTGTAATACCTTTCAAGGCTAGTTATGCCTTTTCTGGCGCCCTATAGGTACCGTATGGTTGCGGGATACGGGTAGTCCCTATACTTACGGTATGGCTGCGGGATACCGGTGTTGTTTCGCGACTGATCATCGGGAACAGCATGAAATATAATTGGTTCCAATCTAAATTGATATCTAAATTTCTTTATTATTTTGATAATCATAGAATAAATGATTTATCAACTGTTTCTGTTTTGGAATAATGGTAAGATACAATTTTGATTCAGATTTTGATTTATGCTGATTCTTACGTTGTTGTTAAATATTAAAGGTTGTATTAGTGTAGATGCATAGGATGTTGTGAGCATCAAAGTTCGTATTGATATCTAATTTGATATGACAACAAAATAAGTATTAATTTCAAGAGTTCGGTTTTGAGTAAAGTTTATGATTCAATCCATAACCATTGTTTCATGTTATTGTGGTTTACGATATTTCCGTAAACACTGTTTTACGAGTTTTATTCTCGTCAAGATTCAAAGTATTGCTGAAGCATTTCGCTCAAAAATATCAAGATGATTTTGAATACAATTAAGGAACCAATTCTGGGGTTCCTCAACTAAAATTTTATGATTCATCAATTGTGATTTTAAATATTCTGCTCTAATGCAGATGTCGGTTTTATATCAAAAGACCCTATATATGTCATAATGATTTTGCTGAGCATTTCTTTCACTCATACTTGCCTATTTTCAAATTTAACCTCCAGTGAGGATTAGCTTGCGCTGTTTAGCTGCGTAATTCGAGGAAGCCAATAAGAAGTTTTTGGAAGGTGGTTGGTCCGAGGTTTACGAACTAGTGTAAGTTTTATTGTGTAAAGTTGTTTATATTATATTATATTTATGATATTTTATAGTTGGGCCTAGCATACTTCTTTTCGAAGTTATACTAGCGGGTTAGTTTTGAATTGGAATTTATTGAAAAGATTGTTAAAAGAAAGTGAAAAATTTATTTGTGGAATTTGGATATCTTGTTTCTAGAACTGTAACCTTAAAAGATCTTGGATTAGTTTAGGGTCATAAATGTTAAATATCTTCTGCTGGCATTTAATTATTGATTAAACAGGTTAATTTGGATTGAAGTTTTATAGTGACGACCAAATCCCTTGACCCCGGATTTGGGGGCGTTTACAGAAATACCCTAATTCAGATAACCGCTTAAGTTTAACATCAAATTGTTATCCTCTTCTACCCATACGATTTTATAACCGAATTCATATTTATATATTTTATCAAAGTACACATAGCAATTATGGTTAATCTCTTCGAAACTCGGTTCGGTATTTAATTTCGGAAAATACGTATATTTGTTATCTCAAAAATAGGGTAATCGATTACTTACAAATTACTTTATTTCAATCGTAATTAAGTTTATATAATATAATCGTATATGATTATTCGCCGTCTCCGATAATTATAGGTTACGTTCCCGTGTTTTCGGAACCAATTTTCCCAAAAATCGGGCAGCGTTTTCTCTATTTATCGGCCTGCCCATCGAATCATTTCGACGTCAAATCACAACCACAACATAATCCACAATCCAATAAACAATCCCAACCACCGATATGAATTCAATCATTATGTACTGTTATTCGTATTTTATTTTTTTCATTTCGTTTCGAAATTTATTTCACAAACAAATTTTAATTTTTATTTATTTATAATTTAGGACTCGGATAGAAATCATCATCGCCCACCGTCGGCGGTAAAATTTTGCGGGTACCCGATAAATTTTCAGGTTTCCAACGCAAAACTCCACCGATTAATTTAATTTCTTTTCCACACGAATTTATTTATTTCATGAATATTATTCAATTATTTCCTGCAGAAAACAAATTTAAAATAATAAAAATTCTGGAATCAAGTAGGCCACACGCGTATACGCGCGTATAACCCAAAAACAGAATACAGGAACAGAGCACCACCACACTTGCCAAACACGCGCCACCGCGCACAACAGAAACACAGAAGCAAACGGAAAACTACGCACCCATAACCCGGACTAAACCCACACAGAGAACAAAACACACACAGATACACACAACGACATACACATATGTACACATATATATACATAATTGAGAAGACAAGAACCGAGTAAATAGGATACCGGAAGAGGCAAAGTCGCGGAGCTCGCCGGAAAGAAAAACGGCGGCGAAAGGAAATGAACACAGAGAGGGAAGAGGGAGGGAGAGGTTAATCAAAAGGGAGAATAGAGAACAGCGAGAGAGACGAGAGATTCAGGACAGATTTTGAGAGAGATTGTAGAGAGAGACCCGAGAGAAACCCGATAAAACAAGAAGAAATGGGTGCAGGGATAACTATTTGGGGTTTTTATTTCCTATTTATTCTTTTTTTTTTGTTAATATCCTGATTTGCGCCGTAATTATCTAACCCCGACACTGATATTTCGTATTTTAACGAATAATTCACGGGTAAGCGTAACTCGAATATTCACGAAAATAATATTAAAATCTCGGATTAATTTAAAACTATTTCCGAAAAATTCTTGTGATTTTTTAATCATTTTTAAAATACCACACGAACCCGCATTTGATGATTTAAATGAACCAACATGCAGTGAATTGAATTCCAAAATTTTTCAAAACAATTTTAAATTTCTTGAAATATTCCAAACTTAATAAAATAAAATTTTCATGATTTTTGAAGAATTCTAGGATTAAATACTGATTTTACAATTAAATGAAATCAGAAAATCATTTAAAGATAATTAATAAGTAAAATATTGATTCCTAAATTTTATAAACTCCTAAAAATAATAAATAAAATTGTAAAAGAGCAAAAATAATTTTAGTAGCAATTTTAGCATTTATAAGAATAAATATTCAATATAATCATTTTAAAAATGAATTAAATTCATACAACTCGATAACTAATCATAAAATTAATCTTTGCATCCAACAAATCACAACAATAAATGATTCACATCACATAGCTGACCGAATCATCACACATTTGATTTGTTTAATAATTCGGTAATTACATTTACCTTTTGGATCCGAAAATAGGTTACTTAGCCGCTAAGTAACTGAAAAACGATACGATTTTAGTACCAGAATTGGATAATTATCAAAACAGAGCTTCCTATAAAATTCTTTATACGAAATTAAGGTGATAATGTCTCGCCTTTTGCGAATATGGATTCTTATCGATATATCAAATGATTTGCTTATCGAAAATTTCACACCGGGACTCCTACAGATCAAACCGTACCCCGGATTGAAAAAGTCAAAATACGAAAAGTGTTCAGAATTATCAGATTAGGTTAGGAAGGAGTTTTTGGAAGAGTTTCGGGTTATAAAAACGCAAGAACGATTGAAGTGGGACGATTTCTGGTTCTGAAAAGAAATTTTTTAATTATGTAAAAATAATCATTATCAATTCTATAAATCCTTATAAAATCATATAATATTCCAAAAATTACAAGAAAAATACCAAAATTATCTAGATTTAATTCTAGATAAATAAAGATTAAAATATTTAACTCTTCATCAGAAATACACATCCAAATATTAACATCAATTGTCAAACAATTAACCAAAATTCACACAAGAATCACATAATAATTATTTATTGATAAAAATAATCACATAATATTTCCCAGACGTTACATCCTTCCCCCTTAAAAGGATTTTGTCCTCAGAATCATGCTAAGGAACAAACCATGATGTTTTCCAAGTATCTTTCTTATAATTTCTCAGTCCTTATCACTTTAATCACAATTCAACGGCCTTTTACCGTCATCAAATCTATCAGTTGCTCATGCAATCTCTAACTCAATCTTTACTTCATACATTTGAAGCTAAATTACTCCTTGCAGTCATACGCACCTGAATTTCTTATGGACTCGTTATACTTGCGACAACAAGACCAACTCATTCATAATCATTTTATCTATCTCACTATTTTAAAAGACTAACTTAATTTACACTAACCTTCTTTTCTTTCTAATTCTAATAATTTGTGTTCATGAAATTTCTATTTTCACTGACTGTTCTACTTTACGTTTCATGTCTCCCTCTATTCGGGTATTCTGGCATATGATCAATTCCAATCGTATTCGAGAATCTTTAATCGGTCTCTTGCATTTTCTATTCGTTTGCACCCAATGTCCTGAGCTCATGACGTCTGATGCTTCGAAATGTTCCACATTTATTCAAAGGCTAAAAAGAAAAATTTCGGCAATTGCATTTACTCTCCACTTGGTAGCATACTTCTATTTCTTTTCAATCACTATCCAGTAGATTCATCAAGCGAGAATCTGCTATTAACCAAAAGGAACTATATCAATTTGGAACGGAATAAATCATAACCTTATTCAAAACCCGGTCTCTTGGGTGCTAATACTCATTTGGTTGTCATATCAAATTAGATATCAATACGAACTTTGATGCTCACAACGTCCCATACTGAAGTCAACATCAATCATCTGCATTAATACCACCTTTGATATCCAACAACAAAATAAGTATCCGCATCCCCCAGAAGATGGATCAAAACTTATTCTTCAATTCCTAACTTTTCCATTCTTTTAACGATTTCTCAACAATCTTAATGGTATTCACTCTTTTCTTTCTATTTGAACATCTGTTCCTAAATGGACTTTTCCTTCCTGGTAGTTAACCACACCCTGGAGCTCATAACCAATTATAACCAGAATTCATATCTGTGAAGCTGAGAATGCAGCTGCTATTTGTCAACTCTTTGCCAACATATCTTCAGGCGTTCAACTTAGTCTTCCTGAGTCCTTGAATTAGCGAGGATGTTATCAATAAATACACTCACACTATCCCAATACTCCTGGTACATTGTGTTCACTTAACCTTCAAACTTACAATTCCTGATAATCGACGCGTAACCTCATATCTCTATTTTCTTTTCCCATAACCACTTTTGTGCTTAGCGAAAAATACTTTTTATTTCTTTATTCTTTCATTCCACATTTATGAGGTTTTCCTTCACTTATTATTTCATCCCTATTGAGTTAGACGATATGGGGCTTTTGTCACCAGCTTGACTCTGTGCAGTAACCGACGAGAAATCCTCACCTCATTCCCTGAGGTAATCTTGATAAAGCATTCATTCGAACCTCCGGGACTTCACTTTAGTTCTAAGGAATTCCATCTTGAGATTCATTGCAACGCGCTTCTCCAATCGTTTTCCATTAATACCTTTGTGTAATCATCCCTGTTTACACGCATTTTTGGAACAAATTCCTGTCTCCAACTATCGATGATTCTCCTCATTCTCCTAATAGTTCTGGCACAACTGACGTTCATACCTTGCATATATCTTGGATTATTTTATAAATTTCTTTATCATCCTTTTGATTCCATTTCTTGTCTTGATTAGTTCTTCATTCTCATTATTCATTATCTTTTTCATACATAACGAATTTCTTTTTCTTAGTAATATTACTCTTGTTTATTATAGAATAGGTCATTTCTGAAGTTCACACTGGAATGAAGGCTTTTATTTGTACCATTTAAATTCTTACTAACAAAGTTATAGAATTTCCTCGGTAGCTATTTCCTTAGCCTTGCTTGACGTATCACATATCATGTGTTTGACTTCTCTTCATTGGCCATCATCTCTTTCTCCTGTGTTCACATGCGGACTTCATCAATCTTCGTCTTTCATTGGGTGCTTGAATTTGTGAGCTTTCCATTATTCTACAGCAACTTCCATTCAATCGCCATTTAAAAGAAGTGTACATTCAAATCTTTCATTAATTCGTCATTCGATATGGGTATACATCCAAGTTCTTTTTGGAACTCTATTGCAGATGATATAATCCCTTTACTTTATCTTGAACCTTCAGTTCTTAAAAATGTTCTTCCTACTAGCGTGTACCAGTAACTTCCTGTTCCTCTTAATCATCAGAAAAAAAACGTATCCTTATGGATCACACCTTGCACCTGATCACAGTAACATCACACTAATTGAACTAAGCCTTCAATTTACGTTAACGCCATTACTTTTTCCAAATTTCTTATTGCTTTGATTTCGGAGCTGGGAATTATGTTAGAGCTTGACTCAATTTAATTGGAATCGATCTCCATTTAACTAACCATTAGTTGGTAAAGTTGATCAATTAACTCCTTTAGCTGATCACTTAAACCAAATGCTGACTAGCTAACTGGAATCAAAGACCAATTATATAAAGTCGGTTTGGTCATAACAACTTTCTCAAGAACCGAGATTACAATTATTTGGAGTACTGACGAGAACGACAATGTACTTTTTCCTCCTTAAATGTAGAGTAATCTCTAAAAATTTGGGCAGCACTTCCCCTACACCATTGACTACCAGTCAGACTCACGCCGACACCATCAATCAACCAAATCATCCACAATCATATCCACCCACTTTCATCAACCAAAATCATCAATTCCCACAATTCACCTTTGATCAGCATCTGACTGGCATAGCATATCTCTTCTTAATTGGGATTGGGTCTGAAACCCATAATGATTAATATAACCATACATTTCTCAATTCTTTTTAGAATATTATGAATCGTCCTTAATGAATTTATCTCGTTGTTTTACAAGTATTTTATTTCGCGATTCTTTTAACTTATTCCTTGTCATTACCCATTGTGTACAGTTACTTTTAAGAATTAAGCCGCATCCTTCCACTAATCACAACAATCATTTATCTTGAACGATACACATTCAATTTTATTAACTAACCTGTTTATCTTTTAATAACCACACACGGTTTTCATTATTATCGTCGTAATCTGATGGATACTTAATTGTTATCTCGTTATTTCTTAAAAGGTTTCACAGTCGAGTCACCATTTCTTCATTTCCACTTATGGTTCCGTATTGAACTTTCGTCACTGGTCTGGTTATGAGTATTAAATACACCATAGCTTATTTACCCCAGTCAAAGAACTTCACAATTTCTTAAAGAACACGTTCGAAGTTCGATTACATTTAAGATTTCTTCTATCTTGAATTTTCACGACAAATATCTTCCCGCGATGAAGGGATGTTTCACGTATTACTCACCTGTCTGAGTCATTGTTCGGAATTTCCTTGATTTTTTTGATTGCCGTCCCGATACTTGTTCGCTCTGTCCGACGCACACAACTTTACTTTCTTATTTTGTAATTGATTTAATTATTATGGTTCACTAACTATTCATTTCTCATCGAAATCTTCCAACTCGAAGTGCATCGCGTTAATGTAATCCACCGTACCGATGAGATCCCTGTAATAAGAACAACTGTCTGACTTGATATCTTTACCATGTCCATATTTATCGGTGCATCCATTTTTCCTTGCTCGCAGATGTCCACCATTTATCGATTTGCAGTCGTATCTATGTTCGTTGTATGATTCCACGAATCACACTATTTCATCGTCAGAGAACAGACTCTACGCAAGAGGAGAGTGTGTGGATAGGATTTTGAATGAAAAGAAGGATAAGAAATAGCAATGCAACAAACAGTTGGAAGAATTTGCAACTCATAAAATTTGAAGGATGAAAAATGAGTGAAGAATGAGACAACCATATTCGTATTCATGATGGCCAGTCTTTCATACTATATGGCATACAACACATGATTAGGTGGCGTCCCACCCGACTCTTCGTCATTTCAACAAAGCGTCATATCACACACTGTTGTCTCAATGAAGGATTTGAGAAGAGAAATCATTCAGAAGGAATACAATAAATTTTCTTTCGTTTTCGCCTCATATAATTTATCAACAGAAGAAGCTCATATGTATTCAAAACTCGAGAAGAACATATTCTATCGTATTTGAAAAAGAATAACATTGTAGATCACCATGGGTCACCGTCCACGCTCCATTTATGTATGCCTCCAGGGACCATTCGGATGAGAGATTCACCATTTTTAGGTCACGTTGTAACTTCGGAATGATGTTTGGAATTGCCTTAATACCAAATGCTTCAATTATTCGATCATATCACGTCCTTATAAAACTTACAATCATTGCTTCCAGTCGCATTCAAGAATCAAGAAAAATGAATACTATCGTATTAGAAGAAAAGATGTCAGTGTCGATCACCTTCTATGCTTCGCCTACATCTGCCTTCAGGATCGTTCGGATACAGGTTTACAATTTAGGGTACCTCATTGCTTCGAAATGATGCCTGGAAATACCTTCAATCACCCTTCGTTCGTTCGAATCACGAATCTTGTTAAATTTTCATAATTTCATAAATTGGGGTAAATAATATTTTAATATGTTAATTCAATTATTAATTTCATTAAACAACGTTTACTTTCATTTTTTTCACAGCAAACCTTCTCCCTGCTGGTGGATATACTTGGCCCTTTAAATTAAAAACACTGAATCTAATTCCATTCTTCTTTTTAGGTCATTTTCTGATAATAACAAGAACTTAAGTAGTACCTCGACAACCAAATTGTAAAACTTATTTCATGCAAACTCTTTTGAAATTTGATTAAGGAAATCTTTTCTGAAATCTCATTTTAAAGTTTTAGAAATCAAATATTTGATCAAATATTTGGTCATCATTACTATCTAAGTTACTTGTTATTTTCCTGATTTACCAATGAAATGCCTAATTAAAAGAATGCCCATATAAGGGTCTCTCCACTTTGTTACTTCTTTCACCTTCCCTCGGATTCAACTCGCACTATTAGTCGATGAAACTCCATTCACTGTTATATGCCATTTTATTCCTAACTCGAATCCAATGCCGACGTCTGCCATTGTCATTCATATTCTTGTCGTCGTCCTTGACGTTATGCTTACAATCACGCATGTGATTCGATGTTCTGTCCGTAGGTAAGGGCGCACCTTCTTGCTAGTCTTACCTGTACCTAGTAAGGTAAATATTATTCCTTGCGCAGCTCCCGATAAGTGATAAGAATCTTTTCGCAACGGTGGTGCCTTCGAAACGTGCAACGTTATTTCTTCATCATCTTCCATCAACTGGTTGCTTTTGACGTGGAACTCATCCTAATAACTAAGTTAAATCGTAGCTTCTCTTACACCAATTCTCACGAAATCAACCGCATTCCCTTCAAAACCATATGAAAAGTAAGGTAACATACCCAGTCTCCGTCGATCCGTCGATTCCTCATTATTGTAGGATCTGAGAACTCATTACACCTACAGTGTTACAATATTTGCCTTACACTTTCTCAACAATCCTATCTTAGCAACTCCATCTCGGATCTACTAATCATAATTCGCACTCAACTCAATTTTTCCTGAATATGCCTAGGGTCTTTTCTATCATGTACGACCTATCATTCCTATCTTACTCTCACCTATTCTTATTTCAGTGACCAATAACCTGTACCTCGGATACCAACTTGTAACAACCCAAATCCGGGGTAAAGATTTGGTGTCACGAAACAATCTTTACATAAAATAAAAGAATAATCAATTAACCCCTTTTATCCGGATCATTTACAGGTTATGGTATGAAACCAGAATCTAATTTTCTACAACTTCCAACAACTAAAATACAAATGTAAATACCTTTGAACTAATGCTCGTATCATATTCTTTTAACTTCTTCAACCTCTCGCAGCGGAGATTTCTCGAACTTCTGATGTCCATCTAAGCAATTCATTTTTATCCTCATCTGTTTCTAGCAGAAATAAGAATTGACAAAGCAAGAGTGAGCCAAAAATGCCCAGCAAGTATATATTTTGAGTTTCAAACATTAATATCAAAGAAAACTTCTGGACAAAATCTCAAAACAATTTTAAACAATTCGATTTTGAATGAGTGGAGCGAATAAATGTTGGCTGTCACCAGCCTTTAACTATAAATTTAAAAATCGACAAGCGATTCCCGATTCATCTCTAGAATCAGGGTTTTGTCCGATTTTGGAATCATAAAACCATGCGAGAGAGAATGCCGTTAATGGCGATCAACAACAAATTAGACTGGACACTAGTTCGCATCTATATTATGCTGATCAGTCAGAATATAATGTAGATCTATATCTCAATATATAGATCCGGTCCGATATCCAGGCACTACGGCCCATCTCGAGGCACTAGTCATCCCGGTCCTCGGGATTAAGACACACTTAATCCCCAAAACATCATCATTATCCAGCCCATGGAGTATTTTGATGTCAAATCATTTTGAATTCAAAACATCCCAATTCAGGGTTCACAAATAACCCGAAAGAATGGGTATTTGCTCAAGAGAGCAATCGAATTATAGGAACAAGAATAAAAAGATCATGCATAATCAGAGTAATTGCAGCGAAATGTAAAAAAATTTAACTATTCTGAACTTAGAATAGGAACGAATAAATATTTGCAGAAAATCAGGAATACTTGCAGTATTCAAAAGAAAAATCAAGAATACTTGCAGTATTTAAAAGAAAGTTCGGGAATACTTGCCTCAATAAGCTTTAACTACTATTATCGGTTGACTTTGGTTCGACTTTAATCGTTCGGCTTTATCGTCAAACTTCTATCCTATTCTGGATACGATCCCAATATTTAGATTCTTCAGTTGGAACTTCGTTGATCTCGACGTCTAATCACTAGATCGTTCCTAGTCCGATGTCACGTCTCGGGTCTTTTGTCTAAACCTACAGGGATGAAATACCCTAATTCAGATAACCGTTTAAGCTTAACATCAAATTGTTATCCTCTTCTACCCATACGATTTCATAACCGAATTCATATTTATATATTTTATCAAAGTACACATAGCAATTATGGTTCACCTCTTCGAAACTCGGTTCGGTATTTAATTTCGGAAAATACGTATATTTGTTATCTCGAAAATAGGGTAATCGATTACTTATAAATTACTTTATTTCAATCGCAATTAAGTTTATATAATATAATCGTATATGATTATTCGTCGTCTCCAAAAATCGGGCAGCGTTTCCTCTATTTATCGGCCTGCCCGTCGAATCATTTCGACGTCAAATCACAACCACAACACAATCCACAATCCAATAAACAATCCCAACCACCGATATGAATTCAATCATTATGTACTGTTATTCGTATTTTATTTTTTTCATTTCGTTTAAAAATTTATTTCACAAACAAATTTTAATTTTTATTTATTTATAATTTAGGACTCAGATCGAAATCATCATCGCCCACCGTCGGCTCGCCGAGGCTCATCGCCGACGGCGGTAAAATTTTGCGGGTACCCGATAAATTTTCAGGTTTCAATGCAAAACTCCACCGATAAATTTAATTTCTTTTCCACACGAATTTATTTATTTCATGAATATTATTCAATTATTTCCTGCAGAAAACAAATTTAAAATAATAAAAATTATGGAATCAAGTAGGCCACACGCGTATACACGCGTATAACCCAAAAACAGAACACAGGAACAGAGCACCACCACACTTGCCAAACACGCGCCACCACGCACAACAGAAACACAGAAGCAAACGGAAAACTACGCAACCATAACCCAGACTGAACCTACACAGAGAACGAAACACACACATATACACACAATGACATACACATATGTACACATATATATACATAATTGAGAAGACAAGAACCGAGTAAATAGGATACCGGAAGAGGCAAAGTCGCGGAGCTCGCCGGAAAGAAAAACGGCGGTGAAAGGAAACAAACACAGAGAGGGAAGAGGGAGGGAGAGGTTAATCAAAAGGGAGAACAGAGAACAGCGAGAGAAAGACGAGAGATTCATGAGAGATTTTGAGAGAGAATGTAGAGAGAGACCCGAGAGAAACCCGATAAAACAAGAAGAAAGGGGTGCAGGGATAACTATTTGGGGTTTTTATTTCCTATTTATTCTTTTTTTTGTTAATATCCTGATTTGCGCCGTAATTATCTAACCCCGACACTAATATTTCGTATTTTAACGAATAATTCACGGGTAAGCGTAACTCGAAAATTCACGAAAATAATATTAAAATCTCGGATTAATTTAAAACTATTCCCGAAAAATTCTTGTGATTTTTGAATCATTTTTAAAATGCCACGCGAACCCGCATTTGATGATTTAAATGAACCAACACGCAGTGAATTGAATTCCAAAAATTTTCAAACCAATTTTAAATTTCTTGAAATATTCCAAACTTAATAAAATAAAAATTTCATGATTTTTGAAGAATTCTGGGATTAAATACTGATTTTAAAATTAAATGGAATCAGAAAATCATTTAAAGATAATTAATAAATAAAATATTGATTCCTAAATTTTATAAACTCCTAAAAATAATAAATAAAATTGTAAAACAACAAAAATAATTTTAGTAGCAATTTTAGCATTTATAAGAATAAATATTCAATAAAATCATTTTAAAAATGAATTAAGTTCATACACCTCGATAATTAATCATAAAATTAACCTTTGCATCCAACAAATCACAACAATAAATGATTCACATCACATAGCTGACCGAATCATCACACATTTGATTTGTTTAATAATTCAGTAATTACATTTATCTTTTGGATCCGAAAATAGGTTACTTAGCCGCTAAGTAACTGAAAAACGATACGATTTTAGTACCAGAATTGGATAATTATCAAAACAGAGCTTCCTATAAAATTCTTTATACGAAATTAAGGTGATAATGTCTCGCCTTTTGCGAATATGGATTCTTATCGATATATCAAATGATTTGCTTATCGAAAATTTCACACCGGGACTCCTATAGATCAAACCGTACCCCGGATCGAAAAAGTCAAAACACGAAAAGTGTTCAGAATTATCAGATTAGGTTAGGAAGGAGTTTTCGGAAGAGTTTCGGGTTGTAAAACGCAAGAACGATTGAAGTGGGACGATATCTGGTTTTGAAATTTTTTTTTATAATTATGTAAAAATAATCATTATCAATTCTATAAATCCTTATAAAATCATATAATATTCCAAAAATTACCAGAAAAATACCAAAATTATCTAGATTTAATTCTAGATAAATAAAGATTAAAATATTTAACTCTTCATCAGAAATACACATCCAAATATTAACATCAATTATCAAACAATTCACCAAAATTCACACAAAAATCACATAATATTTCCAAGACGTTACAACCTGTACCCGGTTCTTCATTATGTATTGGATCAACTATAGGTGACATAGGAGGTGTTGGTATTCTGTCTTGAGCATTTTCTGGTTGTGCAGAAGGAAGTGATTCAATAACAATTGGTTCTGTTGAGATCAGAGATTCCTGATCCCCTTCTTTAGCTGCTTCCACTACATCCTCCAAATCTGACTCAACTATGTCCCTGTGAGCTCTCTGTTTCTTCAATTTCTTCAAAGATGGAGACACTGTAGGAGCTTTATTATCAGAATTGAACTTTCTAAGCCTTTTGAGAGGCCTAGAACTCCCAGTTACAGTATCTTTCTGAGAAGAAACCTTCTCAACTTCTATAACAACAGGTTCTGAAATAGAAACCTGTTCCTCAGTATCTGATTCATCACTCAGAATAATTCTCCTCCTCTTCTGCTGAGATTGAGGTACATTCTTTGTCCTCTTTGTTCTTGAAGATGAAGGCTTCACCGTAGGTGCTGAGGGTTGCGGTTGAGAAGTTTGAGGTGTTTGTGTAGAGGTGGTAGGTGCTGATGGATGAGGTTCTGATGGTTGGACATCAGGATATAGTTCAGCGTATTTAACTGGATCATAGGTTATTAAGGCTTGTTTGACAGATAAAGGAACTAGGAGGGGTCTTAACATAGCCTTCTTATTATCAGTAGATAATAAATCATTAAAAGCTCTTTTAGCTAGTCTGAATGATGAAATTAATTCACTAGCTGATTGGGGCTTATCATCACAACAAAAACTATAGATAAGCTAACAGAATCTAGCAAAGTAAACGGTATTTATGTCTTCTGTCATTCTATCCCCAATGAAACCTAAGAAAACACTTGCATAATCAAAATCAGTTTGGTTAATGAGAGCATACCCGATTTGTTGGCTGAATATGGGGATTGCATCGAAATTAGAACATTTGTTTGCAAAAGCCTTGGTTATGCAGTCAAAGAAGAAACTACATTCCCTCATTTGCCAATGTCCTCTCATGTAACACCCCCAAATCCGGGGTCGGGGATCCGGGTTGTTACGAGTTCCATTTCCCTTAATAACACCCAATCTTAATAAACAATCAACTACTCTGTACGGTGACTCCACAATAAACACACACACCACAAGTTATAGTCTCAGAGATGAATATCCAAAAAAAACACGAGTCATTTTATTCCAAAATTATATGCCATTACATCTTAAAAGGGTTTCTGAATAGATTTATATTTTTTTTCCATTATTACAATTGATAAAGATACATAAGTCTGGTACATAAAAAGTTGAAAGCCTAGCCTATTGGTAGTTCCTACCTCAGCTACAGCGACATCAACGCCTATAGGAAACTGCGGAACGTTTCCTATCCGCTCGCGAATTGGGAGCTTGGTCCTGTTCATCTTTTCTATCTGTTGTTGTGTGATGAAAGAAGAAAGCAAGGGTGAGCAACAAGCCCACCAAAATAATATGTATAATGATTAACTATATATGGGCATTCTCATAGTACTCATGAAAGTCTTGGTCAAGAAGAAATGAACTAAGCCGATATCTTAACGCGACCAACTCGCAAAATATTCAGTATATATGTATATATATACTTTTCAAAATCTTGGAAGTCCTCTTCCATGCATAATATACACAGAGTTCCAGTTTATGACTGTATAAAACTATCGTTGCAAGGTGATTTCATATATCTAACCTTGTCTCAACGTTTTTGTGAAAATCTTTGTCATGCATAAGATAATCATTAACCAGATTTAAGTTGAAAAGATGAAGTTACAAGATATTCCAATATACTTATATCTTTTCCGGATACTACTTGAACTACCACCGTTCAAGGTATCATCAGTTTCAAAAGTTCATCACATAGATGAGACTACAAGAAAAGACTTGAATAGATTCAATCTTTGAAATATCATTATAAATAATGAAGTTACAAGATACTTCATTAAGTCCCGATATATATATACCTATATATATACATTTCATACTCTCCTTGAAAACCTCTGTTATGAAAATTATAAATAGAGTTACAATATCCAATGAATTTGGAAAGGAGAAAACCTTGGCATAAACCCGATATCTTGTTGATCAGACAAAAATACCAATAAGTAACCTTTTCTACTAGTAGATGGATGAATCCCCCACCGGTCATCACCCTGGCCACATAAGGACCTTGTGCTGGACCGCCACCCGGCCTCTTACGTGTTGATGGACTGCCACCCAGCCACTTACACTTTGATAGACCGTACCCCGGCCTGTCGCTTATGCCGACTCAATTAGATGGACTTACTTCCCGAACGTTGGGCAAGTAATCAAATTGTTTTCTCAAAACAGCAACCACGTTGCGAATGTAAAATACACCACAGAGCCAGATCCCCCAGGTTTTGAGCGAGTATTTAAATCCCCTTCGAAAGGAGGATCTTAGATATAAAAGAATGAGTTTTGGGATCCGCCCTAACTTTTAGAAATCATTTTGAAGACTCGAAAACATTTTTAAGAATGTTTGGAGTACTGCTGATTTATTAAAATAAATCAGTCCCGATATATTAGAAATATCTGAATATTATTATTTAAATAATATTCTCATCAAGATAATCCTTATAAAAAATAATCGAAGTAGAAGTTTTAAAACTCATACTTGAAATGGATATTAAATAACCAAAGATATACTTATATGAAAGTACTATCTTTATTCGAATAATCGAAAATAAGTTTGATTATCGAAACATTATTCTTTAATAAAATAAAGGATATTATTAAATAATAAGCGGAGTCTTAATACCTCGAATGAATATTATAAATAATATTCATTAAATAAAATAAACGGAGTCATACATCCTCAAATGAATATTCAAATAATAATCATTAAATAGAATAAACAGAGTCATAAGTCCTCGAATGAATATTCAAATAATATTCATTAAATAAAATAAAGTTATCGAATAAACCTTATTCGATCAATAGTTTTGAAAACTATATCCATATATAAATAAATATATATATGTATACTCGGGAACATCGACTCCCGGTTTAGAAATATGTTCACCTTTGGGTCCCCTATACTAAGGGTATACGCAACTACTGCTTATCTCTAGCATAGGTATTATGCAACTAATAAGCATTTGAACCAACAGATATATAAATCAAGAATACGAAACAGGCATGCATATATACCATATCACATACTCCAATATATCACAAGAATTGCTAATAACAAATATGCATTTATGACAAGATCATGCATATACACATATACATCACAACAACAGTTATACGGGTAGAAAACTTGCCTGAGCGACTGGGGGTTACAAATGGCTTAAGACGAGTCTGGTACCCTATAAACAACATATAAGTTGGAATTAAACTAAAGTCGCTTATGAATCTATACTTTAACCAATTAGACCCTAACGTTCGCTTTTGCGCTTAACGATTCACTTAAGTTGCTCGAGTACCCTCGGCCCCACCATTTTTAATAAATTAACCATTAAGGGCTTTAAGGCGATTCTTTCGCAAGTGCCTTAGCAACTGCCTAATACACTTTACATAAATGTGTTATACTCCAATTAGTCCTTTAAGGTCTTTAACCTATGTTTCAAAGTAAGGCGAGGGGTAATGGTTCGTTCGCGAAATGCCGTTACTTAAAACGGTCGTTTCTCCTAAACCGTACATCGGAATCAAACGAACCACATATCAAAACGAAGCTCGTAACATGAAATATCTAATCATGGCAATGGTCAAAACCTAGCAGTGAGTTCACGGGTCCTAATTTTAGGAGCAAAAACAGTCTAAAGTAAATCGGACATTACGACGGCTATGTTTACGTGATTACCAAATTTTAAACCACTCCAATCAACCACAATCAACCACAAATCAACCCATAACCACCAATACCACCAAACTTCATCCAAACCTTACTAACTCAGTCCATAACCTCATGATTTTTCCAACTTACTCAATCTCAAACAAGAGCTACTTATTATACTTAAGGTTCATCAACCAACAACCAAGATTTATAACCCAAAATCATTATAATTCCATCCAAACTCTAAATATACAAGAATCATGCTCTCATGAACTATAACAAACAAAACCAAACCTAATACTCAAAGTAAAGTTAGGGTTTGGAGGGGTTATACCTTCCTTGGAGAGTGGAGAATCACTTAGAAAGCCTTAAATAACCACTAACTATCTTTACTAAGCTTGGATCTTGAAGAAAACATAAGAAAACACAAAGTTAGTTTCTTGAAAACACTATTCACCAAGAAATTAGATGAATTGATTAGCTATGTTAAACATGGAATCTTGAGCTTAAACTTATGGCTCATCTTAGTTATGAGTTATAGAAGCTAAAGAAATAAACCTGTTGAATTATGAAGGTGTGTAGCTTGATTTTTGAAATTTTCTCCTTTGCTTTTCATGGAAAAGCCGAGAGCAAAGAGTGGGGGAAGAAGAAAATGTTTTTGGTTTGGTTGCTTTTGATTTTTGTGTTTGTTTTGCTTGTTAATTAGGTTGTTACTATGGTAAATATTGTGTGGCTCACAATCATCCAACAACACACTTGCTTGGTCATGCTTATGTCACCATGTGATGTCACCCTCCCTCCTTTGTCCTCTTCTCATTGGTTTGATGACATCATCCCCACTAATCTCTTTGATTAGCTTTTAATTATTTGGCTAATGACCGCTGATCTGTTATATGGTTCGCTTAACTTTCGTTTTCGTTTATCGTTTGAGGGATCATACCCGGGATCTTATTACTTGGGTTCCCTTAACTTTTCTCAATACATTATATTCCTTTTATGATCCTCTCTCATAATCCTTGAATTTAAATCCTTTTAATCATGTTACCTTATACTCAATTTTTTCGGTATCTGGTGGATTTTCGGGAAAAATCAAAGTGTTCGGAATTGGATTCTGACGATCTTTACATACACTTATATACCATATAGAGTACTAATAAAATCTCAGAATATCAATAACGGAACCCCTACATAGTGTGGCATGAAAAGTTTTCTTATTCAGCATAATCTGCAAAATCACTATTCATAAGGGTTTCAAAAATTTCCAAAAATTGGGGTTATTACAGTCTCCCCTCCTTAAAAGGATTCCGTCCCGGAATCAGATAGAAAATGAATAGGGATACTCTCTTAGCATTGCACTTTCTAACTCTCGAGTAAATTTTCCCACATTGTGGTCCTACCACTAAACTCTGCCTAGTTTGGTAACCCTTCTCCTAAGCACTTGCTCCTTTTCACTCTATAACCCTTCCTGGTTGCTCCATATAGGTTACGTCTGGTTGCATGTCTAGGCGCTCATATGCCCCTATTTATCTGGCATCCGAATTACACTTCCTTAATATTGATACGTGAAACACGTTATGACTTGCTACATGTTCGGGGGTAGGGCTAGCTCATATGCTATCCTTCCCAATACGTCTTAATATATGCAAGGGTCCAACAATTCGTGGACTTAAACTTTCCTTTCTTTCCAACCCTCATCAATTCCTTTTTAAGGGAATACTTTTAACAATACAAGGTTCCCTCCTTCATACTCTTTGTCCTTTCATTTGTCAAATCAACATACTTCTTATGTCCATCTTGAGCTACTCCCAGCCGTCCTCTGATTAGATCTATTATATCCTTGGTCCTTTGGACTACTGCGGGTCCGAGCATCTTGCGCTCTACAACTTCATCCTAACATAAGGGAGATCGACATTGTCTTCCCTCAAGGATCTCATAAGGCGACATCTCGATAATGACATATGATCTATTGTCGTAAGAGAACTCAATCCGTGTTAAGTGATCATTCCAATTTCTTTCAAGTCTATTACATAGACTCTCATTATAGCTTTTAGCATTAGAGCTTTTTCTTCTCAATACCCATTATTTTCCACTTCGTAATCGCTACTACCTTCTGTTCCTAATATTATACTGGTTATACTTTTGCTCGTTAGCGTTCTATAACCTTTTAATAACCACGTCAACCTTAGTATCACGAATGTGTTTCCATTCCGAATACCACCATAACTTTACTACTCCTTTTTCAGCTGTTTCTATTTTCCAAAGTTTGATCAATCATATAGAAGTAAAAGAATTTATTGAGAGATCACTATGATCATGAACACTTGTTACATCGCATAGTTAGTACAGAAGGTGGCCAGCCTTTAGTACTTGACAAGCAATAAAACAATAGATGGTATCCTACTAGGCTTCTATCACACAGATAGGTAGTCATTCGACAATACCTCCCCTTCTGGAAGGGTTGTTCTTCTCAACTTATATGAAATGAAAAGGAGAGAAAAGAACAAATTGAAGAGAATTGTATATTCGTAAAAAAAAAAAATTATTGCCATAAAATATCTGGCTTGGAATCTACCTCTGAACTATAGAGGTTTGTCATAGGAGAACAAAACATATATGTATTTATATCAACATCAAGTATTATATCATCGTATTTCACATGCCTAAATATTTTTGCTATTCCGTCCATCATTCTATGGACCCATGCTCTTCCTCAAGCTTATACACAATCACCTTTGAAACTCCCTCGATATCGAAAATCGAATCTGGGATCTCATTCTAGACATCATCGTTACTAGAATTCTATGCTTGCACCGCAACCTTCCTCATATAGTAATACGACTCTCTTTTCATAAAAGGGAATAAATATTCAATAGGTAGATACTCTACTTAATTAGTCTATCAATGATAACTTATACACTACCACGACCCGATTAGTGGTACTCAATCTCAACATCCATTCCAATACAACTCTCACGGTTGTAATCAGCTCATTACTCGCAGAATCATTGCTGCATTACTATGGTCCACCACTGACCTACTGTCGTCATTCACTTTCCATGAAATCTTAATATCTAACCATACGGAGTCCATACATGTCGTATAGAATACTTCTAAGGAGTTAACATAATCACCAATCATAATTCATGAAGAACACTCCAAACTCTGACGTACTTTCATGACATGAAGTAGATAAAATTGCAGAAGAGTTTCAGTCAAAGCAACGATAGCAGGTTAATACCATTCTTAATCGTATGCCTTAAATAGAAGACTTAACTCAAGGGTTCGTCTAGTCCTTTTGAAACATGGTCCTGGCTTATCTCAAGATAGTATCTTCTGAGATAGATAGCCCGCTCATGGCGATTATACGAATTAAACCTTTACCAAACTACTATTACAGTTGGGTGTTGCACAGTCATCAGAAGGAATGTCAATCTTTCAAACCATAATACAACCTTCACGGCTTTAACCATTATCATTGTATTCTTCTGGCACGAGCGCCGATAATTATCCTCTTACCTTTAAAGTGTCGGCCACCTCTTTGGCCTTTCCTGATAGTAAAATTTCCTTACGGTCAATGTCATTTTAACCACCTCCAAATAAATTTTCTACCTCATTTCAATCACAGCTTATGTGAAGATGTTTTCCTTAAAATCTGATGAGTAAAAAAAAAATATCACCATTTTTCCATAAGTTATTGCCTCAGTCTTTAGAGGTTAATCACTGTCACGACTGACTCTCAATCATACTTAGAACATCTTTTATCTTAAGTCCTAATTGTCTTGAACAATTTCGACCATTACTGGTTCGATCCATACTTTCTCGTGGTTTAACACGTGCCCCACTTGGCGTCATTATAATTACGTCATATTTCCTTTATCAACATTTCTATTCTTGAGAATTTTGAATATTACCTTTCTCCTTGTAAAACCTCTAAGGTTATCCTTGAATCGTTCCTCATGTATTCCCTAGATACAGGGCATATCAAGATACCATTTATTAATACCATAATCATTGTCTATATACTTCTGAAAAAATTTCTCCACTGATTCTTAAAGGTTGGTATTACCTTAATCCTTTCCAATTCATACTGTCAAAACTCATACTATCCCTATTAAGGGTGAAATGCCAACCTTTATGCATTCCCCTAGGATTCATTTTAAGTTACCGATGTTCTATCCTTAATTCCACCTTTAAAAAGGTACATGCATCCTTCCATGGATAATCAAGTCATATATCCCTGATAAGGGTGTCTTATTCAATCATTCCCACCTCGATAGTATATGCTGAATTTCACAATAACATCTGTATTCAAAATGAGGTCAATCAATATAGCCTCCAAAAGATAACAACGGTTATCCGCTTTTATTGCCTAAATTGGGTAACGATAACAAGGATGTTCTGGAAGATATTGGTCGTGTTCAACGTGAACTTCTTCTTAATAATTCCTTATTTACTTTTGTTGTTTATCTCAACAGTCATCTCAATGTTGGGATATCTTTCATACCTGGCGCCTCCCTTTTTGGGTATCAAGCCACCGGTCTTACACTTCATATTCTTGAAGGTCACTTCCTTCATCCAATTTTCCTAATTTCTTACTTTCTTGACTCCTCCGTCCATCTGCATTTCCTTATTAATCAATCGATCTATCTCAAAGTTTCATCGAATACTGTCAACTTCAAGGGAATTAACTATACGTATCGCTTACGCCTTCAAACCTTGAATTTATCTCATGATCAGTCACCATCGCGCTGATGATGACACACTTCTCTATATTTATTGCAAGGGTTTCTTAGGGTTTCCCATACCTAACTCCCTTATCACTTCTCAACTTTATTTCCTTTATATCCCTTTATATTTCTACCCTTTTCAGTCTTTTATTTTCGTTTCCATTACAACCATTACATGAACCAACACAACATAAGCATTGATTTCAAACATCCCGTCATTCTATATTCATGTTCTCATAACAAATCTTGACAACTTTTACGATCTTAGATTCATAATTCATCATACTCATCCGCCTTTGTTCTGGCTCTAAAGCTTTTTTTTTCTTTTAAACTACCTTCATAACCTCGGGAGTTACTTTCCCGAAAACAATTGACTGAACGTTAATCAGTTTATTCTAACCTCTGGCTCCGTGCCTTTCTTGGTCTTTCACCAGCGGGTGGCCTCTCTCTTAGGAGGGTAAGTGACAAAACGGTCTTTTGTGATTCGTTAATCATTTAGAATTTCAAATGATTCCTATATTTCCTTTAGCCAGGCTCTTGCCTCGACTGGGTCAACCTGTTCCTTGGAACTCTGAGAGCTTAGCGATTTAAAGGTCACGAAAGAATTTCCTACTGCATTGTTTCCTCAAGGTGGTGGTTGGGGATAATAGTCTAAGTTCTTTTTAGACAGGTCCATGAATTGTCGTATAGGAGTACCGTCTCGGGTCTCCTTTCCTTACTCGACTTTCTGTTTCCTTAGTATGAAATATTTCATCCTTCTCCCATACTTGGGGTTATCTTATACGTTAAAATCCTCATTTTCCACTTCATTATGTTATGGGTTCCTTCTATCTTGATGGCGTCCTCCCTGACTATCACATTCAGGGTTTGCCCTAAATCTTATTCCTTGAACTATGACTTTCATCTAAGATCTCATCTTTAAGCTCTTGAACATTTGGAACCCAAATTTTATAGGAATACCTCATTATTCCCTTATCATCTTTCTCGGTATTAATCTCATATCTATTTGTTGGCTCTCTGCCTTCATTCATCACTTTTTCTGGCACAATATGTTCTTTTCCAATAATTCGGTCTGTATTGCAATCTCAAACAGCTTTTCTGTACCGGCTCCGGTTACCTTCACTTATATTTCCATTTTCTCAAAATCTCTTATAAACTCTCCCAAAGACATTATTATCTTGAGTCTCTCCTTTTTACTAAGGGCATCAGCCACCACATTGGCTTTCCCCGAATGATAAAGAATCTCCCAATCATAATTCTTGATTAGCTCTAACCGCCTCCTCTGGCGTATGTTGAGCTCTTTCTGCGTGAAAATGCACTAGAGCACTTATGGCTTGTGTAAATCTCGCACTTCTCTCCATACAAGTAGTGCCTCCAATATATAGGGCAAAACTATTGCCACGAGCCCAAGCTCATGGGTGGGGATATCGAATTTTATATTCCCTTAATTGTCTTGATGCGTACGCGATTACCTTGTTGTGATGTATAAGAAGCACCCTAATTCCCTATGCGAAGCGTCACTACACATCACAAAATCTCCTTTTCCATCCGGCAACGCCATCATAGAGGCCGTCACCAATCTTTGCTTCAGTTCTTGAAAGTTGTTCTCGTATTTCTCTGTCCATTCAAACTTCTCAGTCTTACGAGTAAGCCGCGTTAAAGGGGGCTACTATCTTTACAAACTTGAATGAACCTCCGGTAGTGACCGACTAATCCTACCTCTGGTAGTCGACCTAACCATGGTCATCAATTCATCAGTGGTCCTTTATTCATTCTTGTCAGGATCCTCCATGGGATCCTCCTCAGTAACTATCCCTTCTAGGACAACATCCTCAACCGCTACATCCTCAATATGAACATCATATGATCCCGCATTAGGACGCTCTATCGGATCTATAATCTGATCTCCAATAAGTAATAAAACATCATCGCGTTGTTGCTCCTCAACCTCAGGATTCGGAGTCCCGCTACCATATATGATAACGAACTACGCTTCTATCACGATATTTATAAAGGTTCCCATAAGGGTTTTAACTGTCAGTACTACGTTAGGTAGCCCGACTATGAACTTGGCAAGAGTTCTTATTATCTTAGTGAACTTATTATCTTAACGTCACATCATCTCTGAGGTTTATAACGCTTGGCTCTGATACCATTTCTGTAACACCCCCAAATCCGGGGTCGGGGATCCGGGTTGTCACGAGTTCCATTTCCCTTAATAACACCCAATCTTAATAAACAATCAACTACTCTGTACGGTGACCCCACAATAAACACACACACCATAAGTTATAGTCTCAGAGATGAATATCCAAAAAATAACACGAGTCATTGTATTCCAAAATTATATGCCATTACACCTTAAAAAGATTTCCGAATAGATTTACATTTCTTTGCCATTATTACAATTGATAAAGATACATAAGTCTGGTACATCAAAAGTTGAAAGCCTAGCCTATTGGTAGTTCCTACCTCAGCTACAGCGACATCAACGCCTATAGGAAACTGCGGAACGTTTCCTATCCGCTCGTGAATTGGGAGCTTGGTCTTGTTCATCTTTTCTATCTGTTGTTGTGTGATGAAAGAAGAAAGCAAGGGTGAGCAACAAGCCCACCAAAATAATATGTATAATGATTAACTATATATGAGCATTCTCATAGTACTCATGAAAGTCTTAGTCAAGAAGAAATGAACCAAGCTGATATCTTAACGCGACCAAGTCGCAAAATATTCAGTATATATGTTTATATATACTTTTCAAAATCTTGGAAGTCCTCTTCCATGCATAATATACACAGAGTTCCAGTTTATAACTGTAAAAAACTATCATTGCAAGGTGATATCATATATCTAACCTTGTCTCAACGTTTTTGTGAAAATCTTTGTCATGCATAAGATAATCATTAACCAGATATAAGTTCAAAAGATGAAGTTACAAGATACTCCAATATACTTATATCTTTTCCGGATACTACTTGAACTACCACCATTCAAGGTATCATCAGTTTCAAAAGTTCATCACATAGATGAGACTACAAGAAAAGACTTGAATAGATTTAATCTTTGAAATATCAATATATATAATGAAGTTACGAGATACTTCATTAAGTCCCGATGTATATATACACCTATATATATACATTTAATACTCTCCTTGAAAACCTCTGTTATGAAAATTATAAATAGAGTTACAATATCCAATGAATTTGGAAAGGAGAAAACCTTGGCATAAACCCAATATCTTGCTGATCAGGCAAAAATACCAATAAGTAACCTTTTCTACTAGTAGATGGATGAATCCCCCACCGATCATCACCCTGGCCACATAAGGACCTTGTGCTGGACCGCCACCCGGCCTCTTACGCGTTGATGGACTGCCACCCAGCCACTTATACTTTGATAGACCGTACCCCGGCCAGTCGCTTATGCCGACTCAATTAGATGGACTTACTTCCCGAACGTTGGGCAAGTAATCAAATTGTTTTCTCAAAACAGCAACCACGTTGCGAATGTAAAATACACCACAGAGCCGGATCCCCCAGGTTTTGAGCGAGTATTTAAATCCCCTTCGAAAGGAGGATCTTAAATATAAAAGAATGAGTTTTGGGATCCGCCCTAACTTTTAGAAATCATTTTGAAGACTCGAAAACATTTTTAAGAATGTTTGAAGTACTGCTGATTTATTAAAATAAATCAGTCCCGATATATTAGAAATATCTGAATATTATTATTTAAATAATATTCTCATAAAGATAATCCATATAAAAATAATCGAAGTAGAAGTTTTAAAACTCATACTTGAAATGGATATTAAATAACCAAAGATATACTTATATGAAAGTACTATCTTTATTCGAATAATCGAAAATAAGTTTGATTATCGAAACATTATTCTTTAATAAAATAAAGGATATTATTAAATAATAAGCGGAGTCTTAATACCTCGAATGAATATTATAAATAATATTCATTAAATAAAATAAATGGAGTCATACATCCTCAAATGAATATTCAAATAATAATCATTAAATAGAATAAACAGAGTCATAAGTCCTCGAATGAATATTCAAATAATATTCATTAAATAAAATAAAGTTATCGAATAAACCTTATTCGATCAATAGTTTTGAAAACTATATCCATATATATATAAATATATATATATATACTCGGGAACATCGACTCCCGGTTTAGAAATATGTTCACCTTTGGGTCCCCTATACTAAGGGTATACGCAACTACTGCTTATCTCTAGCATAGGTATTATGCAACTAATAAGCATTTGAACCAACAGATATATAAATCAAGAATACGAAACAGGCATGCATATATACCATATCACATGCCTTAATATATCGCAAGAATTTGCTAATAACAAATATACATTTATCACAAGATCATGCATATACACATATACATCACAACAACAGTTATACGGGTAGAAAACTTGCCTGAGCGACTGGGGGTTACAAATGGCTTGGGACGAGTCTGGTAACCTATAAACAACATATAAGTTGGAATTAAACCAAAGTCGCTTACGAATCTATACTTTAACCAATTAGACCCTAACGTTCGCTTTTGCGCTTAACGATTCACTTAAGTCGCTCGAGTACCCTCGGCTCCACCATTTTTAATAAATTAACCATTAAGGGCTTTAAGGCGATTCTTTCGCGAGTGCCTTACCAACTGCCTAATACACTTTACATAAATGTTTCATACTCCAATTAGTCCTTTAAGGTCTTTAACCTATGTTTCAAAGTAAGGCGAGGGGTAATGGTTCGTTCGCGAAACGTCATTACTTAAAACGGTCATTTCTCCTAAACCGTACATCGGAATCAAACGAACCACATATCAAAACGAAGCTCATAACATGAACTATCTAATCATAGCAATGTTCAAAACCTAGCAGTGAGTTCACGGGTCCTAATGTTAAGAGAAAAAACAGTCTAAAGTAAATCGGACATTACGACGGCTATGTTTACGCGATTACCAAATTTTAAACAACTCCAATCAACCACAATCAACCACAAATCAACCCATAACCACCAATACCACCAAACTTCATCCAAACCTTACTAACTCAGTCCATAACCTCATGATTTTTCCAACTTACTCAATCTCAAACAAGAGGTACTAATTATACTTAAGGTTCATCAACCAACAACCAAGATTTATAACCCAAAATCATTATAATTCCATCCAAACTCTAAATATACAAGAATTATGCTCTCATGAACTATAACAAACAAAACCAAACCTAATACTCAAAGTAAAGTTAGGGTTTGGAGGGGTTATACCTTCCTTGGAGAGTGGAGAATCGCTTAGGAAGCCTTAAATAACCACTAACTATCTTTACTAAGCTTGGATCTTGAAGAAAACATAAGAAAACACAAAGTTAGTTTCTTGAAAACACTATTCACCAAGAACTTAGATGAATTGATTAGCTATGTTAAACATGGAATCTTGAGCTTAAACTTATGGCTCATCTTAGTTATGAATTATGGAAGCTAAAGAAACAAACCTCTTGAATTATGAAGGTGTGTAGCTTGATTTTTGAAATTTTCTCCTTTGCTTTTCATGGAAAAGCCGAGAGCAAAGAGTGGGGGAAGAAGAAAATGTTTTTGGTTTGGTTGCTTTTGATTTTTGTGTTTGTTTTGCTTGTTAATTAGGTTGTTACCATGGTAAATATTGTGTGGATCACAATCATCCAACAACACACTTGCTTGGTCATGCTTATGTCTCCATGTGATGTCAGCCTCCCTCCTTTGTCCTCTTCTCATTGGTTTGATGACATCATTCCCACTAATCTCTTTGATTAGCTTTTAATTATTTGGCTAATGACCGCTGATCTGTTATACGGTTCGCTTAACTTTCGTTTTCGTTTATCGTTTGAGGGATCATACCCGGGATCTTATTACTTGGGTTCCCTTAACCTTTCTCAATACATTATATTCCTTTTATGATCCTCTCTCATAATCCTTGAATTTAAATCCTTTTAATCATGTTACCTTATACTCAATTCTTTCGGTATCTGGTGGATTTTCGGGAAAAATCAAAGTGTTCGGAATTGGATTCTGACGATCTTTACATACACTTATATACCATATAGAGTACTAATAAAATCTCAGAATATCAATAACGGAACCCCTACATAGTGTGGCATGAAAAGTTTTCTTATTCAGCATAATCTGCAAAATCACTATTCATAAGGGTTTCAAAAATTTCCAAAAATTGGGGTTATTACATCTCATACCCCAGACTGGCCATCATGTTTTGAAGAACTGGCTCCTCAACAATAGAATAAACACAGTTCTGAGGCAGCTCAATGTCACGACATGCTTATCCTCCCCTGATGAAAAAATTATACTTGGGGACCCTTGAGCACCATCATCATCATATACTACGCTTCTCCAGAACTCCGGCACTTGAGTACCAGAGACTTCATTCGGTTCGGTCAGAGCGTACCCAATATCAGAACTAGTAAGAAAGTCCTGAATGAAGTGAAGTTCTGATGGGTCTTCTAACTTGTTAAGAATAGCGGAGAAGTTATCAGGAACAAACTTAGCCCCATTGAAAATTACGTCTTTTGGTGCCATCTCTGTAAGAAATTAAGTGAATAAGAGTATGTTTGCAAAATGTTTGTAAAAAGTCCTGAGAGAAAAACAACTTCATAAAATAAGAGAGAGAGAGAGAGAGAGAGAGAATAAAAGAGATTTAGAATAGAAAAGTAAGTAAAAGATTAGAAAATCTTTTATCTCTCATATATATACTCTCTCCACTCAACAGTTGTATTTTTGAAGCATGGGATACACTTTACACCTTGCACCATGTGAACAGTCAGTAAACGTTAGAACAAGAGTTAATGGGCACGTAAAATAAGCAATAATTACCGTGCACATGCAGTTTTTCAGGACATACACGTTAACCACTAACCCATAATGATTATGACCGTTTTATCTCACATAAACCAATATTCTGTAAAAATATTATAGTTCAAGTAATGACCAAAAATAAACCAAGTAAATAAATACTGCCACATCAGCATCAGAACTTGATTATTATTAGGAGTTAAAAGTCATCAGAATATGGCTTCTTAACTCGAAAAGTGAATGTTTATTCCTGTAATTCTTCACACAAATACTGATATGGTTTCATCAGAATTTAATCATCAGAACTTCCATCAGAACTTGTCCACAGAATTTATGCAATCTGACACATATACTGTTCATCTAAAATAACATTTATCACCACAGTAATTTTCATCATTCATATGGAGTGTAAGTGTGTGCATTAAGCTAAACATCAGACAAAAAGTAAAGTCTGATTCACTTCAGTACATCTTAAAAATAAGGCATAACTAAGAACTTTGCTCAAAATCTGTCATTATTCTGAAGCCTACTATTGAATGAGTTCATGCATGAGTCCACCTCAACTATTTTGTGCTCATTTTATGCATCTTTTGAAATTCCTTTTTACAGTGGCTTCTCAGTGTTAGTGAGTCACAACTGCTTATCAGAATTTATGTTGTTATCAGAGTATTTCTCCAGTAATCATAGAGTGTGAAAAGTCACTAAGAAATTTTTTTGCTTGTCTAATGCATATTACTTAATACCAGCAATGCACTTGGGTCTTCCCTTCCACATTTTTACTCTAGATCTCAAATGAGTACCTGATATTTATTTCTTTTCTTTTTCTTTTTCTTTTGATAAGTGAGGCTTATCAGCACTTAGTACATCCATCAGATTTACTAACATCGGAGCTTAACAGATAAGAAGCACTATTCTAGTTTTTGACTTAGTAATAGGATACACAAAGTAAACTTCAACTAAGCTCAATATCAGAATTTGCTTGTGTAAAATGATTTCCACATAAACAATTACTTCAAATGTGGGATCTCTAGTATATTAAAGACTACTAGGTCAGCATCTAGCACAGTTATCCTCATTGGATTGAATAGTCACAGAAACATTCATATCACTATCAAAGTTTAGAATTCACATCAGACATCAATCAGCACTTAAGCAAATTTCAATTTAAGCACAGAATACACAAAGATAGTAATATCTGTAAATACTAATCATAAAGTCTGATGTATCAAAATATAAACTAGGCAGATATAGAGAAAGAACCAGAAACCATTCCAAGTTCATTTACCAATCTTGTAAAAGTAGCTTCATATAGTGGTTTTGTGAAGATATCTGCTAGTTGTTGATCTGTTGGAACAAAATGCAATTCCACTGTACCTTCATCCACATGTTCCCTTATGAAGTGGTACCTAATGCTGATGTGCTTTGTCATTGAGTGTTGAACTGGATTATCTGTCATAGCAATAGCACTTTGATTATCACAGTAAATAGGGATTTTAGAAAATTCTAACCCATAATCCAGTAACTGATTCTTCATCCAAAGAATCTGTGCACAACAGCTTCCTGCAGCAATGTATTCTGCTTCTGCAGTTGATGTGGAAATTGACTTCTGTTTCTTGCTAAACCAAGAAACCAATATGCCTCCAAGAAATTGGCAGCTTCCACTTGTGCTTTTCCTTTCAATTTTGCATCCTGCAAAATCTGCATCTGAGCAACCTATTAGCTTAAAGTCTGATTCTCTAGGATACCACAATCCCAGATCAGCTGTACCCTTAAGGTACTTGAAAATTCTTTTCACAGCTGTTAAGTGAGGTTCTCTTGGATCTGCTTGAAATCTTGCACAAAGACAGGTAGCATACATGATATCAAGTTTACTTGCAGTTAGATAGAAAAGTGAATCAATCATACCTCTGTAATCAGTAATATCTACTGATTTACCAGTATCCTTATCCAACTTTGTTGCAGTGGCCATAGGAGTGGATGTATTTAAACAATCTTGCATTCCAAACTTTTTTAACAAATTTCTGGTGTACTTAGATTGACAAATAAAAGTTCCTTCTTCATTCTGCTTGACTTAAAGGCCCATAAAATAGTTAAGTTCTCCCATCATATTCATTTGATATCTTGACTGCATCAGCTTGGAAAACTTCTTACAAAATCTGTCATTTGTAGAACCAAAAATGATATCATCAACATATATTTGCACCAAAAGTAAGTCCTTTCCGTGGTTGAGGTATAACAGTGTTTTATCAATAGTCCCTCTGTTAAATCCACTTTCCAGAAGAAACTGAGCTAAAGTCTCATACCATGCTCTTGGAGCTTGCTTAAGGCCATAAAGTGCTTTATCAAGCCTGTAGACATGATTAGAAAATTTGGGATCTACAAAGCCTGGAGGTTGTTCAACATATACTTCCTCTTCTAATTCTCCATTAAGAAAAGCAATTTTCACATCCATTTGAAAGACTTTAAATTTCTTGTGAGCAGCATAAGCCAAAAATATCCTTAAGGCTTCCAATCTAGCAACTGGTTCAAATGTTTTATCATAATCAATTCCCTCATATTGAGAGTATCCTTTTGCAACCAGCCTTGCTTTATTCCTTGTAATTATGCCATCACTGTCAGTTTTGTTTCTGAACACCCACTTTATATGAACAATAGATATGTTCTTTGGTCTTGGCACTAAGGTCCAGACTTTATTTCTTTCAAATTCATTTAACTCTTCTTGCATTACTTGCACCCAATCAGCATCTTGAAGAGCTTCTTCCACTTTCTTTGGTTTAGTCTGAGATAGAAAAGAATGATAGAGACATTCATTTGATGTAGTTGTTCTAGTTCTGACACCTGCATCAGGATTTCCAATAATTAAGTCAGGTGTATGTGCTTTAGTCCACTTCCTTGCCGTTCGAAGGTTATCTCTAGAACTGGATGCTCCCCCATAATCCATGCTGTCTCCATCAACATTTTCTGATGCTCCCCCTGAAATTATGCTCTCTGAGTTGGATTTTTCAGAATTTGAGTTTCCAGAAATATCAGAACATGAGTTTCCAGAATTATCAGAACTTGGCCCATCAGTACTTGAAGAGCCTGTTGTAGGTTCTGATGCTTCTTGAGATGTGTTTGTATCTTCAGTATGCTCCCCCTACATAGGTGCATCTTGCTTTGGTGTAGTCACCGTAATTTTAATAACATCAGAGTTTAATCCATCAGAGTTTGTAGTATCAGGATTTAGACTGTCAGGATTTATAGAATCAGAATTTAACACTTCATTTTCGAATCTCAACTGATCATGATCATTGAAATCTTCAAGTCCAATAATCTCCTTATCATCAAAAGAGACATTGATAGATTTCATGATAACCCTTGTTCTTAAATTGTAGACTCTGAAGGCTTTTGTGGAAAGTGGATATCCAACAAAAATTCCTTCATCAGCTTTTAGATCAAATTTGGATAGCTGTTCAGGATGAGTCTTAAGAATAAAACACTTGCATCCAAATACATGAAAATACTCCAGATTTGGCTTCTTTTTCTTCACCATCTCAGATGGTGTCATTCCATGCTTGTTAATGAGTGTAGCATTCTGAGTAAAACAAGCAGTCTGCACAGCTTCAGCCCAAAAGTAGGTTGGCAACTTTGCTTCATCAAGCATAGTTCGTGTAGCTTCAATACGAGTTCTATTCTTTCTTTCAACAACTCCATTTTATTGTGGGGTTCCAGGAGCAGAAAATTCATGCTTTATTCCATGGTCTTTGCAGAACTCTTCCATGATCAAATTCTTGAACTCAGTGCCATTATCACTTCTTATGATCTTCACAAAATCTTTGACCAATTTATCCAGTTGCTTGATATGATCAATCAAGATAGATGCAGTTTCACTTTTTGTGTGCAAGAAATACACCCATGTGTATCTGGTGAACTCATCCACTATGACCATAACATATTTCTTCTTTGCAATAGACATGACATTCACTGGACCAAATAGATCAACATGTAGTAGGTGATAAGGCTCAAGAATTGATGATTCAGTCTTTCTCTTTAATGAAGATTTTCTTTGTTTTGCCTTCTGACATGAATCACAAAGGCCATTAGGAGCAAATACTGATTTTGGCAGTCCTCTCACAAGATCTTTCTTGACTAGTTTATTTATATTGTTAAAATTTAAATGAGAGAGTTTCTTGTGCCAATCCCAGCTTTCTTCAATTGATGCTCTACTCAACATACAGATTGTAGAACCATCAGTACTTGTTGAAATCTTGGCTTCATAAATGTTACCATGCCTGTATCCCTTCAGAACAACTTTGCCTGTAGATTTTCTTACAACTTCACAATGTTCTTCAAAGAAATACACATAATAACCTCTGCCACAGATTTGGCTAACACTCAGCCGATTGTATTTAAGTCATGAGACCATAGCTACTTTTTCAATGATGACATTCCCAAGATTGATATTGCCATATCCCAGAGTTTTTCCAATGTTGCCATCTCCATAAGAAACACCTGGGCCAGCTTTCTCCACAAAGTCTGATAGCAGGGCTTTATTTCCAATCATATGTCCTGAACATCCACTGTCCAAAACTAGTATGTTCTTCCTGTTGCCCTTTAAGTCAGCAGTATCAGAACTGCTATCAGCATTTGCCATCAAGGCATAGTTTTCCTCATCCTCAGAATCTGAAGCATCTGATCAGCTTTTCTTCTTTGTGACAAGAGCCTTGCCTTTATCACTTTTCCCTTTTCTGCAATCATGAGATATGTGGCCTTTCTCACCACAGTTGTAGCATTTAACATTTGAGTAATCTCCTCTGTCAGAATTTCCTCCTTTGCCTTCAGATTTTCTGAAACCTTTCTTATCAGAACTTGCACCTTTCATGGAAAACTTCTTTCCTCTCCTGAATTTCCTGTATGCAATCTTTGTGATTCCTTTCACCATAAGAGCACCCAGCTTCATCATCTCTTCATCAGGGTCCATCTCAGGTATACTTTCAGTTTCTGATTCATCATCAGTATCAGAACTTGATGACTCAGTATCAGAATTTGTGATGAGAGCTTTTCCCCTGCCTTTCTTTGAGGCAGCAACTTTGGGACTTTCCTCCTCAGCCACAAAGGCAACTGTCCTTGACTTTCTTCCATTCCTCTTGCTTCTTTGTTCCATCTCAAGTTCATGAGTCTTGAGCATCCCATAAATTTCATCAAGAGTTGTTTCATCAAGATTATAGTTGTCTCTTATTATTGGGGCCTTCAAATCCCATCTTTCAGGAAGAGCTAACAGGAATTTAAGATTTGAATCATCAATATCATACTCTTTGTCAACTATTGACAAATCATTCAAGAGTTTGACAAATCTGTCATATAAATCAGTTAATGACTCATCAGGCTTTGAGTCAAAGTGCTCATATTCTTGAGTGAGTATAGTCTTCCTTTTCTTCTTGATTGAATCAGTTCCCTGACGCCTTGTTTCCAAAGCATCCCATATCTCTTTTACAGTCTTGCATTGAATTACCCTGTTTGACATGACATTATCAATGGCACTATGCAACAAGTGTCTTACCTTTGCATCCTTTGCAATCGATGAGATATCTTCAGCAGTTTAATCACTTTTCTCCTTTGGTACAGACTTTGTTGGCTGACCTGCAACTTCCACAGAGAGTTTGGCTGGCATATGTGGTCCTTCATTAATCCTGTCGAGATATTCTGGATCTGTAGCTTCCAGAAACATAGCCATCTTCACTTTCCATATGGAATACTCAGAAGGTTTCAACATGGGAACTCTTATAGTCTCATATCGACTATGGGTTATAGTTTTTGGAGCTTCTTCAATTTTGGTGGGCTTGGTTGGAGTTTCTTCTTCAGACATGATTGTTTTTGGATCTTAAACTGTATGTGTGTTAACAGATAGCTCTGATACCACTTGTTAGGTGACACACATACTGTAGATTGGGGTTAAATACAGTGTTTATTACAATCAAATCGAATATAAGAACTCAAGTAACAGAACAAAGATTTTATTCAACACAATAAACTCTGTTACAATATGGAACTATCCTCTCTCAGTGATGAACAAATTATCACGAGACCTGCTAGGGTTATATCGAATAATAACTTCGATTAAGATAACACTTATAGTGTAAACCCTATGTATGTGTTTATATACTACACATTTACAAGATAATATTCTAATTGATATGGAATATAATTCTGCTTCCTAAAATATATCAACTAGTTATCTTTTCTTCCAAGTATTCTATTCTTCATAGAATTCCTTCTTCATGCATATTTCTTCCTGTCTTAGTCTCGATCTTCTTTCCTTTCAATCAGCCGCCTGCCTTATCTGAAAGTCACCTTAAGTCTTGATATTATCTCCTGATAAATATCTTCTGATAACTTAAGTTCTGATAACTTAAGTTCTGATATCTTAAGTTTTGTCTTCAGTATAAGAGCTGATTTCCAGTTAAATACTGATTTGTCCTGTTAGTTAAGATCTGAAAACTAAACACAAATCATATTACACATGACATGACAAATATATCTAACAGAGTTTCATGATTTTTTGAAGAATCCTGGAATTAAATATGGATTTTACAATTAAACTAAATCAGAAAATCATTCAAGAATAAATTATTAACAGAATATTGATTTGTAAATTTTATAAAATCCCAAAAATATTCATTGAAATTATAAAATCATAAAAACAATTTTAGAGACAACCCAAATAATTTTTGAAAATAAGATTATCATAAAATCACTTTTTAATGGTGAAATAAAAATAAAATGGTGAAACAGTTAATCATAAAAACACACCACGCAATCCAACAATCATATATAAACAATAATATGTCAGACATAGGGACCATAATTAATACAAAATTCTTTATTTAATTATTTACGCAATAATTATATATTTAAATATTATAAAAATGTACGAGTCGTTATACTAAATATCTTCCGCTGGCATTTGCATTTTGATTAAATAGGTTATTTTGGATTGAGGTTTCATAGAGACGACCAAATCCCCTGACCCCAGATTTGGGGGCGTTACAGGTTGGTATCAGAGCTGAGGTTATAGTGAACTAGAAACGAGAATGTGTAGGAGTGTGTATAGTATGTGACGACGTCTGAGCTCATATCGAGTTCCTGTTGGACTATTGGATATTATACCAACAAGCAAGCTAAGATAGGCGCATTCGTTTGAGATGATTGTGCTGAACTGGATGCAACTCTGGGAAACTGCAAACTTCTATTGTGGAATCTTCCAAGACTGTGATTCGATGACGATGGAGATTATCGATATCTTTGGAATATGAAGAACTGTCAAGAATCGGATGACGAGTCAACAAAAGAGTTTAGATGATAAGTATTCAGACTTTGGCAATACCTTCTCTTTCTATAACTTCTTTTGTCATCTCTCAAAAAGAGGTATCTATTGGAGGATATATTCCCTAACACTCGTTTACTCATTTTGTGTCAAAATCTTGTTTTCTGGATTCTGTTTCCTCCAGAAATATCAGTTTTGAAATCTTTTCAGTTTTATTCATTTGAGTTTGAAATCCTTTAATATTCTTTTATTTTAACTGAGATGAACAACCCTAACTATAGGGGACACAAGGTATACCTGTTTGTGTGATAAGAGTTGGATGGGACGCCATCACTTGTGTGTGTTGTGACTACAAGAAGGTTAACAACCTTTAATAGTGTCTTAATTTGGGCACGCAACACCAAGTTCGTTTAATCATATTGATCTCTTGGTTATTCTTTCATTTCAACAATATTTTCTCAAAATTCAGATTTGGTAACCACAATGATGGGACACCCGATATGATATGAAATTCTTTTCTCTATGGAATTCCATGATTTTATTATCTCAAATAAGAGAAGGTATGCCAATCAAGTTGGGCTGAGTTATCTTGGTCAAGTCAAAGTAAGGCTATGTAATGGGATTACCAATAGCAACAATGGATTGCAATGGGATTAAAATATCAATGGCGTATAACGAAATCAGTCTATTTCTTTATTTCTCTCTCTATTTATCTCTCTTTTTCTTTTTCTTTTTCTTTATCTTTTTTCTCTACGTCTCGAGAAATGAAAATGATAATTGAGAAGTTGGACAAATCAATGGTGAGGAGTGAAGCTTCCGTGATCATTACGTTATACCAGGAATCCAAGTTTATCTGAAATTTTGAGAAAAACTGCGTATACAAGATGGGGAAGTTGGTAACAAGACCCTTAGTTCTTTCTTCTGCTGATTCCGAGGATGAAATCCTTATAAGGAGGGTAGACTGTAATATCCGGGATTTTCGCGACTTGTATTACGTGTTTATTATTATAATAAAATATATGGTTAGTTGAAAAACATTTGTGGAATAATTGTCGGATATGAAATTATGTGTATATGGTAATTACATGCTTATGTGGTTTGTACATGTTGGTCTGTATTATCAGTTTGATTTAAAATGATTTTTTAACTAAATTATTATGTGAAAAATGGAGTTTTTAATGCCTTTAAAATTATTGATAAATTATTGAGAGATGATAAATTATGAGAATTTTTTTATAATCTCTAGAATACTTCTGTGAATTCTTTAAAAATGGTAGTTCGATTTATTTTAAGAAATATGTATTTGAAAATAGATTTATACTTGTTATTGTATTTATCGACTTGGTATCTTCTAAAATGCATATAAAATAACTAATATGCATAAAAATCATAAAACTTGTTTCGTTATTTCCAGAATATTAGTAGAGACTTTTTAAAAATATAAGTTGAATTTATTTGAAGCATTTAGTATTTTAAAATGATTTTACAATCTTTACTCTTTTAGAATGTCCAATTCTTGTAAAATCGATATTATATTATTTACACATTCAAAAATTATTTTAAAAATATGGGGGGTGGGAAATCTAATTTTATTATTTATATTTTTAAAAAATATAATATTTATTTTTATGAATTATTATCAAACCATTACCAGGAGGTGTATATTAATCATATAGTTTTTGTTTATTAAACAAAACAAAAGACTTGTCTTTTGAGATGAAATCATATTACTACCCAAACCCCCACCTACCCCGTACACTCGCTCTCTCTTTCTTGCAGACTCTAGAACTCTCTCATCTCTCTCATTTTTTTATCTTTCTTCATTGCAAAACTCCAGGGTTCCTGCTGTTTTGGGCTCTAGTTGCTTCCAGCTTCTTCTGTTTTTGGTGAATTGAACTCGGGTAAGAAGCTTTACTCTTGAATCGGTGGAGTTCCGAAGCAGAAACCCCAATCAGGACACCGTCAGAATTCTGCCACCACTGACAGTGCTCCGGTGAGTTAGTGGTGGGTGGTGATGCGTGTCTGAGCCTTGAAGATCATAAAAATATTGATTTGATGCTTGTATGTTGTGTTTAATAATTTTTCAGATTTTAAACTTTTCCGATTATGAGTTTTGATTCGATAAATAGTTATTTTGATTATTTAGTTGTTATTCTTGCTTGAGTATTTTCATAGATAATTTTCAGAAAATTATGGGCCTGAACCTATGGTTGACTTGTTTAGTATATTCGTAGTCCTAACTTTTATTTTTAAATAGCTTGTGTTAAAATCTTTGTCGGAGCCTGCCCTGCCCTGTTTTTGTAGCTCTGTTGTGGGGATGTTAAGTTCCAATCTTGTGTGTATTTCCTATGTGATTAAGTGCTCTCTAAAGTCTAGAACAACTACAAAAAAATTAATATCTAGATTTTAATAAATTGAGCTAGGAGATATAATCGATTAAATGGCATATGTACATAGTAGTTTTGACTAGGATGTTCTGCCTCTGTTTTTGGTTAGAAATCTAGGTAGCTTACTTCTTTTTCTAGGAAGTGAGGTTGTGTATATTATGTTATATTCAGAGTCTAGTTTAGGTTCTCGAAAATTTCAGGTCATTCCGATTAGCGAGCTATGAGATATTAAGGTTTTAGTGAAGCTTGCGCAGAGCAGCCAAACCTCTCGGGTTGCTGACTTTGAGGCAGTGTTTCAACCTTTTAAACTGGTTTATTTAATTTGAAATTTTTACTGTATATAGAGGGGTGATATAGGGTACTCCCAGAAAAATTTCATGTAAAAATATTAAATTTTCGATTTACTAAAAATGTTTGAGTGTGAGTGATACCAAACTAACAGCTCTGTTTTTTTAACAAATTTTGGTCGATACTTGGCCTAGTAAAACTAATATTTTTTTTAATTCAAATTTTTTGTGAGAAAAATATATGCTGATTAGTTTTGCAACAAAAGAGGTTTTATACTCAAACGATGATTTTCAGATTTATGAAAATTATTAGAGTGCAAGTTGCGCAGAATTTCCAAAACTGATTTCTTCTAAGTTTAGATTAGCACTTGGCTTTGTTAGAATACTTGTTTCGAACCAAAATATATTAATGAGTGGGTATGACACTAAAGATGGTATTAGAAATTATTTCATGTTTAAATGTTGAATTTCAATTTATTAAAAATATTAGAGCAGGGATCACGAAATAAGGAGTCTCGAGGAGTTGACTTGTAACTCATCATTTTGTATATCGGTCTCGATCACATTTGAAAACTCACTTCTAATTAGTTAAAGAATGAAAGCTATAGAGGGTTATTTAGTTAGTGATGCCAAGACAAAGATCATGTATTTTTATAAATGACTTTTGAGTCGCATAAATGTGCAAGGTGATTTATTTAAGTGTTTACTCGAGTTGAAGTTGTGATGCTAAATTATTTAATTGTGAGTTACTGTCACTGTTATTTGGATAATCACTTTCAAGGCAAGTTTATTTTTAATAGTTTAGCTGCATGTCAAGGTAGATTTATTTTTAATAGTTTAGATGCATGTCAATGAAGGTTTATTTTGATAGTATAGCTACAAGTCAAGGAAGAATTACTTCCATGTTAAATGGAAAAGTTTGAGATGGATAAGAATATTGAAATGACTTGTGGATTGTATTTGTGGTGTGGTTATCCAGGATATTGTCCATATTATGAATAGGTCATGCCGAATTTTCCGTAGAAATATTAATTAAGTTACGCGTTCTCATGTTAAATAATATTCCGAGTTGGTAGTAAGTTATAAACTATAATGTGTGCTACTTGTTATGTGCTATATAATGTGCCATATATATATATATATATATCGCGAAAGGATAGAAATAGGATAGTCGTTTCAGAAGAATACTAAAGTAGTATCTTTTTTCTTATAATAGGATCGGGCATTAAGGGCGTGAGACCAAGCAAAGGCAGGAGAAAGGGAGAGTTACATAGTAGTTCGGTAGATACGAATTGTTCGAGACGAACAGAACCAGACGTTGGAGATCAAGACTGAAGTTGGATAAGATTTCGTATTAGACTGCAGTAACCGCATTAGCGACATATCAAAGAATTAAGAATAGGAAATGGTGACATCTTGAAAAAGTATCATGAGATATTTGTGTTATTGCGAGTGTGTATGATTGCTAAGGACCAAAGGCAAGAATCCCTATCATCACTTATTGTTCTAGTGATATATATTTTGAATCCTATATGCAAATATTGTTTTCCCTATTCTCAGTTTAGAATAGATAAATATTTTACATATCACTGAATTAAATGATTCTGTTTATGCAAGTACCCTCTCTTATTCTATGTTCAGAATAGTTAAATGTTTTACTTATCAAATTACTGGATTTATAAATATTTTGGATTTTGAGAAAGATGATTTTGTTGCGAGAATTCCTGCCTAAGTGAATGGGGGAATAAAAATTATTTAGGATATCGATTGATTCGGCTCCTTCTTCAATAAAAAGGTTTTTAAGATTGGAATGGTTACTGGTTACTGGTTATAGCGTAGGTGATCGAGATATCGGTCCAGCTGTAATATCTTTCAAGGCGAGTATATGCCTTTTCTGGCGCCCTATAGGTACCGTATGGCTGCGGGATATATATTTACGGTATGGTTGTGGGATACCGGTGATGTTTCGTGACTGATCATCAGGAACATCATGAAATATAATTGGTTCCAATCTAAACTGTTGTTTCTAAATTATTTTTATACTCATAGAATAAATGGTTTATCAACTATTTCTGTCTTTCGATAAAAGGTGAAAAGCGGTTTTGATTCAGTTCTGATTGATGCTGATACTTACTTTGTTGTTAAATATCAAAGGTGGTATTAGTATAGATGATTGATGCTGACTTCAGTATGGGATGTTGTGAACATCAAATTTTGTATTGATATCTAATTTGATATGACAACAAAATGGGTATTAATATCAGGAGTTCAGTTTGAGTAAAGTTTATAATTCATTCTATAATCATTGTTTCATGTTATTGTGGTTTACGATATTTCCGTAAACACTGTTTTACGAGTTTTATTCTCATCAAGATTCAAAGTAGCTGAAGCATTTCGCTCGAAAATATCAAAATGGTTTTGAATACAATTAAAGAATCAATTATGGGGTTCCTCAACTAAAATTTTATGATTCAGCAATTATGATTTTAAATGTTCTGCTCTAATGCAGATGTCAATTTAATATCAAAAAGACCCTATATATGGCATAACGATCTTGCAGAGCATTTTTTTCGCTCATACTTGCCTGTTTTCAAATTTAACCTCCAGTGAGGACAAACTTGCGTTGTTTAGCCGCGTAATTCGAGGAAGCAAAGAAGAAGCTTTTGGAAGGTGGTTGGTCCAGGGTTTGCGGACTCGTGTAATTTTTATTGTACGAAGTTGTTTATATTATATTATATTATAATTGTATATTTTATAGTTGGGTCTAGTATACTTCTTTTCGAAGTTTTACTAGAGGGTTAAGTTTTGAGATTGGAATTTGTTGAAAAGAGTTTTAAAAAGAAAGTGAAAATTTATTGGTGGAATTTGGATATCTTGTTTCTAGAACTATAACCTTAAAAGATCTTGGATTAGTTGGGGTCATAGATGTTAAATATCTTCCGCTGGCATTTGCATTTTGATTAAATAGGTTATTTTGGATTGAGGTTTCATAGTGACGACCAAATCCCCTAACCCCGGATTTGGGGGCGTTACAGTAGTTCAATTCTATCACAGTCTTCATTAAGAGTTGCTGCAATGTAAAGCTTTTTTACTTTACCATCCCTGAAAAAGTACAGAATCTCTTCTCTGACATCATTATCATTTATCTTTCTATGAACAATCTTCACAACTTCAACTTTCTCAAGATGTGAAGGAGAAATTCTTTCATCAAGATTTTCTGTCAAAGTATTTGTATCCAGCAGATCAAAACTTAAAATCTCCATATGAGAATGACCAATGCCTCCTCTGGTTCGAGATTTGATAATTTTCAGTTTTTCATTGTATTCCACCCAAGAAGGCTTCTTGATGGACTTATCAACATCTTATTGTTCTGAAATACAATCTCTTAACCCAGCTGACATAAATTCAACATGCTTGAACCCTCTAGGATAATCAAATGTCTGATTATCATTCCATCTTCTATCCTTCTTGCTGAGAGGAGCATAACTTGTAGACAGATCATTAATCTTCCCCTTTGTTTTATGCTATAGCTCTCTCTTTGATTTTAAAACTCTCTGCAAATATTCCTTGCATGCTTGATCAACTTTCGTCCTATCAACCTTTTCTTTTTCATCAACCTCTGAAATATGAGGAGTGACTACTAGAGTAAGGGCTGAATTATTTAATGCTTTGATCACCTTTTCATCAGAGTCAAAATCAATTATCAGGTTCATAGCATCATTATCTGCTTTACCTCAGGATTTGTGTCTACATCAGAAGTTACATTCTGATTTGCTGTATCAGCTTGATCAATGTCAGTGGCTGATCTTTTCTTCCTTGGTATATCAACTCTTCTGGATTCTGAACTTCTTTATATTCTTCATTTCCTTGTACAGGAACATAACCTTCTCTGGATAGAAAATTCAAAAAAGTAGAGTTGAATGCAGTCACTTGACTTGATTTAGAAGTTCTTCCTCCTCTTCCTCTTCCTCATCATCTTGCTCTTGCAGATCTACCACCTCTTTTTCCTCTTCCCTTAGAAGTGTTAGCTTCAGCTTCAATTTGAGCCAAAAGCTCCTTTTGTTGCATAACCGCTTCTTCAGGTGTTAGATCAGGAAATTATTCAGTTATATACCCAAGAGTACTCCTAGCATTCTTTTGCTCAAACCTCTTATCTTTGTATTACAAGACAATCTCTTCACATATTTACTTATGCCTATAAGGAAAGAACAACCCTTTAGCATCTGCTAAATTAGAGATTATAATATCATCATCCTCAGGAGCAGCAGCAGTAACCTTGTGCTTGACTTTATAAGCACTAGTAGACTTCCTTTGTCCTGAAGGATCATTCTTCTTGGAATGTTGAGGTTGCTGAGCAGTAGAAGCAATTTTAACATCTGTAACTGGATTATTCTTATCACCATCATCATCAATATCTTTATCTTTTGTCTGGATAGAATCTGGTATACATTTTGTAGCAACTATCTTCTCCCCTTTTTGGCATCAATATTTGAAAGAAGAGAAAACAGAGCATTCAGTTTGTCACCGGTAGAAGAAACCTTATCTTCTAAGGAGGAAAGTCTAGAGGCCATGCTATCTTGAGATTTAACAACATCTATGATGGGATTTTTCACACTTTTGATTTCAGCTGAGTTAGGTGTGTGAAGCAAAAATCCATCAATTTTCTTCTTGACACCAGCATGAGACTTCTTCATTTTATCAAGATCAGAGTGAATTCCTTTAACAGAAATAGTTGTGGCCTTAAGATGTAACTTCAGATCAAGAGTTTGAATTTCATCATAGGCACGATGAATATGTTGCAGGCCAACAACATACGAGATAGAAGAATTTGCAAGTCTCCATTTATAATCCCACTCTGTCTGTCTAAAATACTCAGCATCAGCATTGTAATAAGAAGGATTTTCATTGAATTGTGAAGAAGAACCAACATTGGACTTCTTAAATGCATCAATTGCAGAATTAAGCTGAGTTGTGTCAAAATCATCTTGATCACTATCATTATCAGAATCAGACAAGCCATCAGAAGAATTTGCAGAATCAGGCAGAATTGCCTTGCCTTTATCCAGATTCTTTGCAAGAGATGCCTGTGGCTGAAGAGATCCTGAAACAGAAACAAGGTAACACCTAAATCTCTCTATTATTTTCAAGTGATCTCATCACTTCTCACACAATTTATTACTTTTAAGAGTAATATTATTCTCACAGAAGAAACTTTATAAGTAAAGAAAAACTTATAAGATTTTTGTCTCAAAGCTACCTCTCCTTTTGCCAGTACAGGAGACTGCCACTCAAAATTTTAATCTGATATTTTCACACAGTCTCACAGAAAGGCTCAATCACGCATTTAGCAAAGAAATAAGAGATGGCTGAGAAGATTTGTATGCTTGTCATATAAATAGAGGTAACCTCAAGGAAGAGACTATTTATAATCATACAAACATGAGAATATATGAGAACTTAGCAATACCTGAAGGTGAGTCCTCAAGTGGAAGTGATGAAAGTGGAGGAACAAATAACACATCAGGATGCTTTTTCAAACTAGCAACCAATAATGGATCATCAATCGTAGCTAGTGTAGTGGAAGGATGACTCTCAGTAGGAGCTGTTGCAACATCAGGATTTGATCTATCAGGAGAAGGTGAAAGACCAGTATCAGTACTTTAAACTGATGGTTCTTGTGGAGTCTAAGACATGTGAGCTGCTTCAGCAATGCTTGGTGAAGGTTCTTGTGTGCTCTTCTAAAAAATATGATCGTTTATGATTACATCCACCTTTGACAGTATCTCCTGATGAGTTTGCTTTTCCTGTAGTAGTTGAACAGAGTCAGCAAGAAGATCACTCTGAGCAATATTAACAATGATTTGTACAGCCTCAGTTTCTGCATCTTCCCTTTGAGAAGATGCTTCTTGTGTGATTGGATGTGTTGCAGTTGCTAAATCCCTTTGAGACCTAGGTTCTTGTGTACTAACATCCTTGTCAATAGGCTGAGTCTTCTTCTTCTTTCTGATATATCCAACTACTTCTTCACTTCTTCTTTTCAACTGGCTCTTTGCGGTTTTCTTGTGTTCAGCAGTTGCTTCAATTACTAGAAGCTTATCAGGCAGAGCACTAGCATCAGTAGTTGGCTCCTTGGTTCCAGTAGTGTCAATCAAGTCTTCAGGATGTTGAACAATGGACTTCTTGATTTTTGATAAGGACCCTATTGGCATCTGATCATCTGAGTCAGAATTATTTTGTATGATCAGTCTTCTTTTCCTGATTGGAATGCAGTCTTTTTTCTTCTCACTCAGTGAGGCTTATTTAGCTTTCTGTCCAGAAGTGACAGATTTCTTAAACAGCCTTCTCTCTGTTACAACTGATGTCTTTTGAGAGACAATAGAGTAGGCTAATTTTGAGCATGATGCATTTGTTAGTTGGAAGAAGAAATGCTTGGGTTAGAAACAAGATGGGTGGTTTCTTGATTCTCAGCATCAGGAACTGTGACAGAGGTTCCAGCATCAGGATTTGCAAGCACTTGTGTAGGAGTAGGTCTATTTCTTAACAGAAATTACATGACCTCTCTAGGAAGAAAGGGTGGTCCTGAAAATTTATTCTTTTCATCCCTATTAATATGATCAGTGATTACTTTTTCAGAAATTTGAAAAACAGGGAGTAATTCATCATCATCAAAAATAGCATTAGGGCATAAATAATTGAAAATCAGTTATAAAAATCTAGTATACCTTATTACTCCTGAAGCATCTGCTCTCCTAGAAAGTATGAACTATAATATAGTATTACCATATTCAAAATTACCAGACTAAAGAAGAGAGTACCCAATTCTCAGAGAAGTGGATGGAAGAGCATCAAAGTTTGTTAACTTATTCAAGAAACATCTACTGATGCAGTCAAAGAAAAAGTTCCACTCTCTTTTCAGTTTAGTCCTGGCCAATTTTCCAATGGTTGTGATTTCTCCTTGATAGCCAAAAGTCCTTAGCATATCAAACAGTTGCTCAGTGGTATGAGTGTCAGGAGCACCATCAAGAGCAGGCAATCTCAAGGGTTAAAGCAGAATATCAGCATCAACTTCATATCTTTGGCCCTTATACTCAAAGAAAAAGCCAGTGTTTGTTGAATTTACCACTGCTGTATTCCAGACCTGCATGACAGCCCTGTATGACACCTTAACAGGATTCGTAAGAGCATACCCAATTGATAAGAGAAGAAGAAAATCCTGAATATCATGAAATGATGATGGTAGCTGCTGATGTGTAAGCAGAGCTAGGTAATTGTTGGTGCCAAATGTATTTCCATGAATGATGGTGGTTTGGCTGAAGAGTGGTGAAACTTCAAACGTCGTCATGATGTGAATAGTTTCTGAGAGAGAGAAAACGTGAGATGTGCATAGTGAAACTATGTGTATGATGAATTGTGTCACAGAATTTCTTCTGGTTTTATAGCTTCACTATTCAGAGATAGGTATAACACACTCATATGAAGAAGGTAACTTAGTGAATTTGACTTCGAATAGGGAACAATTACTGAGTAAAAGAATTCGACGGTGGAGTAAATTACGGAAGTAAAGACAAAATACATACAAATATGTTAAGACACAACTGTAGAAATTTGTTTATTAGATAATCCACCATTAATCATTAATTAAGTGAGACATTTAATTGTAGCAATAAAACTTACTCAGAGATTAATTAACACTAATAATCTGAATTAGAACATGTTGACATGTCGTTAGGATTTGAAACCTTTCTTCTGTCAGGATTTGAAACCTTTCTTCTGTCAGGATTTGATAATCTCAGGATATGTCGATTCAAATTCAACAGTTGATTATCAAGATAGCACAAATTATTAGCAAACCACAATTTTAATCAAAACAATCATCAAGAAATACAATTTAAGTAGATGATGTAAAGATTAACAGGCTTAAAAAAACATTCACATACATAAAATATGAGATAAGCTTAGAATAAATTTGCAATCAAAAGAAATTTCATTAATATTTCAGAAAAGTACATTTCATGAAATTTGTAGATTACATGCAAAAGAAATTACAAGATAATCCTAGTTTAAGATGGTGAACTTCAACAGCCTTGGTCTAAGAAGCCTGAAAAAGCTGATGGTGAAGAGAAAAGGATGGAGGATGTTTAATTCTTCTTCCTACTTTCAACAAAGAGAACAGCAAGACGAATGATTTTCTCCTGCTGTTTAAGATTGTGGAGATGAAATTCTCTTTGGAAAAACAGAAGATCATTTTTTGATGACATTTGGAAGTTGAATCCAGATGTCATGTTGATTGTTGTTGATGGGATATGAATTTTGGATTCCATTTCGGAAAATTGTCACAGTACTTGTGCCATAGTAGTAGAACCAGCTTGAATTCGCCATTATATGTGAGAAGCACAAGTGAAGAGATATGTTTGAGTATGAGAGGAGGTAAAATGACTTAAGGATGGGAGGTCATTTAAATAACCGAGAGAGATATTGAAGGAATATCAAGAGACTTAAAGATTGACCAATTATTTAGTGAAGAGTTAACTTAATGAATTAACCAAAAGAAATCTTTTGAAGACGCGTCTCCCTAGACTGATGTGTAATGATGACAGTGATATATTTATTCACACATGCACATTTAGCAAATAAATTCACTTAATTTATCATGCATATAAAAATGAAATACATCAAATATTTCTGGCTTAATATCGAAAAACAAAGCATTTAGGAAATATCAGGATTTGATCAGTATACATCAGGATTTGATCAAATATAAATTAAAATAAATTTACTTGTCCCAATTAACCATACCAAGTTCATTCACAAGCTTTGTAAATGTTGCTTCAGGTAATGGCTTTGTGAAGATATCGTCTAGCTGCTGATCAGTAGGAACCAAATGAAGTTTTATGGTTCTTTCCATGACATGCTCTCTTATGAAGTGATATCTGATACTGATGTATTTTGTAAGAGAGTGTTGCTCCGGATTTCCTGTCAAAGCAATAGCACTTTGATTATCATAATAAATATGAATTTTTTAGAATGATCCATAGTCCATGAGCTGATTTCTCATCCATAACAACTGAGCACAGCAACTTCCAGCTGCAATATATTCAGCCTCAGCAGTTGAAGTAGAAATAGATTTCTGCTTCTTGCTGAACCATGAGACTAATCTGCCTCCCAAGAACTGACAGCTTCCTGATGTACTCTTCCTGTCTATTTTGCAACCAGCAAAATCAGCATCTGAATAATTACATAATGCAAAATCAGCTTCCTTTGCATACCAAAGTCCAAGTGAGACAGTTCCCTTGAGGTATCTGAAAATTCTCTTTACTGCAATTAGATGTGGCTCCCTTGGATTTCCCTGAAATCTTGCACACAAACAAGTGGCAAACATAATGTATGGCCTGCTAGTAGTTAGGTATAATAGAGAACCAATCATACCTCTGTAAGTTGTGACATCTACTTCCGTACCTTCATTGGGATCAAGTTTTGTAGCAGTTGTCATCGGAGTACTTGCAGTTGCACTTTCTTGCATATTAAACCTCTTCAGTAGATTTCTTGTGTACTTGGACTGATTGATATAGATGCCATTATCAGTCTGTTTAATCTGCAAGCCTAGGAATTAGCTCATCTCACCCATCATACTCATTTGATATCTTGATTGCATCAATTTTGAAAACTTATCACACAGTGTTTGATTAGTTGATCCAAAATGATATCATCGACATAAATTTGGACTAAAAGCAAATTTTTACCTTTATTCAGATAAAATAAGGTTTTATCTATTGTACCTCTTTTGAATCCACTTTCAAGTAGAAACTGAGCAAGGGTTTCATACCATGCTCTAGATGCTTGCTTCAGTCCATAGAGTGCTTTATCAAGTCTGTAAACATAGTCAGGATGTTTAGGATTCACAAATCCTGGTGGTTGTTCAACATAGACTTCCTCTTCAAGTTCTCCATTGAGAAATGCACTCTTGACATCCATCTGGAAGACCTTGAACTTCTTGTGAGCAACATATGCCAAGAAGATTATGATTGCTTCCAGCCTAGCAACAGGAGCAAATGTCTCATCATAGTCAATGACTTCCTGTTAGGAATATCCTTTCACCACCAACCTTGCCTTGTTTCTGATGATTGTTCCATCAGAATCAGTCTTGTTTCTATAAACCTACTGTGTGCCTATAATTGACCTGTTCTTAGGTCTAGGCACCAGCTTCCATACTTCATTTCTTTCCAACTCATTTAATTCTTCTTGCATAGCCATGACCCAATCTGCATCCTTTAGTGCATCTTCTACTTTCTTTGGTTCTTCTTTTGAAAGTAGATTATGATATAAACATTCATTCGGAGTTGCACTTCTTGTCTTTACACCATCATCAGGATTTCCAATGATCAGATCAGGATTATGATCCTTAGTCCATTTTCTGGCACTTGGAAGTGTCCTTATGGAGCTAGATGCTCCCCCTGAATTGTATGCCTCATCAAATGCATTTGAGGCTCCCCCTAAATCTGTTGTGTTATCTCCTGATGAATTATTGGGACTCGACTCATGTTCATCTAATGTTGAATCAGCATTAGATTCTGAGAGATTAGATTCAGAAGAATCTTGAGATAATTCTTCAGTGTTAGTACCATCAATTGACCCTTGTTGTTGCTCCCCCTTAATATGTGCAGGTTCGTTAGTAGAGTGATTATCTTCAGAATCTGAAGGAGTGTCAGGATTTGGATCATCAGGATTTGACAGTTCATTAGAGTTTAATCCAGATTCCAACAATGCATTTTCATTTGCAAAGATTAAGCTTTCATGAGTGTCTTCTTCAAAACCAGGAATTTTCTTATCATCAAAAGATACATTTATGAAGACTACTACAATGTATGTTCTCAGATTGAACACTATGTATGCTTTTGATGGTGAGTATCCAACAAATATTCCGTCATCAGCCTTTGATTCAAACTTTCCAAGCTGATCAATATGAGTTCTCAAAACAAAGCACTTACATCCAAATACTTGAAGATGTTTGAGACTGGGCTTCTTTTCTTTAAGCATTTGATAAGGAGTAACACCATGTATGTTTATTAGAGTGATATTCTGAGTATAACATGATGTGTTTACTACTTCAGCCCAAAAGTAAGTGGGTAGTTTTGCTTCTTCTAGCAGAGTTCTGCTAGCTTCAATGAAGGTTTTGTTCTTCCTCTCAACAACACCATTTTGCTGAGGTGTACCAGGAGCTGAGAATTGTTGCTCTATTCCTTTGTACTTGTAGAATTCATCCATCTTTGAGTTCTTGAATTCAGTGCCATTATCACTTCTCAGGATTTTCACTTTATGAGTAGATCCATTTTCAATCTCCCTTATGTGGTCTAGAAGAATTTCTGGAGTTTCATCCTTCCTGTGTAGATAATAAACCCGTGTATATCTAGTGAAATCATCAACAATTACAAGTGTATACCTTTTCTTGTTGATGGACATTATGTTCACTGGTCCAAAGAGGTCCAGATGTAGCATGTGATATGGCTTTGAAATGGAGAATTCAGTTTTGCTTTTGAAAGATACTCTTCTTTGTTTGGACTTTTGGCAAGCATCACAAAGACCATCAGATGAGTATAGCATGTTTGGAAATCCTCTTATAAGCTCCTTCTTGGAAAGTTCATTGATTGAATTGAAGTTAAGATGTTAGAGCTTCTTATGTCAGTTCCAGCTCTCGTCTACTTATGCCTTAGAGATAAAACAAGTATCTTCCTTTTCAATACTTTCATGTAGCCTTGCTTCATAAATGTTACCATGCCTGTATCCTATCAAGACAGTTTTCTTTAACTTTTTATGAACAACTTCACAGTGTGAGTCATAGAATATAACATGATAACCTCTATCAGTGATTTGACTGATGCTTAGAAGATTATGCTTCAGTCCATCCACCAGAGCTACATTCTCTATTTCTACCTTTCCAATTAACAAGTTGCCATATCCCAGAGTGTGTCCTACATTTCCATCTCCATAAGATACATCTAGGCCAACCTTCTTCTCAAATTTTGACAGCATTGATTTATTTCCAGTCATATGTCCTGAGCATCTACTATCCAAGACAAGTGTATTTTTCTTGTTACCCTGCAATCAGAAGAATAATTAATTAGAAGGATTTTAAGGACCCACACTTGTTGGGCCCTCTTTTTGGACAACTTAAGCCTTCGTGTCTCAGGAGTACTTTGGACAGTTTTTCCTTTGTCAGGATTTGTCTTGTCAGAAGCAGATTTAGTAAAACCAACAGAATTAAGCACACAAGCAACTTTATTAAACATAGGAAAAGGTTCTTAATAATTGTGATACAACTTGTTATAAGAACTAAAAGTATAAATCGAATGCCAGCTACTACCACAATGAAAACAAGGATTTGGTGGCTTATAAAATACTGATCTACCCCTAACATCAGACTCAGGAATAGCAGTTTTCATTTTCTTATTCCTCCTGCAATCAATAGCAAGATGATTAGTATTTCCACAGTTAAAACAAGTTTTTCTAGGAGCATTGGGAACAACCTTGTAATTTGAATCCTTAGAAATACCTTGCTTACCATTCCCGTTTCTTTTAGGACTTTTTACTTGAGGTTTGTCAGTAACCTCTGATAATTTCTTTTTAAATTGTCTTGCTGATAAAAGTCCTATGTTCTTTTCTTTCTTAGCAGACTTAATGGTTTCCTTGCTTTCCTTTCTTTGAATTTTATCACTTACCAGTTTTTCTTGTGATACTGATGTTGAACCCTTTTCAAAAGTGGATTTGGGTTCATCAGCTTCTGATGAGATAAACTTAACAGGAGTTTTAAGGGTAATTTTATTTTCAGTGTCAACATCCTTAACTTCATCTTTATAGAGTTATCTCATGAACCTTTTTTCCTGAATCAGTCCAGGCTTTAAGGGTTTTTCTCTCATTTTCTAGATCCTTTTCCAACATACTGTATCTAACCTCAAGAATCTTTACTCTATGTTTAGCTCTTTCACATTCTTTCTTCAAATCTATTTGGTTTATTAAGTCAGACTGTCACTGTTCATTCCTAGATTTCAAGATCTCAATTTCAGTTATAAGTCTATCATTTTCTAGAGTCTTATTCTTAAAATTTCCATGCAAAGATTTAAGAATAGATTTTAACTCAGATATATTTTCAGTATTAAAGGAGAAGAAAGGAGTTTGTACCTTAGACTCAGAGGAAGCAAAATCATCAAGACTAGCCATTAGTGAATAGCATGTGTCTTCATCTTCAGAATCAGAGGAGTCCATCCAATTCTTGCTTGAAGTGATCAGGGCTTTGTTATTCCCTTTATCATGCTTTGTTTTCTTACACTCTGAGGCAAAGTGACCCGATTCATCACAGTTGTAGCACTTGATCTTTGTCATGTCTACCTTCCCAGCTTTAGAGTCCTTTCCACCTTTTCTCCCAATTGACTTCCTTTCACCTCCTGTGAACTTCTTCCTGAAGCTTCTGTTGTTCTTAGACTTCCCGAATTACATTCTCCTGAAGCCCTTAACCAGTAATGCGGCCATTTGCATGACATCAGAATCTGTCATGTTCTCATCAGTTTCAGAATCAGTATCATCATCAAGATTTCATGATGAATCATCAGTATCTGTTTCTGGAAAATTGTTCTTCTTTCGTACAGCTCCAACAGACTTTTCTTTTGAAGCTTTATCATTTACTTTCAAAGCAACATATTTCCCTTTGTTGCTTTTCCTTTCCCTCCTTTGTTGAACCTCCAAATCATGAGTTCTCAGCATGCCATAGACTTCATCTAGAGTAATTACGTCCAGATCATACTGATGTCATATGATTGAAGTCCGAGTCTCCCATTCTTCACTCAAAGCTCTCAAAAACTTGGTGTTTGAATCCTCTCGATCATACACCTTTCCCACAAAAGACAGATTGTTGAGCGGGGTCAGAAATCTGTCATAGATGTCAGTGAGACTTTCATCAGGCTTGGCCTCAAAGTGTTCATATTCTTGAATCAGAACAGCCCTTATGTTCTTCTTGATGGCCATAGTTCCTTGACATTGAGTTTCAAGAGCATCCCAGATATCTTTGGTATTCTGTAGGCTATAACCCTGTTTGACATCACAGAATCAAGACTATTATGCAAAATGTTTCTTACCTTTGCATCTTTCTGCACAGCTATTTTCTATTCTGGTGTCCATTCAGTCTTCTCCTTCAGCTAATAATGTTCAGCAATAGTAGGAGTTGTAGGCACCAGGTTTGTTGGCATGAAGGGTCCATCATTGATTATGTCGAGATAATCTGGATCTGTAGTTTCCAGGTGCATGAGCATCTTCACCTTCCATGTTGGATATTCAGTGTTTTTCAGAATGGGAATTTTAATGCTTTCATACTTGTTCAGAGACATGTTTAGATCATTTCTGATTGTAAATTTATCGGTGTGCTCTGATACCAATTATTGCCCAGTGAAGATACAATTATTTAAGGGGGGTTGGATACAATTGTATAAATGTTTCGAACAAGTAATAAAATATAACAGCTTTTTATATTTCTGATAAAAACTGTTACAAAATCCTCTCAAGAAATACTGATGTTCTTAAGAGTTGCTAGGTCGAATGATACTCGAGATCGATACACTAAGTGATGACCTAAACTGTGTGTATATACTACACTACTACAACAAATCAATCTAAGATATGCATTATCAAAAGCTAACTGAAACTGATACATATCTTTAACTGAATAGATAAAGTTCTATAACTCAGACGTAAAAGATATCTGCTCCACATTACAAGGAATAGAACAAATCCTTTAAGCAGACTGTCTTCAAATACTGATGACATCCAAATGCTGATGATATGCCAAATCCTGATGACACATCAGTTCCTGATGACACCCGAACAGCCAGATCCTGAGTTTCTTCTGATCATTGAGAATTCAATATGTAACAGTCTAGCTTGTGTTAGGACTATCTTATAATTCTGCTTTGTATTCATCTTCTTCATGATCAATGAAAATCTTTAAGCTTCTTTGATTCTTTTAAGTGAATACTTGTTACTATCTTGTATGTGCTTAAATGCCTTTAACTGTTGATATCCAAATCAGTACTGCATGCTTAACTTCAGCTATTTTTAATAAGTGCATCTGAATAAACTAATCTCTGTTTCAGCACAGTACAGGAGGTAACTATTGTTAAAGAAGAAATTTATGAAAGAGTTAATTCTTAGTCAATAAGGATTATTATCTTTGAGCGTTACATTCTATCCAAATTCTTTGAAACTTTCTTTTTCTCATCAAGAAAGTTGTTCACACTCATTTCTTAACATTAGACATCTTATATCTTAAATTTCTTCTCACAATTGAAACACTTGAATCCTTTTCTCAAATGTTGCCAAAAAATAAGTGACATAATTCTTGAATTATGCTCACCACTCAGAAACAACATTTAGTTGGTTAGAGACTACTTGCTGAGGTAGATATTAATGATACTAATAGAGACACAGAGGTTTCATCAGTTTTTACTGAAGACTCTGTGATAGCTTTCAATAAACACATTTGTTGTGCAAGACATGCCTGTACTTTAACAAGACTAAGTCAATTTGACAACCCTAAGTAAGTTGTATTGTAATCTTAGTTTGCATTTTGTATTGTAACATTTAAAGTCTGTAAAAATGTCAAAAGAGCATACTGGAGTATTTTTCAGTAAACAGTATCAAACCTAAGAATTCTATCTGGAAGTAGATCAAGAAGATCATGCCTCAGAAGAATTATGAAGAAGTTGGAGTTGAAAAATTCTGTTTTGGGAAAAATGTTCTAAGTCAAGATCTCTACAAGTCACATATTTAGTGTTATAGAGAACTCTTTCGAGAACTCTAAATGACTTATCGAGAAGTCAAGAAAGCTATTAGAGAACTCAGAGATATCGACAAGTCAAATTGAAGACATGAAGATTGGAGATATCGACAAGTCACTTCTTCACTAGAGAACTCAGAGTTATCGACAAGTCAACATTCATTAGAGAACTATGAGTTATCGATAAGTCAAATTCCACTAGAGAACTCAGAGATATCGATAAGCCAAAATTCACCAGAGAACTCTGAGTTATGGACAAGTCAAATTTGACTAGAGAACTCTGAGTTATTGATATGTCAATAAGCCACTAGAGAACTCAGATATATCGATTAGTCAAAGTGAAGATATGAAGACTAGAGATCTCGATAAGCCAAATTCTCTTATTGAGAACTTAGAGAACTCTACAAGTCAAATTTACAATGGAGTATTAGAGATCTCGATAAGCCAATATACTTATCGAGATGTCAAGTTCTCTATAGACCAAACTGGAGATCTCGAGGTAAAATCTCAATGTACAAAATTATAGACCAGTTCAATATCCAAGATTTACAATCAACAAACAATCCAACCAGATGGATTGACAAGTCTACAAAAAGCAGCTTGAAGAGTATGCAAGATCAAGGGTGAAGATTAACTAACAAAGGAAGATCAAAGTTAACACAGTATGCAAATATATGTTAAGCCAGAAATGGAGATATACTTTTCCTTAAATGGAAATGACAAGTGATAGTTTACTAAAGTTAATAGCATGTCTTATTATACACAGTGTAAATTGTAAACCAGCAGTTAACTAAATTATAAAGTTACCATTGGTCCTTTGTAGTTGTTACAATTTAGATCAGGAACTCTTGTATTCTCTTAAGAAAGAAGCTAAGATCTTTATCAAGAAAGAGCCTAGAAATTTTGTAGCAAACAATTCTTAATTTTAATATAAAATTAAGTGAGTTTTGAAAGATCTGTGTTCTTTATTATTGCATGTTTAATTTCTGCATGAACACATTTCACTACAATAATTGATTTACTTTGTTCACAACCAAAATAGTTCAAGAAAAGCATTAAAACACCAAAACACATTCACCCCCCCTGAGTGTAATTCATTACCTAACAAGTGGTATCAGAGCAAAATCTAAAAGTAAACAGATTTAAGATCTTGGAAGAATGAATACACATAAAATCAGTAGCATCAAAATTCCTACCTTTGACAAAGCTAACTACACTCTTTGGAAAAAGAAAATGCTGTTGTTTATCAGAATGGTCATTCCAATCTATATTCAGATTCTCAAAAATGGGCCCTTCACTCCTATGGTTAGAGTTAAAAAATCAATAGATGGTGATATGGTCATTACAGCTCACTATGCTCCAAAAGACCCTTCTGAGTACACTGAGCCTGAAAATGAGAAAGTTTCCCTGGATAGTGGCTTGCAACTGATATTGATAGAGTCACTTGACAATATAATGTACAACAACATTGTCAATAGTGACATTGCCAAGAAAATCTGGAAAAAGATTGAAATACTCTGTGAGGGAACTGAGGAAGTTAGATCTAATCAAAAAAGGATACTAATTTTATAATATGGGGGTTTCATTGCCAAGCCAAAAGAAAGTATTACTGCTGTGTTTGAAAGGTTAAATAAGATGATAAATGACTTGCAGCTCCATGACAAATACTATGAAGCTGAAGAAGTGAACTTAAGTTTTTGCTCACACTCTTTGATCATTTGGAACAGAAAATTTCAGCAATCAGAGAAGGGAGAGATCTAAGCAGGATAACACTGAAAGTTCTTTATGGAATCTTAAAAACTTATGAATTAGAAATGATTCAAAGAAAATCATTAAGTACTGGTCAAGGGCATGTTGTAGATGGTTCAGGTGCTCTAATTGTCAATTAAAGCCAGACCTCTAATGATGAGCCAAGATCTCAAACTCTTCTTCAAGGGTAAATGACAGTCTTTCAACAAAGACAGTAGCTGGAAAGGAAAAAGGAAGTACACATCTGATAGCAAAAATGGTTATAAAACTGGATATGTTGACAGATCAAAGATAAGGTGCTTCAACTATGATGAACTAGGCCATTTTGCTACTGAATGCAGGAAACCCAAGAAAGCAAAGAAAGACAAAGCTTATCTTCAACTGGAAGCAAAGTATGAAGCTCTTCTGAAGAAACAGCAAAGCAAAGCTTATATTGTAGAGGGAAATAGTTGGGATGATTCTGATAATGATGAAGATAGGGAAGTTAGAAATTATGCTTTAATGGCCTTGGAGCAAGGAGAATCATCCTCATCAAAATCACAGGTACCAACTCTCACTACCATTGATTTAAATGTGAGTCAATATAAGAAAACTGTAGAAAAGATGAGCACAGGAAAAGTTTCACATACATTCAAGTATGGTTGCTGCTAATGAAGAAGTTAGCAGACTGGCAAAGATAAATGAGAAGCTTGAAAGTGAGAAACAAGAAGCTGAATTGTTGGTGGTGGAGCTTGAAAATGTAAGACAATAAAATGCATATCTGAAGAACAAGGTCAAGTGTGCAAGTGAAATTGAAGCAGTGCTAAGGGAGAAGCTGGAAAAGAATGAAGTTAAATTAAAATCCTTCAAGAATACATCTGAGTTAATTGGACAGTACCATGAGAAAAACAAGCCATGTGCAAACATTGCTATTGGTCTTGACTATGATGCCTTGAACATCAAAAAGAAAGATATAGGTCACAAAGGAAAATCAACAGAAAATGAAAATATTCCAACAATCCTGAAAAAGGTTGATTTACCTATGTTCAAGGCATATGAAGTCAACTTCAGTGAAGAAGAGTTGATTATCAAGCAAGAAATTGCTGATGAAGACAATAAGAAGAAAGATGCAGAAGTAACTCAATCCTTCAAAACTGAAGGGAAGCTCATGAATAATTAAAGCTCCAAGACACCTGTCAAATAAACCAAGACTGAAGATTTAAGAAAGAAGAAGAAAAATAGAAATGGGAAAATTGGAACAAACAAAAGCAATAATTTTTCTTATGTTACAGATGCTCCAAGAAAGAAATGTGAAAAATGTGGCTCTGTGAATCATCTAACTCACCTATGTAAAAAGGTTGTTAGCAAGCCAGCTGAAGGAGCCTGCAAATACAATGAAGCAGATGCAAATGATCCCTACTCATTATATGACAAGTTTGACTGTATCCCTTGCAACTTGAAAGTGATGAAAAGTTATCACAAACTAAGAGTAGACCTCAAGGAAACAAAAATTAGGTCTACAGCAGATAGGGAAAATGCACAATAGTCATTGATATCTATTTTATCCGAAACAACTCATTCTACTTATGCTAAATCAATTAACAAGAAGAAAGTACCCAACACTGCTTGGGTTGCTAAACACACTTAAAACTCATTCTGTGCAGGGCAAAGTGAAGAAGGTCATATGGATCATTGACAGTGGGTGTTCCATACATATGATAGGTGATAAGGCCCTGTTATCACAGTTTGAGGAGAAAGTTGGCCCTTTGGTGACCTTTGGAGACAACAGCAAAGGATTCACAATGGGATATGGCAAGATTATTTCTAAAAATGTTGTCATTGATGATGTAGCACTGGTAGCTGGTCTTGAAGTGAATCTTCTCAGTGTTATCCAATTTACAGACAAAGGTTTTGAAGTTTTATTCAACAAAAAAGAGTGCACTTTTATCAGTAAGAAAACTGGTAAAGTTGCTCTGAAAGGAGCAAGAAAAGGAAGCTTATTTGTTGCATACTAGGACTCAACAAATAAGGATGGAATTTGTTGCTTCTATACAAAGGCATCAGATTGGTGCCTACATGCATGCTTTCTGTCTCAAATGGAACCCAAGAAAACTAAAGAAGCTCTAATGGATCATGATTGGATATCTGCAATGCAAGAGGGGCTTAATCGGTTTGAAAGGAACAAAGTTTGGGAGTTGGTTCCTGCACCAAAGAATAGAAGCATTATTGGAACAAAATGGGTGTTCAGGAACAAGATGGATGAAAATGGTATAGTTACCAGAAACAAGGCAAGGTTGGTTGCAAAAGGTTACTCACAAGAAGAAGGAATTAATTATGATGAAACTTTTTCTCCAATTGCAAGACTTGAATCAATAATGATTTTTCTAGCATTTATTGTACATTTAAATTTTAAAGTGTATCAAATGGATGTCAAGAGTGCCTTCCTAAATGATGAGTTAGAAGAAGAAATTTATGTGCAACAGCCACCTAGCTTTGAAGATCCAGAATTTCCAAATTTTGTATACAAATTACTCAAGGCTCTATATGGACTAAAGCAGGAACCTAGAGCTTGGTATGATATATTGTCAGAATTCCTACTAAAACATGGTTTTACTAGAGGTACTATAGACAAGACTATCTTCTACAAGAAACATGGTGAAGATATAATCCTAGTTCAGATCTATGTGGATGATATCATCTTTGGTTCTACAAATGAAAAGCTTTGCCAAAGATTTTCTAAGCTTATGCAGAGTGAATATGAATTGAGTATGATGGGGGAATTAAGTTACTTTCTTGAACTACAAGTCAGTCAAAGAAGTGATGGAATCTTCATAAGCCAAACTAAGTATGCCAAGGATTTATTGAAAAAGTTTGGTATGGTTGATTGTTCACCTGCTTCTACACCTATGTCTACAACAACAAAGTTGGATGAAGATAAAAAAGGCAAGAGTGTAGATATATCCAGCTATAGAGGAATGATTGGATCATTGCTTTACTTAGCTGCAAGTAGACCAGACATCATGTTTGCAACATGTCTATATGCAAGATTTCAAGCCAATCCAAAAGAATCATAATTGATGTTTGTAAAGAGGATTTTCAGATATTTGAAGGGGACTCCAAACTTGGGATTGTGGTATCCTAAGGGAACTGATTTTGAAGCTGTTGGCTACAGAGATGCAGATTTTGCAGGATGCAGGGTTTACAGAAAGAGAACTAGTGGAAGCTGTCAATTTCTTGGTCAAAGACTTGTATCCTGGTATAGCAAGAAATAATAATATGTATCAACTTCTACAGCAGAAGCTGAATACATAGTTGCAGGAAGTTGTCGTGCTCAAGTGTTTTGGATTAGAAATCAACTAATGGATTATGGCCTAGTGTTACAAAAAATTCCTATCATGTGTGACAATATTAATGCTATATCTATAGTGGCTAATCTAGTTAATCATTCTAGAACAAAGCACATTGATGTAAGGTACTATTTTATTAGAGAACATGCTACAAATGGTACCATTGAGCTCATTTTTGTTCCAACAGAAAAACAATTAGCTGACATTTTTACTAAACCTTTGGATGAAGCAACTTTCACTAGACTTGTAGGTGAAATTGGAATGCTTAATTCTTCATCCTAAGGCAAGAACTCAACTAATATTTTGTAGCAGATTAATTTCTGGTATATCAAAATTAATTTGATTTAATTGGAAATTAACTGAAATATGAATTATAAATTTTTCAGAAATCTCTGCATATTTATTTTTCAAAACAAAAATTTTAGCTAGGAATTTTTCAAATTTTAAGTAAACTGCTCAGTTGTTAATTTACATCCTTAATACGTAAAATTAACACAAAGCAGACTTAAAATTGTCCATAAGTATATAAAGAACTGAGTTCTCGATAAGTCTAACTGACTTATCGACAAGTCATTTTAAGACTTCTCGAGTGAGTTCTCGACAAGTCAATTCACTGACTTCTCGAGTGACTTCTCGATAAGCTTTATTATGACTTATCGATAAGTCCTTGTAGAGTTCTCTAGTAGTGTTAATTCATAGAGTTCTCTACAAGTATAGTTTTTAGACTTATCAATAACTCAAAACTGAAATAATTTAATTTAATAAATAATTTTGGTAAAATACTTTTGGGAAATTTATTGCAATTTTATTTTGAATTTATTCAAATAAAAGTTGGAATTAATTCAGTCCATTTTTGGACAAACTGGGTATTTATTGACATCTCTGTTAGGAATATGTTGTGTACTTGATGATAAGCTTAACAAAACACCTTAGTAGATTTAACTTAGTGAATTTTGTAGCACCCGGCGGATGATCAATTATAGTCCCGACGGATGATTCAATATAGTTCCGACGGATGACTAATTGATATCTACCGGGTGAGTAGCCTATGTAATAATAAGTCATGTAGCACATTTCTGCAAACAACTTTGTATAAGATTCTTTAGTAGCTTATGAATCATGTAAACTACTAGTAGATATGCAGAATAGGTTGATTAAATGTAAATATAAGATGTCTTGTAATTCTGCACAAATGAAATGGAGTCAAGTGATTACTGGCTACCCGAAGGATAATCAACAAAGCTACTCGACGGATGATCAACAAGGCTACCCGACGGATAACAAGCATGTACCCGACGGTTGATCAATTCAAATATCTGTTGACAGTGACAACACAGTCACATGCGTCGAGTGTTTAGCAGGAAAATGAGAACAAAGAAGCATTACCATTTCCATGCAAGTTATGAAGATTTTCAAAGATGCTGGAATAGAGTAGTGAAGAAGCATGGAGTTAGACTTGATAGGTTTGGTTTTATTATCTTGTCTTATTCTATGTAAACTTTGTGATGTATAAATCAAGTATAGCAAGTAGAACAACAACAACTAACAAACTAAGCAAACACATTTTTAGCAGAGAAACTTTTGTAAGCTGTATTCTGTAGAATTTCTCTATAGTTTGTTTGTTAACTTGTAAAGTAGCTATGAGCTATTCAAGCTTCACAGGATTCTCTTATATATATATATATCCCTGGTGGATACATTCAAATCCACCAGAAAGTTTTAAAGACCTGATTTTTTATTACTTTATGTTTGATTAACTTAACTCTGTATTCCGCAGCTTGCAAATCAAACAGTTAGATATAAATTGAGTTAGAACCATTTTTCATAAATCTTGAAAAGAAGCCAGAATAACATTCAACCCCCCTTCTGTAATTCTTGTTGTATTTTTAGGGAATAATAATTGGTATCAGAGCAAGCTCTTGAAGTACAAAGAGTTTAAAGATCACAACAAAACAACAAGATGAACAAGAAGGATGTTGGAGTCAAAATTCCATATTTGGATAAAGACAATTATCATCACTAGAAGGTGAAGATGCACCTACATCTTCTTTCTCAAGATGAGGCCTATGTTGATTGAATAGAGAGAGGTCCTCATGTTCCAATGAGAGCTACTACTGACAATGAGCCTTCAGTCCCCAAGCCTAGGCATGAATGGTCAGATCCTGATATTGAGCAAGTCAGGAAGGACAAAAAGACCATAAATATATTATTCAATGGAATTGATGGTGACATGTTTGACAACATCATCAATTGCAAGACAGCCAAGGAGGTTTGGGACACCATCCAAATTATCTGTGATGGTACTGAGCAAGTTAGAGAAAATAAGATGCAACTACTAATTCAGCAATATGAGCACTTTCATTGTGAAGACAGTGAAACTCTCACTGACATATTTAGTAGGTTTCAAAAGCTACTAAATGCTCTGAAGTTGCATGGAAGAGTCTATCAGATAAAAAACTCCAATCTCAAGTTCCTTAGATCTCTTCCAAAGGAATGGAAACCAATGACAGTCTCACTGAGAAATTCTTAGGATTACAAGGAGTTTACTTTGGAGAGACTGTATGGAATCCTGAAAACTTATAAGCTTGAAATAGAGCAAGATGAGAGGATGGAGAAAGGAAAGAAGAACGGAGGGTCCATAGCACTGGTTGCTGAGTTGGAGAAAGAGAAAGAGGTGAAGGTAGAAGTTGTTGAGTCTACTTCAAAAGTCTGTGAAAACAAGGGCAAGGGGCTAGTAGCTGAAAATGAAGATTCTTTGAACCAAGATGATATGGATGATATTGATGAACATCTTGCATTCCTTTCTAGAAGATTTGCCAAGCTCAAGTTCAAGAAGAACTTTGGAGCAGCTAAGCCAAATAGAAACATGGTGGATAAATCAAAATTCAAATATTTCAAATGTGGCTTGGCAGGGCATTTTGCCAATGAGTGTAGAAAGTCAGATTCCAGCAAGAAGAAGTTTCAGCCTATGGATTATAAACAGAAGTATTTTGAGTTGCTCAAACAAAAGGAAAGGGCCTTTATTGCACAAGAAAATGACTAGGTAGTAGAAGGTTTGGATGACGATGAAGATGTCAGCTATGTAAATCTAACCCTAATGGCCAAATCTAATAAAACAAAAACAAGTTCTTCAAGTAATCAGGTAATCACCACTAACCGCACACATTTATCTAAAGTTGAGTGTAATGATGCAATTAATGACATATCTACAGAATTATATCATTTGCGTGTTACACTTAGGTCTCTCACTAAGGAAAATGCTAAAATCAAAGAAAACAATCTGTTTTTAAGTGAGAGGAATAATGTGCTAGAGTCTCAGTTTATTGATTTTGAGAAATTGAGAATAGAATGTAAGATTGCTAAGGAGGAATTAACTGAGTCCTTGAAGAAAGAAGAGATTTTGAAGAAGCAACTTGAACGAGAACATGAGGTGATTAAGGCATGGAAATCATCTAGAGATGTTCATACTCAAATCACCAAAGTTCAAGGTATTGAGTCCTTTTGTGATGCAGCCTGGAAAAAGAGTAAGGAGAAGCTGGAATCCAATTTGGTTGAAGGATTGCTAATAGATGTAGACTTGACGGATAATGAGAGTCATCCGTCGAATAATCAAAAGGATTATCTGTCGAGTGACACAAATCCTCATTCGTCGGCTGTGAGCAAACCTGTGAGCAAAGCCAAACTTGCCAAGTTAAATGAAAAGTATGGATCAGTTTCCAAAAACTTTGTTTCAGGAGAATCTAGTCAAGTGAAGTAGGAGAAGAAAGTGAATGTTGGTCATCTATCTATCAAGCAATTGAATGACAGATTAGAAAAGATTGACGTTAAAACAGAAACTAAAAAGAAAAACAATAGAAATGGGAAAGTAGGGATTAACAAACATAACAACTACACACCTGATAAATATGCTCCAAGAAAAATATGTGTTAAGTGTGGTAGTGTTAATCAATTGTCTGTTAATTGCAAACTTGCTATGCCTACTCCTATATCTGTACCATCTTCTTTTCCCAACATGAATGTCATGCCTTCTATGCCTATGAATGCTATGTCTGCACAAAATATGAATGCACAATTTGCTAATATGCCATTTGCACCTAATCCTTATTATGCTGCATTTAGTATCCCTCAAATGCCATTTAGCATGCCCTACTGGAATAACATGTTTGCAAACAACATGCCTTTTCCTGTTAATCAAAATGTGCATGATAATTCTATTTTAATGACTGGTTTCAAAGGTCCAACTCAGATGACTAAGGATGAATTTGATATCCCCAAGTCAAATAAGATCAAACCTAAGAAACAAAAGAAGAAAGCTAACAAGGCAGGACCCAAGGAAACTTGGGTACCAAAATCAACTTGATTTGGTTTTGATGTGTGCAGGGAAACAGAAAGAATTTGTGGTACTTGGATAGTGGCTGTTCAAGACACATGACTGGAGATTCTACCCTGCTCAAGTATTACTTTTGGAGATGACAGCAAGGGTTATACTATGGGATATGGCTTGATTTCAAAAGGCAATGTCATCATTGAGGAGGTTGCCTTAGTGGATGGTCTCAAGCATAATTTGTTGAGTATCAGCCAGCTTTGTGATAAAGGCAATTCAGTAACCTTCAATTCAGAAGCCTGTGTTATGACAAACAAAAGGAGCAACAAAGTAGTTCTCACTGGAGTGAGAAAAGGAAATGTATACCTAGCTAACTTCAACTCATCAAATGCAGAATCTGTCACTTGTCTTCTCAATAAAGCAAGTCAAGATGAAAGTTGGCTGTGGCACAAGAAGCTCCCATCTAAACTTCAAGACCATGAATGGTCTTGTCAAGAAAAAACTGGTTAGAGGTATTCCTCAAGTGGAGTTTTCTAAGGATGGACCATGTGATGCCTGCCAGAAAGAAAGCAGATTAAAGCATCATTCAGGAAGAAGCTTGATTCAATAATTGAAGAACCTCTGCAATTGCTACACATGGATTTGTTTGGACCAGTCAATGTGTTGTCCATCTCAAGGAAAAGATTTTTCCTAGTAATTGTAGATGATTTCTCAAAGTTCTCTTGGACATATTTTCTAAAGCCTAAAGATGAGGCTAGTGAAATCATCATCAATCACATAAGGCAAGTCAACAATCATCCAGATTTCAAAGTTAAAAGAATCAGGAGTGACAATGGAACTGAGTTCAAGAATTCTGTTATGAGAGCATTTTGTGAAGAGAATGGGATTATGCATGAGTTTTCAGCAGCAAGAACTCCATAACAAAATGGAGTAGTGGAAAGAAAGAATAGATCACTTATTGAAGCTGCGAGGACAATGCTTGAAGAATCAAAGTTACCAACATACTTCTGGGCTGAAGCTGTAAATACTGTATGCTACACTCAGAATATTTCTTTGGTTAATCAAGCAAAGTGTATGACATCCTATCAATTATTCAAGAACAAGAAGCTGACTCTAAATTTTCTTCATATCTTTGGCTGCAAATGTTATATCTTGAGAAATCAAACTGATCAAAATGGAAAGTTTGATGTTAAAGTAGATGAAGGAATTTTTGTTGGATATGTTGTTGGTAAAGCATATAGGGTCTACAATCTAAGAACCAACATTGTTATGGAATCAATACATGTTGTGTTTGATGATAAGAAGATTGAAGGACTGCAAGATGGAGATTACCATGAGAGCCTCAAATTTGATAATGTAGATATGGTTAGTGATGACAGTGATCAAGAAACAGTATCGAAGGATAATGCAGGAAAATCTACTACCAATGAAGCACAAAATTCAACATCTGTCGAGTTACAAAATGTTTCATCCATCGGGAGACAATCTGCCTTATCCGTTGGGAGACAATCAGCTTCATCCGTCAGAACTCAAAATGCACCATCCGTCGGCTCATCAAAAGAAGCTGAAAATCAGAATAGATCACTTACAGAAAGTTCCCCTTTCTCAAATCAAAGATCCATAAACTCGGGGAGTTTCTAATAATCAAAACTCAGTTACACATCATGACAACAATGAGGCCTCTTCATCTAGAGCTAATCTACCTCAACAAAGAAAATGGACAAAAGATCACCTTTTTGAGCTCATCATTGGTGATGTATCTTCTAGAGTTTAAACAAGGAGAGCAACTCAAGAAGAATGTCTATATAACAGCTTCCTATCTAAGGAAGAACCAAAGAAGGTAGAAGAAGCTTTGTTGGATCCAGATTGGATCTTAGCTATGCAGGAGGAGCTAAACCAATTTGAAAAGGAATAAAGTATGGAAGCTGGTACCCAAGCCTAAAGGAAAGAATCTAATTGACACCAAATAGGTATTCAGAAACAAGATGGATGAAAATGGCATAGTGGTCAGGAACAAAGCTATATTGGTTGCTAAGGGGTATTGTCTGAAAGGAATATGTCCTAAGTCCAATCATGTATTAGGATTTAGGAATAACTTTTTATGTAATCTGTTTTGATTTTATTGATATTAATAAAAGACTTGTTTTGTTTTTATTACGGGCTCTATCTATTTAAGTGTTTAAATAAGATATACCATAGTTTAGAGTAAAGCTTTTTATGGATTATGATGAGATCATAATAGTGAGACCTAAAAGATGAAAACTCTAAACTTAAATAGTTCCTGATCATAGGATTACTAACTGGTAATTAATAATCCGCAAAGATTGGTACATACTATGATTGCTTCATTATGAAGTATGTCTGTTCTCATAGACATTTGTGTGGTGACACTATAGCTAGTATGTAGGTGCTTATTATAGAATAAGTTCACTGAACATGACTCGCACAGCTGAACAACTGATGGAGTTCACTCACGTGTCAGCAGTTGTTCACATAGTGATAGTTGTACAAGTATCCTTAGACTTGAGGTCATCATAGTCATCTTGTGTACACTGAACTATGCTTTGGTTTAGTTCTTAGTCTCCAGGGACAATTATTAGGGCTCTACTGGGTATAGGAATTTGTACACGAAGATAGTGTATGATCAATAAAGGATTTACCCCTTCCAGTGAAGGAAGCGAATGTTCAAGGCTGATCCACTTATGCTAGTTCATGAATCTCTGGCCAGAGTGAATGAAATTAGAAAGGAGTTTCTAATTTACATAGAACTGAGCATAGTAAATGGTAAGCAAGTGATTAAATTAGATAGGCTTGACACGAGATCCATGCCTTGTATTTAATCGGGACATTGTAGGGTAGAAGGAGTTTATTGTACGGTCGCTATTCACTGAATAGGTTCTTGGTATTCTAAGCAGTGAATTCATATTATCCGGATAGTCGCGATATGCTGAGAAGTATCCCTCACGATGTAGAATAAATATGATTAATTAATTAATCATATTTAATAAATTAGATAATTTATATAAATAATGATAAAATAGTTTTATTATTATTTATTTCTACTACCGACTTAATATTGAACCTACATGGTCACACCATAAAAAGAGAATGATTTAATGGTGGAGGAATTAATTTATAATGGCTAATAATTATTTATTTATGAAATAAATAAATAATTGGCAAATTTAATAATTGATTAAATGAGATTTAATTGATTATAAATTAATTAAGAAAAGTTCTTAATATTATTAATTAAGAATTTAATTTTTGGAAATTAAATTAAAAGAGAGAATTATTTCTAAAGTGTTTAGAAAAAGGATTAATAATTAAAAGGTGTTCTAATTATTAATGTGAATAATAAAGGGTTAATAATAATAATATTTTATGGAAAAATTCCAGCTGAAAATTTTGCCTATAAATATACTATTATAAACCCTATTTTTATTCTAACCCCCAATTTTTAGAAAAACCTAATTCTCTCCACCTCCTCCTCCTCCTTAACGGCGTTTTCTTGGTGGATACCAGTGGAGTGCTTCACGTTTGAGGAGCAGCTGCTAAGGATCTCCGATCATTGCTTTTGGATCGCATATTAAAGGTTAGTATTCGTTCCCTATGTTTTAATCACGATTTATATGCTTTTATTTGGAATTTTATATGTGTAAAAGTGCTTTTACATGATTCCGCTCCGATTAAAATCCAACAATGGCATCAGAGCATAGGTTGTATGCATATAGATCTATGGTAAAAATTTCAGAATTTTATGTGCTTGTATGAATTAATTATGATTTTTACAAGTTATATCATGGATTAATTTTATCTGATGAGAAATCGTTTCTCAGAATAATTTTGAATGTTGATCTGGGTTCTACAAGTGTTGTAGATCGTCTGGGTATTTTTCTTATAATTTTATGATGTATAGATTTTTTATTATGAATTTTTGAAGTTGTTGCAATTAAATTCGTAATTAAATAAGTATATATATATATATATGTATATTCAGTTGTATATATATATCTGCTATATATCTGTGGTTGTTTATGCTGCTGCACGGAAAGATAGATAAGCAAAGCAAAGGTACAGAGTACAGTACGGCGGCACGGTGACCAAGAAAGGAAAAAAAACAAGCAACGACGGCTGCTGCAAGAGAAGGGAAAGGGGTGTCGCGCATTCCGGGAATGCGTTACACCCTGTGGCGCATTCTCGGAATGCGTTACACCTTTTAATGGCTTAAAAGGGTTGTATCGCATCATCGGAATGCGTTACAGGGCTTGTAGCGCGTTCCTGTAATGCGTTACAGCCCGTCTGTTATTTTTTAAATTTGATTTCTGGGAGTTTCGTAACTCCGTTTTGGGCGTTCAATATACCGTTGGATTCATTCTCCCAAGACGGATCTAATGGAGTGATCAATTTTATTTTATATAAAAGTTTTGAATTTTTTATATTTCCGAAAGTATTTTAAAGCTGTTTTTAACTGTTTTAACTGCTTTTAAATGCTTCATGTGATACATAGAGATGTATAATGCTTAGACCAATATGCTAGATGATGTAACATGCCTACCTTGATGTTTATTCATGTTTATATATGTGATATATGCTTAGTTTATCATGCGATGATAGATTTAGGTGAACTTAAATGAACATTAGGCGCTTGTTAGACAATCTAGTATAGTGAAATTGTTTCATAACCTTAAGAATAATATTATTAATACAATCATGAGATTCTTGTGTTTATGAAACACGTAATTGAATATGAATTTTCGATATGAGAGAAAGGATGATTCTGTCAACAACAGATTTCTATCTGTAAGAAAGGGTTATTAAGTGACGCCTCTTGACAATGCTCCACCCGATCTGGGAATCATCTGATTATTGATTATTGATTTGAAATATTTAATTTAAAAGGAAGAATCTCTTTATAATATGATTATGATTGTAACGTAATATAATCCCTCTAAAATTAAATAATATCAAGTAGTAATTGGCCAATGACACAACGGGCTTGTGTCGGTCATAGCCTTCCAACCTGATAGAAAAGTAGTTCTTATTTTTGAATTATTGTCGGTTCGTGCTACAGCCGAGGGCTTTGATTTCGAAATAAGAAATACTTGTCTATTACATAGAGATGTGTACATTGAATAAGAATCTAAAGGTCGGTACGTGCCACAGCCGTGGGCCTTTGGGGACTGATTCAACTGTACGGAATATTGGGTTAGACTTGACTTAGAATATTGAGTTTGTCGTGCCACAGCCGAGACTCAATTATTCAACAGGCTAAAGTTTGATTAGGGAATAACATAAGATGTAATTGACAAGAGTTGTCTGCCTATTGAACATTACATGGCGGTTCGTGCTACAGCCGGGGTTGTGTAATGGAATGTAGGATCCCTATTCCCACTAGCATTATGAATGCTTAATTTTTCACGTAGGGGGTTGAATAAATTAGATAAACTAGTGGGAGCCACTTATGAATAAAGACCCGATTCATATAGTATTTTAAAATGAAATCGAATATTTACTAAGTGTTGTTATTTGTTTATCATTTACAGATTTACAATATACATTATATTTTCTGCACTATCACTCAGGAGCATACTGGATGCTCACAAGTTGACTGGTCCTAATTATGCTGATTGGCTTCGAAACTTGAGAATTGTTCTCAGGATTGAGAAGCTGGAATACGTGATTGACTCACCTAAGCCTACTGAACCTGCTAGTGATGCACATAATGATGAACATGTTGTGTATCGTAAGTGGTTAGATGATGCAAATGTTGCTCAATGCATCATGCTAGCTTTCATGAACATTGAGCTACAGAAGCAACATGAGCATATGGATGCTCACACTATCCTCATGCATCTACAAGAGTTGTATGATGTGGCGGGGAGGACAGCTCGATATGAGATGTCGAAGGAGTTGTTCGGTTGTAGGATGTCTGAGGGATCATCTGTGAATGACCATGTACTTAATATGATCAATTTGATTGAACGTCTTGGACAACTTGGTTTTGCCATGGATGGGGAGCTGAGCCAAGACCTGGTCTTGCAATCGCTTCCGAGTTCGTTCTCGCAGTTTGTTGTGAACTTTCACATGAATAAGTTGGATGTCAGCCTGCCTGAACTCTATAACATGTTGAAGACTGCGGAATCGAATTTTCCCCCTAAGAAGAGTTCTGTTCTTCTAATTGGTGAAGGTTCCAATCCTAAGAAAAGGAAGAGGAACCCTTCCAAGAAGAAGAAAGTAGGTGAGAAAACGCCGGTTCAACCAAAAGCTGAAGACCCCAAGAGCAAAGTTGTTTGCTTTCACTGTAACAAGGTGGGGCACTGGAAGAGGAACTGCAAGGTTTACCTTGCAGAATTGAAGAAGAAGAAGGGTAGTGAGACTACCGCTTCTAATTCAGGTATGTTCATGATAGAAGTGAATATGTTATTAAGCCAAATTTCTACTTGGGTATTAGATACCGCCTGTGGTTCTCATATCTGCAATTTGTTACAGGGACTAAGGAGAAGTAGGACTCTTGAGGAAGAGGAGGTGATTCTACTGATAGGAAATGGAGCAAGAGTTGCTGCTGAAGATGTAGAATCATTTCATTTATATATGCCTACGGGCAAGACTATTGTTTTAAATTGTTATTTTGTTCCCTCGATTGTGAGGAATATTATTTGCATTCCCATGTTAGACTTGGCTGGATTTTCATTTATTATTGAGAATAATGAATGTTCTATTCTTAGAGATAATATTCTTTATGGACGTGGTACTTTAAATAATGGTCTGTATAAATGTGACATTATTTACTTCAGATTGAACAAACTAATAAAAGAAAAGGGATGGTGAAAATCTCACTTCATTGTGGCACTGCAGTCTCCATTTAGTAGACATGGAGAGAGGGCTGCAAATTTGCTAGGAATGGTACACACAGATGTATGTGGACCAATGTCTACGCAAGCCATGGGTGGATTTTCATACTTCATTACTTTCATGGATAATAGATCTTGATTCGGATATGTGTTTGATGAAACAAAAGTCTGAAGCCTTTGAAAAGTTCAAAGAGTATAAGTATGAAATGGAGAAATAAACCAAACATAGTATTATAATTCTTCGATTAGATCGAGGTGGTAAATACTTGAATGGAGAGTTTCTGGATTATCTCAAAGTAAATGGTATAGTCTCCCAGTGGACGCCTCCAGATTGGTATCTGATTGGAGAAATCGAACTTTGTTAGACATAGTTCGGTCCATGATGAGCTATGCAAATCTTCCAGTATTCCTATGGGGTTATGCATTGGAAACCTCAGCATATTTACTGAATAAGGTGCCTTCCAAATCTGTTCCTCAAACTTCGTATGAGATATGGAAAGAAAGGAAACCGAGTCTTAAACACGTTAAGATTTGGGGATGTCCAGCTTATGTCAAGAAAGTTGACCCGGATAAGCTGGAATATCGATCCGTAAAATATAGTTTTGTGGGATATCCTAAAGAGACTTTAGGGTATTACTTTTACACCGATCATCGGGTGTTTGTCTCCAGACATGCTACCTTCTTGGAAAAGGAGTTTATCCTTGAAGGAAATAATGGGAGCAAAATTGAACTTGATGAAGTTCAAGAAGCACAAACTACTATGGATCAAGTGGAAACACCTGTTCTGACTGAACAACCTTCTGTGGAACAGCCCATTCGTAGGTCAGGGAGAGTGTCTCGCCAACCTGAGAGGTAATATGGCCTTGTCATTGAGAATGACAATGAGTTGTCGATCATTGATGATGACGACCCAGTGACCTATAATGAGGCTATGAGTAGTGTTGACTCAGAGAAATGGCATAGTGCCATGTAATCCGGAATGAAATCTATGTATACGGGATACAAAAGAATGATTAGAGCAGATGGCCAGGTGGAGACCTTTAAGGCCAGGCTTTTGGGAAAAGGATTCAAACAAAGGCAATGGATTGACTTTGATGAAACCTTTTACCTGTAGCCCTGTTGTAATCAGTTCGGATTTTGCTTGCGAATGCTGCTTACTACGACTATGAGATCTGGCAAATAGCCAGATGGTTTTCATTCCAAGAGAAATGAAAACCTAGTGTGTAAGCTGCTGCGAACCATATGTGGCTTAAAGCAAGCTTCTCGTAGATGGAACATTCGTTTTGATGAGACAATCAAAGAGTTTGGTTTTATGAAAAACGTAGATGAACCATGTGTCTACAAAAGGGTTAGTGGGAGCGCGATAACATTTCTTGTGTTGTATTGAATTAGAGTTGAAACACATAACAACATAGCAGACCCACTCACAAAGCTACTTTATGAAAGTCACTTTGATCGTCATAAAGACAAGATGGGTATTAGATACCAGAGTGATTGGCTTTAGTACAGGTGGGAGATTGAAAGGAATATGTCCTAAGTCCAATCATGTATTAGGATTTAGGAATAACTTTTTATGTAATCTGTTTTGATTTCATTGATATTAATAAAAGACTTGTTTTGTTTTTATTACGGGCTCTATCTATTTAAGTGTTTAAATAAGATATACCATAGTTTAGAGTAAAGCATTTTATGGATTATGATGAGATCATAATAGTGAGACCTAAAAGATGAAAACTCTAAACTTAAATAGTTCCTGATCATAGGATTACTAACTGGTAATTAATAATCCGCAATGATCGGTACATACTATGATTGCTTCAGTATGAAGGATGTCTGTTCTCATAGACATTTGTGTGGTGACACTATAGCTAGTATGTAGGTGCTTATTATAGAATAAGTTCACTGAACATGACTCGCACAGCTGAACAACTGATGGAGTTCACTCACGTGTCAGCAGTTTTTCACATAGTGATAGTTGTACAAGTATCCTTAGACTTGAGGTCATCATAATCATCTTGTGTACACTGAACTATGCTTTGGTTTAGTTCTTAGTCTCCAGGGACAATTATTAGGGCTCCACTGGGTATAGGAATTTGTACACGAAGATAGTGTATGATCAATAAAGGATCTACCCCTTCCAGTGAAGGAAGCGAATGTTCAAGGCTGATCCACTTATGCTAGTTCAGGAATCTCTGGCCAGAGTGAATGAAATTAGAAAGGAGTTTCTAATTTACATAGAACTGAGCATAGTAAATGGTAAGCAAGTGATTAAATTAGATAGGCTTGACACGAGATCCATGCCTTGTATTTAATCGGGACATTGTAGGGTAGAAGGAGTTTATTGTACGGTAGCTATTCACTGAATAGGTTCTTGGTATTCTAAGCAGTAAATTCATATTATCCGGATAGTCGCGATATGCTGAGAAGTATCCCTCACGATGTAGAATAAATATGATTAATTAATTAATCATATTTAATAAATTAGAGAATTTATATAAATAATGATAAAATAGTTTTATTATTATTTATTTCTACTACCGGCTTAATATTGAACCTACAGGGTCACACCATAAAAAGAGAATGATTTAATGGTGGAGGAATTAATTTATAATGGCTAATAATTATTTATTTATGAAATAAATAATTAATTGGCAAATTTAATAATTGATTAAATGAGATTTAATTGATTATAAATTAATTAAGAAAAGTTCTTAATATTATTAATTAAGAATTTAATTGGAAATTAAATTAAGAGAGAGAATTATTTCTAAAGTGTTTAGAAAAAGGATTAATAATTAAAAGGTGTTCTAATTATTAATGTGAATAATAAAGGGTTAATAATAATAATATTTTATGGGAAAATTTCAGCTGAAAATTTTGCCTATAAATATACTATTATAAACCCTATTTTTATTCTAACCCCCAATTTTTAGAAAAACCTAATTCTCTCCACCTCCTCCTCCTCCTTAACGTCGTTTTCTTGGTGGATACCGGTGGAGTGCTTCACGTTTGAGGAGCAGCTGCTAAGGATCTCCGATCGTTGCTTTTGGATCACATATTAAAGGTTAATATTCGTTCCCTATGTTTTAATCATGATTTATATGCTTTTATTTGGATTTTATATGTGTAAAAGTGCTTTTACATGCTTCCGCTGTGATTAAAATCCAACATTGTCAACAAGAAGGAATAGATTTTGATGAAACTTTTGCTCCTGTTGCAAGACTTGAAGCCATCAGAATTTTCTTAGCCTCTGCAGCCCATGCCAATTTCAAGGTCTATCAAATGGATGTCAAGAGTGCTTTTCTGAATGGAGATTTGGAGGAGAAAGTCTATGTCAGTCAGCCACCTGGTTTTGAAGATCCAAATTTCCCAAATCATGTCTACTATCTTTTGAAAGCACTCTATGGACTGAAGCAATCACCTAGAGCCTGGTATGACACTTTATCAAATTTCCTTTTGGAAAATCTCTTCACAAGAGGTACTGTGGATAAAACTTTATTCTTTAGAAATGTTAATGGCTCTAACATACTTGTTTAAATTTACGTAGATGATATTATATTTGGCTCTACAGATAAAAAACTTTGCAAAAAGTTTGCCAAATTGTTGCAAAGTAAGTATGAAATGAGCATGATGGGAGAACTAACTTACTTTCTTGGTTTACAAGTTAAGCAAGTTAGTGTTGGAATATTCATTAGTCAAACTAAATACATTCATGATCTTTTAAAGAAGTTTGATCTTATGGATTGCACATCTGCAAAAACTCCCATGACCGCTGCAACTAAGCTTGAATTAAACACTACTGAAAAGTCTGTGAATATTTCAAGTTATAAGGGCATGGTTGGCTAGATATAATGTTTTCTACTTGTCTTTGTGCTAGATTTCAGATTGATCCTAGAGAATCTCATTTAGTAGCTATTAAGAGAATTTTCACATATCTCAAGGGAACACCAAAACTTGGCATTTGGTACCCTAGAGATTCTGGTTTTGATCTAACTGGTTACTCAGATACAGATTATGCAGGTTGTAAAATAGATAGAAAAATTACAATAGGAACCTGTCAATTTCTAGGAAACAAGCTTGTGTCCTGGTTCAGTAAAAAGCAAAATTCAGTTTCTACTTCTATAACTGAAGCTGATTATATTGATGCTGGTAGTTGTTGTGCACAGAATTTGTGGATGAAAAACCAATTGTTGGACTATGGTCGACAAGTGGATAGGATTCCTATTTTCTGTGATAACACAAGTGCAATTGCCATCACTGAAAATCCAGTATAGCATTCAAGAACAAAGCACATAGACATCAAGTACCACTTCACAAGGGAACATGTGATGAATGGTACTGTAGAACTGCATTTTATTCCAAGTGAAAAACAGCTTGCAGATATATTCATCAAGCCACTGGATGAATCCACCTTTTCAAGGTTGGTAAGTGAATTAGGTATGCTAAATTTTTCTTGAATCATTTCAGATAATTTGCAAGTTTTTATGCAGCCAGAAATTTAATTGGTTTTTCTATTTTGGATGAAATTTTGGCTAAGTCAAAATTTACATCCCGATGGATGATCATTATCCATCGAGTTTGATCATCCATTGGAATATAATTTGTCAATAAAATCAATTATTTTTATGGAATATTTTATAACTCGACGAATAACTGATTTATCCTTATCCGTCAAATTGTCTCAATCTTACCCGTTAATTCCCTGAATATTATCCATCGAATATACTTACAGCTTGTAAGCATGACACGACGGATAAGTGACGAAATTTTTACAGTTTATTTATTTTTAAACGACTATTTTGGGCAATTTTTATTGGTTACTTTATTTTACTTTATTATTTTTACAGTTATTTTCTGAGATAGTATTAAAGCAAATTCACTTTTATTCATTTTTTTATCATTCTCAAGATTCAATTGCTCTAATTTCTTTCTTCTCAAAAGAAAACTCTCTCTCTGCAAATTCCAAACCTCTAACAATGGCACCTGTAGTGAAAATCATGTCTCAAACCGGTTATATCTATGAGAAAAACAACTTCTCAGCTTTGATGAACAAGGAAATTCAACAGTCTAGTGACTATCACAAAATGATGGATTTTGTGAAGAACTGCAAACTCAACTATGCCATTCTGGAATCACCCACCATTTACTGTGAGGTTGTTGAAGAGATATGGACAACTGCAGTGTACAACTCGATAGACAAGACCATCACATTCACTCTGAAAGGTAAGCAATTTTGCATAAATAGTGATATTGTTAAAGCATGTTTCAAGATCCCTGATAATACTGTAACTGCTCCACACACAGACACTGACATTGTTAATATGCTTAATTCCATGGGCTATGCACTCACTACTTCTCAATTATATGAAATTAGGAGGTTGGGTCTTAGGAAAGAATGAAGTTACATGTGTGATGTAGTAACTAAGGTGTTTTCTGGTAAAATTAGTAATATTGACTCTATAAACATTTCTATGATTAACATGCTTTACATGCTAGTTACTGATAAGTACTTTAATTTCAGTGATTTGGTTTTGTTTGAGTTAGGCTTTAAGTTAGGAGAGATCAATAAGAGAGGTAAAAGTGTCTATTATGCTAGATTCTTTATGATGCTTGCTAACCATCTTATTGAAGAAATTGTGATTGAGAACCCAACCAACAAGTTAAATTGTTGGGTTCAAGAAAGAAGGATCATTGCAGATTTAAACAGAGCAAACCATCACAAGGAGGTTCCCTTATACTACTTTCCAGTAATTGAGGGACCTCAGGTAAGTGAGGTAATTTCTTCTGTCTCCACTCTTCCAACCTCATAAACTTCTTTGCTTTCTAGTGTAGCTATGTCAACTATGTCAATGACCCAACATTTGCCTACCCAAGCTACCAAACCAACAAAAGTTCCTAAATCCAAAACTAAGAAAGCCCCCTCTGATTTCTTTTAAAAAAGATCAGTTATAACATCCACCAAACCTAAAGAGGGGAGTGTGAAGGTGGGCAAGAAAGGTGAGGGACAGGGTGAAAATCAAAGAAGCCCTTAGGATAAGGCAGGTGAGAAGAGTGTAACCAAACCTAGCCACACTACAGTTTCCCAACAAACTGTGGTTGTTAATAAGGATATTAGCTCATTACAAGTTTCATCCTCCCAAAAGGATGTTACTATTAAAACAAGCTCCCAACTAGGAGCACAGGCCAAGAGGGGTAGGGACACTAGCTCACTATAAACTTATGCCAGAAAGAAAAGATCAAAAACCCTTGGGGATGCACAGGGCTCACACACTGTGCAAACTGGTGCAAAAGACCCAGTCACTGCACCTTCTCAAAGTCAGGTTGATGTGGCTCCAATAAATGTAGACTCACAGCCAAAATATCTAATAATAGAAGCACCTGATAGACCAAACTCTTCCACACACTCATTGGATGTTGACATGATAAACACATCACTTCCAAATTCTCCATCTTTAACTCTCTTGGAGAAGCCAAAAATCCATGCAAGTGAGCATCATCTTCTAGATGATTTGTTGGCTCACTTGTCATTTCTTTCTGAGACTGTTGAGTTATTTGTGCCAAAATTTTCATCAATCTGCACAGAGTCTATAATAGTCTCCACTCCAAAATCAATTATTTATTCTATCCCGATGGATATTTATCATCCGTGGAGTAGTGATTGTATCCCGACGGATAAGCTTAATAGCAGTCATCCATCGGATAGTCAAACTGTTAACCCGATGGATATTCCTCATCCGTCAAGTGTTTCTCTGCATAGCTTCAAATAACATCAATTCTTACAAGTGCATAGGACTTAGTAGTAGTGCAATCACTCTTAGGACTGAGGGAAGGGAGTGATTTGAGTGAGAGTCTGGGTTGCTCCCAGAAAAAAGGAGAGGAAAAGAGTGATCTAATGCAGTCCATTTCTTCAGGACTGGAAAACGTGAGTGAGAGGAGTCCCACCTTAGATGGTGAAGGTGAGGGTGTGAGGGTGGGAAGCCAAGGTGAGACCTTGATGCAAGAAAAGAAAGATAATAAGAGAAATGCAGGTATAGGAGAAATAAGGGTGGATGTCATTGCAAGTGAGTTAATGAATGTCCAGGATGCAAACAAGGAGGGACTATCTCGGTAAAGTCAAGTTGTTATAGATTCTACCTCCTTGGATACTGAGATATTTACTCACCCTATTCTAGCATATCAACTTCTAGCTGGACAGGGCAATGATAATGCAGAAAGAATGCTAAATTTGGTGCACACTACATAGTCTATGCAAAGAGCAAAGGATGCAATCACAGCTCTGCCCTCTACAGCTGGTGATATTGACTATGAGACTGGTGGTTCAGAATATTTCTTTGGTGGTGAAGATGAAGAAAGTGAAGAAGAGCCATTGGACATAGGGGGGGAAGTAGGCCCTAGTTCTAGATCAGGCATGCCATCATGGGCCTTCTCCAAGAAATGTGATGAAAATCATTTCAAGACCACACTCATCCAACTTATTAGTCAAACACAGTCTGCTCTTTAATCATCCAAAAATGTTAGCACCAAGAAGCTTCTGCAAGCACATCTTGCTTCTCTCCAACTACAGCAAATCCAAGGTTTCCAACACAATCAATATATCACTTCTATCCAAACAGAGATCACTCAAGTGAAGAATATAGCCGATAGATTAGATGTAAAACTTCCAGAAGCTACAATGCTTGATATCAAAAGACATTTAAGGAAGAACACTGATCTTGCCACCAAGGTGGATTCCTTGGACAAAAGAATGACAGCAATGGAAGCCTCTCTAATACATCTACATCAGGCACAGTAAACAGACTTGCTTCAAAGGCTAGTGGCAGCACAAACCCCTTTTTCTACTCAACTTGCTGATAACAAAAAGGGGGAGAAAAAAACCTCTTCTAAGGGGGAGAAAGCAAGCTCAATTGTCTTATTCAGTCTAGGGGAATCAAGAAGTGAGGGGGAGCAAAAAGTGCTAAACATACAATTCAGCAAAGTGATTGTGCCAACAATTGCTTTCACAAAGCCACCAGAGTTGGATAGCATTGATCTAATCCAAAGAGCATCTGAAAAGCTTAAATTGAAATCAAATTCTAAGATGATTGATGTTATAACTTTAGAGAAGGAAATAAAAGAAAAACAAAGAAAGATAGATGTAGATATCCAACAAAAAGTTTGGGCCAATTCTGAAGCCAGACAAAGTCTTCAATCATTATTCTAAAGTCATAAAAAATTATGTAAATGATATAAGTATGAACTATCTGGAAAGAGTTCAAACTTCCTGCATCAAATCTCCAAAGAAAGATCTCATCATAAAGGCCAAAAGGAACTACTCTAAATTTTCAGACAAGAATTCTATGGATACAGTGTTTGAAACACCTAGGCCAGATGAGAAGAAGCTGCTGGCTAGGTCTATTACATTCTATAAGGATCCAACTGATTCAGCATTGAAAAGAAGAATTGCCAAATTTTACATAAATGGTAAGGAGATTTGTGTGGTGGTTGGACACCCACTGTTTGTGGAAGCTAAGAAGGAAGAGAAAGAAAGAATCAGGCTAGAAAAGAAGTAAGCTGCTTTGGATGCTAAGAAGCAAAAGCAAAAGAAAGAACAAGCTGCTATCTTGGCCAAGCATCAAGCTATAAAAACCACAACAGAACCTCTTGTACAACCAACTGTAATTACTGAACCTAAAGATCTGAAAATGCAAGAAGAATCACAGCAAAAAAGAAGATTTAGATACAAACTTCATTCCAAGAGGAAAGTGAACTTTAATGATAAGGAATTGGAAGACCAATTTCCAAAAAAGCCTACAACTACAACTCAGACATCAAAACCCTCAGTGGTATTTGAAGAATTCAAAGTGGTTGATCCAACAAGAAATATTCATGGTGAACCAATTGTTCCTAAGGATGAGCCAGTAGACTGGGATAGTTTACCAATTCCTGAGCTAAATTTACCCATCTTCAAGACAAAGAAGACAAAGACTAGATCTAGCAAGAAAGTGAAGCCTGTATCTCTCAAATCCAAAGCTTTAACAATATCCCAACCCACAGTCAACAAGAGGGATCTCATGTACATTTGTGATATCAAGGAATTTTCAGACTTGAATCTTTACTTGGATGAACTGGAAGAAGTAATAGGAATTGATGCTTACAGACATCTTCCTGAAAGGCTGGTATTTAGATACAAGGGAGGGAAAGAGATGACATGGCCTCTTTATAGGATTTTCCAAGAAAGCCATTATGTTCTGATTAAAGTCTACTCATCCTTCAAAAAAGAACTTTGGATACAATATGACTGCAAGAAGAATAGTTCTAAAGAGGATTGAGGAACTAAGGAGTATTAGATCCAAATATGCACTTCCAAAAACTCTATCCATTCCCTTTACAGGAAAAAGAGTGTATTTAAGGCCCTATTGGCTGATGGAATTCATGGATGACAAAGGTGCTAGAAGATTCTTCAGATTGGAGGACCAATTGAGTATCTCTAGCAATAAGACTCTTTTGGAAATGCAGGAAATGTTAAATCTCTCAAAAGCTGATGAAGTTGAATTTTGCATTCAACTTCAGAATCAAATTGAAGAAAACAACAGAAGGCTTGGGAAGAAATCTAGATAATCAGGAAAATAGATCTATCTCCTCAAACTAGAGGAGCATCTTGATAACAATTGTGAGCAATTTCATTGTGTACTTTGCATTGTTCAACTTTCAGCAATTTACAGCACTTATTAGTTTTATCTACTATTTTTCAATCTGTATCTTAAGGATATTTTATTATCATCAAGTTTCTCTTAATTTATGGCTACAATTACAGTAGACATAAATTGGGGAAGATTGTTAGGAATATGTTACGTACTTGATGATAAGCTTAACAAAACACCTTAGTAGATTTAACTTAGTGAATTTTGTAGCACCCGACGGATGATCAATTATAGTCCTGACGGATGATTCAATATACTCCCGACGGATGACTAATTGATATCCACCAGGTGAGTAGCTTATGTAACAATAAGTCATGTAGCACATTTCTGCAAACAACTTTGTATAAGATTCTGTAGTAGCTTATGAATCATGTAGACTACTAGTAGATGTGCAGAATAGGTTGATTATATGTAAATATAAGATGTCTTGTAATTTTGCACAAATGAAATGGAGTCAAGTGATAAATGGCTACCCGACGGATGATCAACAAAGCTACCCGACGGATGATCAACAAGGCTACCCGACGGATGATCAACAAGGCTACCCGACGGATAACAAGCATGTACCCGACGGATGATCAATTCAAATATATGTTGATAGTGACAACACAGTCACATGCGTCGAGTGTTTTTAAAAGGAATGTGGCAGCCTGTTTAGCAGGAAAATGAGAACAAAGAAGCATTACCATTTCCATGCAAGTTATGAAGATTTTCAAAGATGCTGGAATAGAGTAGTGAAGAAGCATGGAGTTAGACTTGATAGGTTTTGTTTTATTATCTTGTCTTATTCTTTGTAAACTTGGGGATATATAAACCAAGTGTAGCAAGAAGAACAACATACAACTAATAAACTAAGCTAACATATTTTTAGCAGAGAAACATTTGTAAGCTGTATTCTGTAGAATTTCTCTGTAGTTTTTTTGTTCACTTGTAAAGCAGATGTGAGCTATTCAAGCTTTACAGGGTTCTATTGATATATATATATATATATATCTCCGGTGGATACATTCAAATCCACCAGAAAGTTTTAAAGACCTGAGTTTTTATTACTTTATGTTTGATTAACTTAACTCTGTATTCCGCAGCTTGCAAATCAAACAGTTAGATATAAATTGAGTTAGTACCATTTTTCATAAATTTTGAAAAGAAGCCAGAATTACATTCAACCCGCCTTCCGTAATTCTTGTTGTATTATTAGGGAATAACAATCTCGATAAGTCAAATTTTAGTTCTCTATAAGAGTAATTTAAAATGACTTCTCGATATTTGTTTCATTTCTTAGAATGACTTCTTGATAGACTAATTCCAAATGTCTATTTTTGAGTTCTCGACAAGTCATTTGTTTTTACTATAAATACCCAGACATCTCGATACATATACATACTTATAACTTTCGAGATCTCAAGTGACCTAGCCTTTCAAGAAAAAAACCGATTTCTCTCTCGTTTTTACTCCTTTCTCAAAACAATTCTTACCCATTCACTCTCATCAATCAACAATGGCACTCAATGCTACAAAAGCCTCTATTCCAGAGAAAGGAACTAATTACCTCGCTTTTACTGATGTTAACCAAGCTCCTGACAGTTTCAAGGGGTTTGTGAAACTGTTGTCTGAATCTTACCTTGCAGGTGCTTTGACTGTTAACCCTGTTTTGTATCTGGATGTTCTGCATGAATTTTGGAAAACAGCAGTAGTGAGGACTGATATGAATGATAACTCTCTCTCTCTATGGTGGTCACCTGCACAATTGGAGGCCAACAAATAGAGTTCAATGAACAAGATGTGAATAGAGCTCTGGGGCTGCCAACTGCAAATCTGGTGGAGGTGCCAACTCCTGATGAACTGACTGAGATTCTGAACTTCATCAATTATGGTGGAAGAATCAACTTGTCAAGCTTCAACAGGACCAATTTAAGGAAGGAGTGGTCCTTTTTCTTTGATTCTGTGGTGAGGGCCTTCACATGCAGGAAGATAGGGTCTGACAATATTTCAAGTGTTGTGCAGAAGCTGGTGTATTTAATAGCACAAAACAGACACTTAAATGTTGGTCTATTGATCCTGGAAGAACTTGCAAACAGGCTGACCATGCCCCTGTCTGCTAGAGGTAAAGAAATTTTCTTTCCTCGATTTATTATGTCCACTTTAAATCATAAAGTAGCAGACATACATTTGTTGAATGGTATAGATAGCACTAAAATAGGCAATTGTAAGCAAGTTTCCAAAATTATATTTGGTTCACTTACTACAAAGAATAAGGTAAATGTAAGTCTGAAAATCAATCCATTCATGTTGGAGAGGTTTAGGACTTACTCTTACCCAATGCCTGCCATGAGATCAAATGTACAATCTAGCACATCTATGATTCCTGAACCAGTGGAAGTACAAACACAAGAACACCCACAGGGATCTTCCCAAGCTGAAACCATCTCTCCAAAAACCTTAGTAGCTAGGAAACCAACCACCTCATCTTCTCAAAAGGATGAGTTGAGTAAAAGGAAGAGAAAGGAGGTAACCTTAACAGTTATAAATGAGAGTTGTGAGGATCAAACTGAAGTTGAGTCACCCTGGGTCAAGAGATCAAAGAAGAGTAAGAAATATGAGCTGACCACGCCACCTCTGTATCCTTCCAACAAGATGCAGTTGTAAAAATGGGGACTAAACAGACTCTAGATACATCCTCTCAATAGGGTGTGTCTATTGAAAAGAGCATTCACCCAATGCACCTTGTACAGAGTCTGCACACCCTACACCTGAAGCAATTCAAGTGTATGGTAGGAGGAATAAGGATGACACACAGTGAGGGCACATCTTTTGAAGCTCTCTCATCCATTCAGGGGGAGCTGCCAACACTCACATCTGAGAATCTCTCATATCTCAAATAACTTCTCTACCAACAGCATTTGATTCAAATTCTCAAGTGCAGGCTCAATCAAGTGACATGGTTCAAAAAACCTTGCTCACCACCCAGACACTTGAATTAGATGGTGAGAGGCTACTAGCTGGGGTACACCTTGATGACACTATCAAAACCATGGGGGATTCATCAGTTTTTACTGAAGACCCCATGAAGATACTAAATGCGCCTTCATGTAAAAATCAGTCTTCACAGAATGTAAGGTTTGAGGGTATTACTCCTGAGGGGGAGATATTTAATTCCTCTCCAATTGAATTAGGGATTCCTCATGTAGGAACAATTCCCCTCAAAACCCTAGAAGAAATTGCCTTGGCAGTAGATGCTAGGAGTACAATTTCCAATGATCCTGCTATGGGGGAGGCAAGTTTATCACATTCAAGTGACAGTGCTTTGCATGAAGCATAAGGGTTTGAGACTGGTGCACATGACAGTAACCCGGTCAAATCCTCTCCAATTCAATTGGAGATTCCCACTTTATATGAGGAATAATAACTTGTCAAAACCACAGAGCAATCTTTGACTAAAACTGTGACTTCGGTCATAGGTGGTTCTGATTCACAACCCTCTACCTCTCAATCACAGCTCATCTCCCAATGGCTCCAAGACACTGAAAATCAACCAACTACTATTGAAAATCTTAGAGTGATCAACTTGGAGGATTGGCTCAAATCTCACAACAGCCAATCATATCCAATATGTCCAATCAAGACTACCAAGCTATCATGCTCTCCTACTAGGCTGATGTCGAAGATAATCAAGTAAAGATTATTGATGAAGCTGGTCAGGATGCTAACTATGATGCTTGGTTGGACAAGGAGTTCACAATTGAGATGGATGTTGTGTTGGAAAAATTCAGGGAGGAGTACATTACAATTTTGGGAAGCAATGCCAGATCCCTCAATCCACAAGAGGTATATGATGCCATCAATGAAGTATACAAAGCTCAAATCAAGGCTTTCTACAACTTTGGAAAAGCTCTTCAAATCACATTAAATGGACATCAAGATAAAGTCATGAAGATGGTCGGGGAAAAGATGGACCAAATCATCCCTTCACAAATTGAGATCAAAAACCAATTCAAGATCTTCTCACAAAAAATGTCCAGGTATGATCTCAGTGGGATTGATAAGAGTGTAAATCAGCTCAAAGAATCTTTTGTAGCCTTGCACAAGGTAGTTCAAGATCACATCACTAAATCCAATGACACAAGGTGGAAGTTGGATCAAATGCACACTGCAAGATACACTCTTTCACCTCTAGTTATGGATGAAATTCAGAAAGTTGTGCAAGCTACATTTGGACCATCTACTGCTATCTCTACTGCAAGCTCCTCTTCACAAGACATTCAAGACCTCAAGACTCAAGTAGCTTCTCTGGAAACCTCAAATACATCTCTCCACACTCAGGTTCAGGCTTTGACTTCTCTAGTCAAAACTCAACAAACATACATAAAGACCCTGGTGGCCTCTTACAAGCAACTTCAAATGCAAAACTCTGTTGCTTTGGAGGATCAGGGCTCACGAAGCTGAGATCCAAAGGCTGAAGCGCGATCTAGAGGCGCACCTTACCCGGAAACCCCCACTACTTCTGAGGAGGAGAAATCTTCCTCCGATCATAGACTTGGATGGTCCAATACCAAGAAGAATTGATGTCCTAAAAGCTGATCCAAGTGATCTTCTGTCTCTAGGAGATCCTGATGATCCAACTCCACCATTCACTGAAGAGATAATGAATGCCCATATCTCAAGAAAGTTTAAGATGCCACCATCAAAGCTTATGATGGTACTGGAGATCCCGCTAATTATGTCAGGACATTCCCTAATGCACTTTTGTTGCAGCCCGTGAACGATGCTATCAAGTGTCAGGCCTTTTCTCAAACCCTTTCGGGAATGGCTCAAAGGTTGTACAGTCGTTTGCCTCCGAATTCAATTGGGTCATTCAGGGAATTAAGTCAAGCTTTTATCAAGCAATTCATCAGTGGAAGAGTACATAAGAAAAGTTCAGCATCTCTCATTAGCATTGTGCAAGGAGCAAAGGAGTCCTTGAGAGATCATCTGAATTGTTTCACAAAGGAAGCTTTGAAGGTCCTAGACCTTGATGACAAAGTGGTTATGATAGCACTACAACAGGGAACTAGGGATGAGCTCTTGAAGATGTCCTTGGCCAAGCGCCCCCTGAAAGAATATTACTGCTCCAAGATAGGGTCGGGAAATATATCAAAGTGAAAGAAAGAATGAGGAAGACGGTGGTAAACAATGAGCCCGCTGGAGGCAATAAGTGAAAGACTAATCTAGAATATAATGTCAAGGAAAAGTATCCTAGAACTAAGCAAAATTCTGATTAAACCCCAAAAAAGGGAGGACATGGATTAAAGTTCACTGAATATGCTAAACTGAAAGCTCCAAGAAGTCAGATCTTAATGGAAATCGAGAAAGATAGAGAGGTTCGTTGGCCCAAGCCCTTAAAGGCTAATCCTGCTAAGCTAGATAGAAGGAAATATTATAGATTTCACAAGGATGCTGGTCATGACACTAATGAGTGCCGACAACTGAAGGATGAGATTGAATTCCTCATTCGAAAAGGAAGGCTGAGCAACTATACTAGAGATGGAGGAGATAGGAATAATAATGGAAGAAGGAACTTCGATGATGACAAAAGGGATCAGGATGATCAGGGGAGAAACACCCAACCCATGGGATCGGTGATAAATGCAATCTTTGAAGGACCACGACCCCGAGGGCCAGTGATAAATATAATCTTTGGAGGACCGACTACTGCTAGTTCATCTAAAAACTCGAGGAAAGCATATACTAGAGAAGTTATGCATATTATTGGAGAAGCCCCAAAGAGGGCTAGGACCGGAGTAACAATGATATTCGAGGATTTTAATTTAGAAGGTGTCAAATTTCCTCATGACGATCCTCTGGTCGTAACACCGATAATAGGGAACAACCCGGTGAAGAGAGTCCTTGTAGACAATGGAACCTCGGTGGATATCTTACTCCATGATACCTTTATAAGGATGGGTTACAATGATTCTCAATTAACCCCAACTGATATGCCAATATATGGTTTCGCTGGAGTCGAGTGCCCTGTGGAAGGGATAATTAAGTTGCCTCTGACTATAGGTCAGGAACCAAGACAAGCAACACAGACGTTGGACTTTGTAGTGGTAAAGGCTGGATCAACTTACAATGCAATCATGGGAAGAACGGGAATTCATGCTTTTAAGGCATTCCCCTCTTCTTACCATTCGGTGATGAAGTTTCCCGCCCGGAACGGGATTGGAGAAGAGAGAGGAGATCAAAATATGGCAAAGAGTTGTTATGTAGCCTCCCTTAGGCCTGATAGAGTCGGGGCCATATTTTGCCTATTGAAGATCTGGATATCCGTGAGAATGACGAGAACAGAGGGAAGCCAGTGAAAGACTTGATCTGGATCCCTTTGGCTCTCGAGGATCCTGAGAATGTAACTTTTATTGGAGCGTCACTAGAGGAGCCCCTTAGAGGGAAGATGGTGAAGTTTATACAAGAAAATAGTGATGTATTTGCATGGTCAGCAGTTGATATGCCTGGCATAGACCCGGAACTGATCACTCACAAATTAAATATAGATCTGAATTGAAAGACCGTGAAGCAAAAGAAAAGGAGTTTCTCCCCTGAGAGGCAGAAGGCAATCAAGCAAGAAGTTGAAAAATCTCTTAGAGGCCGATTTTATTGAAGAAATACAATTTCCAGAATGGTTAGCAAACCCTGTAATGGTAAAGAACGCTAATGGAAAATGGAAAATATGCGTGGATTTCACTGATCTGAATGATGCATGTCCAAAGTATTGTTTCCCCCGCCAAGGATAGATACATTGATAGATCAACCGCTGGACACGAGATGCTGAGTTTTATGGATGGATTCAGTGGATACAATCAGATCAAGATGCATAAGGATGACATCCCAAAGGTATCATTCATCACTAATTTTGGTATTTTTTGTTATCTTGTTATGGCGTTTTGTCTCAAGAATGCAGGAGCTACCTATCAATGGTTGGTGATTAAAATTTTTAAAGATCTTATTGGGAAAACAATGGAAGTATATGTAGATGATATATTAGTCAAGAGTCTTGTGAAGACTGACCATATAACCCATTTGAGGGAAGCCTTTGAGGTCCTGAAATACCATAAAATGATGTTGAATCCTGCAAAGTGTGCTTTCGGAGTGGGATCTGGAATTTTTTTGGGATTGATAGTCTCCAAGAGGGGAATTGAAGCAAATCCTGATAAGATAAAGGCCATTTTGGACATGGAACCTCCGCGGTCTATTAAGGATGTTCAAAAACTTACTGGAAGGGTCGCTGCCTTAGGACGATCCATCTCAAGTCTGAAGACAAGTGCTTTCCATTCTTTAAATCATTGAAGAAGGTAAAAGATTTCATATGGACTGAGGAAAGTCAGGAGGTGTTTGAAGAATTGAATAAGTATATGGTTCAAGCCCCATTGTTGGCCAAACCAGCTCTGAATGAAACTTTGTACTTATATTTGTCCATTTCAGAAAATGCCTTGAGCGCTGTATTGGTTTATGAGGAAATTAAAGCCTAGAAACCCCTATATTATGTCAGTAAGATTCTGCATGGAGCTGAGTTAAATTATTTGACCATTAAAAAGTTTGCTTTAGCCCTAGTGATGGCTTCAAGGAAGTTGCGTCCTTACTTCCAAGCTCATAAAATTGAAGTGCTAACAAATCAGCCTTTGGTAAACATCATCCATAGTCCCAAAGCTAGTGGGAGGCTGATTAAATGGGCAATAAAATTGGGAGAATTTGACATCAAGTACAAGCCCCGAACGGCAATAAAAGCCCAAGTGTGTGCTGACTTCATGGTGGAGTGTACCGTACCCAACCAAGAAGTCGGGGGAAGGAAGATACTATACATAAAGACACAGAAGATAATAATGGAGACAAAGAAGAGGGAGTTAAAGAGAAGGAATACTGGGTTCTCTATTTTGATGGAGCATCAAAAATAAATTCGAGTGGGGCAGGGCTAGTTTTACAAAGCCCGGATGGATTCTTGATTAAATATTCTATGAAGTTAGACTTTCCAACCACAAATAATGAAGCTGAGTATGAAGCTCTGATAGCTGGCCTCGGCCTAGCGGGGACATTGAGGGTCAAGAACTTGAAAGTCTGTGGAGATTCGAAGCTTGTCGTATCTCAGGTCAAGGAAGTTTGAAGCACGGGATGAAACCATGGCAATGTATGTGCGTCTAGTGAAGGCCGTGATGACTCAGTTCGATGAATACCATATTGAACATATTCCAAGAGAGGAAAATGCTAAGGCAGATACATTATCTAAGTTCGCCTCATCAAAGATAGAGAACAGTTCAGGGAGTGTGTACTTCCATATTTTGAAAACACGAAGCATTGATGTTAAACTTGTTGCCCCTATAGGGCTGGGGACGTCATGAATAGATCCTATTAAGGCCCATATTCAAACTGGTTGGCAACCGAATGATGTGACTGAAGCCCAAAAGTTAGCCATGCGAGCACTGAGGTATTCTTTGATTGACAAATTTTTTTATAAAAGATCTTTTGTAGTGCCTTATTTAAGATGCCTCAGGCCAGACGAGGCTCGACTTTCTCTAGAGGAAGTACATGAGGCATATGTGGCCAACACTTGGGGGGCAGGGCCTTAGCCTAAAAAAACACTCGCTTAGGCTTTTATTGGCCAGAAATGATGGCTAACGCCAATGAATATGTGAAGAGATGTGATCGTTGTCAGAAATATGCCCCTATAGTAAGATAACCTCCAGAAATAATGACTTCCATAAACTCCCCAATCCCATTTGCTATGTGAGGAATGGATATTCTTGGACCTTTCCCCATGGCTACTGCTCAAAGGAAGTTATTGGTCGTAGTAATTAATTATTTTACAAAGTGGGTTGAAGCTAAGCCCTGGAAAATATTACGACTAAGCAAGTCGCTCAGCTCTTGTGGGAGAACATTATGTGCAGATACAGGATTCCCTGAATCTTGGTGACTGACAACAGAACACAATTCAATAATGAAGAGTTCATAAAGTATTGTAAAGAGAATGAAATTCAATTGAGATTCACTTCTGTTGCTCACCCCTAAGCTAATGGGCAGGCAGAGGTTGCAAATCGAATCATTCTAGATGGATTAAAAAAAAGGATTGAAAATTCCAGGAATAATTGGGTGGATGAAATACTGCCAATCCTTTGGGCCTACAGAACTACATGTAGAGTCACAACAGGAGCAACGCCTTTCATGTTAGCATACAGAGCGGAAGCAGTTGTACCAGTAGAAATATCACATTCATCCCCAAGGATCTAAGCATCCAACGCTGAGGAAAATGAAGAAGGGCAAAGGTAAGCCCTGGACTTGATAGATGAAGTACGAGATGTAGTGCATGCAAAGATCGTAGAATATCAGAAAAAAGCCTCCTTTTACTACAACTTGAGGGTGAAGGAGAGGTTTTTTAGGCAAGGGGATTTGGTCCTAAGGTAGGTGAAGCTTCCGGAGTAGGGCATAAAGGAAAACTCGCCCCAAATTGGGAAGGGCCATACAAGGTTAAGAGCATTCAAGGAAGTGGGTCTTACAAATTGGAGACCATGGATGGGGAAGAAGTACCTCGAACTTGGCATGCTCAAAACCTGAAAGTTTACTACCTATAGCTAGTACTTACTATAATGGTAACAAGGTTCAAAAGCACCTTGAAGCTTTGCTTGCTTAGGATTTTATATCTCTCACTTTTAGTAGGATTTATATTCTAGTTTGTGATTATCAGGGTTGGACCCATTTCATATAAGGTTTTGGAAGATCGGGTTATATATTCTTAAGTTGAAATTATTTCAAACTTTAGATATCCAAGTTTTGATAATGCTTTGTTTGCTTTAGCAAAATTCTAGCTTTGATAACAAAAGAAAGAAAAGTTCAAGAATTCTTCTATTATAGGAATGACATGAGCAGCATTTTGAAGTCTATCGTATCCATTCATTTTTGAATCTTGTTCCGAATATTCAATGCATGACTCTGTGTAGTTCAAGTTGTTAATCATCCCCCTTAAAAGTATAAAACTTCGAAAGTGCTAAGAAACTTAAAGGGAAGGCTATGAAAAAGCTAGGAGAATAGCATAAATAAACCCCAAAGGGTAATAAGTTCAAAGTACAATAAGTTAATACATAGAAAGCCATGATGGGCCAATAAGAAAAGGAAACTAATATAGGTCCTTAAACAATCATCGTCATCATTCCCCCCATCAGTAGCAGTAGGAGGGGGAACGGGCTCGTCTTCCATCGGAGTAACATCCCGGGAAGGAGAATTTGTGGCCTCAGAGGTAGCAGGAATGGGAGAAGGAGGAAGATCCTCCAAAGGAGACCCTTGCCCAGGAACAGGAGGCACTGGGTACGCCTCGAGAGTCACCTCTGGCACCTTCTTCCCAATCTCTCCCACGATCTACTCCCAACAAGTTGTGAATGTCACAGAGAATTTAGCATCATACTCAGCATTGAGGACCTCCTGAAAGTCCTCAGATGCTTTATAATCAGCTATCACCTCGGCTCGACTCCTCTGAGCCTCCAACTCTAACCTGCGAACCTTCTCTTTTTCATCGGCTAGCTCCCTCTCCACCTCTCTGAAACGAGTAAAGTTGGCCTCTGAAGCCTTGAAATACATGTCCCTATCCCTCTCGGCAATAGTTAGGTTGGCCCTGACTTCCCTCAGGTTATGAAGAGCAGCCTGAAAGTAAGTGTTCATCTGTAAAAGCATAATATAACACAATAAACCAAATATATAGCACAAAGGGAAGGAAAGGAATACTAAAAGAAGGATGTACAAACATACTGAAGCCACTGCCTGAGAACCAAGGCACTCAATCTGGAGATCGTCAGAAGACTCCACTATCTCAGCCCGGTCTCGTGGCGTCACCACACTCTCAGACCATATAGCGGCCGCCTCAAAGCTCCCCACAACTGTATCCCTCCTCTACAGGCCCCAGGTCACAGTGAAGGAATATGTATCCTCATCAAGTCTAAGGGGCCTCTCAGATATGAAGGTAGGGATAGTCTCCTTGACCATGACCGAAAGACCGTCTCCAATCCCTACCCGCTTGTCACGGTGAGTCTTAACTACGGAGCCCTCAGCAGCACGGGCCTCCCTTTTCTCAAAAATGGAGTCCAAAGTTGCCTTCGCTGCATTGAGATACTGTTAGTCCCTTAACAATTCAACAAGCATTACAGAATGGGGGTTGAATGGAATTCTTGAAACTTTTTCTTAAATAAAATGTTCTAACTTAAATATATATCAGTGTAAATTGATTTGCAGAGTGCGGAATAATAACTTCAAATGAATCAAAACACAAGTAATTAAAAACACAAGTCTTTAAAAACTTTCTAGTGGATTTGAATGTATCCACCAGAGATATATAATATATATCGAGAGAACTCTGTGTAACAAAAAGCTCACAGCTGTTTACAAATATTGAACAACTAAGAATGCAGAGAAATGCTAAGAATTCTGCTTAAAAATGTTTCTCTTCTTGTATCTTAGTTATATTTCTATTTGCTGCTTCTTGGTTTATATATTGCCAAGATTACAAAGCAATAAGACAAGATAATAAAACAAAAACTATCAAGTCTAATACTATGCTACTTCATTACTCTATTCCAGCATCCTTGAATATCTTCATATTAGCATGGAAATGGCAATGCTTCTTTGTTCTCGAAAACCCAGTTGAATAGGCTACCACATTCCATTTGCATACACTCGACGCATGTGACTGTGTTGTCACTATCAAAGGATGTTTGAATTGATTATATGTTGATTACATGATCATCCGTCGATGGCTTTGTTGATCATCCGTCGACAGCTATGTTGATCATCCATCGACAGCTATATTGATCATCCGTCGATAGCTTTGTTAATCATCCATTGGTAGCTATTTGGCACTTAACTTCATTTCATTTATGCAGAATTACAAGACATCATCTATATATAATTAATCAACCTATTCTGTATATCTAATTAAAGTCAACATGACTTAAAGTCAACTGATCAACCTATTCTGCATATCTAGTTAAAGTCAACATGACTTGAGTACTACTTACAGAATCTAAACAATGTATATGCAGAAATGTGCTACAGACTTATTGTTACATAAGCTACTCACTCGATGGATAGTAAATCATCATTCGTCGGGACTATATTGAGTCATCCGTCGGGACTATAATCCTTATCCGTCGAGTGTTACATTTTTCACTAAGTAAAATCTACCAAGGTGTTTTGTTAATGAAATCATCAAGTTCACAACATATACACAACAATCTCCCCCAATTTATGTCTACTGGAATTGTAGCCATAAATTAAGAGAAACTTGATGATAACAAAACACCCTGAAAATATAACTTTGAAAGTAGATAGATAAAACTGTAAAGTGCTTCAATTAACAAAATGTACTAAGTTTAGCTCACAGTCATTTTCAAGGTGCTCCTCTAGCCTGAGCAGATTTATCTATTTCCTTAAAGGTCTGGATCTCTTTCCAAACTTTATGTTGTTTTCTTCTATCTGATTTTGGAGTTGTCTGTGGAATTCCAGTTCATCAGATTCTAAGAGATTTAGCTTTTCTTACATCTCCAAGAGAGTCTCATTGCTAGATATGCTCAATTGGTCTTCTAATCTGAAAAATCTTCTCACTCCTTTGTCATCCATGAACTCCATCAGCCAGTAGGGCCTTAGATGCACTCTTCTCCCTGTGTAAGGGATAATTAGAGTCTTTGGGAGTGCATCTTTAGCTCTAAAACTCCTCAGTTCTTCAATCTTCTTTAGAACCAATCTTCTTGCAGTTACATTGAACCCAAAGTTCTTCTTGAAAGATGAATAAACCTTAATCAGTACAGCTTGGCTTTCTTGAAGGATCCTGTGAAGTGGTCATTGAATCTTCTTCCTCCCTTGTACTTGAAAACTAACCTTTCAGGTAGGTTTCTGTATGCATCAATCCCTCTCACTTCTTCTAGTTCATCTAGATAGAGATTTAGATCAGAGAATTCCTTGATGTCACACAAGTACATGTAATCTCCCTTATTGACTTTAGATTGAGCTTTGACTAGAGATTTGGATTTAAGAGGTGACAACTTCACTTTCTTGACTGCTCTTGACTTTGTTCTCTTTGGCTTGTTAAGGATTGGTAAATTGAAGTCAGGAATTAGTAGGCTCTCCCAGTCTATTGGTTCATCCTTAGGCACAATAGGTTCACCATGAATGTTCCTGTAAGGATCCACCAACTTAATGTCTTCAAATACCACAGAGGGTTTTGATGCTTGAGTTGTAGTTGAAGTGGATTCCTTAGAAAACTGATCCTCCAATTCCTTATCAACAAAATCCAGTTTCCTTTTGGTTCTTTTGGCTAATTCCTTGTATCTTGGAGATTTCTTCTGTTCTGATTCAACTTGCTTCTTTGGATCTTGAGATTCAGTGATTCCAGATGGTTGAGAAGGAATCTGTTGTGTTGGTTTCACAGCTTGTAGCTTGGCCAAGATAGCAGCTTGCTCTTTCTTTTGCTTAGCCTTTTTGGCATTTAGAATAGCTTGCTTCTTTTCCTACTTTAATCATGCCTTTTCTTCTCTCTTTGCTTGAGCAAATTGAGGATGTCCAGCCACCACACAAATTTCTTTCCCATTCCTGAATACTTTAGCAATTCTTCTTTTTAAAGCTGAATCAGCTGGATCCTTGTAGAAGGCAATTGATCTTGATAGAAGCTTCTTCTCATCAGGTTTAGGTGTCTCATACATTATATCCAAAGGGTTCTTTAATGATGATTTTGGATAGTTCACCCTTGGCTTCAGAATAATTTCAGCCTTTGGAGATTTGATGCAGGATGGTTATCCTCTTTCCAAATAGTTCATGCTTATTTCATTCACAGAGATCTGTTTGATTTCAGAGTGATGAATGGCTGACTTTACTGGCTCCTTTACTAGCCCAAACCTCCTTTGTATGTCCTCATCAATTTTCTCCCAGGTGATTGGCTTGAACTGCTCATTTTCAGCTTCTCTTAAATTGGTTGTTGCTGCATTGATCAGATCTATACTATTTGTTATTGGTGGCTTGGTGAAAGTAATTATGGGCACAATTACTTTACTGATTTGAATTTGAAGCTTCTCCCCCTCACTAGGTCCTTTCTCTCCCTTTTTGTTATCATCAAATTGAGTAGAGGAGGAGGTTTGAGCAGCCACCAGTTTCTGAAGTAAATCTGTCTGTTGGGCTTGATGAAGATGAATGGTTGTTAGAGATGCTTCCATAGCTGACATTCTTGTATCCAAAGCATCTATCTTCGTTGCAACATCAGAATTTTTCCTTAGTTTCCTCTTGATGTCAAGCACTGTAGCTTCTGGAAGCTTAGAATCCATTTTGTCTGAAATGGCCTTCTTCATCTCATCAATATCACCCTTGATGGTGTTAACATCTCTAGCATGTTGGAAGCCTTGAATCTGTTGTAGTTGCAGAGAAGCAAGATGTGCTTGAAGGAGCTTCTTGGTGTTGGCATTTGTAGTGGTTTGAAGAGCAGTATTTGTCTGATTGATTAGTTGAATCAGGGTTGTCTTGAAGTAGTGCTCATCACAGTGCTTTGAAAATTCCCATGATGGCATTCCTGATCTTGAACTTGAACCTACTTCTCCCCTATGTCCAATGCCTCTTCTTCACTATCTCCACCTTCATCACCAAAGAAATCTGCTGAACCACCAGTCTCATAATCCACATCACCAGCTGTAGAAGGCAAAGTTGTGATGGCATCCTTAGCTCTTAGCATTGACTGAGTGGTATGCACCAAATTGAGCATCCTTTCTGCATTGTCATGGCCCTGTTCAGCTAGAAGTTGATAAGCTGGAACAGGGTGAGTAAATGCCTCAGCATCAAGGGATGTGGAATCTATAACAGCTTGAGGTTGCTGAGATAGTCCATCCCTGTCTGCATCCTGGACATTCATTGACTCACTAGCAATGACATCCATCCTTATAGCTCCTGTACCTACATTTCTCTCATGTTTTCTCTTTTGTTGCATCAGGGTCTCACCCTGGCTCCCCACCCTCACACCCTCACCTTCACCATCAGAGGTGGGACTCCTTTCACTCTCTTTTGCCAATACTGAAGAAATGTATTGCATAGTTTCACTCGTTTCCTCTCCTTTTTCCTGGGAGCAACCCAGACTCTCACTCATAGCACTCTCTGCCCTCAATCCTAAGAGTGACTGTACAACCACTAATTCTTCTACACTAGAAATAAATGAAGTTTGAAGCTGTGCAGAGACACTCGACGGATGAGTAATATCCATCAGGTTAGTGGTTTTGCTATCCGACGGATAACTGATGTTAAGCTTATCCGTCGGGATACAATCACTACTCGACGGATGAGCACTATCCATCGAGAGAGTAGAAATGAATGAACTTGGAATAGAAACTATTGTGGACTCTGTGTTGATTGATGATATTTTGGGCACAGATAATTCAACAGTTCCTGAAAGAATTGGCAAGTGAGCCAACAAATCAACTAAAAGATGATGCTCACTTGCATTAGATTTTGGCTTCCCCAACAAAGTTAAAGAAAGGGAATCAGGAATTGATGTGTTGATTATATCCATATCCAGAGAAATTGTTGGAGAATTTGGTGTTTGAGGTGCTTCTTTCACTAGAGATTTTGGCTGTGACTCCACATTTATTGGAGCCACATCAAGCTGAATTTGTGAAGGTGCAGTGACTGTGTCTTTAGCACCAGTTTGCACAGTATGTGTAACCTGTGCATCCCCGAGGGTTTTGGATTTCTTCTTTTTGGCATAAGTTTGGGGTGAGCTTGTGTCCCTTACCCTCTTGGCCTATGCTCTTGGTTGAGAGATTTGTTCAATAGTTACATCCTTTTGGGAGGATGCACCTAGAAATGAGCTTTTATCCTTTTTAAGCACTGCAGTTTGTTGGGAAACTGCAGTGTGGCTAGGTTGGGAACCACTCAACTCTCCATCCTTATCCTTAGGGTTTCTTTTATGTTCACCCTATCCCTCACCTACCTTTCCCACCTTCACACTCCCCACTTTGGTTTTAGTGGATTTTGCAACTGGCATCTTTTAAGAGATACCAGAGGGGGCTTTCTTTGATTTGGATTTAGAAATTTTTGTTGGTTTGGTAGCGAGGGTAGGCAACTGTTGGGTCATTGACACAGTTGCCATTGCTACACTAGTATTCAAAGAAATTTGTGAGGTTGGAATAGTAGGGATAGATGGACTTACCTCACTTACCTGAGGTGCTTCCATTATAGGGAAATAGAAGAGTGGCACCTCCTTGTGATGATTTTCCCTGTTCAAATCTGCAATAATCCTTCTCTCTTGAACCCAACAATCTAATTTGTTATTTGGGTTCTCAAGCACAATTTCCTCAGAGAGATGGTTAGCTAACATCATGAAAAATCTAGCATAATAAAAACTTTTACCCCTCTTGTTTAACTCTCCTAATTTAAAACCCAACTCAAATAGAACAAGGTCACTAAAATTAAAGTACTTATCTGTAACTAGCATGTAGAGCATGTTAAGCATGGAAATATTAACAGAATCAAAATTACTTATTTTACCAGAAAAGACCTTGATCACTATATCACACATAAAACTCCATTCCTTCCTAAGACCCAATCTCCTAATGTCACTCAACTTAGAAGTAGAAAGAGCATAGTTCATGGAATTAAGCATATTAACTATATCACTGTCAGTGTGTGGTGAGGTCACATTATTATCAGGAATCTTGAAACATGCTTTAATAACATCACTATTAATTCAGAATTCATTACCTTTGATAGTGAGTGTGATGGTCTTATCAGTTGAGTTGTATGTAGCAGTGGTCCACATCTCTTCAACAACTTCACAAAAGATGGTAGGTGATTCCTGCATGGAATAGTTAAGCTTGCAGTTCTTCATAAAATCCATCATTTTGTGGTAGTCACCAGAATGTTGAATCCCCTTGTTCACTAAGGCTGTGAAGTTATTCTTCTCATAAATGAACCCAGTTTGAGACATAATCTTGACAACATGCGGCATTGTTAGAGAATAAGAGCTTGCAGAGAGAGAGTAAGTGCTTTGAAAGAGAAAGAAATTGGAGCAGATAATTTGAGAATGATAAAAGAAAAACAATGGAAATGAAATAAGCTTTTATACTATCTCAAAAATAACTGCCAAAAAAATAAAGTAAAATAAAGTAGCCAATAAAAATTGCCTAAAATAGCCGTTTAAAAATAAACTGTAAAAATTCCATCAATTATCTATCGTGTTATGCTTACAAACTGTAAGTATACTCGATGGATAATGTTTAGGAAATTAACGGCTAAGATTAAGACAATTTGATGGATGAGGATAAACTGTTATTCGTCGAGTTATAAAATATTCCATAAAAATAATTGATTTTTATTAGCAAATAGTATTCCGGCGGATGATCAAATTCGATGGATAACGATCATCCGTCGAGATGTAAATTTTTACTTAGCCAAAATTTCATCCAAGACTGAAAAATTAATCAAATTTCTGGCTGCATTACAACTTGCAAATTATCTCATAAAGATTTAAGAATAATTGAGCATACCTAACTCACTTACCAACCTTGAAAAGGTGGATTCATCCAATGGCTTGGTAAAAATATCTGCAAGTTGCTTCTCACTTGGAACAAAATGTAGTTCCACAGTCCCATTCATTAATGTTCCCTAATGAAGTGGTACTTGATGCCTATGTGCTTTGTCCTTGAATGGTGTACTGGATTTTCAGTGATGGCAATTGAACTTGTGTTATCACAGAAAATAGGAATCCTTTCAACTTGCAAACCATAATCTAGCAATTGATTTTTCATCCACAAAATTTGTGCATAGCAACTGCCAGCAGCAATATATTCAGCTTCAGCTGTAGAAGTAGAAACTGAATTTTGTTTTTTACTGAACCAGGACACATGCTTGTTTCCTAGAAATTGACAGGTTCCTGTCGTACTCTTTCTATCAATTCTACAACCTGCATAGTTTGCATCTGAGTAACCAGTTAGATCAAAACCATAATCTCTAGGGTACCAAATGCCAAGTTTTGGTGTTCCCTTGAGATATTTGAAAATTCTCTTAATAGCTACTAAGTGAGATTCTCTAGGGCCAGCCTAAAATCTAGCACACAAACATGTAGCAAACATTATATTTGGCCTACTTGCTATTAAGTACAGAAGTGAGCCAACCATGCCCCTATAACTTGAAATATCCACAGACTTTTCAGTAGTGTTTAATTCAAGCTTAGTTGCAGTAGCCATGGGAGTTTTTGTAGATGTACAATCCATTAGATCAAACTTCTTTAAAAGATCAAAAATGTATTTAGTTTGACTAATGAATATTCAATCACTAACTTGCTTAACTTGCAAACCAAGAAAGTAAGTTAGTTCTCCCATCATACTCATTTCATACTTACTTTGCATCAATTTGGCAAACTTTTTGCAAAGTTTCTCATCTTTAGAGCCAAAAATAATATCATCTACATAAATTTGAACAAGTATGCTAGAGCCATTAACATTTCTAAAGAATAAATTTTTATCTACAGTACCTCTTGTGAAGTGATATTCCAAAAGGAATTTTGATAAAGTGTAATACCAGGCTCTAGGTGATTGCTTTAGTCCATAGAGTGCTTTCAAAAGATAATAGACATGTTCTGGAAAATTTGGATCTTCAAAATCAGGAGGTTGACTGACATATACTTCCTCCTGCAAATCTGCATTCAGAAAGGCACTTTTGATATCCATTTGATAGACCTTGAAATTGGCATGGGCTGCATAGGCGAAGAAGTTTCTGATGGCTTCAAGTCTTGCAACAGGAGCAAATGTTTCATCAAAATCTATTCTTTCTTGTTGACAATAGCCCTTAGCAACCAATCTAGCTTTGTTCCTGACTACTATGCCATTTTCATCCATCTTATTTCTGAATACTCATTTGGTGTCTATTGGATTCTTTCCTTTAGGCTTGGGCACCAGCTTCCATACATTATTCCTCTTAAATTGGTTTAGCTCCTCCTGCATAGCTAAAATCCAATCAGGATCCAACAAAGCTTCTTCTACCTTCTTTGGTTCTTCCTTGAAAAGAAAGTTGCTGTATAGACATTCTTCTTGAGTTGCTCTCCTGGTTTGAACTCTAGAAGAAACATCACCAATGATGAGCTCAAGGGGGTGATTCTTTGTCCATTTCCTTTGTTGAGGTAGATTAGCTCTAGATGAAGAGGCCTCATTGTTGTCTTGATGTGTGATTAAGTTTTGATTATTAGAAACTCCCCCTGAGTTTGTGGATCTTTGATTTGAGAAAGTGGAACTTTCTATAGGTAATCTATTCTGATTTCCAGCTTCTTTTGATGACCCGACGGATGGTGAATTTTGAGTTCCGACGGATGAAGCTGGTTGTCTACCGACGGATAACGCAGATTGCCTCCCGACAAATGAAGCATTATGCAACTCGACAGATGTTGAATTTTGTGCTTCATTGGTAGTGGATTTTTCTGCATTATCTTTTGATACTATTTCTTGATCACTTTCATCATCACTGTCATCACTAACCATCTCCACATTGTCAAATTTGAGGCTCTCATGGCAATCTTCATCTTGCAGTCCTTCAATCTTTTTATCATCAAATACAACATATATTGATTCCACAACAATGTTGGTTCTTAGATTGTAGACTCTATATGCTTTACCAAGAGCATATCCAACAAAAATTCCTTCATCTGCTTTAGCATCAAACTTCCCATTCTAATCAGTTTGATTTCTCAAGATATAACACTTACAGCCAAAGACATGAAGAAAATTTAGAGTTGGCTTCTTGTTCTTGAACAATTGATAGGGAGTCATGCATTATGCTTGATTGATCAGAGAAATATTCTGAGTGTAGCATGCACTGTCTACAGCTTCAGCCCATAAATATGTTGGCAATTTAGATTCTTTAAGCATCGTTCTGGCAGCTTCAATAAGTTATCTGTTCTTCATGTCCACTACTCCATTCTGTTGTGGAGTTCTTGCTGCTGAAAATTCATGCAAAATTCCATTTTCTTCACAAAATGCTTTCATTACAGAATTCTTGAACTCAGTTCCATTGTCACTCCTGATTCTTCTTACTTTGAAATCAGGATGATTATTGACTTGCCTTATGGACAACACATTGACTGGTCCAAACAAATCCATGTGAAGCAGTTGCAAAGGTTCTTCAACTGTTGAATCAAGTTTCTTTCTGAATGATGCTTTAATTTGCTTTCCCTTTTGGCAGGCATCACACAATCCATCCTTAGAAAACTCTACTAGAGGAATGCCTCTAACCAGTTCTTTCTTTACTAGCTCATTCATGGTCTTGAAGTTTAGATGGGATAGTTTCTTATGCCATAACCAACTTTCATCCTGACTTGCTTTTCTCACACCAGTGAGAACAACTTTATTGCTCCTCTTGTTCGTCACAACACAGGCTTCTGAGTTGAAGGTTACTGAATTGCCTTTATCACAAAGCTGGCTGATACTCAACAAATTGTGCTTGAGACCTTCCATTAAGGCAACCTCCTCAATGATGACATTGTCTTTTGAAATCAAGCCATATCCCACAGTATAACCCTTGTTGTCATCTCCAAAAGTAATACTTGGGCCAACTCTCTCCTTGAACTCTGTGAGCAGGGTAGAATCACCAGCCATGTGTCTTGAACAACCATTATCCAAGTACCATAGATTCTTTCTATTTCCCTGCACACATCAAAATCAAATCAAGTTGATTTTGGTACCCAAGTTTCCTTGGGTCCTGCCTTGTTAGCTTTCTTTTTCTGTTTCTTAGGCTTTATCTCATTTGACTTGGGGATATCAGATTCATCCTTAGTCATTTGAGTTGGGCCTTTGAAACCATTCATCATAACAGAATTATCATGCATACTTTGATTAACAGGGAATAGCATGCTACTAGTGAACATGTTATTCCAGTAAGGCATGTTAAATGGCATTTGTGGCATACTAAATGCAGCATAATAGGGATTAGGTGCAAATGGCATATTAGCAAACTGTGCATTCATATTCTGTGTAGACATAGCATTCATAGGCATAGGAGGCATCGCATTCATGTTAGAAAAGTGAGGTGGCACAGATATGGAAGTAGGCATGGTAGATTTGCAATTAACAGACAAATGATTTACACTACCATACTTGACAGATTTTTCTTGGAGCATTTTTCTTGAAGAACTTGTCTCTGTTTCATCATACTTGGCCATTAGGGCTAGATTGACATAGCTGACATCTTCATATTTATCCAGACCATCTACAGCCCAATCATTTTCTTGTGTAATGAAAGCCCTTTCCTTTTGTTTGAGCAACTCAAAGTATTTCTGTTTATAATACACAGGCTCAAACTTCTTTTTGTTGGAATCTGACTTTTTACACTCACAGGCAAAGTGCCCTGCCAAGCCACATTTGAAACATTTGAATTTTTGATTTATCCACCATGTTTCTATTTGGCTTGGTTGCTCCAAAGCTCTTTTTGAACTTGAGCTTGGCAAATCTTGTAGAAAGAAATGCTAGTTGTTCATCAATATCCTCCATGTCATCTTGGCTCAAAAAATCTTCATTTTCAGCTACCAGCCCCTTGCCCTTGTTTTCACAGACCCTTGAAGTTGATTCAACAGCTTCCATCTTCATCTCCTTCTCTTTTTCTAACTCAGCAACTAGTGCAATGGATCCTCCTTTCTTCTTTCCTCTCTCAATCCTCTCATCTTGCTCTATTTCAAGCTCATAAGTCTTCAGGATGCCATACAGTCTCTCCAAACTAAACTCCTTATAATCTTGAGAGTTTCTTAATGAGACTGTCATTGGTTTCCATTCCTTTGGAAGATATCTAAGGAATTTCAGATTGGAGTCTTTTGTCTGACAGACCCTTCCATGCAGGTTCAGAGCATTAGTAGTTTTTGAAACCTACTAAAGATGTCAGTGAGAGACTCACTTTCTTCACTATGAAAATGGTCATGTTGCTGAATCAGTAGCTGCATCTTATTTTCTCTAACTTGCTCAGTGCCATCACAGATAATCTGTATAGTGTCCCAAACATCCTTGGCAGTTTTGCAATTGATGATGTTGTAAAACATATTACCATCAACTCCATTAAACAGAATATTCATGGCCTTCTTATCTTTCCTGACTTGTTCAATATCAGGATCAAACCATTCATGCCTTGGTTTGGGGACAGATGGCTCATTTCCAGTTGTAGCTCTCATTGGTACATGAGGACCTCTTTCTATGCAATCTACATAGGCCTCATCTTGAGAAAGTAAATGAAGATGCATCTTTACCTTCCAGTGATGTTAATTATTTTTATCCAGAAAAGGAATCTTGACTCCAACATCCTTCTTGTTCATCTTGTTGTTTTGTTGATCTTTAAAACTCTTTGTTTATCAAGAATATTGCTCTGATACCAATTGTTAGTCCCTTAACAATTCAACAAGAATTATAGAATGGGGGTTAAATGGAATTCTTGAAACTTTTTCTTAAATAAAATGTTCTAACTTAAATATATATATCAGTGTGAATTGATTTGCAGAGTGCGGAATAATAACTTCAAATGAATCAATAAACAAGTAATTAAAAACACAAGTCTTTAAAAACTTTCTGGTGAATTTGAATGTATCCACCAGAGATATATAATATATATCGAAAGAACTCTGTGTAGCAAAAAGCTCACAGTTGCTTACAAATGTTGAACAATTAAGAATGCAGAGAAATGCTAAGAATTCTGCTTACAAATGTTTCTATCCTTGTATCTTAGTCATATTTCTATTTGCTACTTCTTGGTTTATATATCACCAAGATTACAAAGCAATAAGACAAGATAATAAAACAAAAACTATCAAGTCTAATACTATGCTACTTCATTACTCTATTCCAGCATCTTTGAATATCTTCATAGTAGCATGGAAATGGCAATGCTTCTTTGTTCTCGAAAACCCAGTTGAATAGGCTACCACATTCCATTTGCATACACTCGACGCATGTGACTGTGTTGTCATTGTCAACGGATGTTTGAATTGATTATCCGTTGATTACATGATCATCCGTCGATGGCTTTGTTGATCATCCGTCGACAGCTATGTTGATCATCCGTCGACATCTATATTGATCATCCGTTGGTAGCTATTTGGCACTTGACTTCATTTCATTTATGCAGAATTACAAGACATCATCTATGTACAATTGATCAACCTATTTAGCATATCTAGTTAAAGTCAACATGACTTGAGTACTACTTACAGAATTTAAACAATGTGTATACAGAAATGTGCTATAGACTTATTGTTACATAAGCTACTCACTCGATGGATAGTAAATCATCATCCGTCGGGACTATATTAAGTCATCCGTCGGGACTATAATCCTTATCCGTCGAGTGTTACATTTTTCACTAAGTAAAATCTACCAAGGTGTTTTGTTAATGAAATCATCAAGTTCACAACATATACACAACAGATACAGATATATAAGAAGAATAACAGATGTATGGAATTGAATAACGAAGTAAAAAGGGGAAAGAAATACCCTCAGGACCCAGGTCACTTACACCTAAATTTTACAAATTTCCCTCTGAAAGGATGAGAGCGCAATGATGCAAGTTATCAGCTATGATGGCCTTGATGGCCGCATCTTCATTTATTCCCAAATTTAGGTCTCTTAAGGAGCCATTTATACTTTTTGAGAAATTGGGTCTGAAAAAATGGTCCCAACCCTCCTCGCCATCCAGATACACATAAAACCACTCGCTCTACCAAGTTGGATACGAGTCGGGGTTGGTGCCGGAACCAAAACAAGAATGGGCCAAGGATCTGTGGACTATTTTGACCCATCCTTGGTCCTCAGGAGCATTTACAAATTTAAATAAGTAACAAAAAACACAAACGTTGGGCTCAAAGCCGTGTTTACGAGATTGGGCCATGTAGCAATGAATGAAACGCCAAGAGTTGGGCGTGAGTTGGGTTGGACAGACATGGGCCTCAGCTAAAAGGTGAAAAATAAAGGGATGTGGGTAAGTCAAAAACCGGAATAAAAGGTTTCTTTATATAAATGAATAGCCCCGGGTTTTTGGTAACAAGCCCTGTCATTTGGGCCAGGAGCCTCGGCCTTGTAGGGAGAAGATATACCAAACAAGCGAGCTATAATGCCTACTTTTTCAGAATCAAATCTAGAGGGATAATTATATGCATCTAAGTGTAACATGTTAGGAAAGGCTTCCCCAAAGTCGGTTAAAAGATCCCTAAGAGAAATAACTGAAGAGTGAACTAGAGATTTTTTACCTCGACTGGCCCTAGAAGGACGAGTAACAACAATAAGAGGGTGATAGTGGGAGGAGTCGGAATCCGTCGTGGAATTCTTGAGAAGTGCTTGAAAACCCCAGAAAAAATCCTTGAAGGTGGAAGAAGGATATGAAGATTCAAACGGAATCTTCAAAAAAACCCAGAATACGGCAAAAAATGCATGGAGGAAGGGGCACCGGAAATTGCCTTGTGGTGGAGTAATACACCGAAAATCGCCTTGTGGTTGGAGGGGTTATAAAGAAAATGAGTATGGAAGATTTTTTGTAAAGAAGAATGTGAGAAATGAACTCACACTCCCTTCCTTATATAGCCACGAAAAGAGGAACTCAAACGACTCTGGGCCAAAAAGAAATGGGCATGTCAAGTCATAAAGGGCGGGAAGCCCATAAAATTTAAATTTTAGAGTATTCTACCAAATTCGAGAACGGTCTAGAATGTTCCTCACCAAAAAATTAAAAAATACGAAATTATTTCCCAGAGATTTATAAATTATCACAGGGGAGAAAAGAGGTCATCAACCACGCCTAGAAGACAAAATTTCTAGGCGTGGTTCAAAAGTTGCTTCCTAGGCGGGATGACCCATGCCTAGGATTTATGGAGGCATGAAATCCAACCATGCCTAGGAGACATAAATCCTAGGCGTGGTTCAAAAGTTACTTTCTAGGAGGGGGTGACCCACGCCTAGGGTTTATAGAGGCATGAAAGCCAACCACGCCTAGGAGACATAATTCCTGGGCATAATTCCTAGGTGTTGTTGGTAACATGTCTCCTAGGCGGGGGTGACCCACGCCTAGGATGCATGGCACCATAAAAAGCCCATTTTCCGATTGTTTAATTAATCAGAAAATGGCCTAAAATCAGAAAAATTACTAAAAATTCCCAAAAAATAGGGACAAATAAGTAAAAAATCCCAAAAATTCAGGAAAATTAGAAAATAATTTTCAACAATAATTTTTGATAAAATATTCTTGAAAAAATAAATAAAAAATATCTGTGAGTACCAGAATATTCCTAAAAATTAAGGAAAATCATTAAAAGTACCAGAAGGTACATAAAAAATCCCAAAAGACTAGGGAAGCCCGCAGGGATGGATCCCAAGGGGAGAATCATTGTAAATCTGTAGGTCGCTCCACACTTTACGGCAAAAACGATAACCAAGAAAGGTATAAACTTTAACTTCTCCGAAATCTTTGCAAGGTTTCGCAAAAGTTGGGGAGGGCAAATGATAGGGGATAAAATAAACCTTAATTACGTCATTAATGTTACATTAATTACATCTACGACTGCAACGCCCATTAAAGAAGGCCATGTGTATGACATTCAGACCAAGAAGGTTAACATATTGATCAGGCCCAAGAAGGTTAACATTGATCAGACTTGTTTGAACAAAGAAGGCCCAATAGCCCTGAATATTTATTAATTTCGTAATTAATAAATAAGAAGGATTAACAGCTCATTAAATGAGTCCAATTAGTAATATAATTTTATGGAAGATAGTCTAGAGGGCACCTAAACCAACAAGGAGTCTGATTCCTTTATTATAGGACTCCAAACTCTATCCAAATTCTGAGACTTGTCCCCCAATTCTCATAACCCTGGTCCAATTCAAGTGTAATAACCCCAAAAATTTTGGACTTTTTGTAACCCTTATGAATAGTGATTTTACTGATTATGCTGAATAAGAAAACTTTTCATGCCACACTTTGTAGAGGTTCTTTTATTGTTATTCTGTGATCTTATTAGTACTCTATATGGTATATAAGTGTATGTAAAGATCGTCAGAATCCAAATTCGAAACACTTTGATTTTTCCCGAAAATCCACCAGATACCGAAAGAATTGAGTATAAGGTAACAGGATAAAAATGATTTAAATTCAAGGAGTATAAGAGAGGATCACAAAAGGAATATAATGTATTGAGAAAGGTTAAGGAAACCCAAGTAATAAGATCCCGGGTATGATCCCTCAAACGATAAACGAGAACGAAAGTTAAGCGAACCGTATAACAGATCAGCGGTCATTAGCCAAGTAATTAGGAGTTAATCAAAGAGTTTAGTGATGATGATGTCATCACACCAACAAGAAGAGGACAAGTGTGGGAAGATGACATAGGAGGATGACATAAGCATGACCAAAAGGGAAGGAAGTGTTGGTTGATTATAAACCACACAAAATTTACCATGGTAACAATTCAATTAATCACAAAGATCAAAAGCAACCAAAACAAACACATTTTCTTCTTCCCCCATCTTTTTGCCTCGGCTTTTTGAAGAAAATTCCAAAACCCAAGCTCCACTTAATCATAATTCAAGAGGTTTGTTTTTTTAGCTTCCATAATTCATAACTTAGATGAGCCATAAGTTTAAGCTCAAGATTCCATGTTTAACATAGCTAATCAATTCATCAAAGTTCTTGGTGAATAGTGTTTTCAAGAAACTAACTTTGTGTTTTCTTATGTTTTCTTCAAGATCCAAGCTTAGTAGAGATAGTTAGTGGTTATTTAAGGCTTCCTAAGTGATTCTCCACTCTCCAAGGAAGATATAACTTCTCAAACCCTTAGTCTTAAGTTTTGTTGGTTTGGATTTCATAATGTTTAGATGATGGGTTAGTGTAATGGGTGTGTACTAATGTTTAGAGCTTTGTTTAGTAAGTGGTTTTGTTAATTTTGGAGTTAGAAGTGATACTTGTTGGATTTGATGTTCTTGGTCACATTTTGACTTGGTTTAGATGAATAAGTTGAGATCTTGAGTTATAGTTAATTGATCTTATATTGTGGTTGAATGATGGTGGAATGGTGTTGATTGGTGGTGGTTTGATGTTGAATTGATTTGATAAAAAATTGGGAATTTCTAAGTTATAGCCGTCGTATTGCCCAATTTTCCTTAAACTGTTTTGTGCTTAACTTTTGCACCCGAAAACTCACTTCCATGAACTGACCATTACCATGTTTAGATATTTCATGTTACGAGCTTCGTTTTGATATGTGGTTCGCTTGAATCCGATGTACGGTTTAGGAGAAACGACTGTTTTAAGTAACGGCGATTCGCGAACGAACCATTACCCCTCGCCTTACTTTGAAACCTTGGTTAAGGCCCTTAAATGACTAATTGGAGTATGAAACAATTATGTAAAGTGTACTAGGTAGTTGGTAGGGTATTCGTGAAAGTGTCGCCTTAAAATTCGTAACGGTTAATTTATTAAAAATGGTGGAGCCGAGGGTACTCGAACGACTTATGTGATTTGTTAAGCGTAGAAATGACCATAAGCAAACGTTAGGGTTCAATTGGTTAAATTCTAGTTTCTTAAGTGACCGTGGTTTAATTTCGGCTTATGTTATTGTTCATAGGTTACCGGACACACTCTAAGCTTAAGTCTACCCCGGAGCACTCAGGCAAGTTTTCTACCCGTTATACTATTGTTGTGATGTATATATGTATATGCATTATCTTGTGATAAGTGCATTATTGTTATTAGCAAATCTTGCGATATATTGGAGCATGTTGACATGATATATATGCATGCCTGTTTCGTAATCTTGATTCAATTGCTTATAAGTTGCATAATACCTATGTTAGAGATAAGCAGTAGTTGTGTATACCCTTAGTATAGGGGACCCAAAGGTGAACATTTTCTAAACCGGGAGTCGATATTCCCGAGTATTATATATATATATATATATAGTTTTCAAAACTATTAATCGAATAAGGTTTATTCGATAACTTTATTTTATTTAATGAATATTATTTTGAATATTCATTCGAGGACTTATGACTCCGATTCTTTTATTAAATATTATTCTTTATTTTATTAAAGAATAATGTTTCAATAATCAAACTTATTTTCAATTATTCAAATAAAGATCGTACTTTCATATAAGTATATCTTTGGTTATTTATTATTCATTTCAAGTATGAGTCTTAAAACTTCTACTTCAATTATTTTTATAAGGATTACCCTTATGGGAATATTATTTAAACAATAATATTCAAATATTTTCTAATATATCGGGACTGATTTATTTCATTAAATCAGCATTACTCCAAATATTCTTAAAAATATTTTCGAGTCTTCAAAATGATTTTAAAAAGTTAGGGCGGATCCCAAAACTCATTTTATATTTAAGATCCTCCTTTCGAAGGGGATTTAAATACTCGCTCAAAACCTGAGGGATCCGGCTCTGTTGTTTATATTCACAACGAGGTTGTTGTTTTGACAAATGAATTGATTACTTACCCAACGTTCGGGAAGTAAGTCCATCTAATTGAGTCGGCATAAGCGACAGGCCGGGGTACGGTCTATCAAAGTGTAAGTGGCTGGGTGGCAGCCCATCAATGCGTAAGAGGCCGGGTGGCGGTCCAGCACAAGGTCCTAATGAGGCCAGGGTGATGACCGGTGGGGGATTCATCCATCTACTAATAGAAAAGGTTACTTATTGGTATCTTTGCCTGATCAGCAAGATATCAAGTTTATGCCAAGGTCTTCTCCTTTCCAAATTTATTGGATATTGCAACTCTGTTTATAATTTTCATAACAAAGGTCTTCAAGGAGTGTATGAAATGTATATATAGGTGTATATATATATCGGGACTTAATGAAGTATCTCGTAACTTCATTATTTATAATGATATTTCAAAGATTGAATCTATCCAAGTCTTTTCTTGTAGTCTCATCTATGTGATGAACTTTTTAAACTGATTATACCTTGAACGGTGGTAGTTCAAGTAGTATTCAGAAATGATATAAGTATATTGGAGTATCTTGTAACTTCATCTTTTCAACTTATATCTAGTTAATGATTATCTTATGAATGACAAAGGTTTTCAGAAAAACGTTGAGACAAGGTTAGATATATGAGATCACCTTGCAACGATATTTTTATACATTTATAAACTGGAACTCTGTGTATATTATGCCTGGCAGAGTATTTCAAAGATTTTGAAAAGTATATATGTATATACTGAATATTTTGCGACTTGGTCGCGTTAAGATATCAACTTGGTTCATTTTTACTTGACCAAGACTTTCATGAGTACTATGAGGATGCCCACATATTGTAAATCATTATACATATTATTTTGGTGGGCTTGTTGCTCACCCTTGCTTTCTTCTTTCATCACACAACATCAGATAGACAAGATGAACAGGACCAAGCTCCCAATTCGCGAGCGGATAGGAAACGTTCCGCAGTTTCCTATAGGCGTTGATGTCGCTGTAGCTGAGGTAGGAACTACCAATAGGCTAGGCTTTCAACTTTTGATGTACCAGACTTATGTATCTTTATGAATTATAATAATGGCAAAGAAATGTAAATTTATTCAGAAACCCTTTTAAGGTGTAATGGCATATAATTGTGGAATAAAATGACTCGTGTTATTTTTGGATATTCATCTCTGAGACTATAACTTGTGGTGTGTGTGTTTATTGTGGGTTACGGAGTAGTTGATTGTTTATTAAGATTGGGTGTTATTAAGGGAAATGGAACTCGTGACAACCCGGATCCCCGACCCCGGATTTGGGGGTGTTACAGAAATGGTATCAGAGCCAAGCGTTATAAACCTCAGAGATGATGTGACGTGAAAATAATAAGTTCACTAAGATAATAAGAACTCTTTCCAAGTTCATAGTCGGACTACCTAACGTAGTACTGACAGTTAAAACCCTTATGGGAACCCTTATAAATATCGTGATAGAAGCGTAGTTCGTTATCGTTTATGGTAGCGGGACTCCGAACCCTGAGGTTGAGGAACAACAGCGCGATGATGTTTTATTACTTATTAGGAGATCAGAATGTGGATCCGATAGAGCGTCCTAACGTGGGACCGGATAATGCTCTTGTTGAGGATGTAGCCATTGAGGAGGTTGTCCCAGAAGAGATTGTTGTCGTGGATGATCCTGACAAGAAGGAATAAAGGACCACTGAGGAATTGATGACCATGGTTAGGGCAACTACCAGAGGTAGGATTGGTGGGTCACTACCGGAGGTTCGTTCAAGTTCGTAAAGATAGTAGCCCCTTTAACGCGGCTTACTCGTAAGACTAAGAAGTTCGAATGGACAGAGAAATGCAAGAACAGCTTTTAAGAACTAAAGAAAAGGTTGGTGACGGCCCCTATGTTGGCGTTGCCGGATGGAAAAAGGAGATTTCGTGAGGTGTAGTGACGCTTCGCATAAGGAATTAGGGTGCTTCTTATACAGCACAACAAGGTAATCGCGTACGCGTCAAGACAATTAAGGGAATATAAAATTCGATATCCCCACCCATGAGCTTGGGCTCGTGGCAATAGTTTTTCCCTAAAGATTGGAGGCACTACTTGTATGGAGAGAAGTGCAAGATTTACACAAACCATAGGAGCTCTAGTACATTTTTACGTAGAAAGAGCTCAACATACGCTAGAGGAGGCGGTTAGAGCTAATCAAGAATTATGATTGGGAGATTCTTTATCATTCAGGGAAAGCCAATGTGGTGGCTGATGCCCTTAGTAAAAAGGAGAGACTCAAGATGATAATGTCTTTGGGAGAGTTTATAAGAGATTTTGAGAAAATGGAAATAGAAGTGAAGGTAACTGGAGCCGGTACCGAAAAGCTGTTTGAGATTGCAATACAGCCCGAATTATTAGAAAAGAACATATTGTGCCAAAAAAAGTGATGAATGAAGGCAGAGAGCCAACAAATAGATAAGAGATTAATACTGAGAAAGATGATAAGGGAATAATGAGGTTCCTACAGAATTTGGGTTCCAAATGTTCAAGAGCTTAAAGATGAGATCTTAGATGAAAGCTAGTTTGAGGAATAAGATTTAGAGCAAACCCTGAACGTGATAGTCAGGGAGGTCGCCATCAAGATAGAAGGAACCCATTACATAATGAAGTGGAAAATGAGGATTTAAAACATGTAGGATGACCCCGATTATGGGGAGGAGGAGGGAACGTTCAGACAAAGGAAATAGAAGTCGAGTAAGGAAAGTAGACCCGAGACGGTACTCCTATACGAAAATTCATGGACCTTTCTAGACAGAAATTAGACTATTATCCCCAACCACCACCCTGAGGAAACAATGCGGTGAGCAATTCTTTCAGGACCTTTAAGTCGCTAAGCTCTCAGAGTTCCAAGGAACATGCTGACCCAGTCGAGGCAAGAGCCTGACTAAAGGAAATATAGGAATCATTTGAGATTCTAAATGATTGAAGAAGCGCAAAAGACTGTTTTTGTCACTTACCCTCCTAAGAGAGAGGCCACCCGCTGGTGAAAGGCACAGAGCCAGAGGTTATAATAAACCGATTAAAGTTCAGTCAATTGTTTTCGGGAAAGTACTTCCCAAGGTTATGGAGGTAGTGTAAAAGCTTTAGAGCCAGAACAAAGGCGGACGAGTATGATGAATTATGAATCTAAGTTGTAAAAGTTGTCAAGATTCGTTCTGAGGACACGAATCCAGAATGACGGGATGTTTGAAATCAATGCTTATGTCGTGTTGGTTCATGTAATGGTGGTAATAGAAATGAAAATAAAAGACTGAAAAGGGAAGGAGTATAAAGGGATATAAAGGAAATAGAGTTGAGAAGTGATAAGGGAGTTAGGTATGAGGAAACCCTAAAGACTCGTAGCAATAGAAATAGAAAAGTATGTATTCGTCAGGATGAGGGTGATTCACCATAAGTTAAATTTGATGGTTGAAGGCATAAGAGATACATATATTTTATCCCCTGTTAGTTGGGAGGATTCGAGGAAACCTTGAGATAGTTCGAAGGATAAATAATGAGACACGGATAGACTGAGGAGGCAAGAAAGTAAGAAATTAGGAAAAATTGGATGAAGGAAGTGACCTTCAAGAATGTGAAGTGTAAGACCGATGGCATGATACCCAGAAAGGGAGACGCCAGGTATGAAAGATATCCCAACATTGAGATGACTGTTGAGATAAACAACAAAAGTAAATGAGGAATTATTAAGAAGAAGTTCACGTTGAACACGACCAATATCTTACAGAACATCCCTGTTGTCATTACCAAATTAGGAAATAAAAGCGGGTAACCATTGTTATCTTTTGAAGGCCATATGGGTTGACCTCAGTTTGAATAAAGATGCTATTGTGAAATTGGTATAGACTATCTGGGTGGGAATGATTGAATAAGATAATCTATCAAGGACATATGATTTGGTTTATCTATGGAAGGATGCAAGTACCTTTTTAAAGGTGGAATTAAGGATATAACTTTAATAACTTGAGATGAACCAAAGGGGAATGCATGAAGGTTGGCATTTCACCCTTAATAGGGACAGTATGAGTTTTGACCGTATAAATTGGAAAGGATTAAGGTAACAACAACCTTTAAGAATCAGTAGAGAAATTTTTTCAGAAGTGTATAAACAATGGTTCTAGTATTAGTAAATAATATTTTGATATGCCCTGTATCTAGGGAATACAGGAGGAATGATTTAAGGATAACCTTAGAGGTTTTACAAGGAGAAAGGTAATATTTAAAGTTCTCAAGAATAGAAATTTTGATGAAGGAATTATGACGTAATTATAATAATGCCAGGTGGGGCACGTGTTGAACCATAAGAAAGTATAGATCGATCCAATGAGGGTCGAGATTGGTGAAAACAAGAAGGACCCAAGATAAGAGACGTCCTAAGTATGATCAAGAGTCAGCCATGATAATGTTCACATCTAAAGACTAAGGCAATGACTAATAGAAAAATGGTGATTTTTTTTCTCACCAGGACTTAAGAGAAGCATTTTCACATAAGCATTGATTGAAATGAGGTAGAAAATTTAGTTGGAGGTGGTTAAAATGACATTGATTGTAAGGAAATTTTACTATCAGGAAAGGCCAAAGAGGTGGCCAACACTTTAAGTGTAAGAGGACAATTATCGGCGCTTGTGCCAGAAGAATATAGTGATAATGGTTAATTCCGTGAAGGTTGTATTATGGTGTGAAAGATTGACATTCCTTCTGATGACAGTGCGGTACTCAACCGTAATAGTAGTTTGGTAAAGATTTAATTCATGTAATCGCTGTGAGCGGGCTTTCTATGCTTTTATGGGGAGGAGGAGGGAATGTTCAGACTAAGGAAATAGAAGTCGAGTAAGGAAAGGAGACCCGAGATGGGAAACCTATACGACAATTCATGGACCTCTCTAGACAGAACTTAGACTATTTTCCCCAACCACCACCCTGAGGAAATAATGCAGTGAGAAATTCTTTCAGGACCTTTAAGTCGCTAAGCTCTCAGAGTTCCAAGGAACATGCTGACCCAGTCGAGGCAAGAGCCTGACTAAAGGAAATATAGGAATCATTTGAGATTCTAAATGATTGACGAAGCGCAAAACACTGTTTTTGTCACTTACCCTCCTAAGAAAGAAGCCACCCGCTGGTGAAAGGCCAAGAAAGGCACAGAGCCAGAGGTTAAAATAAACTGATTAAAGTTCAGTCAATTGTTTTCGAGAAAGTACTTCCCAAGGTTATGGAGGTAGTGTAAAAGCTTTAGAGCCAGAACAAAGGCGGACGAGTATGATGAATTATGAATCTAAGTTGTAAAAGTTGTCAAGATTCGTTTTGAGGACACGAATCCAGAATGACGGGATGTTTGAAATCAATGTTTATGTCTTGTTGGTTCATATAATGGTGGTAATAGAAATGAAAATAAAAGACTGAAAGGGGAAGGAGTATAAAGGGATATAAAGGAAATAGAGTTGAGAAGTGATAAGGGAGTTAGGTATGAGGAAACCCTAAAGACTCGTAGCAATAGAAATAGAAAAGTATGTATTCGTCAGGATGAGGGTGATTCACCATAAGTTAAAGTTGATGGGTGAAGGCATAAGAGATACATATATTTTAGCCCCTGTAAGTTGGGAGGATTCGAGGAAACCTTGAGATAGTTCGAAAGATAAACAATGAGACACGGATAGACTGAGGAGGCAAGAAAGTAAGAAATTAGGAAATATTGGGTGAAGGAAGTGACCTTCAAGAATGTGAAGTGTAAGACCGGTGGCATGATACCCAGAAAGGGAGACGCCAGGTATGAAAGATATCCCAATAGTGAGATGACTGTTGAGATAAACAACAAAAGTAAATGAGGAATTATTAAAAAGAAGTTCATGTTGAACACGACCAATATCTTCCAGAACATCCCTGTTGTCATTACCAAATTAGGAAAGAAAAGCGGGTAACCATTGTTATCTTTTGAAGGCCATATGAGTTGACCTCAGTTTGAATAAAGATGCTATTGTGAAATTGGTATAGACTATCTGGGTGGGAATGATTGAATAAGATAATCTATCAAGGACATATGACTTGGTTTATCTATGGAAGGATGCAAGTACCTTTTTAAAGGTGGAATTAAGGATATAACTTCGATAACTTGAGATGAACCACAGGGGAATGCATGAAGGTTGGCATTTCACCCTTAATAGGGACAGTATGAGTTTTGACAGTATGAATTGGAAAGGATTAAGGTAACAACAACCTTTAAGGATCAGTGGAGAAATTTTTTCAGAAGTGTATAAACAATGGTTCTAGTATTAGTAAATGATATTTTGATATGCCCTGTATCTAGGAAATACAGGAGGAATAATTTAAGGATAACCTCAGAGGTTTTACAAGGAGAAAGGTAATATTTAAAGTTCTCAAGAATAGAAATTTTGATGAAGGAAATATGACGTAATTATAATAATGCCAGGTGGGGCACGTTTTGAACCATAAGAAAGTATAGATCGATCCAATGAGGGTCGAGATTGGTGAAAACAAGAAGGACCCAAGATAAGAGACGTCCTAAGTATGATCAAGAGTCAACCATGATAATGTTCACATCTAAAGACTAAGGCAATGACTAATAGAAAAATGGTGATTTTTTTTCTCACCAGGACTTAAGAGAAGCATTTTCACATAAGCATTGATTGAAATGAGGTACAAAATTTAGTTGGAGGTGGTTAAAATGACATTGATTGTAAGGAAATTTTACTATCAGGAAAGGCCAAAGAGGTGGCCAACACTTTAAGTGTAAGAGGACAATTATCGGCGCTTGTGCCAGAGGAATACAGTGATAATGGTTAATTCCGTGAAGGTTGTATTATGGTGTGAAAGACTGGCATTCCATCTGATGACTGTGCGATACTCAACCGTAATAGTAGTTTGGTAAAGATTTAATTCATGTAATCCCCGTGAGCGGGCTTTCTATGCTTTTATGGGGAGGAGGAGGGAACGTTCAGACTAAGGAAATAGAAGTCGAGTAAGGAAAGGAGACCCGAGACGGTACTCCTATACGACAATTCATGGACCTTTCTAGAAAGAACTTAGACTATTATCCCCAACCACCACCCTGAGGAAACAATGCGGTGAGAAATTCTTTCTGGACCTTTAAGTCGCTAAGCTCTCAGAGTTCCAAGGAACATGCTGACCCAGTCGAGGCAAGAGCCTGACTAAAGGAAATATAGAAATCATTTGAGATTCTAAATGATTGACGAAGCGCAAAAGACTGTTTTTGTCAGTTACCCTCCTAAGAGAGAGGCCACCCGCTGGTGAAAGGCCAAGAAAGGCACATAGCCAGAGGTTATAATAAACTGATTAAAGTTCAGTCAATTGTTTTCGAGAAAGTACTTCCCAAGGTTATGGAGGTAGTGTAATAACCCCAATATTTGGAAAATTTTTGAAACCCTTATGAATAGTGTTTTTGATGAATGAGAAAACTTTTCCTGCCACACTATGTAGGGGTTCTATTATTGATCTTCTGGGATATTATTAGTACTCTATGTGGTATATAAGTGTATGTAAAGATCGTCAGAATCTAACTTCGAACACTTTGATTTTTCCCGGAAATCCACTAGATACGGAAAGAATTAAGTATAAGGTAACAGGATAAAAAGGATTTAAATTAAAGGATTATAAGAGAGGATCATAAAAGGAATACAATATATTGAGAAAGGTTAAGGGAACCTGAGTAATAAGATCCCAGGTTTGATCCCTCAAACGATAAACGAAAACGAAAGTTAAGGGAACCGTATAACAGATCAGCGGTCATTAGGCAAACAATTAGGAAGTTAATCAAAGAGATTAGAGGGGATGATGTCATCCAACCAATGAGAAGACGACAAAGAGGGGAGGATGACATCACATGATGACATAAGCATGACATAGGGAGGAAGGAGATGTGGTTGGTTTATAACCACACAAAGTCAAGGTTAGAAAGGTAATTACCCAAAAACAAATCAAAAACAACCAACCAAAGAATCAAATCAAAGCAAAAACACAAAAATCTCTCTTTCTTCCAAGCTTGCTCTCGGCTTTTCTTCTTTTTCAAAGAAGAAATTTCCAAAAATCAAGTTCCAAGCATTGTTAAATCACAAGGTAATTAACTAAGGTTCCTTGTACATAGATATGGATATCCTATAAGTTTAAGCTCCTAATTCCTTCACAACCTCTTCCAATAAATCAAGGAAGAAGATGGTGAATAGTAACCTTCAAGAAATAACTTTAGTTTTCTTGAATTTTTATGAAAGTTTAAGGTTATACAAGCAAGGATCAAGGTTCTTTAGGCATTCAAAGCTCTTGTGTTGTGTTAAGAAGCTTCAAGGAAGGTATAATCTCTTAACCAAGCTTTGTTATTGAATGTTAAGAGCATAATATGAGTATTCTAGTTCATGAGAGGCTTGATGGTTGTGTATGTAGAGATTAGCTGGTTTTGGGATGTTTTTGGAGTTGTAAATCTTGGTTGTTGATTAATGAACTTAAGTGTAGTTTAAATTCATGATAAAGAATAGTATAAATTGTTAATGTTGAGTTGTTGGGGCTGTTATGATAAAGTATGGATGGATTTTTGATTGGGTTGTGATTGTGGGTTGATGGTGAGATGATTTGGAGTGGTTTAAAATTGGGTAATCGCGTAAACATAGCCGTCGTAATGCCCGATTTACCGTAGACTGTTTTTGTTCTTAAGATCAGAACCCTTGAACTCACTGCTAGATTTTGACCATTTCCATGTTTAGAAAGTTCATGTTACGAGCTTTGTTTTGATATGTGGTTCGTTGGATTCCGATGAACGGTTTAGGAGAAATGGACGTTTTAAGTAACGACGTTTCACGAACGAACCCTTACCCCTTGCCTTACTTTGAAACATAGGTTAAAGACCTTAAAGGACTAATTGAAGTATGAAACATTTATGTAAGGTGTAATAGGCAGTTGGTAAGACACTCGCGAAGGAATCGCCTTAAAACTCGTAATGGTTAAATTATTAAAAATGGTGGAGCCGAGGATACTCGAGTGACTTAAGAGAATCAGTAAGCGCAAAACGAGCGTTAGAGTCTGAGTTGGTTAGAGTATAGATTTACAAGTGACTTTGGTTTAATTCCAACTTACTTGTTGCTTATAGGTTACCAGACTCGTCCCGAGCCATTCGTAACCCCCAGTCGCTCAGGCAAGTTTTCTACCCGTTATAACTGTTGTTGTGATGTATATGTGTATATGCATGATCTTGCGATAAATGCATATTTGTTATTAGCAAATTCTTACGATATATTGTAGCATGTGATATGGTACATATGCATGCATGTTTCGTATTCTTGCCATATATATATGTTGGTTCAGTTGATAATACCTATGCTAGAGAATAGCGGTAATTTGCATATACCCTTAGTATAGGGACCCAAAGGTGAAAACATTTTCTAAAACCGGGAGTCGAGGATCCTGAGTAGATTTTATATATATATATATATATATATATATATATATTTATATATATATGGTTATAGTTTTCACAACTATTAATCGAATAAGGGTTATTCGATAACTTTATATTATTTATTGAATATTATTTCGAATATTCATTCGAGGGCTTATGACTCCTTCTATTTTATTAATTGAATATTATTTGAATATTCATTTGAGGATGTATGACTCCTTTATTTTATTTAATGAATATTATTTATAATATTCATTCGAGGTATTATGACTCCGCTTATTACTGAAATATATTCTTTATTTTATTAAAGAATAAGGTGTCAATAATCAAACTTATTTTCGATTATTCAAATAAAGATAGTACTTTCATATAAGTATATCTTTGGTTATTTAATATCCATTTCAAGTATAAGTTTTAAAACTTCTACTTCGATTATTTTTATAAGGATTATCTTTATAAGATTATTATTTAAATAATAATATTCAGATATTTTCTAATATATCGGGACTGATTTATTTTAATAAATCAGCAGTACTCCAAACATTCTTAAAAATGTTTTCGAGTCTTCAAAATGATTTTTAAAGTTAGAGTGGACCCAAAAACTCATTTTTATATTTAAGATCTTCCTTTCAAAGGGGATTTAAATACTCGCTCAAAACCTGGGGGATCCAGCTCTGTGGTGCATTTTACATTCGCAACGTGGTTGCTGTTTTGAGAAAACAAATGAATTGATTACTTACCCAACGTTCGGGAAGTAAGCCCATCTAATTGAGTCGACATAAGCGATAGGCCGGGGTACGGTCTATCAAAGTGTAAGTGGCTGGGTGGTAGTCCATCAACGCGTAAGAGGCCGGGTGGCGGTCCAGCACAAGGTCCTTATGTGGCCAGGGTGATGACCGGTGGGGGATTCATCCATCTACTAGTATAAAAGGTTACTTAATGGGTATCTTTGCCTGATCAGCAAGATATCAGGTTTATGCCAAAATTCTTTTCTTTCCAAATTCACTGGATATTACAACTCTGTTCATACTTTACATGACAGAGATTTTCTGGAAATGTATGAGATATATATATATATATGGATATATATATATATATATATCAGGACTTAATGAAGTATCTCGTAACTTCATTATTTATAATGATATTTCAAAGATTGAATCTATTCAAGTCTTATAGTCTCATCTGGGTGATGAACTTTGAAACTGATTATAACTTGAACGGTGGTAGTTCAAGTAGTATTCGGATATAAGTATATTGGAGTATCTTGTAACTTCATCTTTTAAACTTATATCTAGTAAATGATTATCTTATGCATGACAAAGATTTTCAGAAAAACGTTGAGACAAGGTTAGATATATGAGATCACCTTGCAACGATATTTTTATACAGTTATAAACTGGAACTCTGTGTATATTATGCATGGAAGAGGACTTCCAAGATTTTGAAAAGTATATATACATATATACTGAATATTTTGTGACTTGGTCGCGTTAAGATATCAACTTGGTTCATTTCTTCTTGACCAAGACTTTCATGAGTACTATGAGAATGCTCATATATTGTAAATCACTATACATATTATTTTGGTGGGCTTGTTGCTCACCCTTGCTTTCTTCTTTCATCACACAACATCAGATAGACAAGATGAACAGGACCAAGCTCCCAATTCGCGAGTGGATAGGAAACGTTCCGCAGTTTCCTATAGGCGTTGATGTCGCTGTAGCTGAGGTAGGAACTACCAATAGGCTAGGCTTTCAACTTTTGATATACCAAATTAAGTATATTTATAAATTGTAATAATGGCAAAGAAATGTAAATTTATTCAGAAACCTTTTTAAGGTGTATTGGTATATAATTGTGGAATAAAACGACTTGTGATTATTTTTAGATATTCATCTCTGAGACTATAACTTGTGGTGTGTGTGTTTATTGTGGGATCACAGTACAGAGTAGTTGATTGTTTATTAAGATTGGGTGTTATTAAGGGAAATGGAACTCGTGACAACCCGGATCCCCGACCCCGGATTTGGGGGTGTTACAGGTAGTGTAAAAGCTTTAGAGCCAGAATAAAGGCGGACGAGTATGATGAATTATGAATCTAAGTTGTAAAAGTTGTCAAGATTCGTTCTGAGGACACGAATCCAGAATGACGGGATGTTTGAAATCAATGTTTATGTCGTGTTGGTTCATGTAATGGTGGTAATAGAAACGAAAATAAAAGACTGAAAGGGGAAGGAGTATAAAGGGATATAAAGGAAATAGAGTTGAGAAGTGATAAGGGAGTTAGGTATGAGGAAACCCTAAAGACTCGTAGCAATAGAAATAGAAAAGTATGTATTCGTCAGGATGAGGGTGATTCACCATAAGTTAAAGTTGATGGTTGAAGGCATAAGAGATACATATATTTTATCCCCTGTAAGTTGGGAGGATTCGAGGAAACCTTGAGATAGTTCGAAGGATAAACAATGAGACACGGATAGACTGAGGAGGCAAGAAAGTAAGAAATTAGGAAATATTGGGTGAAGGAAGTGACCTTCAAGAATGTGAAGTGTAAGACCGGTGGCATGATACCCAGAAAGGGAGACGCCAGGTATGAAAGATATCCCAACATTGAGATGACTGTTGAGATAAACAACAAAAGTAAATGAGGAATTATTAAGAAGAAGTTCACGTTGAACACGACCAATATCTTCCAGAACATCCCTGTTGTCATTACCAAATTAGGAATGAAAAGCGGGTAACCATTGTTATCTTTTGAAGGCCATATGGGTTGACCTCAGTTTGAATAAAGATGTTATTGTGAAATTGGTATAGACTATCTAGGTGGGAATGATTGAATAAGATAATCTATCAAGGACATATGACTTGGTTTATCTATGGAAGGATGCAAGTACCTTTTTAAATGTGGAATTAAGGATATAACTTTGATAACTTGAGATGAACCATAGGGGAATGCATGAAGGTTGGCATTTCACCCTTAATAGGGACAGTATGAGTTTTGACCGTATGAATTGGAAAGGATTAAGGTAACAACAACCTTTAAGGATCAGTGGAGAAATTTTTTCAGAAGTGTATAAACAATGGTTCTAGTATTAGTAAATGATATTTTGATATGCCATGTGTCTAGGGAATACAGGAGGAATGATTTAAGGATAACCTTAGAGGTTTTACAAGGAGAAAGGTAATATTTAAAGTTCTCAAGAATAGAAATTTTGATGAAGGAAATATGACATAATTATAATAATGCCAGGTGGGGCACGTGTTGAACCATAAGAAAGTATAGATCGATCCAATGAGGGTCGAGATTGGTGAAAACAAGAAGGACCCAAGATAAGAGATGTCCTAAGTATGATCAAGAGTCAGCCATGATAATGTTCACATCTAAAGACTAAGGCAATGACTAATAGAAAAATGGTGATTTTTTTTCTCACCGGGACTTAAGAGAAGCATTTTCACATAAGCAGTGATTGAAATGAGGTAGAAAATTTAGTTGGAGGTGGTTAAAATGACATTGATTGTAAGGAAATTTTACTATCAGGAAAGGCCAAAGAGGTGGCCAACACTTTAAGTGTAAGAGGACAATTATCGGCGCTCGTGCCAGAGGAATACAGTGATAATGGTTAATTCTGTGAAGGTTGTATTATGGTGTGAAAGATTGACATTCCTTCTGATGACTGTGCGGTACTCAACCGTAATAGTAGTTTGGTAAAGATTTAATTCATGTAATCGCTGTGAGCGGGCTTTCTATCTTTTTATATATTAATATATATAAAAAGGGATGTCACGGCGATTAATATTTATTCATATAAAATTAATATATTAATTTTATGTATATATTAAAATTATATAAAAAGGGCTTTCTATATAAGGGGTCTCACCCCTCCTATGAGAAGTACATTTTTTGGCTTGATTCTCTAATTCACAGAGATACGTAGGCATCTCGTAAGGGTAGAGTCAAGCTACAAAACACGAGAACAACCATTGAAGGCCTTGAGCTCCCGAACCCTAGTAATAAATACTACCTAGTTTGTTATCCATAATAGTGTTCAACTTGGATATTTTCTAAAATGAAAACTAGAAAAATTAAAAACACAATTTTCTGATTTATAATTAGGAATGAGAAATGTGTGGAAAACAGATTTTTATTATTTTCTAATTTAAGAAAACATTAAACACTTTAAACTCACCTATTTACCCAAATTCTAATCCTAATAATATACACACGTTCACTACCTTTTTATATAATATATACATAAAATTAATATATTAATATATTGCTTTTATATATAACATACATGATTATTATTAATATTAATATATTTGTTTTTTTTAAAGGAAAAAGTGTAAAATTTGTAAAATTGACATTAATGAAGTAGTCACAAATAAATTATTAACTAATAATACGTAAAAGATGATATATAATACAAATATTTAAATTTATATAAAAATAATTAATTAATTTAAAAATAGGTTTTTATTATATAATTTTTGTTGACAATATATTGTTGATTGTTCATTGATTACATAAAAGAATTATATATTCCAAATTAATAAGTGTTCATATGTATTCTGTACTTTTTTATTTAAGTTAATTTGGAACATATTTTTTCATATTTTAATAATTTTCGTAGAAATAGAAAAGTGGATTTTTTTTAGAAAATTTGAAAAGAGAAAACTGATTTTTTTAAGTAAGCAGCCCATAAATATTTTGTTTTAATGAATACGAGAGTTGCCTTAGTTGGTTAAAGAGGAGATAATTATCCTCTTAATCAGATGTTCGAATCTCACCGAAGGAGAATTTATGATTATGTCTCCTGAGTGGGAGTCTCTTAAATGCGGTTGTAGTTTACCTTGGTTTACGTGGTTTGCAGACTATTGCATGAGCCCGTAAATTTTACCTAGTGCGCACCCGAAATGTAGCGGTTCCGAATTACCTACGATTAAAAAATGGCAAATAAGAAAGTACATAGCTTTATAAATTTAATAGCTTCATTACTAGTTCGTCTTCTCCACCGTCTCTCTTTTGGAGACGTTATTGTCAAATATTTTGATGATTTATTGATTATCGCCTATTTATTCAAAAAGACATTTTGAATTAATATTATGAAAATTTAAAATACTCTAGTTTTGAAACCTCATGATCTATTTACTGTGTATGTTGGGAATTGGGAGTTGGGACTGACCTCAATAGTTGCGGTTTTGAGCCCAGACATCGTTTAAGAAAATTTCGAGTATTGTGAAGGTATGGCTTTTATTTAAATTATGGTCCGTTAGGATATTGGGCCACGACCCTAATCTAAAATGGCTCAGCTACCATTTTTGAAATTGTTTGTATCGTTGGAGCTTGTATTGTTGGAGCTTGTGAAGGTATAATATTCATTTAAAGCTAAGGTCAATAAGGATATGGGCTATGACCCATAATCTAAAAGGTCTGGACCTCATTTTTAAATTTATTTGTATTGTTGGAGCTTCTGAAGGTAGAGAGAATTTTTATCGAAATTTACAGCTTTTTAAAAAAAATTGTATTGTTGAAATTTTTGAAGGTAGAGAGAGTATTTATCGAAATTTAAAGCAATTTACTCCCTCCCTGGCTCTAATATTCAAATCGGTCGAGATTTTTAAAAATTGCAGATAAATTATTGATAAATTGATTAAAACTATTTGATAGATTTTGACCGATTTACTAAATCGCCAATAAATCACCGATATATCATTTAATTTGTTAAAAATCTCCCAATAATTCATAAATCAGTACGTCAATCGAATATTTCTGATTTCTAATTATTGTTCTTATTGATATTGTAATATACAGTTATATAGGGATTTGCTGATGGTTTGGGTGGTAATTTTACGGTTCAATTTCAAGTTGATTTAAAGCTCACGCTCTTTTTGAATTATTATATCATTTACCACAAAAATATGGACAAATTCAAATTTTATTTGCGAGAAAGTAATTCTTATTCTTACACATTTTTCGGTTTGAAACAAAAATTATTTTTTTCCCATGAAATTATTTACACTGAAGACAAAAGACACTAATTTCCAAATGATTCTCCAATCCTAGGCTTGCATAAATTAGCCGCGTTTGTATATTATCTTTTTGGTAACAAACTAGTTTTGTGAAACAAATTAATATTAGTGTTTTATAGTTAGATTTTAGAAATAATTTTATGTTTTCAGAAAGCTAAATTTGAATAGGTTATTTGGAGGAGAGTTTTCACCTTATATATTCAAAAAAATAAATGAAATATTTATTTATCAAACAGTTTTGTTCAAAACGGTCAATTTCAAATCACAACTCAAAATAATTTATTCAATCAACTACTTAAAACAATTAAATTAAAATGTTACAATTAACAACTAGCTAAGTGCTAATCGTCAAACAGGTCCATTAGAACAAGTCCAACAATTCATATTAGACGTCTCATGAATATAATAAAATATTGTATTCTAGTGATTTAATACATAATTTTGGTACGTCAACTCCAACAACATGTCTTATAATTGTGCTTTATTATTAATTTAATATTATATTTGAATTAAAATTGAAGTGAAGGAAAAAGACGAAAGAGAATAGATGTGTAAAAAGAAAGGAAATAAATTTTTTATTGATAGAAATAATACATAACATGCCTTGTGATGCCTTAAACATAAGAAATTTGATAAATATTATAATATTTTAAGAAAATATTAGGATATTATTGAAGCACTTATAAATATATAATATCCTAAATTTTAATTTAAAACATGAGTTTAGCACAACCTTAACTAGCTCCTGTGCTCCAAAATATACAGATATCAAAATATACAGATATCAAAATGTTGAATTGAAATTGGTTAGAACCAACAAAGACCCTCGATTTCCTCACCAGCCCTTTTGAGGGCCACATAAATTACAGGAGTAGAACGAATTATAAGCACGAAGACGCACGCACAATCTCACAAGTAGAGTTGACAATTCGTTCGTTTCGTGTACTTTCGTGTCATGTTCTTTCATGTTTCATGTCATATATATTTAATTCAAGTCTGAACCGTTAAGGATTCGTTTCGTTTCATTTCGTGTTGTACATTTTGTATCGTATTTCGTATAATTTAAAATTAATAATAAAAATAAAGATAAATAAAATATATATTTAAATATTAAGTTTTTACTATTGGAGTTTTAAGTCAATATGTCATAAAGGCTCAAGTCTTATGAAATTTAAATTTGTGTATATTTTATATCTATTTTCTGTAAATATCATGTTAGGTCAAACAACACAATATCTATTTAAATTTGAATACAGTGTTTAATACAATCAAATCGATTTAGAACACATGTAACAGAAAATAGATGTATTCGATATAATAAACTCTGTTATAATGGAACTGTTCTCTCTCAGTGATGAACAAATATCACGAGAGCTGCTAGGTTACAATGTATGATCTTCTCGAAAATGATAACACATATAGTGTAAACCTATGTCTGTGTTTATATAGTACACAGTTACAAGATAACTTCTAATTGATATGTAATATAATTATGTCTCCTAAAATATATCAATCAGATATCTTATATAATTCTTCTAGTCCTCTAACTCTTTCCTTACATATCTTCTTCTGTATTAGTCTCGATCTTCTACTGTTAATCAGCTGCCTTCCTTAACTGTAAGTCCTCCCGTACTTAAGTTCTGATATGACCTTAAGTTCTGATATGACATTAAGTCCTGACTTCCGGTAAGTACTGATTCCGGTAAGAACTGATATTTCCTATTTGTTAAGATCTGAAAACTAAACATGAAATATATTAGACATGACATCTCAAATATATCCAACATGTCATATGTAAAATATTATTGTAAGATATATGTATTCATATAAATTTGATAAATTTATTTAAATATTTATTTATTTCGTATACTTTCGCTTCGTGTCATGTACTCAAGTGTCAAACCAAAACCGACACTAAATTCATCCGTGTACTTTTGTGTTCGTATACTTTCGTGTTTGTATACCAAAACTGTCAAACCAAATCCGATATTTTCATGTCGTGTACGAAATTGCCGGCTCACTCAGAAGTTTATAACCAAAAAGTGGTCTGCTAGGATGTAACACCCCCAAATCCGGGGTCGGGGATCCGGGTTGTCACGAGTTCCATTTCCCTTAATAACATCCAATCTTAATAAACAATCAACTACTCTGTACTGTGACCCCACAATATGCACACACACACCACAAGTTATAGTCTCAGAGATGAATACCAAAAATAACATAAGTCATGTTATTCCACAATTATAAGTCATTACACCTCAAAAGGGTTTCTGAATAAATTTACATTTTTTTGCCATTATTACAATTCATATTATACATAAGTCTGGTTTATCAATAGTTGAAAACCTAGCCTATTGGTAGCTCCTACCTCAGCTACGGCGGCATCAACGCTTCCAGAAAACTGCGGAATATTTTCTAACCTCTTGCGAATTGGAAGCTTGGTCCTGTTCATCTTTTCTATCTGTTGTTGTGTGATGAAAGAAGAAAGCAAGGGTGAGCAGCAAGCCCACCAAAATAATATGTATAATGATTAACAATATATGAGCATTCTCATAGTACTCATGAAAGTCTTGGTCAAAAGAAATGAACCAAGTTTGATATCTTAATACGATGAAGTCGCAAAATATTCAGTATACATACATATATACTTTTCAAAATCTTGGAAGTCCTCTTCCATGCATAATATACACAGAGTTCCAGTTTATAACTGTATAAAAAAATAAATATCGTTGCAAGGTGATCTCATATATCTAACCTTGTCTCAACGTTTTTCTGAAAGTCTTTGATATGCATAAGATAATCATTTACTAGATATAAGTTTAAAAGATGAAGTTACAAGATACTCCACTATACTTATATCCGAATACTACTTGAACTACCACCGTTCAAGTTATAATCAGTTTCAAAAGGTCATCACCCAGATGAGAGTACAAGATAAGACTTGAATAGATTCAATCTTTGAACATCATTATAAATAATGAAGTTATGAGATACTTCATTAAGTCCCGATATATATATACACCTATATATATATATATTTCATACACTCCTTGAAAACCTCTGTTATGAAAATTATAAACAGAGTTGCAATATCCAATGAATTTGGAAAGGAGAAAACCTTGGCATAAACCTGATATCTTGCTGATCAGACAAAGATGCCAATAAGTAACATTTTCTACTAGTAGATGGACGAATTCCCCACTGGTCATCACCCTGGTCGCAATAGGACCTTATGCTGGACTGCCACTCAGCCACTTATGCATTTGATGGACTCCCACTGAGCCACTTACACTATCATGGACGCCCACTGAGCCCATGTTGCTTATGCCGACTCGATAGATGGACTTACTTCCCGAACGTTGGGTAAGTAATCAATTCATTTACCAAAACTGTAACCTTGTTGCGAATATAAAATACACCATAGAGCCGGATCCCTCAGGTTTTGAGCGAGTATTTAAATCCCCTTTAAAAGGAAGATCTTAAATATAAAAAAAATGAGTTTTGGGATCCGCTCTAACTTTTAAAAATCATTTTGAAGACTCGAAAACACTTTAAAGAGTGTTTGGAGTAATGCTGATTTAATAAAATAAATCAGTCCCAATATATTTAGAAAATATCTGAATATTATTATTTAAATAATATTTCCAGAAAGAATAATTGAGGTAGAAGTTGGAAAACTTATACTTGAAATGAATAGTAAATAATCAAAGATATCTTTATACGAAAGTAATATCTTTGTTTGAATAATCAAAAGTAAGTTTGATTATCGACACCTTATTCTTTAATAAAATAAAGAATATATCTCAGCAAATAATCGGAGTCATAGATCCTCAAATGAATATTCAAAATAATATTCAGTAAATAAAATAAAAGGAGTCATAAGTCCTCGGATGAATATTCAAGTAATATTCATTAAATAATATAAAGGAGTCATAAGTCCTCGAATGAATATTCAAGTAATATTCATTAAATAAAATAAAGTGAGTCATACATCCTCAATTGAATATTCAAATAATATTCATTAAATAATATAACTGAGTCATAAGCCCTCGAATGAATATTCAAAATAATATTCATTAAATAAATATTCATTAAATAGAATAAAGTTAAAGTTATCGAATAAACCTTATTCGATTAATAGTTTTGAAAACTATAACCATATATATATAAAAATATATATATATATATTATACTCGGGAACATCGACTCCCGGTTTAGAAATATGTTCACCTTTTGATCCCCTATACTAAGGGTAAACTCGAATACCGCTTATCTCTAGCATAGGTATTATGCAACTATAAGCATTTTAACCAACAGATATATAATTCAAGAATATGAAACAGGCATGCATATATACCATATCACATGCTACAATATATCGCAAGAATTTGCTAATAAAAAATATGCATTTATCGCAAGATCATGCATATACACATATACATCACAACAACAATATAACGGGTAGAAAACTTGCCTGAGCGACTGAGAGTTACGAATGGCTCGGGACGAGTCTGGTAACCTATAAACAACAAGTAAGTTGGAATTAAACCAAAGTCACTTGTAAATATATACTCTAACAAACTCAGACTCTAACGCTCGTTTTGCGCTTACTGATTCTCTTAAGTCACTCGAGTACCCTCGGCTCTACCATTTTTAATAATTTAACCATTACGAGTTTTAAGGCGATTCCTTCGCGAGTGTCTTACCAACTGCCTATTACACCTTACATAAATGTTTCATACTTCAATTAGTCCTTTAAGGTCTTTAACCTATGTTTCAAAGTAAGGCGAGGGGTAAGGGTTCGTTCGCGAAACGTCGTTACTTAAAACGGCCGTTTCTCCTAAACCGTTCATCGGAATCCAACGAACCACATATCAAAACGAAGCTCGTAACATGAAATATCTAAACATGGCAATGGTCAAAACCTAGCAGTTAGTTCAAGGGTTCTGATGTTAAGAACAAAAACAGTCTACGGTAAATCGGGCATTACGACGGCTATATTTACGCGATTACCCAATTTTAAACCACTCCAAATCATCTCACAATCAACCCACAATCACAACCCAATCAAAAATCCATCCATACTTTATCATAACAGCCCCAACAACTCAACATTAACAATTTATACTATTCTTTATCATGAATTTAAACTACACTTAAGTTCATTAATCAACAACCAAGATTTACAACTCCAAAAACATCCCAAAACCAACTAATCTCTACATACACAACCATCAAGCCTCTCATGAACTAGAATACTCATATTATGCTCTTAACATTCAATAACAAAGCTTGGTTAAGAGATTATACCTTCCTTGAAGCTTCTTAACACAACACAAGAGCTTTGAATGCCTAAAGAACCTTGATCCTTGCTTGTATAACCTTAAACTTTCATAAAAATTCAAGAAAACTAAAGTTATTTCTTGAAGGTTACTATTCACCATCTTCTTCCTTGATTTATTGGAAGATATTGTGAAGGAATTAGGAGCTTAAACTTATAAGATATTTATATCTATGTACAAGGAACCTTAGATAATTACCTTGTGATTTAACAATGCTTGGAACTTGATTTTTGGAAATTTCTTCTTTGAAAAAGAAGAAAAGCCGAGAGCAAGCTTGGAAGAAAGAGAGATTTTTGTGTTTTTGCTTTGATTTGATTCTTTGGTTGGTTGTTTTTGATTTGTTTTTGGGTAATTACCTTTATAACCTTGACTTTGTGTGGTTATAAACCAACCACATCTCCTTCCTCCCTATGTCATGCTTATGTCATCATGTGATGTCATCCTCCCCTCTTTGTCCTCTTCTCATTGGTTGGATGACATCATCCCCTCTAATCTCTTTGATTAAGTTCCTAATTGTTTGCCTAATGACCGCTGATCTGTTATACGGTTCGCTTAACTTTCGTTTTCGTTTATCGTTTGAGGGATCATACCCGGGATCTTATTACTTGGGTTTCCTTAACCTTTCTCAATACATTATAATCCTTTTATGATCCTCTCTTATAATCCTTTAATTTAAATCCTTTTTATCCTGTTACCTTATACTTAATTCTTTCCGTATCTAGTGGATTTCCGGGAAAAATCAAAGTGTTCGGAATTGGATTCTGACGATCTTTACATACACTTATATACCATATAGAGTACTAATAAAATCTCAGAATATCCATAACAGAACCCCTACATAGTGTGGCATGAAAAGTTTTCTCATTCAGCTAAAACACTATTCATAAGGGTTACAAAAAGTTCAAAATTTTGGGGTTATTACAGTCTCCCCTCCTTAAAAGGATTCCGTCCCGGAATCAGATAGAAAATTAATAGGGATACTCTCTTAGCATTGCACTTTCTAACTCTCGAGTAAATTTTCCCACATTGTTGTCCTACCACCAAATTCTGCCTAGTTTAATAACCCTTCTCCTAAGCACTTGTTCCTTTTCACTCTATAACCCTTCCTGGTTGCTCCATATAGGTTACGTCGGGTTGCATGTCTATGCGCTCATATGCCCCTATTTATCTGGCATCCGAATTACACTTTCTTAACATTGATACGTGAAACACGTTATGACTTGCTACATGTTCAGGGGTAGGGCTAGCTCATATGCTCACTTCCCAATATGTCTTAATACCTCAAAGGGTCCAACAATTCGTGGGTTTAGCTTTCCTTTCTTTCCGAACCACATCCATCCTTTCCAAGGGAATACCTATAATAACACTAGGTCCCCTACTTCCTATTCCTTGTCCTTTCGTGTCAAATCAACATACTTCGTGTTCCCATCTTGGGCTACTACCATCCGTCCTCTGATTAGATCTATTATATCCTTGGTCCTTTGGACTACTGCGGGTCCGAGCATCTTGTGCTCTACAACTTCATCCTAACATAAGGGAGATCGACATTATCTTCCCTCAAGGATCTCATAAGGCGACATCTCGATAATGACATATAATCTATTGTCGTAAAAACTCAATCCGTGTTAAGTGATCATTCCAATTTCTTTCAAGTCTATTGCACAGACTCTCATTATAACTTTTAGCATTAGAGCTTTTGCTTCTCAATACCCATTCTTTTCCAGTTCGTAATCGCTACTACCTTCCGTTCCTAATATTATACTGGTTATACTTCTGCTCGTTAGCATTCTATAACCTTTTAATAACCACGTCAACCTTAGTATCACAAATGTGTTTCCATTCCGAATACTACCACAACTTTATTACTCCTTTTTCAGCTGTTTCTATTTCCCAAAGTTTGATCAATCATATAGAAGTAAAGGAATTTGTTGAGAGATCACTATGATCATGAACACTTGTTATATCGCATAATTAGTACAGAAGGTGGCCAGCCTTTAGTACTTGACAAGCAATTAAACAATAGATGGTATCCTACTAGGCTTCTATCACACAGATAGATAGTCATTCGGTAGTACCTCCCCTTCTGGAAGGGTTGTTCTTCTCAGCTTACATGAAATGAAAAGAAGAGAAAAGAACGAGCTGAAGAGAATTGTATATTCGTAAAATTTTTTTTTTTTTTATTGCCATAAAATATCTGGCTCGGAATCTACCTCTGAACTATAGAGGTTTGTCATAGGAGAATAAAACATATATGTTTATATCAACATCAAGTGTTATAGCATCATATTTCACATGCCTAAATATTTTCGCTATTCCGTCCATCATTCTATGGACCCAGGCTCTTCCTCGAGCTTATACACAATCACCTTTGAAACTCCCTCGATATCGAAAATCGAATCTGGGATCTCATTCTAGACATCATCGTTACTAGAATTCTATGCTTGCACCGCAACCTTCCTCGTATAGTAATACGACTCTCTATTCATAAGAGGGAATAAATATTCAATAGGTAGATACTCTACTTAATTAGTCTATCAATGATAACTTATACATTACCACGACCCGATTAGTGGTACTCAATCTCAACATCCATTCCAATACAACTCTCACGGTTGTAATCAGCTCATTACTCGCAGAATCATTGCTGCATTACTATGGTCCACCACTGACCTACTGTCGTCATTCACGTTCCATGAAATCTTAATATCTAATCATACGGAGTCCATACATGTCGTATCAAATCTTTCTAAGGAGGTAACATAATCACCATTCATGATTCATGAAGAACACTCCTGATTCTGACATACATACATGACATGAAGCAGATAAAATTGCAGAAGAGTTTCGCTCAAAGCATCGATAGTAGGTTAATACCATTCTTAATCATATGCCTTCAATAGAAGACTTAACTCAAAGATTTGTTTGGTCCTTTTTGGAATATGGTCCTGGCTTATTCTCAAGATAGTACCTTCTAAGATAGATAGCCCGCTCATGGCGATTACACAAATTAAACCTTTACCAAACTACTATTACGGTTGGGTATTGTACAGTCATTAGAAGGAATGTTAATCTTCCAAACCATAATACAATCTTCATAGCTTTAACCATCATCACTGTATTCCTTTGGCACAAGCGCCTATAATTATCCTCTTACCTTTAAAGTGTCGGCCACCTCTTTGGCCTTTCCTAATAGTAAAATTTCCTTACAGTCAATGTCATTTTAACCACCTCCAAATAAATTTTCTACCTCATTTCAATCACAGCTTATATGAAGATGTTTTCCTTAAAATCTGATGAGTAAAAAAAAAATATCACCATTTTTCCATAAGTTATTGCCTCAGTCTTTAGAGGTTAATTACTGTCGCGACTGACTCTCGGTCGTACTTAGATCATCTTTTGTCTTAGGTCCTAATTGCCCTGAACAATTTCGACCTTTACTGGTTCGATCCATACTTTCTCGTGGTTTAACACGTGCCCCACTTGGCATCATTATAATTACGTCATATTTCCTTTATTAACATTTTTATTCTTGAGAATTTCGAATATTTCCTTTCTTCTTGTAAAACCTCTAAGGTTATCCTTCAATCGTTCCTCATGTATTCCCTAGATACAGGGCATATCAAAATACCATTTACTAATACTAGAACCATTGTCTATATACTTCTGAAAATTTCTCCACTGATCCTTAAAGGTTGTTATTACCTTAATCCTTTTCAATTCATACTGTCAAAACTCATACTATCCCTATTAAGGGTGAAATGCCAACCTTTATGCATTCCCCTAGGATTCATTTTAAGTTACCGATATTCTATCCTTAATTCCACCTTTAAAAAGGTACATGCATCCTTCCATGGATAAATCAAGTCATATATCCCTGATAAGGGGGTCTTATTCAATCATTCCCACCTTGATAGTATATGCCTAATTTCACAATAACATTTATATTAAAAAGGGGGTCAATCAATATGGCCTCCAAAAGATAACAACGGTTATCCGCTTGTCTTGCCTAGTTTGGTAACGATAATAAGAATGTTCTAGAAGATATTGGTCGTGTTCAACGTGAACTTCTTCTTAATAATTCCTTATTTACTTTTGTTGTTTATCTCAACAATCACCTCAATGTTGGGATACCTTTCATACCTGGCGTCTCCCTTTCTGGGTATCAAGCCACCGGTCTTACACTTCACATTCTTGAAGGTCACTTCCTTCATCCAATTTTCCTAATTTCTTACTTTCTTGTCTCCTCAGTCTATCCGCGTCTCATTATTTATCCTTTGAACTATCTCAGGGTTTCCTCGAATCCTCCCAACTTACAGGGGATAAAAATATATGTATCTCTTATGCCCTCAACCATCAATTTTTAACTCATGGTGAATCACCCTCATCCTGACGAATGCATACTTTTCTATTTCTATTGCTACGAGTCTTTAGGGTTTCCTCATACCCAACTCCCTTATCATACCTCAAACTCTATTGCCTTTATATTCCTTTCCACTTTAGTTTCTTTTTATTTTCCTTTCTCTTATCCTTATTTCATGAACCAACACAACATAAGTATTGATTTCAAACATCCCGTCATTCTGGATTCGTGTCCTCAGAACGAATCTTGACAACTTTTACAATTTAGATTCATAATTCATCATACTCATCCGCTTTTGTTCTAGCTCCAAAGCTTTTACACTATCTCCTTATCTTTGGGAATTACTTTCCCGAAATAATTGACTGAACTTAAATCAGTTTATTATAATCTCTTGCTTCGTGCCTTCCTTGGCCTTTCACCAGCGGGTGGCCTCTCTCTTAGGAGGGTAAGTGACAAAACAGTCTTTTGTGATTCGTCAATCATTTAGAATCTCAAATGATTCCTGTATTTCCTTTAGCCAGGCTCTTGCCTTGACTGGGTCAGCTTGTTCCTTGGAACTCTGAGAGCTTAGCGACTTAAAGAACCTGAAAGAATTTCTCACCGCATTGTTTCCTCAGGGTGGTGGTTGGGGATAATAGTATAAGTTCTGTTTAGGCAGGTCCATGAATTGCCCAATAGGAGTACCATCCTGATTCTCCCTATCTTGTTCAACTTCTGTTTTCTCAGTATGAAACGTTCCAACCTTCTCCCATAATCGGGGTTAACTTATACATTAAAAATCCTTGTTTTCCACATCATTATGTTATGGGTTCCTTTTTATCTTGATGGCGACCTCCCTGACTATCACGTTCAGGGCTTGCTCTAAATCTTATTCCTCAAACTAGCTTTCATCTAAGATTTCATCTTTAAGCTCCTGAACATTTGGAACTCAAATTCTGTAGGAATACCTCATTATTCCCTTATCATTTTTCTCGGTATTAATCTTTTATCTAATTGTTGGCTCTCTGCCTTCATTCATCACTTTTTCTGGCACAATATGTTCTTTTCCAAAAATTCGGTCTGTATTGCAATCTCAAACAGCTTTTCGGTACCGGCTCCGGTTACCTTCACTTCTATTTCCATTTTCTCAAAATCTCTTATAAACTCTCCCAAAGACATTATTATCTTGAGTCTTTCCTTTTTACTAAGGGCATCAGCCACCACATTGGCTTTCCCTGAATGATAAAGAATCTCCCAATCATAATTCTTGATTAACTCTAACCACCTCATTTGGCGCATGTTGAGCTCTTTCTGCGTGAAAATGTACTAGAGCACTTATGGCTTGTGTAAATCTCGCACTTTTCTCCATACAAGTAGTGCCTCCAATCTTTAGGGCAAAAGTATTGCCACGAGCCCAAGCTCATGGGTGGGGATATCGAATTTTATATTCCCTTAATTGTCTTGACGCGTACGCGATTACCTTGCTGTGATGTATAAGAAGCACCCTAATTCCTTATGCGAAGCATCACTACACTTCACAAAATCTCATTTTCCATCCGGCAACGCCAACATAGGGAACTTTACCAACCTTTGCTTCGGTTCTTAAAAGTTGTTCTCATATTTCTCTGTCCATTCAACTTCTCAGTCTTACGAGTAAGCCGCGTTAAAGGGGCTACTATCTTTACAAACTTGGACGAACCTCCGGTAGTGACCGGCCAATCCTACCTCTGGTAGTTTCCCTAACCATGGTCATCAATTCCTCAATGGTCCTTTATTCATTCTTGTTAGGATCTTCCACGAGATCCTCCTCAGCAACAATCCCATCTAGGACAACATCCTAAACCATTACATCCTCAATATGAACATCATCCGGTCCTGCGTTAGGACGCTCTATCGGATCCACAATCCGATCTCCAATTAGTAATAAAACATCATCGCGCTGTCACTTCTCAACATCAGGGTTTGGAGTCCCGCTACCATATACGATAACGAACTACGCTACTATCACGATATTTATAAGGGTTCCCATAAGGGTTTTAACTGTCAGTACTACGTTAGGTAGTCCGACTATGAACTTGGCAAGAGTTCTTATTATCTTAGTGAACTTATTATCTTAACGTCACATCATCTCTGAGGTTTATAACGCTTAGCTCTGATACCACTTCTGTAACACCCCCAAATCCGGGGTCGGGGATCCGGGTTGTCACGAGTTCCATTTCCCTTAATAACACCCAATCTTAATAAACAATCAACTACTCTGTACTGTGACCCCACAATATACACACACACACCACAAGTTATAGTCTCAGAGATGAATACCAAAAATAACATAAGTCATGTTATTCCACAATTATAAGTCATTACACCTCAAAAGGGTTTCTGAATAAATTTACATTTCTTTGCCATTATTACAATTCATATTATACATAAGTCTGGTTTATCAATAGTTGAAAACCTAGCCTATTGGTAGCTCCTACCTCAGCTACGGCGGCATCAACGCTTCCAGAAAACTGCGGAACATTTTCTAACCGCTTGCGAATTGGAAGCTTGGTCATGTTCATCTTTTCTATCTGTTGTAGTGTGATCAAAGAAGAAAGCAAGGGTGAGCAGCAAGCCCACCAAAATAATATGTATAATGATTAACGATATATGAGCCTTCTCATAGTACTCATGAAAGTCTTGGTCAAAAGAAATGAACCAAGTTTGATATCTTAATGTAATGAAGTCATAAAATATTCAGTATACATACATATATACTTTTCAAAATCTTGGAAGTCCTCTTCCATGCATAATATACACAGAGTTCCAGTTTATAACTGTATAAAAAAATAAATATCGTTGCAAGGTGATCTCATATATCTAACCTTGTCTCAACGTTTTTCTGAAAGTCTTTGATATGCATAAGATAATCATTTACTAGATATAAGTTTAAAAGATGAAGTTACAAGATACTCCAATATACTTATATCCGAATACTACTTGAACTACCACCGTTCAAGTTATAATCAGTTTCAAAAGGTCATCACCCAGATGAGACTACAAGATAAGACTTTAATAGATTCAATCTTTGAACATCATTGTAAATAATGAAGTTACGAGATACTTCATTAAGTCCCGATATATATATACACCTATATATATATACATTTCATACACTCCTTGAAAACCTCTGTTATGAAAATTATAAACAGAGTTGCAATATCCAATGAATTTGGAAAGGAGAAAACCTTGGCATAAACCTGATATCTTGCTGATCAGGAAAAGATACCAATAAGTAACATTTTCTACTAGTAGATGGACGAATTCCCCACTGGTCATCACCCTGGTCGCAATAGGACCTTATGCTAGACTGCCACTCAGCCACTTATGCATTTGATGGACTCCCACTGAGCCACTTACACTATCATGGACGCCCACCGAGCCCATGTTGCTTATGCCGACTCGATAGATGGACTTACTTCCCGAACGTTGGGTAAGTAATCAATTCATTTACCAAAACTGCAACCTTGTTGCGAATATAAAATACACCATAGAGCCGGATCCCTCAGGTTTTGAGCGAGTATTTAAATCCCCTTTAAAAGAAAGATCTTAAATATAAAAAAAATGAGTTTTGGGATCCGCTCTAACTTTTAAAAATCATTTTGAAGACTCGAAAACACTTTAAAGAGTGTTTGGAGTAATGCTGATTTAATAAAATAAATCAGTCCCAATATATTTAAAAAATATCTGAATATTATTATTTAAATAATATTTCCAGAAAGAATAATTGAGGTAGAAGTTGGAAAACTTATACTTGAAATGAATAGTAAATAATCAAAGATATCCTTATACGAAAATAATATCTTTGTTTGAATAATCAAAAGTAAGTTTGATTATCGACACCTTATTCTTTAATAAAATAAAGAATATATCTCAGAAAATAATCGGAGTCATAGATGCTCAAATGAATATTCAAAATAATATTCAATAAATAAAATAAAAGGAGTCATAAGTCCTCGGATGAATATTCAAGTAATATTCATTAAATAATATAAAGGAGTCATAAGTCCTCGAATGAATATTCAAGTAATATTCATTAAATAAAATAAAGTGAGTCATACATCCTCAATTGAATATTCAAATAATATTCATTAAATAATATAACTGAGTCATAAGCCCTCGAATGAATATTCAAAATAATATTCATTAAATAAATATTCATTAAATAGAATAAAGTTAAAGTTATCGAATAAACCTTATTCGATTAATAGTTTTGAAAACTATAACCATATATATATAAATATATATATATATATATTATACTCGGGAACATCGACTCCCGGTTTAGAAATATGTTCACCTTTTGATCCCCTATACTAAGGGTAAACTCGAATACCGCTTATCTCTAGCATAGGTATTATGCAACTATAAGCATTTTAACCAACAGATATATAATTCAAGAATATGAAACAGGCATGCATATATACCATATCACATGCTACAATATATCGCAAGAATTTGCTAATAAAAAATATGCATTTATCGCAAGATCATGCATATACACATATACATCACAACAACAGTATAACGGGTAGAAAACTTGCCTGAGCGACTGAGGGTTACGAATGGCTCGGGACGAGTCTGGTAACCTATAAACAACAAGTAAGTTGGAATTAAACCAAAGTCACTTGTAAATCTATACTCTAACCAACTCAGACTCTAACGCTCGTTTTGCGCTTACTGATTCTCTTAAGTCACTCGAGTACCCTCGGCTCTACCATTTTTAATAATTTAATCATTACGAGTTTTAAGGCGATTCCATCGCGAGTGTCTTACCAACTGCCTATTACACCTTACATAAATGTTTCATACTTCAATTAGTTCTTTAAGGTCTTTAACCTATGTTTCAAAGTAAGGCGAAGGGTAAGGGTTCGTTCGCGAAACGTCATTACTTAAAACGGCCGTTTCTCCTAAACCGTTCATCGGAATCCAACGAACCACATATCAAAACGAAACTCGTAACATGAACTATCTAAACATGGTAATGGTCAAAACCTAGCAGTTAGTTCAAGGGTTCTGATGTTAAGAACAAAAACAGTTTACGGTAAATCGGACATTACGACGGCTATGTTTACGCGATTACCCAATTTTAAACCACTCCAAATCATCTCACAATCAACCCACAATCACAACCCAATCAAAACTCCATCCATACTTTATCATAACAGCCCCAACAACTCAACATTAACAATTTATACTATTCTTTATCATGAATTTAAACTACACTTAAGTTCATTAATCAACAACCAAGATCTACAACTCCAAAAACATCCCAAAACCAACTAATCTCTACATACACAACCATCAAGCCTCTCATGAACTAGAATACTCATATTATGCTCTTAACATTCAATAACAAAGCTTGGTTAAGAGATTATACCTTCCTTGAACCTTCTTAACACAACACAAGAGCTTTGAATACCTAAAGAACCTTGATCCTTGCTTGTATAACCTTAAACTTTCATAAAAATTCAAGAAAACTAAAGTTATTTCTTGAAGGTTACTATTCACCATCTTCTTTCTTGATTTATTGGAAGAGATTGTGAAGGAATTAGGAGCTTAAACTTATAGGATATCCATATCTATGTACAAGGAACCTTAGATAATTACCTTGTGATTTAACAATGCTTGGAACTTGATTTTTGGAAATTTCTTCTTTGAAAAAGAAGAAAAGCCGAGAGCAAGCTTGGAAGAAAGAGAGATTTTTGTGTTTTTGCTTTGATTTGATTCTTTGGTTGGTTGTTTTTGATTTGTTTTTGGGTAATTACCTTTCTAACCTTGACTTTGTGTGGTTATAAACCAACCACATCTCCTTCCTCCCTATGTCATGCTTATGTCATCATGTGATGTCATCCTCCCCTCTTTGTCCTCTTCTCATTGGTTGGATGACATCATCCCCTCTAATCTCTTTGATTAAGTTCCTAATTGTTTGCCTAATGACCGCTGATCTGTTATACGGTTCGCTTAACTTTCGTTTTCGTTTATCGTTTGAGGGATCATACCCGGGATCTTATTACTTGAGTTTCCTTAACCTTTCTCAATACATTATAATCCTTTTATAATTCTCTCTTATAATCCTTTAATTTAAATCATTTTTATCCTGTTACCTTATACTTAATTCTTTCCGAATCTAGTGGATTTCCGGGAAAAATTAAAGTGTTCGGAATTGGATTCTGACGATCTTTACATACACTTATATACCATATAGAGTACTAATAAAATCTCAGAATATCCATAACAGAACCCCTACATAGTGTGGCATGAAAAGTTTTCTCATTCAGCTAAAACACTATTCATAAGGGTTACAAAAAGTTCAAAATTTTGGGGTTATTACATAGGAGTAATGTAGTATATCTAATAAATAATTTTCTAAAATAGGATAGGACCATGGGCTTGTTTGGAATTTTTTATAAAATATAACTTATAACTTAAATTTAAAAAGTGATGTATATATGATATAAATATCGCAACTTATAAATGATTTAGACATTTGAATAATTTTATGTATAAGTTATTTATAAGTTGTTAAAGTGTTTGGTTAATCATAACTTATAAGTTATAAATATTTAAAAGAATTCAAAATTCTAAAATTTGCAGAAAATTATTAAATTCATTAAATTAGTATTTGCAAAAACCTGAATCCTATAACCGGTGCAAAATACGGATAAGAATTCAAATATAATATCGAACATTTAAATTTATGAAATTTGTAATTGAAGAGAATTAAACGTGTTAATAACGTGTAATAAATAAATATTATTAAATTATATAGTTACAGGGGTGATATTAATTAAGATGATTATCAAAATCTTAACTTTGATGTTATTATATTCTACCAAGAGAAATTTACCTGATTAATAAAGAGTACAGATTAGCATGATTATAAAAATTCTCGATTTTACTCATTAATACCTAATTAATTATCTACAAGATACGTAACCGATTTTATTTTCCAAATCTGACTATTACTACAAACTACTCTTGACTGGTACAATTTTTTAAATAAATTGTTTTTATGAAATAGGTGCTCTATCTAATATAAAAACTCGATACTTGTTGATTGTAATAAACCTTGGATGAGTTAAAAAAAAATAATCGAAAAATAATTTTTTTTGTAAAATTACTTATAAATTTACAAACTCTTGATTTTTTTTATAAAAATACTATTTTATTTTGAAAATATTTGCAAAGATATGATGTTACATGATAGGTTGCATTTTAGTTTGAATTGTACAACTATTTTATGTTGCATTTCGTGTATATTATATTTTGCATTTTAGGTTATGATTTATGTTGCAAATATGGTTAGAAATTTTCATAACGTATTTTCGCAAATATTTTTTAAAATTAAAGTTACAAACGTTGTTGCAAAATAATTTCAAAGTTGTATAACATATTTTTTTTATTATTTTTAATAACTGATGATATTTTCGCAAGTTTTTTTGTAAAATTTGGATATTATGAAAAAATAATCCTAAAACCCGGGAAAAAAATTGACGACCTTGATATGGGTCGAAAATAAATCCTAAAGAAATACAAAATGTCTCATTTATTACAGTTAAATTTCATGTCCAAATCCCAACACGAACAATGATGTTTGAAGTCCATCACGTACAAAAATGACCCAGACCTAAGACGACCACGGACGAAGAAGTCTGTGGCCGAGACCCACAACGTCCACGAACGAAACTATTTGTGGTCAAGGCCCAATACAACAAAAATACAACAAGACAGATGATAAAGAAAGAAAGGCTCCGCATTCCCCAACTGGTTGATCTTAGCTTAGCGTACTAGCCGATGCTTTATTTTGTATATTGATAACACTTTTCTCTTTCTTAGCGCTTCGCGCCTCCTGTATAGTAAGTGGAACTTTTGTTGTGTGGCATTCTCTTATTGGGGTCTATTTTCTCTGACTTGACCCATCTTGACATGCTAGACTCAGCGGTTAGAGTATAGCTTTCATACGGCGAGAGTCATTGGTTCAAACCCAATAGTAGGTAAGACGACCGAAACCCCTGCTTTTGCCAATATGACAACAAGCACAAACTGGCAGCAAGGTGTCAACTGAATGACCAGAGCATCAGTTTCCTCCACTTGTGGCTTTCTTCGATCTCCTTGACACATTAATATCAAGGAATCCCCCTATCTTCGTCTTCCAAACCTAGGTATCTCGCTTCTGGTTCCTAATCATCTACAGTAGGTGCAAGCCATCCAACTTACTCAAACACAAATGAAACCATTAAAACTCGAAACTTACAAACCCTATAATTCAGAAAAACGAAACCCTAGTTATAAGCTTGCAACTTAGATCTTAGTTAGTAGATTTGTTTTGACCTTCTTTGCATTATCTATACTTGTTTTATGCAAATATCTACTCTTTACAGCAGGGTTTCAACTTTGTATTAAATGTGATCACTGTTTAGCTAAATGGTTTCTCATCTTTCTCTGCTGGTTTTTGGTTTTGGACTTATTATAAATGATAATGAGCACCTTTTTAGTTATTTGACATATTAATTTGATTTTGTACTTACTGAAATTATATGTACTTAACTGTACTGTGTTCTCAATTGTATGTTCATTATTCATTGTTTAGTAATTATTTTTTACTGTTCATTACTGTACATTACTTGATTGTGTGCATTATTTAGTTATTTAAGAGTGTATTTAATGCAGTTTTTATTACACTTCTCATGCATTCACTTCTTGGCTTTTTGCTATAAATATACACACTTTGCACACCATGTCAAGCACACCAGTTGATACTACACTTCAACTCTTATCTTCTTCTTTGCCTTCTACTCTTAAGCCGAATAAATTTAAGAAAACTAGGATGCTTAAACATATTATTGATAAATTTACTAAAGTCAAAATTTTTCCTGGTAGGATTATCAATCTTGATAAAGAGTCTGAGTTGTTTGCTTTGTTTGTTTATGCTAAATGGGGAATCTTTTCGTCTTGCCATATCACTAGGAGAGTTTTAAATGAGCTTGTGATTGAGTTCTATAGTAATCTTAGGATAGGCTATGGGACTAACCATATAACTTAACTGAATTCCATGGTAAATGGCAAGTCCATTCACCTCAGCCATGAGAAGTTGGGTGAGATATTCAAGTTGGATCCCAAGGCCATAGCAGTGAGTCCTATGAATGTGTCAAACACTTTTCTTTTTCAACTATGAGGAGCTTATAGTCATGGTTTCAATTTTCTGTGGAGTAAATATTCCAAAAGGTATTTTTTAAACTGGTATAGGTATCAGTTATGAACATTTCTCTCCTTTTTATCAAATATTGGCTAAAATCATCAAAGTAAACATTTTTCCTTCTCAAAACTCCAGCAAGCTTGTGGGTTTTGTTGAACTCATAATCATGTATAAAATTGCTTATAATTCAATTGATTTCAATCTTCTATATATGATTATTTGCAAGATGATTTTTGCCGAAAAACTAGGATACATGCTCTATTCTCTTCTCCTCACTACTGTGTTTGAGTATCTCAAGTGTGACCTCACCGTTCACCCTCATTTCTATGTGAAACATCCAATATCGGATAAATCTCATAGGACCACTTTGCCTTTACCTGATTATTATTTGCAACCTGCTCTTGTGGACATTACTTTTGGTAGTTCCCCTCATGTTACTGTAAATGAACCCTTGTTTGCATCATTTGTTTCCATGAATGATGTTATTGATGATGTCTTGACTACTAAGTCTTCTACTATGTCCGTTGTTGTTGGTCTGCCTACCTTATCTGCTCCCATGAATGCCATACCTTCTTTGAATGCTTATTTGAATTCCATGCCTTTTATGCTTGCTTCTGTGAATGCTTTGCCTGCTAGTGTTGGACCCTCTGTGGCTCCCAAGATTGCCCCCACTACCAACATGACTCAATCTCAACTGGAACCATATTTCAATGCCCTTGTTAGACTCTCTGCCAAGTGTGAAACAAATGCTCTTAATTTCAAAAAATTGAAAAACCAGTTTGATGTTATGAATTAAAAATACTCTGAGTTGCTTGGTATGGTAGATCTCTTGTTGATTGTGCTAATTTCAGGCTTGGGTAGGGTAAGTGAGCTTAAGAATAATCTATCTCAACTAGTTCAAATTCAGATTTAAATTATTATATTCTCTAGTGTAATATGGTCAAGTAGCTATAGTTGGTTGATATTTTGTTTTACTAAATTGTTAGGGAGAAAACACGCGCTAAATTGCACGCAAGTATACGCATTCGCAAGTAGTATAAGATATAAATCAGATTCGTTCCCACGGAGACTGGTTAGGTTAAGTTCAGATTATGCACTTATGCAACAATGTATGGCTATCGTTCAGTGCTAAGACAATAACAAGTTGAGATGTTTATAACTAAGATTAAACTAACATGCAATTAACTAAGAATAAAAGTGATTGAATTAATAATATGAAACAAACATGGGATTCTAACTTAATTAAATACTTCATTCAAAGTCATTGTTCTTAACCTTAACATGAAATGGTGACGACAACTAATCAGGTAACACGAAACTAGTAAACGCCAACTTTCGTTGTACGAATACCCTACTACCAGACATCCACAAAAAAGATAGAAGCTGAATAGACACCAATTAAGTTGAGACCTTATATGTCTATAGAATTTGACAACATAAAGGTTTAATGTGCAAGTTATCTATCGTGATTACATAGGGAAATTAAGATGATTAAAATTACCTACGAATCATGCATAACAAATACATGAATCTATGCTAGCATGGCAAGTTCTAAACCTCTATATTCATTGTTGCTTCAATAGAGATTAACACGATATGTTATATGTTAGCTACGCACATAAGACGAATAAGCACAACCAATACTAGAATATCAACCAATCACCACACACCAAGATATCAAAACAATTAACTATAGAAATTCATAAGTAAATCCGTTAGAACCCCACGATAATGATTAGTTCATAATCGAACTCATCGTCACCATGGGTCCCAATAAAAACATGATATAAAATAATATAAGAGTATTAAGGTTCAAAGACAATTCGAAAAAAAGCATCCAAGTATCAACTATATTGAAGAATATGAAAGTCTTCTTCTCCGTAGCCGTCTCGTGCTATCTAGGTCTTCTTATTGCTCTCCATGATCTCCTTGTTGTTAAAAACGTCTTTTTATTGATATATATAGGCTCCAGGATGACCAGGACTCTCAAAATCTTCAATTTCGACTAAAATCAGGATTCTGGTGCAGAAAGAGGGCGCGGGCACGCTACTTTCGGCCGCGGCCGCGCTGGAATAGTGATTTCTGGAGCGCGGCGCGGGCGCGCTAGCCTTTTATATTTTCTGACAATTCTTCTTTTGGCCGTATCTTGAGTTATGCTCGTCAGAATTAGGCGATTCAACTGCCCACGCGAAGCTAACGAGATTTTATACAACTTCAGAATGGCCTAGGCTTCCAATTCTGACCTCTTTTCAGAATATTTCTTTGAAAAACTCTTTTCTTCATTTAACTGATGCCTGAAATGCAATAACACAAAAATATATCAAAAATACCAACAACTTGAGTCCAAAACACCAACTTAAGCTTGTAATGAAGCATTCCAAGTAGATATAAAATCCACTTATCACACCCCCAAACTTGAATCGATGCTTGTCCTCAAGCATAAACAAACTCAAATCTATAAAACAAACCTAATGCATGAATACAACTACGTGAATGCAACTAAATGACAATGCAATCGATCCCCTCAGAATAACCATAACCAACCAACAAGCTAATGCCTTTGAGAATGCAATGACTCTAAATAGAGTTCGAATAAACCCCACAAACCAACTCACAAACCAGAAACGTGTGTGTGTGGATGCTTAACAAATATACTCTCGAAACTAGATCAATAATATTAACTTATCTTTCATCAATACAATCATAAATTTATAAACAGAATAGACGTTAAACACATAATGACTCACAACACCTCCTTCCTACTAGAGTTATACAAGGATTCACGCTATTATTGAACATATAACAAAAATGCTTATTTGACCATGCAATGAATGAGGTATCATAAGACTTATGCAATAATACCCATGTAGTGAGCGTTAGGTTAGCGGATCCCAGACTATAAAAACCTTAGGTCACTAGGCACAAAGTCCCCTAGAACTTAATAACTCGAGTATTAAAGAGCTCACTCTTGATCAATTATGCTTTAACACATATTTTTACTTTCTTTTTTTTTTAACAATTTCTGAATGAGTGTATTTCGCTCCATCTCATTCTACCCTAGACTACTCATAAATTATGAGCCGACTACTAACCATTTGACGCCTAGCCTTATTCATTACTAGTAATGAAATCCAAGTTTTTCTCCAGTTTAAAATTCAGTGTTTTTACGTCATTACGAGAATACCAAAAATTCTAGATATAAACAAGTGATTAAATCTTAACAAATAAACAAGTATGATCATGATCTAGATCAAAAGCAACCTATAAGACTTATGATTTTTATTCTCTGGCATGCAAATCAATTTATTAGGATTTAAACAACCATTTATTCGTCATTACTACACTCAAATTAACATCAAACAATCAATCAAAAATAGCTCATCCTACGGGATCATGTTATATGCATGCACATGCAACTATATGACTCACATAAAAACACAAACAAATATGTCCTATATGAACAATCATGCAAACATATGAATGAAATACAACTAAATGTGCAACATGAATCTATATGAATCTATATGGACACACACAAACTAATCCTTACATTATCACCCCCAAATTTAAAATTTTCAATGTCCTCATTGAAGGTAATAATAAGGAATTCAGGCATACTAGTTAGCGGGAGGATCACCCTCTTCGGGTGGAGTATCAGGTGGCCAATCAACCTCGACACCCGTGTCTCAAAAAACAGTGACGAGAGTGTGTGTCAAATCTTCAGCAAAATGTCGGTGGACGTCATGCATGGCCTCAATACGCCGAATCAATCTCCCGTACTGCTCATCACCAACACCCGTCCTATCAAATGCCTGCTACGCATGAGAAGAACCCTCTGTAGGTATGGGAGGATCTGTTCGGTCACCCTTTAGATTATCATAGATGCATTCCAAACCCTTGTCAGGGGGTACACCTAAGAATGCATAACTTAAGTGATAAGGCAGTGGGTTGAGCTCAAGTGTGGGAGTTTCTTCAATCGACGGTTCGAGACGCTCCTGAGAAATTTTCAGCTCTGCTAACCCAAGAGAATCGAATGGCATATCCAACTTCCTCTTCCACGGAGGTGCATTCAAAACCTGCATTTTCTCTACTCATTCTTCATCTTCAATAACAGATTCCCCTATTAAGGTCTCTCTAAGGTATCTGACTTTGGAAATTGCTCAAGTTCCGAATTCACAACAGAGTTGACCCACTCTACTTTAAAGCACTGCTCTTTATCTGTGGGTAAATTTATTGCCTTGAACACACTAAAAGTGACCTTATGATCTTGAACCTTCATCATAAGCTCTCACTTTTGCACATCAATCATAGTTCATCCTGTAGCAAAGAATAGTATTCTCAAGATAATGGGAATCTTCTTATCCTCCTCAAAGTCTAGAATGACAAAATCAGCATGGAAGATGAGCTTAACCACCTTAACCAAGATATCCTCCACTACTCTTTGTGGATAAGTGACGGAACGATCAGCCAACTACAAAGACATGTTCACAGGTTTTGGATCAGGTAGTCCAAGTTTCTTGAAAACTTGACAAGGGCATCAGATTGATGCTAGCTCCCAAGTCACAAAAACACTTGTCGAATGACAGATTGCTAATGGTGCAAGGTATCGTAAAGCTTCCTAGATCTTTAAGCTTATGAGGTAGTTTCTGTTGCAGCACAACACTGCACTCTTATGTTAGAGCAACGGTTTCCAACTTCTCAAGTCTTAGCTTCCGAGATAGAATACCCTTCATGAACCTAGCATAGCTCGTTATTTGTTCTAGAGCTTCAGCAAAAGGTATGTTGATATGCAGCTTCTTGAAAACTTCCAAAAACTTGGCAAATTGCTTGTCGAACTTATGCTTTTAAAGCCTTTTAGGATATGGCGGAGGTGGGTAGACTTGTTTATCCCCTGTATTACCCTAAGGGGGATTGCTTTCAACAGCTTTCTTCTTCGGTTCCACCTCGACATTCTTCTGCAAAACTTTTTCAGCTACTATCTCATTTTATGGAATTGGAAAAGGTGTAGATGCACCTGCATTCTGGACAGAATTTTCAGACTCTTCATCTTGCTGAATTTGGGGGCTTGCGACATTTCCAGACCTCAGGGTGATGGCGTTCACATTTTCTTTATCTTCCCACTTGCCTGGATTGGCTTCTGTATCACTAGGAAGCGTTCCTAGTGGTCGATTCAATAAGGCATTAGAAATTTCCCTATTTAGTTCTCCAGAGCCTTGATAGAATCAGCATGGCTTTGGCATATAATAGCCTGGTTTTTGCATATAAGCCGCAACTCCTCCAATTCATATTTTTCATTCGAAGATAGACCCGCACCTTCATGAGTTTGTTGTTGAAGTTGGAGTTGTTGTCTTGGTGCATATTGCGGTTTTTGAAAACCAGGAGTGCTGAATTGCTTTGTTGCATACTGTTGATAAGGCTGTTACATCGTACTCTGATTTTTGCTCCAGCTGAAGTTAAGATGATTTCAGTTGTCAGGATGATAAGTGGCTTCTAGTTGCTGCGATCTCTAAAAATTGCTCACAAACTGAGCTGATTCACTATATATAGTGCATTGCTCCATCGCATGTGAACATGCACACAACTCACAAACACTGGTTATCTAGATTAACACCATAGTTAGCCAGAGAATCGATCTTCATAAACAACGCCTTTAGTTGAGCAGTGACAGCCATAGTTGTATCCACTTCTAGAACTCCTGCTACCTTGCCCTGTGGCAATCTCTGAGTTGGATACTGATATTTATTAGCAGCCATCAGTTCAATTAGATCATAAGCTTCCTTATAGCTCTTTACCCATAATACTCCACATGATGCTGCATCAAGCATGGGTCTAGACTGTGCTCCCAAACCATTATAAAAACAATTGATGATCATCCAATCAGGCATGCCATGATGAGGACACTTCCTAAGCATCTCCTTGTAGCGCTCCCAAGCTTCACATAGAGTTTCTCCTGATTGCTGCGCAAATTGAGTAAGAGCATTCCTCATTGCAGCTGTCTTCACCATATGGAAGAATTTAGTAAGAAATTTCTGAGCGAGATTCTCCCAAGTAGTGATAGAACCTGATAATAGAGATTGTAACCAGATCTTAGCCTTATCCCTCATAGAGAATGGAAACAATCTCAGTTTTACAGCATCTTCAGAAACATTATTGAACTTGAAGGTGTCACAGATATCGATGAAATCCCTAATGTGCATATTGAGATCATCCGTTGGAGAACCCCCAAACTGGACTGAATTCTATATCCATTAAATCGTGTCAGGCTTGATTTCAAAGGTATTAGCTGTGATCACTGGACTAATAATGCTAGATTGAATGTCATTGATCTTGGGTTGAGAAAAATCCATCAACGCTTTCGTTGGTGCTGCTGGATCTCCCATTGTAATGAGAACCTGAAACACAAACAAGTAAACCGTGAAAGTAAAAGAATTCAAGTCAGTGAACTTTAACGACCACTGATGTCAAGCACATAAACTAAAAATTAACACCGAGTCCCCGGCAGCGGCGCCAAAAACTTGTTAGGGCGAAAACACGCGCTAAATTACACGCAAGTATACACATTCGCAAGTAGTATAAGATATAAATCAGATTCGTTCACATAGAGACTGGTCTGGGTTTAGTTCAGATTAAGCACTTATACAACAATGTATGGTTATCGTTCAATGCTAAGACAATAACAAGTTAAGATGTTTATAACTAAGATTAAACTAACATGCAATTAACTAAGAATAAAAGTGATTGAATTAATTATATGAGACAAATATGGGATTCTAACTTCATTAAATACTTCATTCAAAGTCATTGTTCTTAACCTTAGCATGCAATGATGATGACAACTAATCAGATAACACGAAACTAGTAAACGACAACTTTAATTGTACGAATACCCTACTACCGGACATCCACAAAAGAGATAGAAGCTGAATAGACACCAATTATGTTGAGACCCTATATGTCTATAGACATTGACAACATAAAGGTTTAATGCTCAAGTTATCTATCGTGGTTATATAGGGCAAGTAAGATGGTTAAAATTATCTACGAATCATGCATAACAAATACATAAACCTATGCTAGCATGACAAGTACTAAACCTCTATATTCAATATCACTTCAATAGAGATTAACACGCTATCTTATATGTTAGCTACGCACATAAGAGGAATAAGCACAACCAATACTAGGATATCTATCAATCACCACGCACCAAGATATCCAAACAATTAACTATATAAATCCATACGTAAATCCGTTAAAACCCCACGATAACGATTAGTTCATAATCGAACTCATCGTCACCATGGGTCGTAATGAAAACATGATATAAAATATTATAAGAGTATTAGGGTTCAAAGACAATTCGAAAACAAGCATCCCAGTATCAATTATATTGAAGAATACGAAAGTCTTCTTCTCCGTAGTCGTCGCGTGCTCTCTAGGTCTTCTTATTGCTCTCTATGTTCTCCTTGTTGTTAAAAACATCTTTTTATTGATATATATAGGCTCCAGAATGACCAGGACTCTCAAAATCTTCAATTTTGACTAAAATCAGGATTATGGTACAGAAACAGGGCGCGGGCGCACTACTTTTGGGCGCGGCCCACCTGAAATAGTGAATTTTGGAGCGCGGACGCGCGGGTTCTGGCGCGGCCGCGCTAGCCTTCTGGAAATTTTCTGAAAATTCTTCTTTTGGTCGTATCGTGAGTTATGCTCGTCAGAATTAGGCGATTCAACTGCCCACGCGAAGCTAACCAAACTCTCTACAACTTGAGAATGGTCTAGGCTTCCAATTCTGATCTCTTTTCAGCATATTTCTTTGAAAAGCTTCTTTCTTCATTTAACTGATGCCTGAAATTCAATAACACAAAAATATATCAAAAATACCAACAACTTGAGTCCAAAACACCAACTTAAGCTTGTAATGAAGCGTTCCAAGTAGATCTAAAATCCATTTATCATAAATGTCTCTTAGTTATAAGATCTCTTCTTTACAAAATTATCATTACTAACTTGTTATTTTTTTGTGCATAAAATATGAAGATATTATTGTTCATTGCATTAGTTCAATTAAACCCTCTTTCCTTATTTATCTAAAAATATTTCTAGGACTATTAGAATAATACTCTATGTTGTTTTTACTAGTTAAAAATATTTTAGACTTGCTTGTCTTGAACTCGGTTTGTAGTGTAATTTTTAAAAATCTCTATGTTAGGAATATTTTGTAGTCTTGCTGATAATTCACCAAAACACCTTAAGTAGATTTATTAAGTGTCATTTAGTAGCTGAAAGGCATATGTCATAGCCTATTTGTTTATTCGAGGATTTAACTCAACTCAAATAAGAATGTAATAAGTAAATAGTGGATCTATCGTCAGAGAGATCTCACAAAGTAACATCTGTCAAAGGGTTAAGAAACATTATTCATCTACAGACTTGAAGACTTAATTCACTGGAAGAAGCTCAAGAAATTGATCAAGCCTCAGTGATATAAATCAAGATTGTGGATTTAATCAAGTGACAGAGATCTCGTCAGGGTATCAATTAATTACAAGGATTTAGTCTGAAGAAAATCAAAGTCAAGACGTGAAGAAACATCACGGAAGTTAGTCACGCATGAACCAGATAGTACATCGAGTGTCAACGTTGAAGTGGTGGAATTGATTCATATATTTCAGTGATTTTCAGAAGTTTTACAGAAGAATGGATGCTGCTCAAGATTAGTATTAACTCTCTATTAATTAATTAATTCATATAATTTAATTAAGAGAATAAATTATATCTGCAAAGATTAATTTATTTTATTAATTAAATTAATTGATTAATTAATTCAGAATTAATATTAAGGTTTTTCAGGATTTTAATTGATTTAAAATCTGTTATTAATTCTTAAAGACAACTGATTGTATTAGTATGACAATCGGTATGACAATCAATAGTCATACCGAAAGTCATGCTAATTCAAAAGGATTGTCTTATCAGATTTTTTATTACATTAAAATCTATTATTAATTCAGTAAGACAATCTGATTTTGAACTACTATGACAATCGGTATGACAATTGATAGTCATACCGAAAGTCTTGCTAGTTCATTCTGATTGTCTTGCCAGCTCAAAGAGATTGTCATGCCAATACATTCTACTCGACTGTTGGATTAAATAGAAAGCAGCAGAAGACATTCAAAAAAAATCATCAACATACAGAACACACAAGTCAAGAAAAAAAAGCAGAAAACAAAGGCACAACATTTTATTTATCATCTGCTTTTCTTCAAGATTAAATTTCTAGATTGTAAAGTTAAATCCAATCAACTAGAAATCTTTATCTTGTTCTTGTGTATCAATCTAGCGGATTAAAATCCCTAGAACTTAATCTCAAATCGCATTTAGCATTTGATCTTTTAATTGCAAAAATAGAAAAAGTTCATGTCGAATTTATTCTAGATTTGTAATAATTGATTTGAGATTAATCCCTTGTAACCGATACCGTAGTTGTAACACCTTTCAAGTTTAATAAAAGTTTTATTTAACTTGAATTTTGTTTCATTTTTTTTATTCCGCATTTTATTCGCTTAAACGGTATTGTTTGCATTCAACCCCCCTTCTACAAAAAAATTGGGACCTAACAATTGGTATCAGAGCCTTCTGATTAACGTACAAATCTAGATCCTAGACTTTTGTGTTTCTTTCACTTCTTGAATTTTTTATTCACTCAAAAATTCATAATGACTACACAAAAAGTTGGAACCGTTAAAATTCCACTTTTCGATAAAGAAAATTATGTTATGTGGAAGAAGAAGATGCTACTGTTTTTACAGGTTGCTAATCCCAAATATTTGCAAGTGTTAAAGAAGGGTCCAAAAATTCCTATGGTTATTGAACCAGAGGTAATAGAAAATGATGTGGTGATCACCAAAGCGAGAACTTATGTGAAGGATCCTGAGGACTTCTCTCCTGCTGAAATAGAAGAAGCCTCCCTGGATGCTAGCCTTCAATTAATCTTAGTAGATTCCCTTAATCCCCTGATGAATAGACATGTGATGAATTGTAAAGATTCCAAACATATCTGGGAAACTATTGAGATTATTAATGAAGGCACAGAGGAAGTTAGGGAGAACAAGCTAGAAATCCTAACCTCTGAGTATGAATACTTTAAATCCAATCCAGGGGAAGGAATCACTGAAGTGTTTGAGAGGTACAATGCATTGATCAACAACCTGAACATTAATGGTAAATACTATTCCATCAGGGAGGTCAACAAAAAGTTTCTCTTAACACTGCCAACTCATCTCGAACATAGAATCACTGCCATAAGAGAAGCAAGAGATCTGAGTGAGATTTATTTGGAGAGGCTCTATGGTGTGTTAAAGACTTATGAGTTGGAGCAGATTCAGCAGAAGGAAGTTTACGGGAAAGGAAGAGTGGTCAGCACGTCTACTGCTCTAGTAGCTGATGAACAACAACAACAACCACAATATCAACAATAATCTCAACAGTCAGAAAGAATGGTACAGTCTTCCAAGGTTGAAGATAATGTGATAGTAGCAGAATTTGATTCTCCTACTACAAATCAATCAGGAGATGATTATTATTCCTTGGAAGAACTGGAGCAATTGGAGGATGAGTCAATGGCCCTGATTGTCAAGAGATTCTCAAATGTCAGATTCAAAAGGAATCCCAAGTTCAAGTACAAGTCCAACTACAACAGATTCCAGAAAGGTGGATCTTCATCCTCTAACACCAGCAGTGGTGGGTATAAAACAGGGATGGTTGATCGAAGCACCATTCGATGTTTCAACTGCAATGAGTTGGGACACTTTGCCACAGAATGCAGGAAGCCAAAACAAGCTAGGAAGAACTCTTACGATTCAAATCAGAAGAGTAAATCTGAAAGGGCTTACCTGGCAAAGGGAAGAAGCTGGGATGATACTGACAGTGAAGATGAAGAAGTTGGGAATCTTGCTCTCATGGCTAGTGATGCAAGCACCTCATCGTCAAGAAAAGAGGTAAAATTTACTGATGCTGAATTAGTTTATCATCTAGGAGGTTCCTTAGATTGTGCTCGTCGTGATAATGAATTGTTAAATTAACAAATCAAAGACCTTGAGAAAGAGGACAATGAATTAAGACTTGTACACATTAATCAAGATAAATTAAAAGATCAAGTGTCTTTTCTAGAGAATAGAGTTGACTGTTATAGAAAACTTGAAACTATTCTTAAAGACAAGAGCACTGGTCTTGAGGCTAAGGTTAAAGCTTACTTTAATTCTTGTTCGAAGTCCAAAGAGTTTTACAATAAGCAAGCTGTTAATCAAACATCTGGTATAGGTTATGATTACAATGCTGCTATTGGAAAATTAGGCATAAACTTCCCTCCTCATGTCTGTGCTAAAGGCAGGGAAGTACCACATGTGCTTAAGGGTGGTGATGAACCCCTCTATAAAGAATCAATTGTTGAACCATTTGATGAGACCTCTTTTATTATTCAAGAAGAAATCCGTGCTGAAGATAATGCTAATGAGAAAGCTGTCTCCAAGTCAAGTGTGTCAAAAGTTCCAGTCAAGGTTGCGAAAGCAACTGAGACTAACTCAGACACACATGAGTTGGATAACACAAATGCCATGTCTACCATGCATAAGTTGCCTATTGTTAATCCTTCTCATAAAGCATGTGGTGTTCCTGATTGTATATCTTGTGCTTTTAATCTGATGTTTGCTTATTTTAATGGTAAGCATGTTTCTAATGATAAGACTACTCCTCGTCAGCATGTGAATAATAGAAAGCATGATAGGTCTAAGACTGCTAGTCCTCCTAAAGCTAGAAAGGAGACATTTGTGCCTAAGCCTAAACAAAAATTTGTCAAGGCTGTTCACAAGGTCAAATGTTCAGTCATTGAGAACGTTGAGAATATTAACATTAAGAATGTTGTTTTGCCTGATAAAGGCCAATTTTACAAGTATGCCGGACCCAGCCAAGTTTGGGTTCCGAAGAAGGTCTAATCCATTTATATTGCAGGGCATTAAACAGGTACAACCGGTAGTGTGGATTCTTGACAGCGGATCGTCAAGACATATGACCGGAGATAGAGCCCTGCTATCAAATGTGGTTGAGAAAGCTGGCCCAGTGGTTACCTTTGGAGATAACAACAAAGGTTTAACGGAGGGATATGGCTGTTTGCTAGTTGGAAATGTTATCATTGAAAATGTATATGTTGTGCAAGGACTTGAACACAATCTGCTTTGCATTAGTCAGTTCTGTGATAACGGCTACAATGTTTTATTCGACAAGCTGAAGTGTCAGATTCTGCACAAGAAAAGTGAAAAACCCTCCTTAATGGGAATCCGGAAAGGAAATCTGTTCGTAGCTGACATGAACTCTGGAAGCAATCCTGAAGTCAATTGTTTCTATGCAAAGGCATCGTCAGATGAGAGTTGGCTATGGCACAAGAGACTTTCTCATCTCAATTTTAAAACAATGAATTCTCTTGTAAAAAGAGAATTGGTAAGAGGTCTGCCTCAGCTGGAATTCTCTCCAGAAGGACTATGTGAGGCTTGCCAGAAAGGAAAGTCAAAGAAAGCAAGTCACAGAGGCACTAACACATCTTCCATAACTGGTGTTCTACAATTATTGCACATGGATTTATTTGGACCAGTTAATGTCCTTTCGATGTCAAAGAAGTGTTACTGTCTTGTGATAGTTGATGACTATTCCAAGTATACGTGGGTTTTATATCTTCACTCTAAGGATGAAACACCACAAGTTGTGATTGATCATATCAAGATGATTGAGTTAGATTCTAACGTCCCTGTTAGAGCAATAAGGTCAGATAATGGGACAGAATTCAAGAATGCACTTCTCAATGAATTCTGTACAGATAAAGGGATTACCAGACAATTTTCAGCTCCTAGAACCCCTCAGCAAAATGGAGTGGTAGAAAGGAAGAATCGTACATTGATTGAAGCTGCAAGAACGATGTTAAGTGAATCCGGTCTTCCAATGTACTTTTGGGCTGAAGCTGTCAATACTGCATGTTATACTCAGAATCGAACTCTAATCAACAAAGACTTCATGAAAACTCCTTATGAGATTTTAAATGAACAGAAACCTTCTATCAAATACTTTCATGTATTTGGTGCCAGATGCTTCGTGCTCAAGGATGGAAATGAGCGTCGTGGTAAATTCGAGGCAAAGGCATATAAGGGTATTTTTGTTGGATATGGAAGAAGATCATACAGAGTGTATATCATTGATCAACACAAAGTAACTGAAAGTGTCAATGTTATATTTGATGACACTAAACTCCCTAGTATCCAAACTGAAGATCCTTCTGAGAAACTGAAGTTTGATGATATGTCAGATTCAGAATCAGAACATGGTCAAGAACCTGAGGTTGTTGCTGGTGAAGAACCTGTTAATCATGATGATACTCAAGGTAATAGTGATGGAAACTTTGACAACAATGGAGATACCACTGCTACTGACGGAGAATCTTCAAGTCAACATGGCAACAACTCAGGGGGAGATGCTGAATGATCATCTAGTAGGACACAACATCACAATGAATTTCAAGGCGAATCATCAAGATCAAATCTTCCAAGACAGACTGTCTGGAATAAAGCTCACCCTTTTGAGTTGATTATTGGTGATCCAGATGTTGGAGTCAGAACTAGACGTGCTACTCAAAATGAGTGTCTGTTCTCAGGATTTCTTTCTGAGATGGAACCTAAGAAGATTGAAGAAGCACTAACTGATCCAAATTGGGTGATTGCTATGCAAGATGAGCTCAATCAGTTTGAAAGTCAACAAGTCTGGAAACTAGTACCTAGACCTACACACAAGAAAGCTGTTGGTACTAGGTGGGTATTCAGGAATAAACTAGATGAAGATGGTGTGGTTACAAGAAACAAGGCAAGACTGGTAGCAAAAGGGTATTCTCAAGCTGAAGGCATTGATTATGATGAAACCTATGCTCCAGTGGCTAGACTTGAGGCCATCAGGATATTTCTGGCATTCGCAGCATTCTCAAACTTTAAAGTTTATCAAATAGATGTCAAGAGCGCCTTTCTGAATGGAAAGCTGGATGAAGAGGTATATGTAGAGCAACCTCCTGGTTTTGAAGATCCAAATCATTTGGATTTTGTCTTCTTTCTTTTCAAGGCTATCTATGGGCTAAAACAGTCTCCAAGAAAATGGTATGACACTCTCTCTGAATTTCTTATTGAAAATAGCTTTATTAGAGGTGTCATAGATAAAACTCTCTTTTCTAAAAAACATAAGAATGATACTATATTAGTCCAAGTCTATGTGGATGATATAATATTTGGGTCTACTAATGATAATCTCTGTAAGAGATTTGCTAAGTTAATGCACAGCAAGTTTGAAATGAGCATGATGGGAGAGCTGAAGTTCTTTCTTGGATTACAAGTAAATCAAAGGTTAGATGGAACATTTATTTGTCAGTCCAAGTATCTCAAGGAACTCCTCAAAAAGTACAATCTAGAGGATTCTGCATCAGCAAGGACTCCATCAACTACAGCTGTCAAGCTTGGACCATGTGAAAACTCCATTAAGGTAGATGTCATAAGCTGCAGAGGTATGATTGGTTCGTTACTCTATCTTACTGCAAGTAGACCAGATATTATGTATGCTACATGCTTATGTGCAAGGTTCCAAGCGGATCCTAGAGATATTCATCTCGTTGCTGTTAAACGAATCTTAAGATATCTTAAGGGAACACCAAATCTAGGTATTTGGTACCCTAAAGAATCTGGTTTTAACCTTGTTGGATATACAGATTCAGATTACGCAGGAAGTGTTGTTGATAGGAAAAGCACCTCAGGAAGTTGTCAATTCCTAGGAAGCAGGCTAGTCTCATGGTACAGCAAGAAACAGCAAACAGTTTCCAACTCAACGGCCGAGGCTGAATATATTGCTGCTGGAAATTGTTGTGCTCAGATCTTGTGGATTAGGAACCAGCTACGGGACTATGGCTCTATATTGAACAAAATTCCTATTTTATGTGACAATACAAGTGCAATAGCCATCACCAACAACCCTGTGCAGCACTCGAGGACAAAGCACATTGACATCAGGTATCATTTTATTAGAGAGCACGTCATGAATGGTACTGTTGAACTATTTTTTGTTCCAACAGAAGAACAAATAGCAGATATTTTCATTAAACCACTTGATGAATCCACATTTACCAGATTAGTTGGTAAATTGGGCATGTTGAATAGTTTTAGTGATTAATTTAGTTAATATCTGAGATCTGTTCTTGAATGAATTTACAAATGAATTTTTCATAAATGAAAAATTCATTTGCAAATTTGTTTTATCATTCTATCATATTTCTTGCTTATTTCTATGGAATTTTTATTATCTTATCTGTTTTAATTACTCGACTTGTTAACTTCAAATATCTCAGAATATTTTATTTTCTCTAAAAATATTTTTCTATGAATTTTATTTGCTAAAATTCAACAGAAATCTATTTTTGAAATAAAAATAATTAATTCTGAAATATTGTCTTTGTTTTTGTAAATATTTTCTGAATTTTTACTATTAATATAAGACTTTACTTCAGTTTTCCATATTTGTTAATATATTCTGTTAATAATATATATAGTCTTTCTACTGGAATGACAATCGACAAGACAATTAAAATTGTCTTGCTGAAAATCATTTCAGTACACATGTATATATAAATCTGTTAATACTTATTTTTTCTTATTCTAGAATGACAATCGGCAAGACAATTGAAATTGTCTTGCTGAAAGTCATTTTAGTAATAATGATTGGTTATTTTAAAATCAGATTAATTTTATAACTGGCAAGACAATCGGTATGACTATTGATTGTCATGCCAGTAATAAAATTAATATCAGAATTATATTGTTTTATTTTGTACTGGTATGACAATCGGTATGACTATCAGATTGTCATACCAGTTATTTATTTTTATTTATTTTTATTTATTTGTTTTTTTCTGTCTTTAAGCTGGTGTGACAATCGGTATGACAATCGGTATGACAATCCGATTGTCATACCAGTTATACTACTTAACATGTTTTTGTGTGTGTTTTTAGGTTCATCAGTTCATTTTCTTCAGTTTTTCAAAAAAAAAAAAAAATTCAACAGTTTTTTTTCTCTCTTCTCTTTCTTCGATCAAAAACAATTTCAACTGCCTTTGATTCTCCTTTGCTCGAGTCTTTACTCAGCAATCTAAATCATCACTCCTGTGATATATACTTACATATATATACATACAGGAGTGCTGCCAAAATTTTTTCAAATTTTTTTTTAATCATTGTGTTTGTTGATTTTGGGTATTTTTGATTTAAATTTTAATTTCTGTTTTGTGTCTTTTGGCTTTTCAAATCTGCGTTTGTGAGTTAAGAATTTTAACGAGATACATTTCTGTCTAAATTTTTCGATTATAATTAATTTAATTCGAATTATTAAATTAATTTAATTAATTCGAATTTTCTTAATATTATTCTTAAAATTCTGAAAGTGTGTGTCTTATTATTATTTTAAATAGCTCTCAATTTCCAAATTGTCGCGCATAATCAGGTTGGTTATTTTAATCCGGAAAAATGTGATGTGGAAAAATTTAAGCCTTGGATTAGATTTTTAAATGACCATTCGATTGTTAGCTCTGCTATTAAATCAAATGTGATTTTAAATGTCGATCTGCTTAGACTGATTTGCATAACCTCTACTGTGGCCGATGATTCAAAATCTTTTTCATTCACCGTGGCAAACACACAGTATGTGGTTGATGAAACAGTAGTCAATCAGGCATTAAATTTTCCATTGGACAATTTCTGTAATTTACCCTCTGAAAATGATATCACAAACTTTTTCCATGCTATTCACTATCAGGGGGTGATCAATTTAACCAAACTTTCAAAATCCAATTTGGTGTCTGAATGGGATATTTTCTTCGATACACTTTCTAAAGTGTTTGCCAACTGCACTAAATCCAACTTTCACAACATCACTTCCACTCTGCAGTATATTAGTCTTGCGGTTGTTTTCAATCAAAGGATCAATTTTGGCAAACTACTTTTTCCCATTCTCTTGAGACGTCTCACTACTGCTTTACGTGATTATTCTACAAATCGTAGGGTATCATGTTACTATGCTCGTTTTCTCATGCTTATAGCAGATCATCTTCTCACACCTGAGCACAAAGCCCTTTTTGCTAACTCCGCAGTAACCGAACCCCCTCCGGTAAGCAAAAAGATTTACACCCGCCAAGACACAACCTTTAAATTCATGCAAGTTCCAGTACTTGTATCTGCTTTCATGGCCACTTATATTCCTTTACCTATTTTCAATCTTCCCGGTCATGAACACAATCCTCAACCTCCAGTGGTTCAAGCCACCCAGGCTCCTCCAACATCAGATGCTCTTCCATTACAAGTAGTAATTCCTCACTCTCACTCCATTCCTACTTTTGTTGAAAGACCCCCAGTGGTTGATAGGGCTGACCATAAAGCTGTAGAACCACAGCTTCAATCCCAGGTCATAGAGCCAAACACAGAGTCACATTCTATCTCAACCTCTCCCCCACTGTCTAAAATGTTACCCAGAAGATTAATAGGAAGTAGTGCATTGTTAAATGTGAGTGAACCCTCAGCTCTGCCTCCTCCAAAGAAAAGAAGAACTTATACTGAGGCATCTGAAAGCCCATCCTTGTCCTCCCAACAGGACATGGACTTTGAAATGGCCAATGAACAGTTACTAGAGACATTCTCTCAACAGGATGAATCTATTGAAATTCGCCATAGGGCCATGGCATCTTGTACTGAGTCAAGCACAATTCCATTACTCACAATGGAACCATACATACCCACAGATGATACTCAGGACACAGAGCGAGGAGCGCACATAGAGTCTGTTACAGTGCCTGCCATAGTTACGGCAGAAGAGCAGTCACATGCTTCTGAGGGAAAATCTGACTCTCAGCCACCCTTAATAGAGTCATTTTCTCCCCTCCCAGATCAAACACCTCTGGCTCCCTCAAGGGATTCTCCACTCGCAGATTTATCTGGAGAAAGTGGAGGGCAACTCGGTCAATCTATCCCTGAAGCAATTCAGACATCTATTTCACATGAAATGATAGGTTTGACTGAGGATCGGGACTCGCGAATTCCCATTGCACCACCACTAACCTCTCTTGAAGAGGCTAGGGTGATTTTAACTGCAGGTACAGAAGAACAGCAACAGGAAGACTCCTCACAAGCAATTATATTGAGAGAAACACAAGCACGTGAGGTGAGTGAACCAAACACGAGTGAAATTCAGGTGAGAGCACACACAGACACAGATACTGTAAACCTGTTGGCTCAAATTGCTGCTCTAAAAGAAGAACTTGCTAAAAGCCAAGCTAAAGCTCAAGCATTTAAAGCACAAGTGGTTGAACGGTCTTCTTCTTCCACCTCTGTCAACAATCAGCTGGCACTCATAAGGAATGATATCTCAGATCTCAAGAACACTGTCACACCAAAGCTCAATTCCATTCAGGAAACTCCAACTTTATCATCTGATGACATTTCTAACTTCTGCTCTCTACATACAAGGATGACTTCTCTTGAAGATTTGGTTGAAATGAATCATTCACTGGATTCCTCTAGATTTCTGAAGATAGAGACAGGTATGGAACATCTGAATGAAGGGATGAAGCACCTGTACTACATGATCAAAAATTCTCACTGTCCTAATGAAGAACAAAGGACTTACTTTGAAGGGCCGTCTGGTGGAGGCTCAGGCTCGGGAGGTGATGGAGGTCATGGAGGATCTAAGGGAAAGTCAGTAGAGGATCCCTCAACTAAGGGGGAGAAGAAAGGGAGTAGTGGAAAGGGGAAAGAAAAAGATACCTCTACTGGGGACAAAGCAAAGGCTGATGATGTCTATTACAGTGGAGAACAGGATGACTTTGATATTTTTGACATTCCCACTGAACCAGTCTTGGAAGATAAAGATGGTTTATTTGAAGCTGAAGAGGAAAGTGATTTTGGAGAATGGGAAGAGGAAGCTACAGTGGATCCTATCTTTGAGAAAGAGTTTCAGCAGCAGCAGTCAGAGATGAAAAGAAAAGAAGCTGAACTCAAAAAGGTCTCCCAGATCATTGACATGAGGAAAGACATACAAAGAACAGAAACTCTTCAAAAGCAACGTCTTCATGACATTAAGGCTCAAGAAAGGAGAAGAGATGTCAGACTGAAGATTGGTGAAAATGGGATGAAGCTAGGAGAGTACTTGATATGCCTCAGCTGAGCACTAACAATGATAAACAGTTCCTACATCTTCTTGACAAGCTGGAAATCTCAAATCCTAACAATGACATGTACATGAATGCCATCAAGACTGAAGTCTCAAGGATCACAGCTGCTTTTGATAGATCCCTAAATGAGATGAGCATTTTTGTATATTGTCAGAGTGAAGGATCTTTCAAGGTGTCACTTCATCTGTTTGAGAATCGTTCTTTGTCAGAGATTTGGGTTCTTCTCAACAAGGTAAAAAGAAGCTCAGAATTGAATGAAGTTCTTCGAGAAAGGCATAAAGAGTTTGCCAGCAGGGCTAGTCCTCAAGTGGTCAACAATCCTCATCAGGTGAGATTCTTTAAGTCTGATTGTCTTCAAATCTGTCAGCTAGATGTACAATCTCTTAAAGACTACTCAGCTAAGCATCTGGTCTGGATGGAACATCATTTAAAAACTGCTGGATACTCATCCATGTTGAAGACTCAAGCTGCTGATTTGATTCAAGCTTATTGTGAAAAGAATATTAAAAGGTACAATCAGATCAAGAATAAGCTGAAGTCAGTTGGAGTTCAACCAGTCAGACCAACAAGCTTCACTTCAGAAAAGGATCGTGTCTTTGACAAAGAGTTGCTTCAAGAGTTAGAAGAAGGTGAAGTCAGAAGAGAAGACAACTGAAGTCAATTAGCTCAAAACTCAATGTAATATGATTAGAGCTTTATGAATCAAGATAGTCTAATGTAGTTATATGTTCAGGCTAGAGGAACATCTATCTTGTATTCACTTGTAAATTTCATTTGGAATCTGGAAAATGTTAAATATAATCCAGAACTTTTCTGCTATTTACTTTGCATTACTGTTTATATCTTTTTCTTATTTGTTAGTTGAGTTATCCTGTAGGTATTTGTTGTTATTGTCTAACAAGCAAATAGGGGGAGATTGAAAGGCATATGTCATAGCCTATTTGTTTATTCGAGGATTTAACTCAACTCAAATAAGAATGTAATAAGTAAATAGTGGATCTATCGTCAGAGAGATCTCACAAAGTAACATCTGTCAAAGGGTTAAGAAACATTATTCATCTACAGACTTGAAGACTTAATTCACTGGAAGAAGCTCAAGAAATTGATCAAGCCTCAGTGATATAAATCAAGATTGTGGATTTAATCAAGTGACAGAGATCTCGTCAGGGTATCAATTAATTACAAGGATTTAGTCTGAAGAAAATCAAAGTCAAGACGTGAAGAAACATCACGGAAGTTAGTCACTCATGAACCAGACAGTACATCGAGTGTCAACGTTGAAGTGGTGGAATTGATTCATATATTTCAGTGATTTTCAGAAGTTTTACAGAAGAATGGATGCTGCTCAAGATTAGTATTAACTCTCTATTAATTAATTAATTCATATAATTTAATTAAGAGAATAAATTATATCTGCAAAGATTAATTTATTTTATTAATTGAATTAATTGATTAATTAATTCAGAATTAATATTAAGGTTTTTCAGGATTTTAATTGATTTAAAATCTGTTATTAATTCTTAAAGACAACTGATTGTATTAGTATGACAATCGGTATGACAATCAATAGTCATACCGAAAGTCATGCTAATTCAAAAGAATTGTCTTATCAGATTTTTTATTACATTAAAATCTATTATTAATTCAGTAAGACAATCTGATTTTGAACTACTATGACAATCGGTATGACAATTGATAGTCATACCGAAAGTCTTGCTAGTTCATTCTGATTGTCTTGCCAGCTCAAAGAGATTGTCATGCCAATACATTCTACTCGACTGTTGGATTAAATAGAAAGCAGCAGAAGACATTCAAAAAAAATCATCAACATACAGAACACACAAGTCAAGAAAAAAAAAAGCAGAAAACAAAGGCACACCATTTTATTTTTCATCTGCTTTTCTTCAAGATTAAATTTCTAGATTGTAAAGTTAAATCCAATCAACTAGAAATCTTTATCTTGTTCTTGTGTATCATCTAGCGGATTAAAATCCCTAGAACTTAATCTCAAATCGCATTTAGCATTTGATCTTTTAATTGCAAAAATAGAAAAAGTTCATGTCGAATTTATTCTAGATTTGTAATAATTGATTTGAGATTAATCCCTTGTAACCGATACCGTAGTTGTAACACCTTTCAAGTTTAATAAAAGTTTTATTTAACTTAAATTTTGTTTCATTTTTTTTATTCCGCATTTTATTCGCTTAAACGGTATTGTTTGCATTCAACCCCCCTTCTACAAACAAATTGGGACCTAACAGTAGCCCTCAACGGATAACCACAGTTTATCTATCCGTTGAAGGAGTAGCTTATATTAATAAGTATGTAGCACATTTTGTACACTATGATAGCTGAGGGATTTGGTAGTTATTATAGTTTCTAAGTCATGTTGACTACTAGAAAGATATACAAAATAGGTGGGCTAAGTGTAAACATAAAATGTCTTGTAATTTTGTATAAGTGAAAGAGTATCAACTGCTAAGGAATCATCTGCAACTGCTAAACTACAAGTTTCAACGGACGACTTTACAAGTTTTAAAGGATAACTCAATATGTCTTCAACGGATAAGCTAGTCAAGAGGTATTCTGATATGAAATATAATTCTGCTTCCTAAAATATATCAATCAGATATCTTTTCTTCCAAGTATTCTATTCTTCATAGAATTCCTTCTTCATGCATATTTCTTCTTGCGTTTGTCTTGATCTTCTTTCCTTTCAATCAGCCGCCTTCCTTATCTGAAAGTCTTCTTAAGTCCTGATATTATCTTCTAATAAATATCTCCTGATAACTTAAGTTCTGACAACTTAAGTTCTGACTGTAGTATAAATGTTGATTTCCAGTTAAGTATTGATTTGTCCTGTTTAAGTAAGATCTGAAAACTAAACACAAATCATATTAGACAAGACATTATCAATTATATCTAACAATCTCCCCCAACTTGTAAATTAGCATAATATACAAGTTTAATAGATATTTGATGATGTCAAAAACATTAAGTACAAATGCATGAGAATTTGACTAGATAACTACAACTTACAGTCCTTAAAGCTTTACCATCTTTAACTTCTGATAACAGCTTCAGTCTGTATACACATCGGAATTTGTGTAGTTGTAGATCTTGACTTGGCTTCAATTACTGATCTCTTTGATGTCAGGAGTTGTTCTGAGATAGTTCTTTAACAAATATCTCTCAGCATATTTGAGTTCATCAATCATCCTCCTTTTAGCATTCTTCAATTCAACTGTATCTTCACCAATTTGAAAGATAGCAGCCCTGAGATCATTTATTCTAGCTTTCCTTATGTCCTGATCTAGTCTGATCAAATATTCCTTGTCAGACTCAAGATTGAATTCTACAGCCTTATAACCCAGAAAGGTAGTTATAATCTTAGCAGAGTTAGGCTTCATCTTAACAATATCACCCTTGTGATCTCTGTACTTGGGACAGTATGTGCTGTCAGACTTTATAGAATAAAGCTTTTTCTGTGTCTAAATTTGAGTCTTCAAATAATTTACAGCACTTTCTGTTAATCTGTTCTTCACTTGAAGTAGAAATAGAACATGTTCTAGTTCCTCAAAATACTTCAGTGGTATAGCATTCTCCCTTATGTGGTAAACCCTTTCATCTGTCATGAAATATAACAAGATGTGTTCTTTCAAGAAGGTATGGTAAACTATCTGTACAGATTCAAGATGATTCAATCTTTCAGGAGTTGCTCCAACACCTGGTTCACTTAAGGAAGTTGGATCATTGGTTATGTTCTGCACTCTTCTTTCATCAGCACTACCCAATCCAGATTTATCTTTTGCTTCCTTTCCTGTAACGACTCTTGCTTCAAAACCATCTGTTGCAGTCTTCAAAGGTTGATGTTGTTTAGCTTTAGTGAATCCTGGTAGGAGTAACCTTGAGGATTTAACATGAGCAATGTCAGAGGTTTCCTTTAACTTATCTTTTGATATCAAGCCAAGTTGAGCTATGTCAGAGGTTGCTTGCTTCAGTGTCATATCAGAACTTAATATACCTTGACTCTAAACAACTTGAGCCATGTCAGAGGTTGTTTGAGAAATCTTCTTTGAAATCAGAGTAAGATTAGCATCTTCATCAGATATTTCTTCATCCATAGCAGGAACATAAACCTTTACAGGTTCACCAACTTTTTCTTTGCCCTTGGACCTTGGATCTATCTCCATTTGTGATTTGGCCTTAGTTGCCTCAGAATTTGTCCTTTATTTTATCACAATGCCTTTAGCTTTAGGAAGTTTCTTTTCAACAACAGAAGCTTCAGATTTGGAGTTGACTTTTTCTAACTTAAGTCTAGCTTCTTCTTCCTTTAGACTCTCAAAGTCCAATCCAGGATTTTCTTTCAGAAATAACTGTCTTGAAATTTCCTCATCAAGTTCATCAGAACTTATCCTTTTACCAGTATAAGAACTTATTCTTCTCCCAGTATCAGAACTTGTTCTTTGACTTGTAGTTCCAGCTTTACTTGATGAAAAACCTTTACCTTGACCATGACCTCCACCCATTCCATATTTTCCCGGATCATCTTTTCCATCATCCTTTCCCTTCAGTGTCTTAATAGGTTTGTATTTGGACTTAATTACTTTCTCCCCCTTTTTGGCATCAGTAGGTAAAAGAAAATAGACAAGCAATTCCACTGAGGATTGGATCTCATTGAGTTAATTTTGATGAGAAGCTTGATTCTTCAAAATTTCATCAATCTGATACTGTTGCTTCTCTTGGATTTTCTCAATGTAGGCAATTCTATCAAAGGCAGGTTGGAAAAACCTTTTCTTTTCAAGTTTCAGATTTATATCTTGCTGGATCAAGTTTTCTTGAATTTTATTCACCTTTTCATGAGTTATTGAGTGTTGACCTTGAAGGTGCCTTGTACTCAATATAGTAACTCTTAGCTGTGCCTTGAAATCATCATTTATCAGCATTTCATCAGCTTTTGCAAGATGCTCAGCAAGAATCTTTTCAGAAGGAACAAAACTAACTGAGTTCCATTCTGTAGTCCACTTCTTTCCTCTAGGAGTTTCACTCCAAGGTACTGGTGCTTCCCTTGTAACAAACTTCTTGACTAAATCAGCTTTATGAACATTTTGTTGAGGTGCATGTCCTGATGGACCAGCTGCATCAGCATCTAAATTGGCAGCAACTTCACCAGTAACTTCATCATTAGCAGCATCAGAACTTATAGAATCAGCATCAACAGCTTCCTCTGATAAAAGAATAGTATGAGAGGCTATTGAGGCTTTAACATCATCCTTTAAGTGCTGATCTCCAACTAAGTTCTGATCAACAACCATATTTTGATGTTCACCTAACATCTGCTCTTCAGTATCTAGATGTAGAGAAGGTGTTGTAGGCAATTCTGGATTAAAATCAGCATCAAGAAGTGGTGTTGTTGGTGGAGTGATTTGAGTTGGTGGAGCTTCTAGATTCAAAACCTGAGGCACTTCCAAGTTATGGATGTCAATTTCATCACTTGGCCCCCGGTTATCAGCATGTACTGGAGATACTGGAGGTGTGGGAATATGAGTTGTTTCTGGAGCATGAAGTGGAGAGTGATGAGTTGCATGAAGGTCTGGATCAGCACTAGGAGAATTATGAGCTTCAACAGGGTCTTGTGAGATCAGAGATTCCTGACCCCCTTCCTTAGTTGCTGCTTCCATTTCTTTACCAGAGTCTGCAGGCCTTTTAGCTAATGTTTTAATTCTTTTAGCTTTTGAGGAGACTGTAGGAGCTGCATCATCATAATTTAACTTTCTAAACCTTTTTAGGGGCCTAGAACTCCCAATTCCAGTATCCTTCTGAGAAAAGACCTTCCCAGCTTCTATAACAACAGGTTCTGACACTAGAACCTGTTCCTCACTGTCTAACTCATCCCTCAGAACAATACTTCTTCTCTTTTGTTGAGTCTGAGGTATTTCTTAGTCCTCTTGGGTTTTGAAGATGAAGGCTGCACTGTAGGAATTGAAGGTTGAGGTTGAGAAGTTTGAGGTGTTTGTGTAGAGGTGGTAGGTGCTGATGGATGAGGTTCGGATGGTTGAACATCAGGATATAGTTCAGTGTATTTAACTGGATCGTAGTTTATTAAGGCTTGTTTGACAGATAAAGGAACTAGGAGGGGTCTTAACACAACCTTCTTATTATCAGTAGATAATAAGTCATTAAAAGCTCTTTTAGCTAGTTTGAATGATGAAATTAATTCACTAGCAGATTGGGGCTTATTATCACCACAAAAAATATAGATAAGCTGACAGAATCTAGCAAAATAAACATTATTTCTATCTTCTGTCATTCTATCCCCAATAAAACCTAAGACAACACTTGCATAATCAAAATCAGTTTGATTTATGAGAACATACCCGATTTGTTGGCTGAATATGGGAATTGCATCGAAATTAGAACATTTGTTTGCATAAGCCTTGGTTATGCAGTCAAAGAAGAAACTCCATTCCCTCCTTATGAAAGATCTCTTCAACTGACCCAGCTTTGCCAATGTCCTCTCATACCCCAGACTAGCCATCATGTTTTGAAGAACCGGCTCTTCAACAGTAGAATACACACAGTTCTCAGGTAGCTGCAGTGCTTGTCGGACCGTAGCCAATGTCACAACATACTCATCCTCCCCTGATGAAAAAATAATACTTGGGGACCCTTGAGCACCACCATTATCATATACTCCGCTTCTTCAGAACTCCAGTACTTGAGTACCAGAGACTGCTTCAGGTTCGGTCAGAGCGTACCCAATATCAGAACTAGCAAGAAAGTCCTGAATGAAATGAAGTTCGGATGGGGCTTCTGACTTGCTAAGAATAGCGGAAAAGTTATTAGGAACAAACTTAGCTCCATCAAAAATTATGTCCTTGGGTGCCATGAGAAATAAGTGAGAAAGTAAATTGCCTGTAAGGTGTTTGATAAAATGTCTGTAAAGAAACCGTCAATAAATGTGAGAGAGAATAAGAAAAGAGAAAGAGTAGAATAAAAATGAAAATAAAAGATTTTAAAGTCTTTTATCTCTTTTACTTAGACACCCCACGTGACAGCAATTAATATGTAGTGGAACAGACCTTGACACATGTCAAACATGCAGTAGTTAAGGCAAAAAGTAATGGGCACGGTAAATAAGCAATTATTACTTATCATATGCAATTTTTCAAGGAGAAAAACCGTCCCACTAACCAAGTAATCCCATTAAATAAATGATTATTACTGTTTTATCTCTCATAAACCAATATTCAAAAAATATGACCGTTGAGGTAATGACCAAAAATAAACCAAGTAAATAAATACTGCCACGTCAGCATCAGAACTTGATTTTTATCAGAATTTAACAGGTCATCAGAATATGATTAGCATCAGAATTTAAAAGGTCATCAGAATATGAAACGACTCAGAGACAAAATCTTGCAATAAAGTAAAATTTCATTAATATATCAAATTAATACATTTCATGAAACTTAAATTACATGCATAAAATTTGAAGATTGCCCTAGTCTAAAATTTCTAACATCAACAACTTTAGTCCTAAGCTAAAAAGCCTAACGACTAACTCCTTTTGCTGCTGACGAAGAGCACTGCAAGACGGATGATCCATTCTTACTGACGGAGATAACGGAGATGAAGATTTCTTTGGACAGTCAACAAGTCATTTTTAATGATCTCTGGAAATTGAATCCAGAGATTATGAGGAATGTTGTTGATAGGGTATGCAATCGGAATTCCATTTTGAAAAATATGCACAGTGTCGGTGCCATAGTTGTAAAACCAACCAAACTCAGCCATTTTTGTTGATATGAATAAAAAGAGAGTGAGTTTGTGAGAAAATGAAGGATGTTTTGGCTGGAATGAATCGTTGGTTTAAATAGCCAATGGAATACCAAGGGACGCGAGGACTGGGCAACAATTACAAGTAAAAATAATGACCCCTCGATTCCCAAGACTGGTGAGTAATAATAACAGCCATTGGAAGCTTAAAACAAGAGTTAATGAGCACACGAAACAAGTAGGAATTATTATGCATGTACGAGTACGACTAACCCAAATTATGTTGACTGTTTATATCTCACTCAAACATATTCTGATTTTAAACATGATTGTTTCAGATTTAACCAAAAATAAGTCAAGTAAAGAATCAGGAGTTAACATCAGGACTTAGACTTATATCAGAACTTAACAGTCATCAGATCATGACTCCGTAACTCGAAAAGTGAATGCCTACTACTGTAATTCTTTACACAAATACTGATTTAGTTTCTTCAAAACTTAATCATCAGAATTTCCATCATAACTTATCCTCAGAATTTATGCAACTGACACTTAAACTGTTCATCTAAAAGAACATTTATCACCACAGTAATTTTCATCATTCATATGGAGTGTATGTGTGTGCAGTAAGCTAAATATCAGATAAAGATTAAAGTCTGATTCACTTCAGTACATCTTAGAAATAAGGCATAACTAAGAACTTTGCTCAAAATCTGTCATTATTCTGAAGTCTACTTTAGAATGAGTTCATGTATGAGTCCACCTCAACTGTTTTGTGCTCATTTTATGCATCTTTTGAAATTCCATTTTACAGTGGCTTCTCAGTGTAAGTGAGTCATGACTGCTTATCAGAATTTATGCTATTATCAGAGTATTTCTCCAGTAATCATAGAATGTGAAAAGTCACCAAGAAAATATTTATTTTGCTTTTCTGATGCATATAACTTAATACCAGCAATACACTTGGGTCTTCCCTTCCACATTTTTACTCTAGATCTCAAAGGAGTACCTAATTTTGATTCCTTTTTCTTTTGATAAGTGAGGTTTATCAGCACTTAGTACATCCATCAGATTTACTAACATCAAAACTTAACAGATAAGAAGCACTATTCTAGTTTTTGACTTAGTAATAAGATACACAAAGTAGACTTAACTAAGCTCAATATCAGAATTTGCTTGTGTTAAGAGATTTCCATATAAACAATTACTTCATACATGGGATCTTTAGTATATTAAAGACTACTAGGTCAGCATCTAACACAATTATCCTCATTAGATTGAATAGTCACAGAAACATTCATATCACTATTAGAGTTTTGAAATTCACATCAGACAACAATCAACACTTAAGCAATTTTCAATTTAAGCACAGAATACACAAAGATGGTAATATTTGTAAATACTGATCATTAAATCTGATGTATTAGAACATAAACTAAGCAGATTTAGAGAAAGAACCTGAAACCATTCCAAGTTCATTTACCAATCTTGTAAAAGTAGCTTCACACAGTGGTTTTGTGAAGATATCTGCTAGTTGTTGATCTGTTGGAACAAAATGCAATTCCATTGTACCTTCATCCATATGTTCCCTTATGAAGTGGTACCTAATGCTGATGTGCTTTGTCATTGAGTGTTGAACTGGATTACCTGTCATAGCAATAGCACTTTGATTATCACAGTAAATAGGGATTTTAAAATATGTTAACCCATAATCCAGTAACTGCTTCTTCATCCAAAGAATCTGTGCACAATAGCTTCCTGCAGCAATGTACTCTGCTTCTGCATTTGATGTGGAAATTGACTTTTGTTTCTTGCTAAACCAAGAAACTAATCTGCCTCCAAGAAATTGGCAGCTTCCACTTGTGCTTTTCCTGTCAATTTTGCATCCTGCAAAATCTGCATCTGAGTAACCTATTAGCTTAAATTCTGATTCTCTAGGATACCATAATCCTAGATCAGCTGTACCCTTAAGGTACTTGAAAATTCTTTTCACAGCTGTTAAGTGAGGTTCTCTTGGATTTGCTTGAAATCTTGCACAAAGACAGGTAGCATACATGATATCAGGTCTACTTGTAGTAAGATAGAGTAGTGAGCCAATCATACCTCTGTAATCAGTAATATCTACTGATGTACCAGTATCCTTATCAAATTTTGATGTAGTGGCCATGGGAGTGGATGCACTTGAAAAATCTTGCATTCCAAATTTCTTCAGCAAATTTCTGGTGTACTTGGATTGACAAATAAAAGTGCCTTCTTCATTCTGCTTGACTTGAAGGCCCAGAAAATAGCTAAGTTCCCCCATCATACTCATTTGATATCTTGACTGCATCAGTTTGGAAAACTTCTTGCCAAGTCTGTCATTTGTAGAACCAAAAATGATATCATCAACATATATTTGCACCAAAAGTAAGTCCTTTCCATGGTTGAGGTAGAACAGTATTTTGTCAATAGTTCCTCTATTAAATCCACTTTCCAGAAGAAACTGAGCTAAAGTCTCATACCATGCTCTTGGAGCTTGCTTAAGGCCATAAAGTGCTTTATCAAGCCTGTAGACATGATTTGGAAGTTTGGAATCTACAAAGCCTGGAGGTTGTTCAACATATACTTCCTCTTTCAATTCTCCATTGAGAAAAGCACTTTTCACATCTATTTAAAAGACTGTAAACTTTTTGTGAGCAGCATAAGCCAAAAATATCCTTATGGCTTCCAATCTAGCAACTGGTGCAAATGTTTCATCATAATCAATTACCTCATGTTGAAAATATCCTTTTGCAACCAGCCTTGCTTTATTCCTAGTAATTATGCCATCACTATCAGTTTTGTTTCTGAACACCCACTTTGTACCAACAACAGATTTGTTCTTTGGTCTTGTGACTAGGGTCTAGACTTTATTTCTTTCAAATTTGTTTAACTTTTCCTGCATTGCTTGCACCCAATCAGCATCTTGAAGAACTTCTTCCACTTTCTTTGGTTCAGTCTGAGAAAGAAAAGAATTATAGAGACATTCATTTGAAGTAGCTATTTTAGTTCTGACACCTGCATCATGATTTCCAATAATTAGGTCAGGTGTATGTGATTTAGTCCACTTCCTTACAGATGGAAGGTTTTCTCTAGAACTGGATGCTCCCCCATGATCCATGTTCCCCCTGAAATTATGCTCTCTGAGTTGGATCCTTCAGAATTTAAGTTTCCAGAATTATCAGAACTTGGCTCATTAGAACTTGATGAACCAGAACTTGAAGAGCCTGTTGTAGGTTCTGATGCATCTTGAGATGTGGTTGTATCTTCAATATGCTCCCCCTGCACAGGTGCATCTTCCTTTGGCGTAGTCACCACAGTTTCAATAACATCAGTGTTTAATCCATCAGAGTTTGCAATATCAGGATTTAGACTGTCAGAATTTACAGTATCATAATTTAAAACTTCATTTTCAAATCTCAGCTGATCATGATCATTGAAATCTTCAAGTCCAGTAATCTTCTTATCATCAAAAGAGATATTGATAGATTCCATGACAATCCTTGTTCTTAAATTGTAGACTCTGAAGGCTTTTGTGGAAAGTGGATATCCAACAAAAATTCCTTCATCAGCTTTTAGATCAAATTTGGATAGCTGTTCAGGATGAGTCTTAAGAACAAAACACTTGCATCCAAATACATAAAAATACTTCAGATTTGGCTTCTTTTTCTTCACCATCTCATATGGTGTCTTTCCATGCTTGTTAATGAGTGTTGCATTCTGAGTGAAACAAGCAGTCTGCACAGCTTCAGCCCAAAAATAGGTTGGTAGCTTTACGTCATCAAGCATAGTTCGTGCAGTTTCAATAAGAGTTCTATTCTTTCTTTAAACAACTCCATTTTGTTGTGGAGTTCCTGGAGCAGAAAATTCTTGCTTTATTCCATGGTCTTTGCAGAACTCTTCCATGATCAAATTCTTGAACTCAGTGCCATTATCACTTTTTATAATCTTCACATAATCTTTGACCAATTTATCCAGTTGCTTGACATGATCAATCAAAATAGATGCAGTTTCACTTTTTGTGTGCAATAAACACACCCATGTGTATCTGGTGAACTCATCCACTATGACCATAGCATATTTCTTCTTTGCAATAGACATGACATTCACTAGACCAAATAGATCAACATGTAGTAGGTGATTAGGCTCAAGAATTGATGATTCAGTCTTGCTCTTAAATGAAGAGTTTTTTTGTTAAACCTTCTGATATGAATCACAAAGGCCATCAGGAGCAAATACTGATTTTGGCAGTCCTCTCACAAGATCTTTCTTGACTAGTTCATTTATATTGTTCAAATTTAAATGAGAGAGTTTCTTGTGCCAATTTCAGCTTTCTTCAATTGATGCTCTACTTAACAGACAGATTGCAGAACCATCATTACTTGTTGAAAGCTTGGCTTCATAAATATTACCATGCCTATATCCTTTCAGAACAACTTTGCCTGTAGATTTTCTTACAACTTCACAGTGTTCTTCAAAGAAATCCACATGATAACCTCTGTCACAGATTTGACTAAAACTCAGCAGATTGTGTTTAAGTCCTGAGACCAGAGCTACTTTTTCAATGATGACATTCCCCAGATTGATATTGCCATATCCCAAGGTTTTTCCAATGTTGCCATCTCCATAAGAAACACTTGGGCCAGCTTTCTCCACAAAGTCTGATAGCAGGGCTTTATTTCCAGTCATATGTCCTGAACATCCACTGTCCAGAACTAGGATGTTTTTCCTGTTGCCCTGCAATCACAAAGACCATTAATGATTAGTTTTAAGGACCCAGACTTGCTTGGATCTTTTGGCCTTATTAAGTTTGTTAACATTTGCAGTGGATTTAGCATCAGAGTTTATGTTAACATTTTTCTTATTAGCATTTACACTATCAGACTTTGTATCAGAACTTACACTAGAAGGAACAATGCTAACTTTCTTCAAAAAAGGTTTTATTTGATAATAATCATAGTACAAACTATGATATTCCTTACAAGTATAAATGGAATGCCATAAACTACCACAATGAAAACAAGGATTTTGTGGCATATATCTAACAGACTGACTCTTAACTCCTTACTTTGAAGGTAAGGAGTTTATGTTCTTATTTTTCCTGCAAAAAGAATCCAGATGGTTAGAATTTCCACAGTTATGACATGTTTTTCTAGGAGCATTAGGAACAGGCTTATAATCATTACTTTTATTCACACCTTCCTTTCTATTCCTATTTTTCCTAGGTGACTTTACCTTTTTTACATTCTTAACATCTTTCAGCTTATGCTTAAGCTGATTCTTTGTCATTAAGCATATGTTTACTTCAGCTGGCTTACCCTGTTTTGGTTTGTCAGAAGTTAATTTCTCTTTAACTTCTGATTTATCAGTATCAGACTTTACAGCTACAAACTTAACAGGTTTTACCTTTGGCTTTTGTTTAACAACAATAGGCTTAATTTCTACAATTCATTTATCATTCTTATCATCTCCATAACCTGAGCCCTCTTTCTAGTTTCCACTACTTAACAAATTCTGAGTTGTTCTGCCAGAGTTAGTCCAAGTCCTGATAATCTCTCTTTCCTTTTCTAACTCAGTTTTTAGAGATTCATTCATTTTAAGTACTCCATCCCTAACATAGAAAGCATCATCTCTATCTTTCTGAGTTTGATGGAACATGACTAACTCTTTTTCTAAATAATCATTCCTCTTTTTACAAGCAAGATTTTCAGAAGTTAATCTTTTACAAGTTAAAGTTTGATCTCTATAACTAATGAACATGGTTTAAAGATATCTTCTCAACTCATTAATATCATCAGTATGAAAGGCATAAGTAGTTTGAGGTACCTTTAACTCAGCAGCATCAGAACTGCTATCAGCATTTGCCATCAAGGCATAGTTCTCCTCACTTTCATAATCTGAAGTGTATGTCCAGCTTTTCTTCTTTGTGACAAGAGCCTTGCCTTTGTCACTCTTCACTTTCTTGCAATCAGGAGATATGTGGCCTTTCTCACCACAGTTGTAGCATTTGACATTTGTGTAAACTCCTCTGTCAGACTTCCCTCCTTTGCCTTCAGATTTTCTGAAACTCTTCTTATCAGAACTTGCACCTTTCTTGGAAAACTTCTTTCCCTTCCGGAATTTTCTGTATGTAATCCTTGTGACTCCTTTCACCATAAAAGCACACAGCTTCATCATCTCTTCATCAGCATCCATCTCAGGTAATCTTTCAGTTTCTAAGTCATCATCACTATCAGAACTTGATGACTCAGTATCAGACTTTCTGATGAGAGCTTTTCCCTTGCCTTTCCTTGAGGTAGCTGCTTTGGGTGATTCCTCCCCAGCCTTAAGAGCAACTGTCCTTGACTTTCCTTTTTTCCTCTTTCTTCTTTGTTCCATCTCAAGTTCATGAGTCTTGAGCATCCCATAAATTTCATCAAGAGTCATTTCTTCAAGATTATAGTTGTCTCTTATAATTGTGGCCTTCAAATCTCAACTTTCAGGAAGAGCTAACAGGAATTTAAGGTTTGAATCTTCAAGATCATATTCCTTATCAATTAGTGACAAATCATTCAAGAATTTGACAAATCTGTCATATAAATCAGTCAATGACTCATTAGGCTTTGAGCAAAGTGTTCATACTCTTGAGTGAGTATAGTCTTCCTGTTCTTCTTAATTGAATCAGTTCCCTGGCATCTTGTCTCCAAGGCATCCCATATCTCCTTTGCAGTCTTGCAGTTAATTACCCTGTTTGTCATTACATTATCAATGGTACTATGCAGCAAGTGTCGTACCTTAGCATCCTTAGCAATTGATGCAATATCTTCAATAGTGTAATCACTCTTCTCCTTTGGTATAGACTTTGCTGCTTCACCTGCAACTGCAACATCGAGTTTGGTTGGCTTGTGTGGTCCTTCATTGATTCTGTCAAGATATTCTGGATCTGTAGCTTCCAGAAATATAGACATCCTCACCTTCCATATGGGATATTCAGATGGTTTCAGTATGGGAACTCTAATAGTCTCATATCGACTATGGATTTGAGTCTTTGGAGGTTCTTCAGTTTTGGTGGACTTGGTTGGAGTTTCTGCTTCAGACATGATTGTTTTTGGATCTTAAACTGTTTGTGTGTTAACAGATCTGCTCTGATACCACTTGTTAGGTCACACACACTGTAGAAGGGGGTTGAATACAGTTTTTATCATAATCAAATCGAATTAAAGAACACAAGTAACAGAAAACAAGCTTTATTAAACTTTGTTACAATATGGAACTGTCCTCTCTCAGTGATAAACAGATATCACGAGAGCTGCTAGGGTTACAATGAATATTATTCTTGACAATGATAATACTTATAGTGTAAACCCTATGTCTGTGTTTATATACTACACAGTTACAAGATAATCGCTAATTGATATGAAATATAATTCTGCTTCCTAAAATATATCAATCAGATATCTTTTCTTCCAAGTATTCTATTCTTCATAGAATTCCTTCTTCATGCATATCTCTTCTTGCGTTTGTCTTGATCTTCTTTCTTTTCAATCAGCCGCCTTCCTTATCTGAAAGTCTCCTTAAGTCCTGATATTATCTTCTGATAAATATCTCCTGATAACTTAAGTTCTGACAACTTAAGTTCTGACTTCAGTATAAATGTTGATTTCCAGTTAAGTACTGATTTGTCCTGTTTAAGTAAGATCTGAAAACTAAACACAAATCATATTAGACATGACATTATCAAATATATCTAACAAATAAAATGAAGCATTTCCATTTCCATGCAAAACAAGCTCAACCAAAGATATTGTATCTTACTTAGATTGCATTGGACAGAGAAATGAAGAAGCATGTGCTTGGACCTAGCTAATAGGAATATTATTCTTGTGTTATTGCACAAGTAAACTTGGTGAATATATAAACCAAGTGTAACAAGTATTTTAGAATAACTAAGCACAAAAAGTAGAACAAGAAAGAACTCTCAAGTTCTAAGTTGTAACAAAATACTTGTAAGCAGCTGTGTGCAATTTGCATCACACAGATTTCTTCAAATATACATCTCTGGTGGAAAGACAAACCCACCATAAAGTTTTTAAACTTGTGTTTATTTACTTTGTGATTAGTTGAATACTTTAAAAGCTTTATATGCATTCTTGTATATTCACAAACACACTTGTATATTTCAGAAAGAGATTTTCAAAAAATCATAAAGTAACTAGAATTCCATTCAACCCCCTTTCTGTAGTTCTGTTGTTATTTTGTTGGGAAATAATAATTGGTATCAGAGCAAGCTCTTCATATACAAAGAGTTTAAAAATCAAAATAATCAAACAACATGGGCAGGAAGGATTTTGGAGTGAAGATTCAAATTCTGGACAAAGACAACTATCATCACTGTAAGTGAAAATACACATTCATCTACTCTTTCAAGATCAAAGCTATGTCAAATGCATTGAAAATGGACCTCATGTTCCTCGCAGGGTTGCAACAGAAGCTGGTGAAGCTATTGGGAATGAAAAAACTGTTCTAAAGCCTAAATCAGAATGGACTGATGAAGATATTGAAGCAGTTCATAAAGATAAAAAAGCCATGAACATTCTGTTCAATGGTCTTGATCAAGACATGTTTCATAATATCATAAATTGCAAAACTGCTAAGGATGTTTGGGACACAGTTCAAGTACTATATGAGGAAACTGAGCAAGTCAGAGAAAACAAAATGTAACTTCTCATACAACAATATGAACACTTCCATTTTGAAAATGGTGAGTCCTTGAGTGACATTTTTAGTAGATTTCAAAAGCTATTGAATGGAATAAAGTTGTATGGAATATTCTACCAAACTAAGGATTCCAACCTAAAATTTCTAAGGTTTTTACCAAAGGAATGGAAGTCAATGACAGTCTCTCTAAGAAATTCGCAAGCGTACAATAATTTTACTCTTGAGAGACTGTATAGAATTCTAAAGACCTATGAGCTTGAAATGGAACAAGATAAGCTGATAGAAAAAGGAAGAAAGAAAGGCGGGTCTGTGACATTGGTAGCTGAGCAAGAGAGAGTGGTGGAAATGAAGGTTGAAGCTGTTAAAACTGCACCAAACATTAATGTTTGTGAAGGCAGGTCTGAGATGAGTAAGGGAATACGGTTGATGGCTGAAGATGAAGACCGTCCAAGCCAAGATGACATGGATAAAGTTGATGAACTTCTAGCCTTTCTATCTAGAAGATTTGCAAAGCTCAAATTCAAGAAATTTTTTGGAGATGTGAAGCCTAACAAAAACATGTTGACAAAACCAAATTCTATCTCCAGAATACCTTGGTCTTCATCAGCAGTTGTTGTGACTTGTGAAGATTTTTGCATTTTTGTAGCCACAGTCAAATCTTCTATTCTTCTTTTATTCGTCTTACTTTCTCCACCTTTTTTAGATTGAAATCTAGTGATTTCTTTTGATGAACCACTAACTCCAACTAGCTCTTCACCTCTTCTCCTTTCACTTTTCTTTTGTCCCCCCTTATTACCTCCATCAGGATTTTCATCATCAGTATTTGTTAATGTCAGCTTTTTGCATTTAGATTTAATAGTTTTCTCCCCCTTTTGACATCATCACCAAGCAGTAGAGAAAGAATTAGCTCCATTGAATTATGTACTTCTGTAAGTTGATCAGACATTTGAACTTGTTTAGCTTCCAATCTAGCTTAACTGGATTCAATTGCAGTTTGTCTGGAAACTATTGGTGCAATTTCTTTATGAATTTCCTAATGAGTAGTCAGCTTTGAAGCAATCAATGATTCCTTGATCTGATTGACTTGAGTAGTAGTTGCTTCATGAGCTGTGTGTACGAATCTGATAACTAAAGTTGATGCTTTCAGATGATTGAGCATATCAGGATTTATAATCTTCTATTTTGCTATTTTCATATGTGCAATATCTTGTGTTCTGGAAATAGGATATGTATCATATTTCCAATGAGCATTCCAAAGATTATCAAAATAAACCTGCTTCTTAGCATATAACTCTTTAATTTTCTGTTGTCTCACATGCATAGGCATATCTTCAGGGAAGAAAAGATCATCCTCAATATCTATAGTAGTAATAGAAACATTAGCTTCTTCACCACCATTAGATTCTTCAACAGCAACTGGATTTTGCACTAATCGCTGAACTTCATCACCAGCTTCAGCATGTAGAATAGAATTAGAAATTGGTGCAATATATGATCCAGTAGCTTCAGAAGCTTCCACACCTTCAGCAGTTAACTCCACATCTTGAAGTATAGTAGATAAATGAATTGGAGCTTCAAGATTAACTTCTAGAACCTCAATTCCTTGTAACATGCTGTGGTGATCCTGAAATGGATGAAACTTTATTAATGGACTGTTGTGCTACTACTTCTTCAGCAACAACATGGATTTTCTCAGGTGATGGTAAAGTAGAGTAAATGGACCATTTTTCAACACAAATACGGATTGTCTCATATGGTGAAATAGTTGAATGTATAGTATAACGACTCGTGTATATTCTTTTATTTTTATGTAATAAAGGTTAAATAATTAAATAAAATGCGTGTAATGGTTTTGGCAGCAGTTATTGGTTGTTATTTCATTATTTGTGATCTGTTGATATGTGAGATTGAATTGTGTGAAGTATTAGTGAGTTATACGATTTTATTTCGCTTGTAAAAGTAATTTTATTACATTTTTAATTCCATAAATATTTGGATGATCTCTAAAATTGGTTTTATAATTTTATAATTTCTATAACTAATTTTAGGACTTTATAAAATTGAGAAATCAATATTTCATTAATTATTTATTTTTTTAAATGATTTTCTGATTGTGTTTATTTAAAATCCATATTTAATTCAGGAAATCTTCAAAAATCATGAAACTCATATTTTATTAAGTTCGTATTATTCTGAGAATTTTAAAATTGTTTTGGAAATTTCCGGGATTCGTTTCACCCGCGCGCCGTTTCGTTATTTGTTAAAAAGTGGGTATAAAGTGCGCTTTAAGAATTGTTTTTAAAATTTCGAAAATTATGTTTTTTATTATTTCAGAATATTTCTGATCTTTTTAGATTAGTGGGGATTTATTTTGATGTGTTTACAATATTACTTGGTTTGTTAAAAATGTAATGTCGCAATATAAAATTGGGTTTCCTGGAATTCAGAAGTGCGAATTAATAATAAGCCAACACGTATCCTATTTTAACGGGACACGTGTGGCTGTCCTGTTATTTCTTTGACACTCATTTCCCTTTGGTTCTCGACTGTGTCTCGAACTCTCTCGAATCTCTCTCTGTTTCTTGCTTTGTTCCGGTTTTCTTTCCTCGGCTTTTATCTTCTTCCTTTCGTTTTGCTTCCCTGGGCTTCGTTCCTCCTTTTTCCTGCCTTTTTCCGACGATTTCTCCGGTGAGCCGCCCCTGTTTTCTGGTTGGCCTGGCTTTGTATTATTCAGTTGGTATACATATATATATATATGTGTGTGTGTGTGTGTGCCCTGTGTATGTGTGTGTGTGTGTTCGATTGTGTGTGTGTGTGTGTTTGATTGTGTGTGTGTGGCGTGGTGGCGCGTGTGTTAGCTGTGCAGTTATGCGACTGTGTTTGGTTGGGCTGGTTATTGGGCTTTTCAGTTGGGCTCTACTATTGGGCCTATTCTGTTGAGCCTGTTTATGCAGATTGTTTTGTTGTTTGGCCTGTTTGGGCCGTTTGTGTGCTGATGGACTGGACTGTGCAGATTTTTAATGATAATTTCTATATTACAGGAAATTTTGAGTAATATTCGTGATATAAAAATATTCGTTGCGAGAAAATTATTTTAATCGGCGTAATTTATTTGGGAACCCGTATTATATCGGGCGCCAATAAATTATACAGCCATTGACATTGATCTTCGGTGAGTCAACGGTGGATGGTGATGACTTTGTTCTGAGTCCTAAACTTTATAAATAAATAAAATGATTACGTAAAAAATATTCGGACTTAAATAATTAATTTCGAATGGTGTTGTGATGTACGTTGTATAAAATGGTGGAGTAATAATGTGGATTGTTGTGATTGTTGACGTCGATTGTAATCGACGGGTAGTCTTATAAACAAAGGAGTTGCTGCCAAAATTTTCTTAAAAATATATTTGTAAGCGTACGTATTTATATTATACGTGTTACCCCTATTTATGTTCGGGTTATGTAATTACGTGATTATGTGTATAATAACTATACGAGTCGGGTTATCGGATTGGGTAATTAGGATCTGAGGATATCAAGCATGTCAGTATAACTGAATAGGTTATTCTGTATTTGTAGATCCCAGTCGAGTTTCCCCAGGACCGAAGTCAGCGTGAAAGCTACTTAGGGTTTTGTAAAGCGTTGCAAGGCAAGTACCCCTGACCATTCTTTTATGGTTTAGTACGTATGAATAGCTAAATGTTTTACTTTCGTAATGGAACAAAAATGTTTTAAGTTGCGTATCCCCTGTAGTTATAAATCACTGTTTTCAAATTGTTTTGGGGAAAAGTAACTTCAAAAGGTACCTATCTCGAATGAAATGATTGCGAAATGGATTTTATATGTGTGCTGGAAAAATAAATGATTTTGAAATGAGATAGGTACAAGTGTTTTGAAAACTGGATAAAATGGTCAGATATGGGATACATTGGGGCCAGAGTAGGCCTATTGAGGTGGCGTAAGAGGCTAATTTGGTTGCGTGCAATATAAAACCGATTAGTCCAACAGGTTGGAGACCTAGCTAGTCTTTGAGTTCCAGAACAGGTAAATGGGATGGCAGTTAGAGTCGTCTGGTGTTGATAGCCTGATCAGCTGTCTTCACATATCCGCTACGTATCTTATTTGGATTTGTGATTCCTGTAAGGGTATAAGTAATTGATACAGCGGTTTTATAAAAGTGATTGGCATGCTAAAATTGGACTCTGGTATTTACACAGCACACTACTATGTTGTTTTGATAAAGCATGCTAGTTGGTGATATCAAGTTATTTCCGATTTTCATTATATAGCGTTGATATCATGATTACAGCTATGTTCCTATTATTGTTACATTACTGTTTTATTCCGTTATTCATATGTTGGTACTGCTGAGCGATTATGCTCACCCTTGCAAACTGTTATGTATATCTCGTAGATTCCTAGAAGACCAGTCAGACAGACCCGTGTTCCCGCCCCTTCAGGACCCGGCTCCTCTGAGGTAGTTTGTATCAGGCCATGAGGTCTGATGAGTTGCTAAATAAACTTAGAGTGTGTTAGATTTTGAATAAATGGTTTGTAATAATGAGAACCTGAATTATACTTGAACCAGGATCGGATCTTGGTTTGGGGTCAAGTTAATATATTTTAATAATAATCTTGTTGTTTATATTTTGGTAATTGTGTTTGGTGACGTCAACTCCTGACCCCGGGGTTGAGACCGTCACATATAGACGGCAAGAAAGTATCAGTACTTAGACTTGCATGGAGATTAATAGCCCATAGTACATCAGAGTTTTCTTGAGATTCAACATATTATTGTTCAGCATCTGTTTCTTTAATACTCTGAGCACCTGCGAACATATAGCAGTTAAAACTTAATCTCTTTATTATTTTTAAAGTAGTCTTACTACTCCTCACACCACATCTCATGACTTTTAATAGTCAGAGCTTCCTCACAAGGATTACTAAATCTTATCTCTCATCTACCTCTCCTTTTTCCAGGAAGGATCCTGGCTCTCTTAAATTCTGTTTTTCTCTCATTATTTTCATACATCTCACAGAAAAAGGCTCAGAATGATTGTCGTACAGAAATAAGAGGTGGCTAAATAAGGGTGATCTATGGTCATACCACTAGAGATAGTCCTTAAATAAGGTCTAGAAGTAATCATGCCAACAGGATTTATATCATGAAAAATATAATAAATGCTGAAAGAACTAGATCAGTATTTAGAATGAATGCTTGAAAGGATATCTTCGATATATTATTTATTTTGGTATTTGTACGATTAAACATAAAATTAAGAACACGTAAATCCTCTCCATTAGGACATGAATTTAATTGATCCAAATCAAAATCAAAAAGTCAAACTAGAAAAATCATGTCTTTTAAACAGATAAAAGAGATATTCCATTCTTGCAAAATATCAAAACTATATCCTTATGGAATATCACTAAGGAAATATGATCAAAGAAGAAACATCAAGATATGATATTTCTTAGATCTGTGTTGCAACAGGAATATGGCAACAAGCTCGAATAAGGAATATTGCAGAAATACTCTTTAGAAATCTCGTGTTATATCAAAAATGTTTTACTCTTCGCTCCTAAATATTTTTTACATCCTCCAAAAGAGTTTTTACTCAAAGTTTATTAATATTCATGGTTGAAGTATTAATATCCACTTTTACACCCATTATGTGTGTTCGTAAAGTAATTTTCTCCCGTTTCGTAAAATCAGTATTTCTCGGAGAAAATTATTCAAAAATACTCAAAAGTATTTCCCACCACTCAAATATATTTTTTATATTAGGAAATATATTTTAAGTATTTATACAAGTCAAAACTTTGGTCAAAAGATCCATCTCCTTTATTTCAAGACCAACGATATTTTTATTCGGAAGAAAGGCTGACAGAACAGTTTCATTTTTAAATAAAATACTTCCACATACTATAATGACTTGAAATTTGGTACGGATCATTTAAATGGTATTTTCTAAGTATGGTAAAAATTTCGTAGTATACAGAGAATTTTTGTCCGGGCACAAAAATCGAGGCAGTTGGTCCCACAGTTGACCACGTTTGACCTAGTTACCATTGACTAAAGTTGACCAAAACTTGCAGGACATCATTTTATAATATTTTGGTAATTATCATATTTTTTATGATATTTATTTAAGAGTTTTTGGGGTGGTCATAATTAATGGTGTTTAATCCTTAATTAAAGTAATTAAAGAATGATTAAAAGAAAAGGAAAATATATATTTAATATATATATATATATATCATCTGAGATTTGAATGGATACTAGCTTGTCCTTCCTTCTCACTTGCAAAGAAACACAACCTACTTGCCATGTCATCAATCCATGTGATACACTCCATCCACCATTCATTCCTTCTCAATTCTCAACCATTCAATCCACCCAACTCCTCCTATAAATAAACCCCCATCCCAACCCATTTTCTTTAAGCTAAAGAGCCACAAAGTTGCTGGGATTTTTTCAAGAAGTGCTTCTCTTCATCTCTTTCAAATTCTATAAACACACTTCTTCTCAAAAACCTTCTCTCTCTTCTATATACTTACATATATACAAGGTTTTTGAAACTCAATCTTAGCTTCACCCAACCAAGCTTTATCCCACCAAGTGAGCTCATCCACTACCACTTCCCGGACTCCCAAAGGGCTGCCCAAGTTCGACCAAAGTGCCAAAATCCGGCCGAACCTCCGGCGAATTTTTCCGGCAAACTTTTCCGACCGTTTTGCAAAAGTGGTTAGTTTTAACTTCTTATTTGAGTTCTTTGTATTTAAGCTTTGTACTTAAATTCTCTACTTCATCTTAAGCTCTAATACAAGCTCTCTTATAAAGGAAGTTCTCGGGGAGAACTTAGATTCGAACTCAGAATTCGAATAAGTACTTGATCTTCACATAAATCATTCCAACGAGAAGATCTAAAAAGAAAAGTACTTTATCTCCAAGGGGAGATTATATTTGACACAAGTACGAGTTAGCCAATTATTTCTTGCACTTTAATTGGATCTTGGCTAATATTCATTCGTGCTCATAAAATAATTACGAAGTTTAAGTGTAATCATTTCTAGCATCTTTAGTGCTCTCCGGGGGATTATTACTTGTCTCATATAAACACTTCGTAATTTGTCAAAGCTTAAAACGGATCGTACGAGTTAGACAATTACTTAACGCTCTTTAATTGGATCTTGTCTAATTAATAACATACATATAAAATATTACGAAGTAAAAGTGTAATCCCTTCTAACATCTTTAGTGTTCCGGGGGATTATAGCTTGTTCCATATAAACTACTTTGTAATCATCCGTTAAAATTAAGGACGAATCAAATCCACGAGTTAGCCAATTAATTTACACTATTTAATTGGATCTTGGCTAACACATATCGTGTATATAAACAATTACGAGTCATATCGTATAAGCCCCTTCTAACATCTTTCAGTGTTCCGTGGGGTTATACTACGATATCTATAAAATACTCGTAATTATTTGTCCAAACTTCAAAAGCACAATCTTAAGCCAATTACTTGCACTTATTTAATTGGATCTTGGTTAAGACTCATAAATCTTATAAACGTGCTTGAAGTTAAGAGAGTATACTTTGACCTTATAATCGTCAATATACAAGTATACCTTAAAACCTTAAGTTGATATACTTAAAGGTAAAATTACAACTCTGAGGTTGTAATTAAAGTATTCTTCAATCTATAAATAATTAATCGAAAGAAGAAGAATACTAAAGAAGTCATAAGCCATAATTGCTTAATATAAAAAGACTTCTTATATTACTCCACCTATTTATTTAATCTATAAAGGAGTATTCATAAAAATACTTGGACTACTATTTATTATCTTAAGTCAAGTATTCTTATTTTGTTTAATATTCTTATTTGAATATTATACTATTTGTGGGCTAGTACAGTAACATACTAGTTCAAAACAAATCTTTTCCTACTTGTTTTGTTTCGTGAATTGTCTTATTAGTTTTGTAGTGAGGTGAAGTGACGTGAGGTGATTCTCGTTCTAAGACCCAAGTCCTAGACGTACTAACAGGGAGTTAGTAGTCTTCGTACCGTGAAGAAGAGGAAAGACCCAAGACCGGATCACTAAGATCCAAGACCGGCAAAAGCTAAGGAAGCCGAGTCCACACAAAGGCACTACAACAACTTTGAAGAAATAGCGGGGAGTTATTGTCTCAGATAAGTTGTGTAGGTATTACATTTATTTTGAGGTGGTGACCCTTGTGTTACGCACCAAGAGAAATACTTGTAAAGGGTGTAAAGGCTTCTCCCCCTACTAAAGGAACGAGTTTATTATAAGGGAAAATCCCGAGTCCGGGAGAGGACCTCGGGGACTGGAGTAGGGGTGAGCGAATCTATTAGAGGTTGCTCTATCGCGAACCAGGATAAAATCACCCTGTGGAATTTTCTTTCCTTGCACTTTATTTTCCGCAAATATAAACTGCATAACCACTCGGTAAAGTTTTAAAAAGGGATAAAATATTTTTAAAATGCCACAACAATTTTTAAATTGGTAATTAAGCTATTTAACCCCCCTTCTAGCTTAAAATAGCCCTCTTATGGGACCTTACAATTGGTATCAGAGCAGTGCTTTTTAACGTGTTTGTTAAGTAATTTGCAGATTTACAAGCACAATAAAAAGCGATCCGGAATGGCGTATATTAATCCCATTGGATGTGGCGAAGGTCTATCTAGCTCATGACCTCCTCTATTTGACGGCACCAACTTTGCAACATGGAAAATGAGGTTTCGCATTTATGCTAGATCTCAAGGAGTCAAAGTTTGGATGGTTATCGAAGACGGTGTTCGCATTCCTACAAAAACTATCGATGACATCATCATCAAAAAGAAGGTTAGTGAATACAACTTAGAGGAAGAAGCCACAATGAATATAGCCGCAAAGGCAGAAATGGTTCTCACAAGTGCACTTGCAGAAAAAGAATATAAAAGAGTAAATAATTGCAAGTCGGCACAAGAAATATGGAATAAATTAGTGGTAACCTATGAAGGAACCACTGACATAAAAGATTCTCGGATGGATACATTGATCCAAGAATATGAGAACTTTAAACTCCAAGAAGGAGAAAATATCATCGATATGGAAACAAGATTTACTCGTATAATCGATGAGTTATCTCAACTTGGAAAGAACTATACTCAAAATGAAAAGAATAGAAGAGTGCTCAAATCTCTACCTCCTAGTTGGAAGGTTAAAGTCACTACTATAAAAGAGATGCACAACTTAAATGAGTATAAGATTGATAACCTATTCGGAAATCTTCGTGCTTACGAAGAAGATAATGTTCCGGAAAAGGTTGCTCCAAAAGTGGAGGATAAAAAGAAAAATATGGCTCTGAAAGCCATATTAATTGATGAAGATAAAAATGACGAGGAGTTAAATGAGGAACTCCAAAATCTCGATGAGAGTGAAATTGCTCTACTCACGAGACAACTTCGTCGTGTGCTTCAAAGCAAAGCTCAAAGATACGGAAAAGGCTTCCTAAAATCAAATAATCAACAAAGAGTCTTTAACTCTAACGGAAGGCCAAATTACTCTCAAAATTTTTCTTCCAACTATAAGAATAATTATCCGTCAACGAGCTACAATAAAGGCAAAGACAATCAAAATATAAATACCTATAGTAATGCCAATGCCTCTACAAACCATCCTGTTTACACTCCTCCAAAACCTAAAGATCCATCTCCGGAGGAAACACAAGATGTGTGTTTCGAGTGTAAACAACCTGGTCATTATAAAAGAGAATGTCCTAAAATTTCAAAGGGACGAAGTCTCGTGGCCGAAAATGGTTGGGATCTAAGTGAAGATGAAGAAGCTCCAGAAGCTAGTGAAGAAGTGGTGAATCTATGCTTGATGGCTCTCGGAGAAGAAACTACATCTAGGGAAGTCTCCTCTACAAATGAAGAGGTAACATCTAACTACGTCTCAATTAAATCATTATTGGATGAATCTAATTTATCACTTATGGACATGAATAAGCATGATTTAATTGGACTTGTGGTAGAATATAAAAGTAAATACAAAGATGTTGATCAAAGGCTTCACTTAGTATGGTCCGAGAAAATGAAAATAGAAGAAATACATCATACTCAAAATAAAGAGTATACTCGGATGATGGACTCAAGAGTCCAAGATGAAAAAGAGATTATATCTCTAAAAGATCAAAACCATCTCATCAAGGTTGAAGTAAATAAACTTCAGGAAAATATAATCAACCTTGAAACAGAGAATATATCATTAATTCTCAAAGACGAAGAGATGGAATGTGAAAAGATACAACTAAATGATAATATTTTTAAACTTCACGTTGATCTATTGAACTTAAAGATTCTAAATGAACCAAATGTTCAAGATATAGAAACATCTTATAAAAACAATCTTGATAAAGAAAATCAGCTATTAGAAACCATTGAGCTTAAAGATGAAGCTCTAAGGCTAAAAGAAGAAAATTATAAACTCATAGCTCAAATTAAGGATCAAGAAAGAATTCTTAACAACAAGATTGATGCTTTAAAGAAAGAAAATAAAAATCTTGAAGAAGTAATTCAAAGATTTACAAAAGGCAATAAGATGTTGGATCAAATGGTGCATACAAAAACCTCATATAATCATGAAGGTTTGGGATATAATAAGAATTCTTCTCCTAAAGGAAATACTCGGAGATTTGTATCACCAATAAAGACTTCACCCGAATCACCATCTTATAAATGTTCTTATTGCAATAAAATGGGACATACCATTCAATATTGCAAAATCAAGAATGGTGAAGTTAAGGGGAAGCATGTATGGATTCGCAAGGAATCATACAAGAAAGATGATAAACGTATGCCTCATAAAAATATGGAATATAAGAATCCAAGGCAACAATGGTCTCATCAACCAATTATGGTTCAAAATAGAAACACACAATATCATGTAAATGGTAATGCATTTAGAAGACAGAAACCTCTTAGTAGAAATTCTTATGCTACTTACCATGCTAATAATAGATATAATGTTTATTATGCTCCATCAAGATTTCATGATAGCTCTAGGTATTATCAATCTCAAACTAGGCCTTATGCATCTAGAAATATTTATATGCCTAATGATGATTATACCATGCCTAGATTCTTTCATAAATCAAATGTTATATATGATGTACTAACCCCAGGACCCTCAAGACAAAGGGGTACCTATAAATTTAACTAATCATGTATGTAGGTTTGTTTTGCCGCGAAACAAGATATATGGTACCTTGGTAGTGGATGTTCAAGACATATGACCGGTAATAAGTCACTCTTGAACAACATTAAAAAGGTTACCGTGGGGAGCGTAATATTTGGTGATAGTAGTAAAGGAAACATTGTCGGCATCGGAGATATCGGAAATGGGAAAGTTAAAATTTCCAACGTTCAATTGGTCATCGGGTTAAGGTACAATCTTCTCTCCATCAGTCAATTATGCGGCAATGATTACAAGGTAATTTTCTACACTACTCATTGTTCTATATTAGATAAATTTGGAAAGTTGGTTCTCACTTGCCCTAGAAATAAAAATATTTATACATGTGACATGAGCAAGCAAGTGAACGTGTCCTAATCACTATAAATGATGATCCATGGCTATGGCATCGAAGATTAGGACATGCCAACATGAAGTTGATTAAGAATATATCAACTAAAGACCATGTCCGAGGTATACCAAAACTAAACTATAATAAAGACCATACTCGTGAAGCTTGCGAAGTTGGTAAACAAATTCGCGCTTCTCACAAAGCAAAGTTTATGGTATCTACCTCGAGACCTCTCGAGCTACTACATATGGATCTTATTGGTCCGGTTCCTATACAAAGTCTCGGAGGTTGCTCATATACATTGGTAGTTGTGGATGATTATTTACGATTCACATGGACTGAATTTCTCAAAGCCAAAAGTGATGCTTTTGAGTCCTTCTCATCTTTATGTAAAAGGGTTCAAAATCAACAAAATAAAACCATAGTCTATATAAGGACTGATCATGGTAAAGAATTTGAGAATTCAAGCTTCACCAACTTTTATGATGAACATGGCATCACACATAATTTTTCCGCTCCATACACTCCTCAATCCAACGGAGTAGTTAAACGGAAAAATAGAATACTCCAAGAAATGGCTAGCACAATGCTAAATGAATATCGTCGACCTAAATATTTTTGGGCCGAGACTATGTCAACCGCTTGCCATATTCTTAATCGGGTTTTTCTACGACCTATAAAACAAAAGACTCCTTACGAGTTATATTTTGGCAAAACTCCGAAACTAGGCTACTTTCGAGTATTCGGAAGCAAGTGCTTCATATTAAATTCAAAAGAGTACCTTACGAAGTTTGATCCTAAATTAAACGAAGGTATATTTCTTGGATACTCGAACAATAGTAAAGCTTATCGAGTGTTTAACCTCAAATCGCTTGTGGTGGAAGAATCTATGAATGTCGCTTTTGATGAAAGTAAACCACCGGCGAAATATAAAGATCTTGTTGAGCAAGAAAATGTAGAACAAAATGATATTGAAAAGGTTATTCGAAAATTCGAAAATATGGATCTCGGGACTCCCGTACATAAAAATCCATTAGAATTGGACGAAAAGGAAGATGAACTTCCTCAAGCAATTCCCACTATAAAAAGTCATCCATTAGATAATGTGCTTGGAGACTTAAGGAAGGGAGTTCAAACGCGGTCACAAGTTCAAAACGTTGTGAATCATCTTAGTTTTCTATCTCAAATAGAACCTAAGACCGCGAAAGAGGCTTTATTAGACGAGGATTGGATTTTTGCTATGCAAGAAGAATTGCTCCAATTTACTCATAGTAAAGTGTGGGAACATGTCCCTAAGCCTCATGAAACTTCCATAATTGGTACAAAATGGGTATTTCGAAATAAATTAGATGAGAATGGAACGGTAATTCGAAATAAAGCAAGATTAGTTGTACAGGGATATACCCAAATGGAAGGAATAGACTTTGATGAAATATATGCACCGGTAGTAAGAATTAAATTAATTCGAGTGTTATTGGCTTATGCTATCAAATGGATGTAAAATTTGCATTCTTAAACGGGATTTTGGAAGAGGAAGTATATGTGAAACAACCTCTTGGGTTTGAAGATGCAACACATCCCGATCACGTCTATAAATTATATAAAGCTCTATATGGCTTAAAACAAGCCCCAAGAGCATGGTACGAAAGGTTGAGCAAGTTCCTACTAGACAATAAATTTAAGATGGGAACGGTCGATAAAACCTTATTTACGAGGCAAGAAAAAGATGATATATTGCTCGTACAAATATACGTAGATGACATCATTTTTGGATCAACAAATGATGCACTATGTAAAGAATTCTCTGAAAATATGAGTAAAGAATTCGAGATGAGTATGATGGGTGAATTAAACTTCTTTTTAGGATTGCAAATAAGGCAGTCTAATGAAGGCATCCATATCTCTCAATCCATGTACTGTAAAGAGATGTTGAAAAAATTTGAAATGGATAATGCCAAACCCATCTCTACTCCTATGTCTACATCCGATAATTAACGGAAGATCCAAAAGCAATTCCCGTAGATACAAAGAAATATCAAGGAATGATCGGTAGCTTGCCTTATATAACTGCAAGTCATCCCAATATTCAATATAGTGTTTGTAAGTTTGCTAGGTTTCGAGTAGCACCTAAAGAATCTCATTTATTTGCGGTAAAAAGGATATTGAGATATCTTAAAGGAACCACCAATGTTGGTCTTTGGTATCCAAAAGGAATACCATTTGACTTAGTATGTTTTTCTGATTCGGATTATGCCGGGCATTTAGTCGACAGAAAAAGTACTAGTGGTACTTGTCAGTTTCTCGGTGGATGTTTAGTTTCTTGGTTTTCAAAGAAACAAAATTCTGTATCCATCTCAACAACCGAGGCTGAGTATATAGTAGCTGCAAAGTGTTGTGCTCAAATACTGCGGATGAAGCAAACACTAGCTAACTATAATATAAAATTTGATGTGATCTCAATCTTATGTGATAATACGAGTGGTATTGATCTTAGCAAGAATCCCGTATTACATTCTAGATCTAAACATATAGATGTGAGACATCATTTTTTACGTGATCATGTCAATAAAGGCGATATAAAAATGACTCATATTGATACTGAGATCAATCTCGCTGACATATTCACAAAACCATTAAATTCCGAAAGATTCACTAAACTCCGCTTGGATTTAGGAATGTTGGAATTTACGAAATAATGGTTTAAATAAAGAACAGTTGAGAATTATAAAGAAGTCTCAATGATAAGGATATTCTCCCGATCAGGTTATTAAGTTTATCTGAAACTCAGATTTGTCAATAAAGAAATTTAATGATCGGGTTAAGATAACTTAAATAGCCCAGGTTAACTGGGAAAATAAACTTAATCGAGTGAATATTTATTATTCCATGAGATTTATAAATATTTAGAAGTCTTTCTTATATAAACTGATTATTATTCATAAATATATACATATATATGTAGATATGTATTTTGTTCTTAAATATATATATATTTTGTCTCATCTTTTTGAGATATATCTATAAATATATGTTATTCTAGTATATATATATTTCTGTGATATTTATATATATTTAAATATTTTTGAAAAAAAAAATTATATTAGGATGAATATATAATAATCCATCTATATTCATTTTGTTTATCCGACCTAAATCAAATATATATCAACCCAGATTTTTTAAAACAAAGCCCAACCCATTTAATCAAAAGCCCAAATCCTAAATACATCTTTTAATCTCAACCATCCATCCCTAACCCTAATTAATCTGGTTCATTTATTCCATAAAATATAAAAACGATACACTGTTTGTATAGTGCACGCTTTTAGTCTGGCGATTAACCCTAATCTCTAACCTCTCTCTCTCTCGCCTCTTCTCTCCGCCTCTCTTCAGAAGAACCCTAAATCGTTTTCTTCATTTTTTATCTTCGATTCTTGATGAAATTCATCAGATATTATACATATAGTGCGTTAATCGTAGTTAGGAACATACGATTAATAAATCTTGGTTGGGTTGGTGAAATCAAATCAATTTCCGATGATAAAAATCAACGATTTATACATAAATCGAACGAGAATCATCAAATCGGACATCAAATTGATAGTTTATATATATATACACTCAATTTTCTTTGATTTAAATCATTGTTTTAGCAATAACCTAACTCGATTTCAAGGTATATGACAGGAGAAGATGGGTAAGTGCAGAATCTTCTGGGAAAAGAAGATTCGATGGTTGTATACGACGGAGAAGAGTAAATCGGAAGTTGACTCAGTCCGCGACTGAGTCAACCAGGTAAGACCTACGAGTCAGGCCAGACTCTAGGCTCAGGTGAGACTTCTTCATATATATTTCAGTCTTACTCAATTGAATTTGTGGTGAAAGTAACTTAACTGAAGTTGAATCGAACTTTATCTGATTAATTTGTATCCCTGTAAGATGAATGTTCGGTGATATGTTTTTTGTGAAGATATGAGTTAATTATATTATGTGTTTGATCGAGTTGAAAGTAGAAAGTTCGAATTATTAAAGGATTTATTATTATCTGGTGGATTTATTGTTATCTGTTGAATTTGTGATTATATGTTGGATTTGTGTAATCTGGTGGATTTGTGATTATCTGTTGAAATTATTGTTATCGGATGGATTGGTAATTGTTTGTTTGCAATAAAGTTCAGTCAAGAAATTTGAGTATTAATCTGGAATGTATGATTGCTTAAAATGATCACTTGGTTAAGTTAAGGAGAATCTTTCTTTTAAGCTCAATTGGACTATAAATATAAGTGTAAAATATGAGCTTGATAGTTGATAGTATTCTTGTAATCAACAGAACATGCTTGGTTGTATTTAAAATCTGTAAGATTGTTTGTTTGAACTAAACCCTCTGAGAAATTGTCTGCTTAAAAATGAAGTCTAAAAATTTGCTTATTGGTATAAGTTTGACTGATAACATCTGATTGTTGATATACTTAATCCAAGAAAGTCAGTGTTCTGGTTAATTTGAATTTTTAGTCCCTTGATGATTCTGTGTAATTCATGAATCCCTATTTTTTATATGATAAAACTACCTAGGTATGCTAAAGAATGTTGTTGGATTGTTTTTTTAAAAATAATTTTATATATTTGTGCTCTGAGTACCTGTTGATCTCTGTAGAACTATAAGTATATGTGCTTGTGATCTATGTACTATTAAAGGATATTATTTGTCTCTTTTTCAGAACTTATATACATTAGTTTTCAAATAATACTTTAAAAGGTAATCTGTCTTGGATTGATAAGTCTCAGTTCTGTTTTAACAAGTTCTCTGCTAGCACTTTCCTTTAAAAAGAAAAACAGAATCTTGCCTTCAATTTCTGTCAAGAACAAAATGAATAATCAAGGTTAAAATACTGAACATGGTCAGTTACCTCTTTAAATGATAAAATCTGTGTAAAATGGACCTTGAACATGCTAACACTTGATTATCTTGGTTACTTGGACTACTTACATGTTAATAATAATTATCTGTGATCTACCTAATTGATTTAAGACTAATGAAATGTTTAAATGTGTGATCAACTGAATGTGCAAGTTGTCCTGACTGAAGTCTTATACATTGAATCTGGTTAAGAAAAGTCTTATTGTCTCCAATCTCTACTTGCCTATCTGATAAAATGTACTTAGTCTATACATGATGTTTGCTTGGATAATTAATAATATGTGGACTTATAATGCAACACTATTTACTAGTCTGTGTTTGTTTATGCTTGAGCAATTATAAGAAATCAGATAAGGTATTTTGTAGACTGGGTTGTGTAATATAAATAAATACACTCACACACCAGCCCTCACAGTAAGACCTGGCAGGTAAGCCTTGAGCATCCCTGTATCTGGATCACTGCTGTGATTAATGGACACTTAGAAAATTAAGGTGACATTTTATTTTAACTTACTGCATTTAAAGTGCTATATCTGATATAAATAATTTGAGTATTGTATTGCCTTGAATGCTTGATGAATTAAATGAAAACTGATTGTGTATGCCCTGTTATGTGTTTAATGTGCATGACATTCCTTTGGTTGCATCTCATTAATAACATAGTTTCTTGAGAAATAAATGTAACAGATTTTATTTGCATTAAAAATCAGTTCTTCTTTCAAACTCACTTCACACACAGCTCATCCTTAAATTCTTCCGCACTAAAAGTACAGTTCCTGTGTAATAGAGTAAGCTAGGATATCAACTTTATGTCACACAGTTTCCCAAATTTGTAATTATGTATTGTGTTGTTTTCTAAAGTAGACACAAAGACAAAGAATTAATAAAATTCTTTATTCTCTGCTGTAAAAGTTTATGAATCTGTGTATATGTGTTGCATTACATCATTCATTCATATGCATCATCCTAGTATCTATTAATAAAGAACTTGGACGTTTATGTAACACAGCCATGCATACATTAAATGTTTTTCACTATTCATGAACAGTAAACAATTTCTAAAGTTCTTAATTTTTAAAATCTTTTCTTTCTGCACTTGTGTTAAATGGTTATATATATATGCATATCTTGTATGTTGCATTCACACACACAATAGTTGCATAAACTCCACTTCACTTGCAACATGAACCCAAATGCTAACCCTTTTTACCCTAAACCAAGACCACTGATTGAAAACCCATATCTTCTTGAAGATATGGAGAAAAATCAGTTTCATCATCTTAAGACCTCTGCTTTCAAACCTGTTCAAACCTCACAACCTAAACACTATCACAACAGACACTTCCATCCAAGACAATTTAGAAAGGGATACAAGAACCATACCATCCCTTTCTATCAAAGCAGAAAATATCAAAACCCTAAATCCCCTAATCCTAGACCTCCTAAACCCTTACAAGCCAAAGTATACACCAGAAAAGCTAACCTAAGACAAAACACAAACACCTCTATGAACACACCAAAACGCCCTCCACCAAAACTGTCAAACCCTTCAAACTCCAAAAAGTTTCTTGAACTTGTCAAAAATGTCCAACCTGGCACTTGTGTTGATGTGAAGGGTGAAGTAGAGTTCATAATTAGAAGGGCTAGGTGGGATGGTCTCATGTATAACTTAGGTAAGCACTACTGTACACACCTCATGGGAGAGTTCTATTGTAACATGAATATCATAAAAGGGGTAGATGGCATACTGCATTTTACTACATCGATCAACAAAAAGGTCATTTGTGTTGATAACAAAAGCATTAATAGGGCACTGCATTTACCTTTGCATTTGTGTGAGTTGCCTTATGAGGATATCTTCTCTCTCTTTGTTTTTAACAAATCTGAATTTGAACTAATGTTTGGCACTTTTTGTAAATCTGACATTCCTGATGGTTTATGTGATGTTAACTGTGGTATTCATTTCAAACACTTCACTGGCACTTTTCAGCATATTGCTCTAATCATTAGGGCACATGTTATGCCAAAACCAAATCAAAGTAAGTACTTTGATTTCTTTGATATGAAAATCATGTATCTTTTATGCACAAACAAAATCCATTTCAGCATATCTTATGTTATTCTTCTAAACATGATCAATGCACATCTTGTAGATTATATGCCTTATGGTATGCTAATCTCATCGTTCTTTGCACTTTGCAACATCAACATGCCTGAAGCATTTTCTAATCTTGCTGATTCTCAAATCACTAATGAACACATTAGGCCACAAGTGCCCCTGATGCACTGTGAGCCTCAAGAGGCAACTCCAATTCATTCGAGAGGAAGATGTGTTTCTGTCTAAGTTTGAGTCTATCAAAACCATGTTTCATGAACTAAAACTTGAACTTAAGAGGGTTAAGGAAGAAAATAATGAGATTAAAAGAAAAAGTAGGAGCACTAGAGAGTCTCACTTCCTCTTGCAAACATAGGATTGCATATTTATAGCATTTGGTTGCATCTACTCTAGGAACTCCTTGCATGAATGATCATGACATTGTCTCTTCCTTTCAAGTCCCTATGCATGATAACACTGCTATGATTCATGAGTTAAAAGAGGTTAATATGGGTGCTAAAGGTCAAATGATTGATAATTTGCCTGATTTGGTTCATATCTGTGATGCTGCTGGAAATGTGATTGGTTACCTTACATGATTCTGTTATTTGATGAAGTCTGCTCTGTGATGTTGTGCTGGTACTTGTTGGTATGTACCTATTTTGCTATTATCTGATGTATTTGTAACTTATCAGACTTTGTGTTGGTTGTTGGTCATAATCTTAAATTGTTTAACTTTGTTTGGATTTGATGGAGTGTATGCACTCCTTAGGCTTTATAATCTCTTAACACAGGTGCATAACTTTGTTCTATTTAATCAGTGAATCACACTGATTGATATGAACACTTTTGTTCTATGTAATATACTCTGCATTATGTTACTTCTTGTGTTGCATACTCTATCATTATTATACTACAAGTTTCCTCTTAAACTCACTAACCATTCTATGCAGGATCAAAGTCAAATCTGATGTTAAACATTTCTATATTTTCTGGCATAAAAATATAGGTTTATGAAATCTGTTTCTCGTGCAGGATTTAAGATATGATATATAATCACTTGCATTCAAACAATAAACCACAATAATTTAAAAGCACAATTATGTTCTTGCAGATACCCCAGTACTTTATTCTGATACAGCTAACAGTTATGTAAATTATTGGCAATTGCTTTCTATGTCAAACTAATTTGCAGGAAATATACATCTCTGAGAATCTACCAATATATAGAATTTAACAAAGTCCAAAATAATGCATTCTAGGAAAGCTCATGTTAAAGGTATAAAAGGTGAGAAGAACATTATCCTTTATATATTTTATCTATACTATTCACACTACTCAATGCACAAACCATCCCAGTTACCATGCTAAAGGTATGTGCACCTTATTCTCAATTTCATTATTAGCCTGAAGTGTTAAGTATAGTCTCTGGATAGTCAATCAGTCATACTAGATTGTATTAGTTAGTCAGCTGTGTAAAATCTGTGCTTAGCTACTGTTGTTAAATTGGATCCATTCAAGACAGAATTGTAGATTGTATTAGACCTTGTTAAATGTAATGTCATCAACTAGTCTATATTAGATCTTAAACTGTATAAACTGTTACTTAGACCAAGAAATAGACAAAGATTGTATCAGTATTAGATTTTGTACCAAAAGACTAGATTGTATTAGTGACAGTTCTTGTAATTTATGATTGCAGAATTATGTAGTCTAGATTGTAAAACACTAAGGCATTGTTCGTTTGCATCAAGATATACTCCAGACTGAAATTGGCTTAGTACAAGTTGTCTAAAGTTACTTGCAATCTGTCAAAATGAAATGAACTTGCTAAATCTTAATTAACTGATCTTTAAATATAAGTTCAAACAGGCGGCTAAATCACACGATCATGAAATTATTCTTATAAAAATTGTTTTGACTACAATATTTGGTAATCAAATTGAAAATGGATCAACTACTAATAGATATTGGCTAATAAACAATACACCCTATCTTTTAAATCAAACCATGCATGCTTAAAACAGTTCTTCTATTTCTAATCTGCTAAACTGACTATATCTCAACAGTATTACATTAACTGTTTTCTTTCCAAACATACAAAAATAGATCAACAATATCATGCATCTAATTCCTACATGATCAAAATACATGTACTTGACTAGATCTATGATCAAATTGCCATGCTTACCTAGTCAATACTTTTAGATACAACTCTTCCTCATAAATATACACTTTTATGGCATATACCAAACAAAAGGGGAAGAGAAATTATGATCAATTTGAACAAGTATAAGAGATTTGGACCCCTAATTTCCAATTTTTAGAAAATTGATATCTTTTTTATACAAGAATCTATCTGTGCTTCTATTATTATATGATACATCTAACAAAGTATTTTACAGGATCTCAAGAAAGAGATTTAATGTCTAAGTACATAAATGCTTTGTGTGCAAAATATTTTTCAAAAATTCATGCATACACCAAGGGGAAGCACACACTATTAATTTTATGTTTGTTTGGCAAATATCAAAAAGGGGAAGATTGAAAGGATATATTCGATATATTATTTATTTTGGTATTTGTACGATTAAACATAAAATTAAGAACACGTAGATCCTCTCCATTAGGACATGAATTTAATTGATCCAAGAAAAAACATCAATATATGATATTTCTTAGATCTGTGTTGCAACAGGAATATGGCAACAAGCTCGAATAAGGAATATTGCGGAAATACCCTTTAGAAATCTTGTGCTATATCAAAAATATTTTACTCTTCGCTCCTAAATATTTTTTACATCCTTCAAAAGAGTTTTTACTCAAAGTTTATTAATATTCATGGTTGAAGTATTAATATCCACTTTTACACCCATTCTGTGTGTTCGTAAAGTAATTTTCTCCTGTTTCGTAAAATCAGTATTTCTCGGAGAAAATTATTCAAAAATACTCAAAACTATTTCCCAGCACTCAAATATATTTTATATATTAGGAAATATATTTTAAGTATTTATACAAGTTAAAACTTTGGTCAAAAGATCCATCTCCTTTATTTCAAGACCAACGATATTTTTATTCGGAAGAAAGGTTGACAAAACAGTTTCGTTTTTAAATAAAATACTTCCACATGCTAGAATGACTTGAAATTTGGTATGTATCACTTAAATGGTATTTTCTAAGTATGGTAAAAAATTTGTAGCATTCAGAGAATTTTTGTCCGGGCACAAAAATCGAGCCAGTTGGTCCCACAGTTGACCACGTTTGACCTAGTTACCATTGACTAAAGTTGACCAAAACTTGCAGAACATCATTTTATAACATTTAGGTAATTATCATATTTTTATGATATTTATTTAGGAGTTTTTGGGTGGTCATAATTAATGGTGCTTAATCCTTAATTAAAGTAAGTAAAGAATGATTAAAAGAAAAGGAAAATATATATTTAATATATATATATATCATCTGAGATTTTAATGGATACTAGCTTATGCTTCCTTCCCACTTGCAAAGAAACACAACCTACTTGCCATGTCATCAATCCATGTGCTACACTCCATCCACCATTCATTCCTTCTCAAATCTCAACCATTCAATCCACCCAACTCCTCCTATAAATAAACCCCCTCCCCAACCCATTTTCTTTAAGCTAAAGAGCCATAAAGTTGCTGGGATTTTTTCAAGAAGTGCTTCTCTTCATCTCTTTCATATTCTATAAACACACTTCTTCTCAAAAACCTTCTCTCTCTTCTATATACTTACATATATACAAGGTTTTTGAAACCCAAGCTTAGCTTCACCCAACCAAGATTTATCCCACCAAGTGAGCTCATCCACTACCACTTCCCGGACTCCCGAAGGGCTGCCCAAGTTCGACCAAAGTGCCAAAATCCGGCTGAACCTCCGGCGAATTTTTCCGGTGAACTTTTGCGACCGTTTTCCAAAAGTGGTTAGTTTTAGATTCTTATTTGAGTTCTTTTCATTTAAGCTTTGTACTTAACTTCTCTACTCCATCTTAAGCTTTAATACAAGCTCTCTTATAAAGGAAGTTCTCGGGGAGAACTTAGATTCGAACTCGGAATTCGAATAAGTACTTGATCTGTAATATCCGGGAAAAATATGTAAATATTATATGTTAAATAAATAAATATTTTATGTTTTATAAATTTAAAGTGGTTATTGCTATGATATGAGATGTTATAATTGTTATGTGTGTTTCTATGCGGGCCAGAAAATTTTTCGATTGATTAAAATATGTTTAAACTGCAATTATATGAATAGATATGCAATTTGAACTCGTATTTATTTGCATATTTATTAAGATACTCGTTTTATTTCATTTTACGCGTGTTTCGATGCATTTTATGCATTATCGGGTTTTTATGGTAATTTAGGGATCATTCCTGTTTTTTCAAAAATCATCGGACCGGGACCCCACCGGGACGACAAACCCCACAAAATCTGTGTTTTCATTTTTATAAAATTATTCGTATTTCAAATACCCTTTATTTTTGTATTTTTGAATTATTCGCAATTTTTGGAGAATTTTGACATTAATTTTGTATTTTATCATTTTTAAAATTATTCCCCGTAATTATTATTTCGGGACCCTAATTATTATAATTAAAGGATAAAAACACCCTTAATTTATTTTGGGGTATATCTTTGTAAAAATATATAAACCAGCTAATTATTTAATTTTTTCATTTTTTTTATAGAAATTCAAAATTCAAGAACATTCTTGGGGGTGAGATTCTAGGCAGCAACTTTAATCGTGGTTTTTGATCGATTTAGGGAACCAAATCAGACATTCTAGTAGTCAAAATCATCCTCTCGACGAGACCTTTCCATTGATACCAACATCTTGAACTGAGGTATAATATTTCTAAAAATCGAATATTGGGTGTTCTTATTCTTAAGAATTCATTTTTGATTATTAAGGGATTGTTTGATGTTTTGGATGCTTGATTGTTGTTCCTGGGGTTCCAAAGGTTATTTTCATATATGATTTGTATGTTTTTGATTAGGATTTAGCTAAACCCGAGTTCTTGATTTTTATGGTTTTTTGATTCGATTTTGTAGAGTTTTGGGTAAAGGGTTGTTACTGATGATTCCTGTTAATGATTGTGGTAATCCCAAGCTTTATTTTGATACTTAAAATGTGATTTTTAGTTGAGTAATTGTTGAGATCATTTTTTCGCCGGAAAACCTTAAGGTTCGGCTGGCTTTAATGGCTTTTGGCCGGAGAAATCGTTGCCGGGTTTGTTTGTAGTGGCTGAGCTGATAGACAGGTTGTAGGCATAGTTTAGAGTTGATCTGGGCTAAAAAAGGAATCAGGAGGTGACGTTTTGGCCCCGTGTAGGGTTCGCGGAGTCCGGCGAAGGCCGCCGGAATCTGGGGATTTCCCAGAAACCGGTCGGTGTTCTTCCCGACCCGGTTGAATCCTTTTAACCCGATTTCGACCCGGTCACTTGACCCGGGTTCGATCTGATTTCCCTCAACTGCAAACCCAAAAATCTGTTTCTGCATTTACTTTTTATAATTTATTTTAAAATCATTTTCTAAATTCCAAAAATTATTTAATTTATATTTAAAAATCATTTACTTATTATTTTTTAATTCTAAAGATTATTTTCTTAATTATTTTAAATTCCTAAAATTATTTTCTTTAATTATTTTTAAAAATACAATTTAATTTAATTATTTATAATTCATTTTAGTTAATTATTTATGAATTTAATTAATTGATTAAAAATCAATTAATCAATTAATTTCATTTATAAATAGTTAAGTAAATGTAAATTATTTATAACTAATTCAAATAATTTCTAAAAAAATATTTTAGGCTTTTAAAAATTATATTTTGGTATTTAAAAATCAATTAATATTACTATTAATTGATTTAAATCTATTTATTTCTTATTGTATTCATAGTAATTAAACCGTTCGTCCGTTTAATACGAAACGAACGCGTATAAACTCAGAAAAATATTGCGCATTTAATAAAAATACTTCTGAATCCTAATTTCTTTTGTATTGCAATGTCATTTGATTTGTATATCAGTTTGAGTCGGTATATGATTGGTAAATATTATTATTGACCTGATTTTCATTCTAAACGCCCTACCTTTTAACGATCTGACTTCTGTATTACATGAATTAGGTAATTACGTATTATACGAATATCATGATTATGTGTTACGTGATATGCATGCTATCTGTTTACAGTTTTAAAATGCCATGCTAGTTATAAACGATCGGGTAGATGTTAAGACGTATAATTACGTCGATTGAGTTTGGTTTTTTCAATTAAGATAGTCATTTTGTTTATAGAATCGAGTAGCAAGGAGTGTGGTTAAGTGCTAGGAGGAGTTGATAGCCAGCAGTCATAAGCCAGGGTTTTAGGAAGAAGTTATTGAGCATACCAGGCAAGTATTCTCCCATAATCTAAATTCAGAATTGCTTATTGTTTTACATATTCAAATATAAGAACTGTTTATAAATACTCGAATAGCATATTGAATATCAATACTCCTATATTTATTGACATTCTTTTATTTCTAGCAATCATTCTGCTAGAACCAATCTTTTGATTCGATAGATAGTGAATAACTATATTATCGAGATATACTCTATACACTGAAACATTGAATTGAGATTAGCGAATAACTAATTGTTCTAGTTATTTCGCCATCAGTTGTTGAGATAACTCCGGACCATGTGACATGGGGAGTTGAATGGATAAGGATGTCATTGATCTGACTCCTTTAATCAAAATTATTTTGTGAATTATTTATCGGTTAGCGTAAGAGGCCGAGGCACCGGTCCAACGTGAGTTATTATACGAAAGTGTAATATCTTGCTAGGCGAATATATGCCTTCTTCATGGATATCCAATAGGTATGGTATGGCTGCGGGATATCGATACCTATATTTACGGTATGGCAGCGGGATACCGGTGTTGTTTCGTGACTGATCATCAGGAACAGCATAGTGCATAATTGTGTTTGATTAAATTGTCGCTTAAACTTTAAAGTTTATATCAGCTTGGACTCTTACTTAGATATTGTTATTGTTGTTCACTTACAAATTTTATATTACTTGCTGAGCATCTTTTCGCTCATACTTTTTTATTAATCTAATCTTTTAGCTAAACCGGAGCAGGCTTGAGTTCCAGGTTTGATTAGAGGTCAAGCGCTTGTAAATAGTTTGGTGTTTTCCAGGTAGATAGTTTGGGACGCTTAAATAGTATAAAGGTTTGTAATGAAATTTGAATAAGTTGTAAAACTAATTAGACTTATGGTTTGTAATAACATTTGGGTTGTATTAGTGCATGTTCCATACTATAACCTATGATCGATCCAGTTGCATGCAAGGGGTCATAATTATTATATTATTCCGTTGTGATTATTTTATTCTGGTTTATTGGCTAGTGACCCCCAAATCTAGACCCCGGGTTTGGAGGGCGTCACATGATCTTCACATCAATCATTCTAACGAGAAGATCTAAAAAGAAAAGCGCTTTATCTCCAAGGGGAGATTATATTTGACACAAGTACGAGTTAGCCAATTATTTCTTGCACTTTAATTAGATCTTGACTAACATTCATTTGTGCTCATAAAATAATTACGAAGTTTAAGTGTAATCATTTCTAGCATCTTGAGTGCTCTCCGGGGGATTATTACTTGTCTCATATAAACACTTTGTAATTTGTCAAATCTTAAAACGGATCATACGAGTTAGACAATTACTTAACGCTCTTTAATTGGATCTTGTCTTACTAATAACATACATATAAAATATTACGAAGTAAAAGTATAATCCCTTCTAACATCTTTAGTGTTCCGGGGGATTATAGTTTGTTCCATATAAACTACTTTGTAATCATCCATTAAAATTAAGGACGAATCAAATCCACGAGTTAGCCAATTAATTTACGCTATTTAATTGGATCTTGGCTAACACATATCGTGTATATAAACAATTACGAGTCATATCGTATAAGCCCCTTCTAACATCTTTCAGTGTTCCGTGGGGTTATACTACAATACCTATAAAATACTCGTAATTATTCGTCCAAACTTCGAAAGCACAATCTTAAGCTAATTACTTGCACTTATTTAATTGGATCTTGGCTAAGACTCATAAATCTTATAAACGTGCTTGAAGTTAAGAGAGTATACTTTGACCTTATAATCGTCAATATACAAGTATACCTTAAAACCTTAAGTTGATATACTTAAAGGTAAAATTACAACTCCGAGGTTGTAATTAAAGTATTCTTCAATCTATAATTAATTAATCGAAAGAAGAAGAATACTAAAGAAGTCATAAGCCATAAGTGCTTAATATAAAAAGACTTCTTATATTACTCCACCTATCTATTTAATCTATAAAGGAATAATCATAAAAATACTTGAATATTATACTATTTGTGGGCTAGTACAGTAACATTCTAGTTTAAAACAAATCTTTTCCTACTTGTTTTGTTTCGTGGATTATCTTATTAGTTTTGTAGTGAGGTGAAGTGACGTGAGGTGATTCTCGTTCTAAGACCCAAGTCCTAGACGTACTAATGGGAAGTTAGTAGTCTTTGCACCATGAAGAAGAGGAAAGACCCAAGACCGGATCACTAAGATCCAAGACTGGCAAAAGCTAAGGAAGCCAAGTCCACACAAAGGCTCTACAACAACTTTGAAGAAATAGCGGGGAGTTATTGTCTAAGATAAGTTGTGTAGGTATTACATTTATTTTGAGGTGGTGACCCTTGTGTTACGCACCAAGACAAATACTTGTAAAGGGTGTAAAGGCTTCTCCGCCTACTAAAGGAGCGAGTTTATTATAAGAGAAAATCCTGAGTCCAGGAGAGGAGCTCGGGGACTGGAGTAGCGGTGAGCGAATCTATTAGAGGTTGCGCCATCGCGAACCAGGATAAAATTACCGTGTTGTATTTTTTTTCCTTGCACTTTATTTTCCGCACATATAAACTGCATAACCACTCGGTAAAGTTTTAAAAAGGGATAAAATATTTTTAAAATGCCACAATAATTTTTAAATTGATAATTAAGCTATTCAACCCCCCTTCTAGCTTAAAATAGCCCTCTTATGGGACCTTACAATGCTGATAAAGTAATAACAGTATTTACACCTTGTGAATTCATAATTAAGCTCACAGTTAATAATGTGGTTATGACAGTTGTTTTTCATCAATAATGAGAACCTCCATTTGAATTGTAGAGTATTTGATCAGGTTACTGTCATGTACCATGATCTCAAACCTTGTTCTTCTTGCAAAAACTGACACTTGAATTTGTTTATTGAAAGCTATCACAGAGTCTTCAGTAAAAACTGATGAAACCTCTGTGTCTCTGTTAGTGTCATTAAGATCTACCTCAGCAAGTAGTCTCTAACTAACTAAATGTTGTTTCTGAGTGGTGGACACAATTCAAGAATTATTTCACTTGATTTTTGGCAACATTTGAGTAAAGAATTCAAGTGTTTCAGTTGGGAAAAGAAATTTAAGATATAAGATGTATTCACATGCACTATTAAAAACATGCACTATTAAACAAAGATTAGTTTATTCACATGCACTATTAAAAATATCTGAAGTTTAGCATGCAGTACTGATTTGGATATAACATTTAAAAGCATTCAAGCACACACACAAGAAAGTAAACAAGTAGTCACGAAGAGAATCAAAGAAGATAAAATATTTCATTAATCATTAAGAAGCAGAGTACAAGATTTTATAGAATTTTAAAAATAAAACCCTAAATAATCTAACTACTCGGACTTCTTATTCTTTTCTTCTTCCAACTTCTTCATCGACCTCCGATGTAAGTTACGTGACATAGAACCTGTAAGAGAAAGATATTCTCTTACAATGCCAACCATACGAGGCGCCATTATTTACCTATAGACATATAGCAGTTAAAACTTAATCTCTCTATTCTTTTTAAAGTAGTCTCACTACTCCTCAAACCACACATCTCATGACTTTTAATAGTCAGAGCTTCCTCACAAGGATTACCAAATCCGATCTCTCATCTACCTCTCCTTTTTTCAGGAAGGATCCTGCCTCTCTTAAATTCTATTTTTCATTCAATCTTTTCACACATCTCATAGAAAAAGGCTCACAAAGATTATCCTACAGAAATAAAAGGTGGCTATTAGATATGAATACAACACGGAGGGGGGTGAATGTGTTTTGGCTTAAATGTTTACTTTTTGATCGACTTTGGGTTTAGCAGTTGGTTGTTATCAATGATTTTGTAGAATAGATGTTAAACATAAATAACAATGCAAATATGTAAAACAAAGATCTTCAAAACTCACTTAATTTTATATTAAAAATCAAGCAGTGTTTTGCTACAAAATTTCTAAGTTCTTGGTTTAGAACTTAGCTTCTTTCTTGAGAGAGAATACAATTTCTAATCTATTCAGTTCTTTTTTTAAACAAAGGATCTCAGTTAACTTTATATGATAGTTAACTTTGGTTTACACGGTGAACAATAAGAAGTGCTAATCACTTTTCTAACCTGTCACTAATCACTTCTATTTAAGGGAAAAGTGAGATTTCCATATCTAGATTAGCATATCTTTATCCACTGTGTATTGGTTGATCCTCCTTTGTCAGTTTATCTTCACCATAAATCTTGCACATCTCTCAAGCTGCTTTTTGTAGACTTGTCAATCCAGCTGTGTGAATGGTTTGTTGATTTGCAACCTTGGATATTGAAATGTTCTGTAATTCTGTACTTAGAGAAATTTCTTCACTTCGAGATCTCCAATTAATCTGTAGAGAACTCGACATCTCGATAGGCATGTTGGTTTGTCGATATCTCTGAAACTTCATTGTTGACTTGACTTATCGACAACTCTGAGTTCTCTAGTGAATTTTGGTTTATCGATAACTCAGAGTTCTCTAATGGACTTTGGTTTATCGATAACTCAGAGTTCTCTAATGAATGTATACTTGTCGATATCTCTGAGTTCTCGAATGGGTATCTGACTTATCGATATCTCCAATAGCATTTCCTGAGTTCTCAATAGACAATTCCTGAGTTCTCGATAGGTCTTTCTGAGTTTCGAATGACTTCTCTATAACACTAATTTTGTGACTTGTAGAGATCTTGACTTAGAATGTTTTTCACCAAACAGAATTATTCAACTCCAAGCTTCTTCATAATTCTTCTGAGGTATGTCCTTCTTGATCTTCTTCCAGATAGAATTCTTAGGCTTGACACTGTTTAGGGAAAAATGCTCCAATCTGCTCCATTTACATTTTACAGACATTAAGTGTTACAAGTATAAATTACAGATTAAGGTTACAATACAACTAATCTTAGGGTTGTCAATATGACTTAGTCTTGTTATGATACAGGCATGTCTTGCACAACAATCTCCCCCAATTTATGAGAAGATTGCTTATCACAAATTCATGCCTGTTAACAAGACTAACCCCAAGTTAAAGAATGAAAATAAAACAATACAAAAGCTGATACAACACTTGTACATTGAAAATTTGACAGTTTACAATAATTAAGTAAAGACTGAGCTTTCTGATCCTTTCTCAATTATGTTCTTAATCTGTACAAGTATTTCTAATTCTTCTAGGATGGGGGTGTCAGTTAGAGCCTCTATTATTTTCAGCAAATTTGGCTTAGGATAACTAGCTAACATCCCTATCCTGTATCTTGACAAAGAGCCAGCTTTTACATTCAATAATCTTCCATCATTTGATATTCTGCTCTTGCCTGCTGCCTTCAACTCTTCTAATCTTCTAATATACTCATCAATGTCATGCTCATACTTTCTCCTCTTTTCAGCTAGCAAAGCTCTATTCTCATCTCTCATCTCCTCTCTGTTAACCACAAATACTGCCAATACTGTTCTCCATGCCTTAGTGGCTGGATCTTTACCATTCATCAAGCTTAGCACCCTTTTCAGTTCAACAATTGAGATAGAATCCATTAGTCTATTTCCAAGATGTTCAAAGGACCCATCACTGTAGTAGATTTTAACTTCTTTGATGTTAACAAACCAAACTCTGACCATTCTTTCATCTAGCTGTTGGAAGTAGTCTTCATCTGAATCAAAAACATTTAGAGGTTGGAAATCATCTTGATCATATATGTTCCAGATGGCCTTTTCACCAAATCCATGATCATTGAGAAATTCAGCTATCAGTTGTCTTCTTCTTTGTCTTCTGAATCTTCTCTTGACCTTGGCTTCTTTTGGACCTATTCCAACTGTTTTGAAGTGTGTTTTATGGGGTGGCTTGAATGAAGGTATAGTCTTGAGTCTTTTTCAGAGAAGTATGGTTGTGAGTGATTTGAGTTTTGATGAGAGAGTTTGCAGTGAGCTTGTAGAAATATTTAGACTTAGAGGTTTGAGGTTGAGCAGTTTTTGATGAGGTTGAATGTGAAGGTTTAGCAATTGGTATTTGGATATTTAAGGTTTGGAGGGGTTGTGAGGTATCATTATTTTGTCTTTGTCTCCTTCCACCCCTCCTTTGAGTCTCAGATCCACTTTTCTTCTCCTTCTCTTTCTCACTATCACTTTTTCCACCAATTTCCTTGCTAGATTGACTTGAGTTTGAGCCAGAAGGGTTTTGACCATCTTTCTTCTGCTCATCATCACCCAAGTCATCTTTGTTGATTTGAGTTTTAGGCAAATTGGCTTCAGGGTTATCAATGTATCTCCTCAGAATCTTGATCATAGCTTCATCTTCACTTGTCTTCAATTTCTTACTTTTCAGCCCAGACTCAAGCACCATTATCAGTCTTCTGTTGGCCATGACACAGTTTTTAGGTACTTGGAAATGTTTCAGTTGCTTGGTTGTAGAGCACATATAGTGCACCCCTTTGCTTGGATGTAGATAGGCTTCTGGGAATGCAGCTTCATGAGCCTTCTTTAACTCTACTGGTAGCATTTTCTCTTCATTGGTGATTATCTTGACCTTGTTAAACAAAATATCCACCTCAGATGCTCTTCTAGAAATTAGATAATTGATATTGACTTGCATACATCTGTCTACACCAGAATCATTAAAATTGATCACTATCCTTTTCTCCAAAAACTGGTCCTTGACTGGGATCATTAAGATTGATCACTATCCTAGAAATTAGTTCTCTAGTGAATTTTGACTTGTCGATATCTCTGAGTTCTCTAGTAAAATTTGACTTGTCTATAACTCTGAGTTCTCTAGTGAAGAAATGACTTGTCGATATATCCAATCTTCATGTCTTCAATTTGGCTTGTTGATATCTCTTAGTTCTCTAGTAGCTTTCCTGAGTTCTGTATAAGTTATTCTGGAGTTCTCGAATTACTTCTCTATAACACTAAATCTGTGACTTGTAGAGATCTTGACTTAGAACATTTTTCTCAAAACAAATTTATTCAACTCCAAGCTTCTTCATAATTCTTCTGAGGCATGATCTTCTTGATCTTCTTCTGTATAAAATTCTTAGGCTTGATACTGTTTAAAGAAAAAGACTTCAGTCTGCTCTTTGACATTTTTACAGAATTTAAATGTTATAATACAAAATGCAAACTAAGATTACAATACAACTTACTTTGGGTTGTCAATTTGACTTAGTCTTGTTATTGTACAGGCATGTCTTACACGACAATCTCCCCCAATTTGTGAGAAGATTGCTTAACATAAATTTATGCCTGTTAACAAGACTAACACCAAGTTATAATGGAAACTAAGATTAATACATAAAAATTGACACAATTACAACTTTTATACATTAGGAGATTTACAGAGTTTAAATAGTTACAAATATCAGGTAAAGACTATTTTTGCTTCAGCTTCTTTTCTAATGAGATTATTTAAGTAATCAAGAATTTCAAGTTCTTTTAGAATAGGTGTCCCACTTAGAGCTTCTACAAGTTTGACCCTGTCTTCTTTTAGATAACCACTTTCTAGTAAATCAATCCTAAATCTTGAGAATTTTCCAGCTTTAATGTTTAAAACTTTCCATCCTTAGAGATTCTTCTCATTCCTTTTGCCTTGAGTTCTTCTGATCTTTTAATGTAGATTTCAATCTCCTCATTATATTTCCTTATCCTCTCCTCATATTCAGCTTCATTCCTTGTTCTTCTTTCCTCTCTTTCAATCAACCATCCAGCCAAAAAAGATCTCCATGCTCTTGTAGCAGTATCCTTATCCTTTAACAAACTTATCACTCTCTTGATTTCTGTGGGAGAAAGAGAATCCATTAAACTGCAACCAAAAAATGTGAAAGACCCATCTTCATAGTAGATTCTTACGTCTTTCAGAGTTACAACCCAGACTCTAACTATTTCCTCAGCTAGTTGTTGAAAATAATCTTCATCTGAGATGCACCAATTTAAGGGTAGAAAATCATATTACTTGAAACAATTCCAGATGGCCCTTTCAGTGACTTCCACTTTTTCAACAGGCTTGGTTTTCTTAGGTTTTCTCCCAACAGACTTGTTGTTGATTTTGAGTGATAGTTTTGCAGAAGGTAGGTTTGTGAGATGTTTGGCTTGTGGTGATTGGAATTTTTAGAAAGGTGTTAGCAGTTTGCTTGTAAAGGAATTTTGGCTTAGAGGTTAGAGGTGGTTTGGTGATTGAGTTTGTTGGCTTTGAAGGGTTGATCTAGAGTGGTTTGGATTTTTAGGGTTTGTTGTGGTTCTAAGCCATCATGTCTTTGTTTTCTCCTCCTTTCTCCTCTCCTTTTACTTTCACCATCCTTCTTCTCATCCTCCTTCTTCTCTCATTGACTCTTGTCCTTGCTGCTAGTTGCTTTAGAAGCTTGACTTGGATTTGAACCAGGAGGCTTTTGTTTGTCATCCTTCTGCTCATCATCATCCTTGTCTTTTCTTAAATTATATTGAGTATTTGGCAGCATGGTGTCAGGATTTACAAAATATCTATCCAAGATCTTTATCATCTCCACATCTTCATACTTCTTGTTCCTTTTATACTTTAGATCAGACTGCAAAGTCATGATCAGCCTCATATTTGATCTGACACAATGTTTAGGAACACTACAAGAAAAAAGTCCATAGACATCGGTTTTTGGCCGATGTCTATGCTGTTTGGCAACCGATGTTGATGTCGGTGATGTCTATTCTAGACATCGGCCATAACCCGATGTCTTTACTGGTTTAGACATCATTTCTGGGGGAAAAATTGATGTCCATGCATTGTTTTTTTACAAAAAATGTTAGAAATAAATAATTTAATAAATAAATTACACCTATTACACCAGATTAAACATATAATGAGCTATGTTTTTTTCCACATAGACATCGAATATTTTCATTTAAGTGATGTAAAATCAGATATTAAACATCGATTTCTTTAGTGAAAGGTGATGTCTATGTCTACATTTAGACATCAGTTTTATCTCAAATAAAGTGATGTTTATGTTTCTTTTAGACTTGAACATGTCAGTCTTTGACATCAGTTTTTTTAGCAAAAACGATGTACACTAAATTTTTTGACATCAATTTTTCTTCATTAAAAGTGATGTACAATTATTTTTTAGACATCAGTATTTATTCATTCAAAGTGATGTACAATTATTTTTTTGACATCAGAATTTATTCATTAAAAGTGATATATAACAAGTTTACAGACAAAGTCATCATGTCTCTCATGCTCAGCAAAGTTACACTTCAACAGAAGTTCTTTATACCGGAAAACCTCAAAACAACTAAAAGTCAAGACAGGCGGTAACAAAAACTAAGTCTACAAATTTCATGGCCTTCCTAAACACCTACTATATTATCAACTGTATTATTTTTGTAGTCCATCTATCCGTGTATAATTTTATCAGCAAAGTTTGGTAGATGGGTATATTTTATACAACAACTTTTGTAAGAGGCATGAACTCAATTTTTCCAGCTATAGCTTTTGGATCGTTCATCTTCTTCGTCTTCCATGTTATCACCAATTGTAGTAGAAGTCCTTCTGGTGGTATCAGTCAGCCGTAGTGAACCTTCAGGAGAAGTAGACTTGGAACGGGTTTGGGTTGATGATTCAGCATATCCAGAGATTCGTAAAGCTGATCCTAGAGTAAGTGCCGAATCTGCTGATTTGCTTGTTGGGGATCGACGGTCATAAAGTCGGTATTTCTGAAATAAACGGAAACCATTTTAGCATTTCACAAAAATTAAGGGATTATAGAAGATTATCTAATGGAGAGCTTAAACTTACTTGAAAATGACTCTTCACCTCGTCATTTATAAGACCATCAACTTGCATTAGCTCTCTAATTAGTTCCAGGAATCACAAGAGAAAGCCCTGCAACTGGAAATGCATACTTAGCTTCTAACTTTTCCTCCATTCTAACTGCAGCTTGAAAACATAGGAAAATAACAAAGAGAAAGTTTTCTAACAAAAATAGAAAATTACAGTTGCTTGCTTTGACGGTCCAGAGACCATATATTTTGCAGTACATATTTACAATAAAAAACGAGCCATTAAAAATGCAATTGACAGAGAAAATGTAAGGCGCTCATGTTAATATTTATCATATTAAATAACTCTAGTCCTTAACACAAAGAGTGTCCAAGTATCAGCTTTGAAAGGCTTGTGAAAACCACATTCTGCACAAAAATATGTTGATTAAGCTACCAACTCCAAACTTAGAATAGATAAATTGAAGTTGTCACTGAACCTCAGACTGTATTATACTTGTCAGAAATATTCCATAGTGGAAACAACAGTGTGCATATCTAAGCGATCAAAGATTTGTCATTCATAATTCTGTTGAAGAACTACTGCACTTACGCGTGATCCAAACTAACAGATGATGTTTTCAAACCCTTGGTTCGATGATGATTTAAACTTACTCTGAGAAACATCAGATCCGAAGTAAATGTTGTTATACATCTGCAGTCATATTACATATTTGTTAGCTCTAGAAAAACATAAATTCAAATTAAAGTCAGGTTACCTCTTGGCTTATAACCAAGGTATGCAAAGCTTAGGCCTCATGTGAGGTATTTAAATTCCCGCAATTGACCGTTTCTATACACACAAGGTATTTATAATTTTAAAAAATTATGCTTCTTGATACCTGGCCCTGTATAAAATTCCAATGATACACATAACTCATTGGTAATACTTCCAACTTTATTAACAACCGTCTAGATTGTGGGATAATTTTTATGAGGATTAAAAAGAAATAAAATATAAAACGATGCAAATGAGGGATGTCCATAAGCAGTATTTTCTAAAACATGACACCATCTAACTGATAGACATGCAAGCATGTGCACACAACCTATAATTAAATGTCTTTTTCTAGGTATTTATTTCCAGTTTGTGATATGTAGTTCTTAGTCAGGAACCGCTAACCTAATTTCCCATTTAAAAAAAAGAAACATAACTATTAAACTATAAGGCGTTTCACAAATGAAGTCAAGTTCTTCAATTTGGAGTTTCAACAACCTTCTTACAATAGATGATCAGAGACATAGATTAATACTTAAGAACAAATAAGGAAGATATACATTGACAAATCATTTAGACTATTGAAAGATTCAGGCGGCATTTTCCAGTAAAGGACATGCCCTGCAAAAATACTGCATATATTTAATTAATCATAAGTTAGAGATAAAGGGTCTAGCAAAGATATAGGAAAACTCTTTTCATTAAACTTTATCAGGAGGTATACAACCGGGTAAAGAAAAAAACTAAATAATACATAAATACTTATAATACTTAACTATCGTTTTGAATGATGTCTGTGTTGTTAACCCAGGAGGAAGAATATGCTTCAACACGTGATCTATTATGAAGTATCAACCATTAAAGCAGTCAGTAACAGGTCCAATTGGCTAATCCATCAGATGAACTGATTTACATAATCAATGTAGTAGTAAAAATGTAAAACAGTGTACACGATTGTTGCAAGAAGATAAGGTTTAACAAGAGTGAAAGTAGTTGAAGGGTGGAGTTTCGTTTACTAATGTAATAAAAAGCAACAAAATATTTAAGGCAAAGTATACATGCTTTACATGATGGAAGGAAACAACCATATTCATTGATCATACAGTTCATACATTTTATTCTGACGTGCGAGTTAAAACATCAATAAATATATGTATGTATCCGTCTTATTGCATGTGTTGCTTTCAAATCAGAGGCTTTACTTTTTATATTAACATCAACTAGGGTGCTTCTCATTGAAGCTCTAGCTTTTTAGTGGATTAGTCTTGACCAAGTAAAACACATAATGGCAGGAGGAGGTTCAACCTCAGACTCGTGAAGATACTCGACACAAATCAACAAAGCTTTCTTTAACAATTTTAGGTAGAAAGGTAAGACTTAAAAAAAAGGAAAATGATAACATAGAACAACTAGAAGTTTTAACTGAAGCTTTTAAGTCAAGCTAGAATAGAATTTGTAATGTCCTACAAGTCCCTAACAACTTTAAAGAAGAAAAGCTTACACTATATTCGACCAGCATATGCAGCCTATCCCTAGCCATAACAGGGGAGAGGAAATGCTTTTTTTAACCCATAAAAAATATAGTATATGACAGTAATCCAACAAAAATTATTATGAATATACAGATTTAAATTTACAGAAAAGTACCGATCATCCATCAATCATGTTCCTTAAAGAAACTCACATAACATTTTGAATTAATATCACTCACCTGCACTCCAGTAGGAATATTTGAGGGTCATCGAATAAGGGACCACTTCCACTTTAAAAAACTTCTTCGGTTCATCAATTTTTTCACTTGGAATATCAGATAATTCTGTTATGCAGAAAGATAAACAAAGACATTATTATGAGTTTACGCTGGTTACTCAAAAAATTACATATTCATCCAATGAAAGTTCATATGGTCGATATTGTGCGTGTGTCGTGTGATACATCCTACTGTTTACATACCTAATACTCCCTCAGACCTTCCAAAAGAATGTTTTAGGTTTAAGTAAAACAAGAAAAGTTAAAGTAAAGAAAAGAAGAAACATGGGGTATATTTTAACCACAATAGATACACTAACATATTTCTTTATTTCTTAGAAGATGGACCGTAAGTACACTTTGAAGTTCAGAGCAAGCAAACGTACAAATGACAAGAACAGGAAATCTGGAACCAGCAATACAAGTAGGAAGACCGAAGAAATTATAAAAATGGTAGCACATCGAGAGACAGAGAGGGATAGAGGGAGATAGGGAGAGAGAGAGAGAGAGAGAGATAGTACATCGATGATTTGTTGCTCAAGGTGGGCAACCAAGAGTTCTTCTTGAGTTTGAGCAATCATTTTGAGATACAATAATAACCCGGCCACAAGGCACTAGAGCAAAGCAGAAGTATATAAATCAAGTTATGGGTTTTAAAATTGTATTCTTTTCTGGAATCATGTACCAAGTAGCATTAGGAACAAATAGATCCTTGCTCAAGCATGAACTGCAATTAGGGTTTAGAATTGAAATATCCCCAAATTAAAACTAAATAAAACTAAGAATTCGAGTTTTGTAGCTTACTTATGTACCAATTAGAGCTTTATATCTTCGAACAAATTGAATAAGCTTCCACTCGAATGAATCGGGTCATCGATAGTAGAACTTCGGACAAATTAAACCAAGTTCAACATCTGAGGGGAACTTCTGAACCTTCAGTGAAAGATTTAAGATTTGGGAGGGCGAGGGATAGAGAGAGAGGGAGAGAGGGGGGGTGAGGGTGGGACGAGAGAGAGTGAAAGTTTTAATTTTGTTTCTGAAAATTGGGGGGGAGAATTGGTAAAGGAGGGGGAATCTGAAAATATTTCGCTAAGGGAGAATAAAATTGAAGGAGCGCGCCCTGATTTTTTTTGGTAATTTTAGACATCAGTTACTAGATAACCGATGTCTTCAAATAACATAGACATCAGAAAAACACGGGATGATGTTATTGCTTCTTTTAACATCAGTGGCAACATCAACCGATGTCTAATGTATGATGTCTATTCAACTTTTTCTTGTAGTGGAACAAGGAGATGTCATCTTGTTTGGCTGTTGGATAGACATAAACTACTCCTTGGTTTGGATATAGATAGGCTTCTGGAAAGGCTGACATTTGTTCCTTTTTAAGCTCTTGGAGAAGTTGAGTGTCTTCTGGAATAACTAGATTCACTCTGTCAATCATTACATCCAGTTCAAATGCTCTTAAAGTTTGAAGATTTGTGAGAGTCACCTGAAGACACCTGTCCACACCACCATCATTAATATTCATGACAATCCTTTTCCCCAAAAAGTTGATGTTCTTGGCCAAAGCTTTCTTGCAGGTCACATAGTTTTTTTGAAGAGACACTCTTAGTTCTGCAAGAAGGTCATTGAATTCTTGATCTTGATTGGGTCCTTCTGCAGCCATTTGAAGACTTTCTTTTCCAACATCAATTTGAGCACTTGAGCTTTGACTAACCTGAATAGGCTCTTTAGATTTTTCCTTCGCATCTCTAGATTGTTGAATGCCTCAATCTCCCCCTTAGTCTTGGTGACAGACATGAGTAGGGGAGTTGGAATTTCTGGCCTTATTTATTCAGGTAGTGAGGGTAGTGGTATGTTGAGTTTCCCCATAAAGGCTCCCAAAGCAACATAATTTTACATTTGGAGATGCTTGTGAGAGTCCACCAGGTTTTTGATTTCTGATTGTTGACTCTTGACTAGATAAGTCAAAGCCTGAACTTGAGCATTGGGAGATGCATTTGAGGTCTACAAGTCTGAGACTTGTTGTTGAAGAGATTGGATTTGAAGATTTATAGAAGTTGAGCTAGGCTTATGAGAGCTTGTAGATATTGAGAAGCCAAAAGTTGCTTCCACAGCCTGTTTGATGCCATCCATAAGCAAGGCAGAAGGCTCATATCGGCTCTGGTGAAGCTGTTCCAGTTTGACCTTTGTGTCATTTGCATTGGTGATTTGCTGTTGGACTACCTCATGAAGAGCAATAAAAGACTTTTTGAGGCTTTTGACATCTATTTCCATAGTGGTCAAATCTATTTCTAGAGCTTTTCCAAAGACATGGAAAGCTTTGAGTTGAGCCTTGTAAACTTTATTGATTGCATCATAGACCTCACCAGGAGTCAGTGCTTTAGCATTGCTGCCCAAAATAGTCAAATAATCTTCCCTGAACTTAGCTAAAAGACCCTGCATCTTTAGATTGTAGTCCTTATTTAGCCATGCATCACAGTTGCCATCCTATTCCGCTTCATTAACAATTTTTTCTTGTTGCTCTTGGACATCCGTTTGATAGGAGAGCATAATGGCTTGATAGTCCTGGTTAGACATATCTGAGGTCAGCAATTGTTGAGAGATTTGTGCTAGTCCTGCAAGTTGATCTACCCTGAACTCTTCAAGATTTGATTGAGGTGCAGCTTCTTGGAGTCAGTTGGAGACAAGGTGAGGTTGTTGAGGTTATGAGGTTGAAGTTTGATGTGAGGAATCAGAACCAACTGTGATAGAAGTCACAGTTTTACTCACAGATTGCTCTGTGTTTATGATAAGTTATTGTTCCACACTAGTTGTGGGAACCTACAATTGAATTGGAGGGGATTTGACTGGGTTACTGTCATGTGCACTAGTCTCAAACCCTTGTGCTTCTTGCAAAGCACTGTCACATGAATGTAATAAACTTGCCTCTACCATAGCAGGGTCATTGGAAATTGTACTCCCAACATCAACTACTAATGCAATTTCTGCTAGGGTTTTGAGGGGAGTTGTTCCTTGTACAGGAACCTCCAATTGAATTAGAGAGGATTTAGATAGCTCCCCCTCAGGAGTACTACCCTCAAACCTAACAGTCTGTGAAGACTGATTTGCACATGAAGGTGCATTTGTAACATCCATGGGGTCTTCAGTAAAAACTGATGAATCCCTCATGGTTTTGATGGTGTCATCAAGGTCTACCCCGGCTAGTAGCCTCTCACCACCTGATTGTAGTGTCTGGGTGGTGAGCAAGGTTTCTTGAACCAAGTCACTTGATTTAGCTTACACTTGAGAAATGGATTCAAGTGCTATAGGAGAGGAAGAAATTTGTGAGATTAAGATTTGTTGCTCAAAATTGAGTGTTGGTAGCTTCCCCTGAATGGATGAGGGAGCTTCAATAGATATGCTCTCACAGTATTTGTCATCCTTATTTCTCCTACCATACACTTGAATTTCTTCAGGTGTTGGCTGTGTAGACTATATACAGGGTGTATTAGGGTGAATGCTCTTTTTAATAGACACATCCTATTGAGAGAATGTATCTAGAGTCTGTTTAGTCCCCAGTTTGACAACTTCATCCTTTTGGGAGGATACAGAGGTGGTTTGAGTGGTCAGCTCAGATTTCTTACTCTTCTTTGTCCTCTTGACCAAGGGTGACTCAGCCTCTATTTGTTCCTCACCACTCTCATGCATAACATTCAAGGTTATCTCATTTCTCTTCTTTTTACTCACTTCACCCTTTTGAGAGGATGAAGTGGTTGGTTTCCTAGATGCTATTGGTTGTGAAGGAATAGGCTCAACATGGGTAGGTTCCTCTAGGTGTGCCTGTGTTTGTGCTTCCACAGGCTCAGGAACCATTGTTGCACTAGGTTGACTTGCACTGGTTCTCATGTATGGCATATAATAAGGGTAGGTCTTAAATCTTTCAATTATGAAAGGTGTTAACTTAAGAACCACCGGAACCTTATTCTTAGTAAGAAGTGATCCAAATAAAATTTTGGATACTTGCTTACAGTTTCCAATTAGCGACCTATTTACTCCTTTAAGAATATGTATGTCATTGACTTTATGGTTTAAAGCTGACATAATAAATCTAGGTAGAAAAATTTCCTTACCTCTTGACTCCAATGGCATTGTTAGCCTGGTGCTCAATTCCTCCAGTATGTAATATCCTATATTGATCTGTTTTTTGTGGGCCATTGAGTAGACCGGCTTCTGGATAACACTTGATATGTTATCAAATCCTGACTTCCTGCAGGTGATTGCCCTTATCACCGAATCAAACAGAAAGGACCATTCCCTCCTTAGATGCTTCTTGTTCATACTGGCCAGGTTTATCTTCTTAGAGTAATTGATGAAGTCCATGAATTCATACAGCTCATCCTGAGTTGGAGCCTCCACCAGCTTGTCATTAGGAATTCTCAATGCCATATTTACATCATTCTCAGATATCTCTATCGGTTGGCCCTTAATTGTGCAGTTTATCACAATTGTTGCAGCTTGGTTCTCATGCATGATTTTCCTTGTAGTAGTTGTGTTCCAAAAGTCACCTAACACATCCAAGTACAACACAAGATTAGTAGTAAGAGCCTCTACAAAGTAGGTCTCAAACAGGAACTTGACAAAACATTGGAAAATTTTAGGTGCTTGGTTTGCATCTAAGAATGCAAGAAAGTTAGTCTCCTTTGGGATAAAGGGTACAATATTGTTGGCTGCCATTGTTATGAGTATGAAGTTTAGTGGGTAAAAGAAATTATTAAGAAAGGAGTGAAAACGAGAAAGAAATCGGTTTTGGATTGAAAAGCTAGGTTACTTGAGTTCTCGAAGGTGTAAGTACGTATATGTATCGAGATGTCTGGGTATTTATAGTAAAAGCAAATGACTTATTGAGAACTCAAAAATAGACGTTTGGAATTAGTCTATCAAGAAGTCATTTTGAGAAATGAAACATATGTCGATAAGTCATTTGATTTACTCTTGTAGAGAACTGAAAAATAGACTTATCGATATGTCAAATAAATACCAGTTTGTTTAAAAAGAACTTAATTATTTCCAATTTTTATCTAAATAAATTCAAAATAAAATCAGAATAATTTTACCAAAAGTATTTTACCAAAATAATTTATTGAATTAAATTATTTTGTTCAGAGTTATCTATAAGTCTAAAAAGATACTTGTAGAGAACTCTGTAAGTTTAAACTTATAGAGAACTTTACAATGACTTATCGATTAGTCATAATAAAGCTTATCGAGAAGTCACTCGAGAAGTCAGTAAATTGACTAATCGAGAATGTAACACCCCCAGATCCGGGGTCAGGGATCCGGGTCGTCACGGTCTTTCTTTCCACAATATCACTTCACTTAATTAATAATAAATAACCTTATGTTGTGACCCCACACTAACACACACCACAACCCGTTATAGTCTCAGAGATGAAATTAAAATAAGTACAAGTCCTTGAATCCATAATTTAAAAGTTATTACAACCCAAAATGATTACTTGATAAATTTACAGTTAATTGCCATTATCCACCACAAGTTATAATTATACAATATTTGGTTCCCAAAAGTAGAATGCCTGATCTACCAATAGATCTACCTCTGCAGCTATAGCAGCTACAACATCAATGAGAAGACGCGGGACGCTTCCCACGCGCTTGCGCTGGGTCTGCTTGAGTCTGGCCATCTTTCCTAACTGTTGTTGTGTGATGAAGAAATGAAGCAAGAGTGAGCATTACAGCTCGCAAGATAATATATAGTGTAAACAATAATGCAAGTATCTCAATGGATAACTTACTAGAATCCTTTATCAAGTGTAAGGTAATTACTTACTGGATATAAGCAAAAACAAGGGATGAAGTTACCAAATACTTCACTATACTTATATCATTTTTAGAAATCTACTTGAACTACTACTGTTCAAAGTATAATAAGTTTCAAAAGGTCATCCCATAGATGAGACCACAAGTTAAAACTTGAATAGATTCAATCTTTGAAATATTTTTAAAGGAAATGAAGTTACGAGATACTTCATTCAATGGGAACACCATTATAACTGTTTGACTTTGTCAAAGCTTCGGCAACCACCCATTCGTAGCCTTTCGATCGAAATGCTCTGGGTAGTGTTGCAGAATTATCCAACTGGATGATGAACTCATTACGGGAGTTTGTCGCGCCAGGAAGACCACTTACGATGATCAGTCACAGTAGTACAACCCCACCATTTTCTACATGTAGAGGAGAACCTGTCGGATTTACTTGTCAACCGAACACTGGACTCCTAAGGAATGTACCGTCTTGCGGAACTTCCAGGCCATTTGGGCCAATATAATAAGGCTGGGCCGACGCCACTCGACCACTTACGCCACTCCTAGTTCAGATGAAATCCATGACTCTGAAACGTAAAGCTCGTCCTCACCTTCCCCAAGTAGAAACTTGTTGATACGGCTCCACCAAGAAGTCGTATCTAGTTGGAAAGGAAAACTCACCGATATTTCCCAGGCGATGCCTGTTAATGGATTAACTTGTTCCAAGAATTTTACTTCCCGAGTATTGGGTAAGTAATCAAAACTCTTTTATCAAAATAGCAACCTTGTTGCCAATATAAAATACACCACAGAGCCGGATCCCTCAGGTTTTGAGCGAGTATTTAAATCCCCTTCGCAAGGAGGATCTTAAATATAAAATGAGTTTTGTGATCCGCTCTAACTTTTAAAATCATTTTGAAGACTCGCAAACATTTTTAAGGATGTTTAGAGTAATGCTGATTTAATAAAATAAATCAGTCCCAATATATTAGAAAATATCTGAATATTATTATTTAAATAATATTCCCATAAAGAATAATCTTTATAAAAATAATTGAAGTAGAAGTTTTAAAACTTATACTTGCAATGATTATTAAATAACCAAAGATATACTTATACGAAAGTACTATCTTTATTTGAATAATCAAAAGTAAGTTTGATTATTGACACATTATTCTTTAATAAAATAAAGAATAATAATTAGTAAATAATCAGAGTCATAAGTCCTCGAATGAATATTCAAATAATAATATTCACTAATAAAATAAACGGAGTCATAAGCCCTCGAATGAATATTTAAAATAATATTCATTAATAAAATAAACGGAGTCATAAGCCCTCGAACGAATATTCAAAATGATATTCATTAATAAAATAAAGTTATCGAATAAACCTTATTCGAATAATAGTTTTAAAAACTATTTATATATATATATATAAATATATATATATATATTATACTCGGGAGCATCGACTCCCGGTTTTAGAAAAATGTTTACCTTTGGGCCCCCTATACTAAGGGTATATGCAAATTGCCGCTTATCTCTAGCATAGGTATTATCAACTGAATCAACAGATATATGTATCAAGAATACGAAACAGGCATGCACATATACCATATCACATGCTACAATATATCGCAAGAATTTGCTAAATAACCATTATGCATCTATCACAAGATAATGCATGTACAAATGTATACATCATAACAACAGTATAACGGATAGAAAACTTGCATGAGCGACTGGGGGTTATAAATGGCTTGGGATGAGTCTGGTAACCTATAAACAACATATAAGTTGGAATTAAACCAAAGTCACTTATAAATCTATACTTTAACCAATTTAGACTCTAACGCTCGCTTTGCGCTTAATGATTCTCTTAAGTCGCTCGAGTACCCTCGGCTCCACCATTTTTAATAAATTAACCATTACGAGTTTTAAGGCGATTCTTTCGTGAGTGTCTTACCAACTGCCTAACACACATTACATAAGTGTTTCATACTCCAATTAGTCCTTTTAGGTCTTTAACCTATGTTTCAAAGTAAGGCGAGGGGTAATGATTCGTTCGCGAAACGTCGTTACTTAAAACGGTCATTTCTCCTAAACCGTACATCGGAATCAAACGAACTATATATCAAAACGAAGCTCGTAACATGAACTATCTAATCATGGCAATGGTCAAAACCTAGAAGTGAGTTCACGGGTCCTAATGTTAAGAACAAAAACAGCCTAAAGTAAATCGGATATTACGATGGCTATGTTTACGCGATTACCCAAATTTAAACCACTCCAAATCAACCCTCAATCAATCCACAATCACAACCCAATCAAAATTCCATCCATAACTCACCATAACAGCCCCAACAACTCCATATTATCAATTTATACTATTCTTAAACTTGAATTTAAACTACCACTCCAAAAACTTCACAAAATCAACTAATCTCTACATTTACAACTAGCAAGCCTCTCATGAATTATAACAACAAAACTAAATCTAATTACTCAAATAAAGTTAGGGTTTGGAGGGGTTATACCTTCCTTGGAGAGTGGAGAATCAAGTGAATAGCTTGGAATCACCCTTAAAGTCCTTACCCAAGCTTAATCTAAACAAAACTTCAAGAACAAAAAATTTAGTTCTTGAAAAACACTATTCACCATATTCTTCCATGATTTTTAGGAAGAGATTGTGAATGATTTAGGAGCTCAAACTTATAGGATATCCATAACTATGCATAAGGAGTCTTAGTTAATTACCTTGCAATTTAACCAAGCTTGGAACTTGATTTTTGAAAATTCTTTTCTTGAAATGAGAAAAAAGCCGAGAGCTTTTCTTTGAAGAAAGGGAAGAGATTTTGTGTTTTTGTGTTTTGTTTTGATTTGTTTTGGTTGGTTGATTTTTGATTTGTTTTGTTTTGTTACCTTTTTACCATGGTAATTTTTGTGTGGTTCTAATTCAACCAACAACACACTTTGCTTGGTCATGCTTATGTCACCATGTGATGTCACCCTCCCTCCTTTGTCCTCTTCTCATTGGTTTGATGACATTATCCCCACTAATATCTTTGATTAGCTTGTAATTATTTGGCTAATGACCGCTGATCTGTTATACGGTTCGCTTAACTTTCATTTTCGTTTATCGTTTGAGGGATCATACCCGGGATCTTATTACTTAGATTCTCTTAACCTTTCTCAATACATTATATTCCTTTTTATGATCCTCTATTAAAATCCTTGAATTTAAATCCTTTTTATCCTGTTACCTTATACTCAATTCTTTCGATATCTGGTGGATTTTCGGGAAAAATCAAAAGGTTCAAATTTGGATTCTGACGATCTTTACATACACTTATATATCATATAGAGTACCAATAAAATCTCAGAATATCCATAAAAGAACCCCTACATAGTGTGGCATGAACAGTTTTCTTATTCAGCAATATCAGCAAAAACACTATTCATAAGGGTTACAAAAAGTTCAAAATTTTGGGGTTATTACAGAGAACTCACTCGAGAAGTCTTAAAATGACTTGTCGATAAGTCAGTTAGACTTATCGAGAACAAAATTCTCTATATACTTTTGATCAATTTGATTCTATCTTATGTTAATTTTACATATTGAAGATGTAAATTACATTTAGGGAGTTTTCTTAGAATTTGAAAAATTCCAAGCTGAATTTGTTTTTGAAAAATAAATATGCAGAGATTTCTGAAATATTTATAATTCATATTTCAGTTAATTTCCAATTAAATCGGATTAATTTTGATTTACTAGAAATTAATCTGCTGCAAAACATTAGCTGAGTTCTTGCCTTAGGATGAAGAATTAAGCATTCCAATTTAACCTACAAGTCTAGTGAAAGTTGCTTCATCCAAAATTTTAGTAAAAATGTCAGCTAATTATTTTTCTGTTGGAACAAAAATGAGCTCAATGGTACCATTTGTAGCATGTTCTCTAATAAAATGGTACCTTACATCAATGTGCTTTGTTCTAAAATGATTAACTGGATTAGCCACTATTGATATAGCACTAGTGTTGTCACACATAATTGGAATTTTGTGCAACACTAGGCCATAGTCCATTAGCTGATTTCTTATCCAAATCACTTGAGCACAACAACTTCCTGCAGCTATGTATTCAGCCTCTGCTGTAGAAGTTGACACAGATTATTGTTTCTTACTATACCAGGATACAAGTCTTTATCCAAGAAACTGATAGCTTTCACTAGTACTCTTTCTGTCAACCCTGCATCCAGCAAAATCAGCATCTGTGTAGCCAACAGCTTCAAAACCATTTCCCTTAGGATACCATAATCCCAAGTTTGGAGTCCCCTTCAAGTATCTGAAAATCCTATTTACAACCATCAAATGTGATTCTTTTGGATTGGCTTAAAATCTTGCACACAGACAGGTAGCAAACATGATGTCTGGTCTACTGGCAGTTAAGTAAAGCAATGATCCAATCATCCCTCTATAGCTTGAAATATCTACACTTCTGCCCTTTTTATCTTCATCAAACTTTGTTGCTGTAGACATAGGTGTAGATGCAGGTGAACAATCAACCATACCAAACTTCTTCAATAAATCTTTGACATACTTAGTTTGGCTGATGAAGATTCCATCACTTCTTTGACTGACTTGTAGTCCAAGAAAGTAACTGAATTCTCCCATCATACTCATTTCATGTTCACCCTGCATAAGCTTGGAGAATCTTTAGCAAAGTTTTTCATTTGTAGAATAAAAGATGATATCATCCACATAAATTTGAACTAGGATCATATTATCACCATGTTTTTTGTAGAAGAGAGTTTTGTCTATAGTCCCTCTAGTAAAACCATGTTTAAGTAGGAATTCTAACAATGTATCATACCAAGCTCTAGGTGCCTGCTTTAGTCCATATAGAGCCTTGAGTAACGTGTACACAAAATCTGGAAATTCAGGATCTTCAAAGCCAGGTGGTTGTTGCACATAAACCTCTTCTTCTAGCTCACCATTTAGAAAGGCACTCTTGACATCCATTTGATACACTTTAAAATTTGAATGTGCAGCAAATGCTAGAAAAATCCTTATTGCTTCAAGTCTTGCAATTGGAGTAAAACTTTCATCATAATTAATTCCTTCTTCCTAGGAGTCACCTTTAGCAACCAACCATGCCTTGTTTCTGGTAATTATACCATTTTCATCCATCTTGTTCCTGAACACCCATTTTGTTCCAATTATACTTCTATTCTTTGGTGCAGAAACTAACTCCCAAATTGTTCCTTTCAAACTGATTCAGCTCTTCCTGCATGGCAGATATCCAATCAGGATCCATTAGAGCTTCTTCAATTTTCTTAGGTTCTACTTGAGACAGGAAGCATGCATGTAGGCACTCATTAGCAGTTGCAATTCTAGTTCTCACACCAGCAGTAGGATCACCAATAATTGCTTCTCTAGTGTGACTTCTATCCCACTTCCTTGTGTGAGTTTGTTGACTTGTGTCTTTATCATTTTCTTCATCATTGGTATGACTTGTAGATCCTTCTTCTCATTCCCCCCCTGAGTTTGTGCTATCAAATTCAGGTGTTTGAGATGAGCTTTCATTCCCATGATTTTCATGTTCAGTAGTCTCTTCATTCATCATCTGTTGTGCAATAGCTTCATCTTCTTCATCAAAATTGTTAGTCCCTTAACAATATAACAAGAATTACAGAAGGGGGTTGAACGGAATTCTTAAAACTTTTTCTTGAAATAAAATGTTCTAACTCAAATATAAATATAAATGTATTGATTAGCATAATGCAGAATAAAACTTAAGTGAATCAAAACACTAGTAATTAAAAACAAGAGTCTTTAAAAACTTTCTGGTGGATTTGAATGATTCCACCAGAGATATATATTATATATCGAGAGAACCCTGTGTGCAGAAATGCTCACAGCTGCTTACAAATATTGAACTGCTGAGAATACAGAGAAATGCTAAGAATTCTGTTTACAAATGTTTCTCTTGTTGTTTTCTCAGATTATTGTTTCTAATTGCTACTTCTTGGTTTATATATCACCAAGATTACAAAGTAATAAGACAAGATAATAAAACAAAAACTATCTAATCTATTACAATGCTACTTCATTACTCTATTCCAGTATCTTTGAATATCTTCATAATAGCATGGAAATGGCAATGCTTCTTTGTTCTCGAAAACCCAGTTGAATAGGCTACCACATTCCATTTGCATCCACTCGACGCATGTGACTGTGTTATCACTGTCAACTGATGTTTGAATTCTTCATCCGTCGGGTCCAGATCATCCGTCGAGATTGATCATCCGTCGAGATATTGATCATCCATCGGGTTGTATATTTGATCATCCGTCGACTTCATTGTAGGTTATCCGTCGGGTAGCAAACTGGCACTTGACTTCATTTCACTTATGCAGAATTACAAGACATCATCTATGTACAATTAATCAACCTATTCTGCATATCTAGTTAAAGTCAACATGACTTGAATACTACTTACAGAATCTACACAATGGTGAATGCAGAAATGGCTACAGACTTATTGTTACATAAGCTACTCACTCGATGGATAATAAGACATCATCTGTCGGGACTATAATGAATCATCTGCCAGGACTATAAATCTTATCCATCGAGTGCTACATTATTTTACTAAGTAAAATCTACTAAGGTATTTTGTTCAAGAAATCATCAAGTACACAACATATACACAACAAAATCATTGTTAATATTGAGGTTTTCAAATGCAAGGGATTTAGCTTCATTATCATCAAGGCATTCCAAGCCTGGACACTTGTCATCATCAAAAGTCACTTCTGTAATTTCCATAATCTTCTTTTGATCAATCACATAGACCTTGTAGGCAGTTCTCTCCAATGAATATCCTAGAATAACTGCTTCAAAAACCTTTGAGTCAAATTTTCCCACATATTCAGAGTTATCTTTTAAAATGTAACATCTGCTTCCAAACACATGAAGATGCTTTACAGTAGGCTTTCTCTTAGACACTAATTTGATTAAGGTGATTTTCCATGGGCCTTGTTAATGAGATATCTGTTTTGAGTATAGCATGCAGTGTTAACAGCTTCTTCCCAGAAACTTGTTGGTAACTTGGCATCTTGCAGCATTGTTCTAGCAGCTTCAACTAATGTTCTATTCTTTCTTTCAACTACTCCATTTTGTTAAAGTGTTCTAGCAGCAGAGAACTCTTGAACAATGCCTTTGTTTTTGCAGAATTCACTTAATGTTGCATTTCTGAATTCTGTTCCATTATCATTTCTCAATCTATTTACACAGTTTTGATCTTCAGCCTATTTCTCTATCTTCTTTATGTGCTCAATTATGATATGAGGAGTCTCATCTTTAGAGTGCATGAACTCCACCCAAGTATGCCTTGAGAAATCATCCACCATTACAAGTGCATATTTGTTCCTTGAAATTGATAAGACATTTACTGGCCCAAACAAGTCCATGTGAATAAGTTGCAAAGGTGCACTTATAGAATTCACAGTATTTGACTTGTGACTTGATCTTTTCATTTTTCCTTTCTGACAGGCTTCACAAACTTCAACTTGAGCAAACTCCATATTAGGCATGTCTTTTACTAACTCCTTTTTGACCAAGGTGTTAATTGCCTTGAAATTCAAGTGAGATAACTTTGTATGCCATAACTTGCTTTGTTCTTCTGATGCCTTGGTGTAGACGCAACAAATTCCATCCTTATTTGTTGAGTCCAAGTCTGCAACAAATAAGCTTCCTTTTCTTGCTCCTTTCAGAGCAATTTCACCAGTTTTCTTGCTGATAAAAGTGCATTCTTCTTTGTTGAATAAAACTTCGAAGCCTTTATGTTAGGAATATATGTGCATTAGTTTGATGATATGTTTAACAAAACACTTAAGTAGAAATTCAGTGTCTGTAGCCTCAACGGATAAGACCACTTTGGCTATCCGTTGATGGTGTAGCTTTACTTAGAAATAAGTCTAGTGTTGTAGCATATTTCAGTCTCTGTATTTAAGATGTAATTCTTAGAAGTTGAGAGAAACTATGAGTCATGTTGACTACTAGAAGATATGCAGATAGGAAGGCCAATTGTAAATATTTCATGCCTTGTAATTTTGTATAAATGAAGTGGTATCAACGGATGACTTAAAGACCTTCAACGGATGAGAAGCTAAGCTTCAACGGATGTCTCTAAAGCTTCAACGGATAACATCCTTCAATGGATGAGTGCATCAACGGATGAAGGCTTCAACGGATGTTCTGTTGATTAACCGTTGATAAGTGGTAGTTGTACCTACAAACAGAGGCACGTGGGTGAACAGAGATTACTGAAATGTGGCAGCCTAATTTCAGGAACATCAGAAAAAGCAGCCGTTCTACTCTAGTATAAAGAGACATTAAGTCAACAAAGTACTGGAGTGAACTGGAGAAGAAACAAGTGGAGATCTTACTTTATTATTATATATATCCTTGTCTTCACTTGTAAACTTGGTAACATATAAACCAAGTAGTAGCTAGTAATTAGATAAGAATTTTTCCAGAGCTGTTTAGAAAAATCTTGAGAGAAAAATTATCTAGTTTGTACTAGGATGCAGCTGTGATCAAATTCTTAGATCACAGAATTTCTGAAATACCATCTCTGGTGGAACAACAAATCCACCAGAAAAGTTTTTAAAGGTTTATTGTGTTCTTTACATTTGTGTTTGAATATATATCTGTCTGTATCAGCTTAAAGCAATTCACACACTTGTTCATCTTGAACACACAGTCTTTATAAACTGCTCAAAACTTGAAAAAGTTTTGAGATTTACATTCAACCCCCCTTCTGTAAATCTCATTGTTAGTTCTCTAAAAATAACAATTGGTATCAGAGCAGGCTCTTGACAAACAAAGAGTTTAAAGATCTTGGAATCTAACAAAGATGAGTAAGAAGGATATTGGAGTAAAAATCCCAGTTCTTGACAGAGACAGTTATCACCACTGGAAGGTGAAAATGCACCTTCATCTACTCTCCCAAGATGAAGGTTATGTAAACTGTATTGAGAATGGTCCTCACATTCCCCACAAAGTAGCCACAGTTGCTACGGCCACAATTGCTGTTGGTCAATCCATTCCAAAACCTAGAGCAGAATGGACAATGGAAGACACAGAAGAAGTCCACAAGGATAAGAAGGCTATGAACATTTTGTTTAATGGTCTTGACAAGGATATGTTTGATAATGTGATAAATTGCTCCACTGCCAAAGAGGTTTGGGACACAGTTCAGCTGCTGTGTGAAGGTACAGAACAAGTAAAAGAGAACAAGATGCAGCTTCTCATTCAACAGTATGAGTATTTTCATTTTGAAGAAAATGAATCTTTAAATGACACATTTAACAGATTCCAAAAGCTGTTGAATGGATTGAAGTTGTATGGTAGAGTGTACCAGGTGAAGGATTCAAATCTTAAATTCTTAAGATCCTTGCCAAAGGAATGGAAACCCATGACTGTCTCCTTAAGAAACTCTCAGGATTATAAGGACTTCACTCTTGAAAGATTATATGGAATCTTGAAGACTTATGAACTAGAGTTGGAACAGGATGAGGTATTGGAGAAGGGGAGAAAGAAAGGAAGTTCAGTTGCATTGGTAGCTGAAAATGAGAGGGAATGCAGACAAGAAACTGTGAGATCTACATCAAACTCCAAAGATGGTACAAGATATCAGGAATCAAGCAAAGGAAAAGAGCAAGTTGCTGAGAATGAAGACAACTCCAGTCAAGATGACTCTGATAGTGTTGATGAGCATCTTGCATTTCTGTCCAGGAGATTTGCAAAGATGAAGTTTAAGAAAAACACTAGAGCCACTAAACCTCATAAGAACATGGTGGACAAATCAAAGTTCAAGTGTTTCAATTGTGGTATAAGTGGACACTTTGCAAGTGAGTGCAGAAAGCCAACTTCTGAAAAGAAGAAATTTGACCAAGTAGATTACAAGAAGAAATATTTTGATCTGCTCAAGCAAAAGGAAAGGGCTTTCATTACTCAAGAAAAAGATTGGGCAGCTGATGGAGAGGAAGAGAATGAAGATGTGGAGTATGTCAACTTAGCTCTCATGGCTGATTCTGAGGAAAATGAAGTTAGTTCATCAAGCAATCAGGTAACAACTCAGGTAATCACTACTGATGTAACACAACTTACTAAAGAAGAGTGCAATGATGCTTTTAATGACATGTCTACTGAATTGTATCATTTGCGTGTGTCTCTTAAATCTCTTGCTAAAGAAAATAGTAGGATTAAAGAGAACAATCTGTTTTTAAGTAATAGAAATGCTATGTTAGAAGATAAGTTGATTGACCTAGAGAAAACCAAGCTGCATTGTATATCTGTTGAGAATGAACTAGCTGAATCTATTAAGAAAGTAGAAATACTTTCTAATCAATTAAAGAGAGAGCAAGAGGTGATTAAAGCCTGGAAAACATCTAGGGATGTTAGTGCTCAAATTGCCAAGGTCCAAGGAATTGAATCATTCTGTGAAACTGCCTGGGATAAAAACAAAAAGAAACTGGAATTAATTGATGGGCTGTCAACGGATGTGGAATCAATGGATGATGAAGGTTATCCGTTGAAGGAAGAAAATGAGCATCCGTTGAAGGTTCCTCAATTAAAACAGGCAGATGTTTCTAATAGTGAAAATCTAAAGAAACTCAACAAAAAGTTTGGTTCAACTTCCAAGAACTTTGTTAAAGAAGAGGCAAGCACATCCAAAGATGTCAGTAAGGTGAATATAGGGCACATGACCTTAGAACAGTTAAATAATAGGCTCAAGATGGTTGAGGATAAAAAGGAAACTAAAAGAAAATCTAACAGAAATGGGAAGGTAGGTGTTAACAAACATAACAATTACACACCTGATAGGTATGCTCCTAGAAAAAGCTGTGTGCATTGTAGTAGTGTTAATCATCTATCTGCTAATTGCAAATCTATTAAGAAAACCCCCATAACTGTACCCTCTTCCATGCCTAACATGTCTGCATCATCTCTATATGCTATGCCTACTATGTCTCAACAGAATCCTTATGCACATTTTGCAAACATGCCATATTTTAACAATCCTTATCTTGCTGCATTTAGTATGCCTCAAATGCCATACAATATGCCTATGTGGAATAACATGTATGCACAATCCATGCCTTATCATATTCCAAATGTGCTAAATGATTCTGTGACTAACCCTACACCTCAACCAACTACATCCAAGACCAAGGTTGACTCAAAGTTACCTAAGTCTAGAGATGCAGGAGGAATGAAGTCTAAGAGAAAGGCTAACAAGAATGGACCCAAGGAAACTTGGGTACCAAAATCAAATTGATTGATTTTATGGTGTGCAGGGAAATAGAAGAAATCTATGGTACTTGGACAGTGGCTGTTCAAGACACATGACAGGAGATTTCTCCCTGCTCACAGAGTTTAAGGAAAGAGCTGGCCCTAGCATAACCTTTGGAGATGACAGCAAAGGGTTTACTATGGGATATGGCTTGATTTCAACAAGGAATGTCATCATTGATGAAGTTGCATTAGTTGATGGTCTCAAACATAACTTACTGAGCATCAGTCAACTATGTGATAAAGGGAATACAGTTTCCTTCAATTCTGAAGCCTGTGTTGTCACTAGTAAGAAAGACAACAAAGTGGTTCTAACTGGAGTTAGAAAAGGAAATGTGTACTTAGCTGACTTCAACTCTGCAAATGCAGAATCTATTACTTGTCTCTTCAGCAAAGCAAGTTCAGTTGAGAGTTGGCTATGGCACAAGAAGCTATCCCATTTGAATTTCAAGACAATGAATGATCTAGTCAAAAAGGACCTAGTAAGAGGAATTCCTCTTGTTGAATTCTCAAGGGATGGTTTGTGTGATGCTTGTCAGAAAGGCAAACAAAGGAAAGCATCATTCAAAAAGAAGCTTGAAACAACAATTGATGAACCATTACAGCTGCTACATATGGATTTGTTTGGACCAGTCAATGTATTGTCAATTGCAAGAAAAAGATATTGCTTAGTGATTGTAGATGATTTCTCAAAGTTTTCATGGGTCTATTTTCTTGGATCAAAGAATGAAGCAAGTGAAATCATTATCAATCACATCAGGCAAGTCAATAATCATCCTGACCTGAAGGTTAGGAATATCAGGAGTGACAATGGAACTGAGTTCAAGAATTTATCAATGAGGCTGTTCTGTGAAGAAAATGGAATCATGCATGAGTTCTCAGCTCCAAGAACACCTCAGCAAAATGGGGTAGTTGAAAGAAAGAACAGATCTTTAATTGAGGCTGCCAGAACAATGCTTGAAGAATCAAAGTTACCAACATATTTCTGGGCTGAAGCTGTTAATTGTGCCTGTTTCACTCAAAATATCTCTTTGATCAATCAAGCTAAAGGCATGACTCCTTATCAGTTGTTCAAGAGAAGAAAACCAACTCTAAACTTTCTTCATGTCTTTGGATGCAAATGCTTTATACTAAGGAATCAATCTGACCATAAAGGGAAGTTTGATGCAAAGGCTGATGAAGGGATATTTGTTGGTTATTCAGCTGGAAAATCTTATAGGGTCTACAATCTAAGAACCAACATTGTTATGGAATCTGTGCATGTTGTGTTTGATGATAAAAAGATTGATGGACTAACAGATGAGGGACAATATGAGAGACTCAAATTTGACAACATTGAGATATATTGTGATGATAGTGAAGAGGAGACTGATGGAGATAACACTTCAAAAGGGATTCAAAACATGCCCTTGGATAATGCACAAAATACTGCATCCGTTGAAAGTCAGAATTCTGCATCCGTTGATAGAGGCAATGCAGTATCCGTTGAAAGACATGGTGTATCATCCGTTGAAGTACTAAATGAAGCATCCGTTGATCATAGTTTATCAACGGATAATCGATTTACATCATCAGTTGATAGAACTCCAAGTTCCCTGCAAAGGACCAACAACTCAGGGGGAGTTTCAACTAGTCAACACTCTGTCTCACATCATGACAATACTGAGGCCACCTCATCTAGAGCACATCTTCCACTTCAAAGGAAATGGACCAAGAATCATCCCTTTGAACTGATCATTGGTGATGCATCATCTAAAGTGCAAACAAGAAGAGCTACTCAAGATGAATGTCTGTATAGTAGTTTTCTATCTCAGGAGGAACCTAAGAAAGTGGAAGAAGCCTTATTGGATCCAGATTGGATATTAGCTATGCAGGAAGAGCTAAACCAATTTGAGAGAAACCAAGTTTGGAAGCTGGTACCCAAACCAAAGAACAAGAGTCCTATTGACACAAAATGGGTATTCAGAAACAAGATGGATGAAAATGGCATTATCATAAGGAATAAAGCCAGATCGGTTGCTAAAGGCTATTCTCAGCAAGAGGGAATAGATTTTGATGAGACATATGCTCCTGTTTCAAGACTTGAAGCCATCAGAATTTTTCTAGCCTATGCAGCTCATGCCAATTTCAAAGTCTATCAAATGGATGTCAAGAGTGCATTTCTAAATGGGAAATTAGAGGAAGAAGTCTATGTAAGTCAACCTCCAGGATTTGAAGATCCAAATTTTCCAGACTATGTATATTATCTGTTGAAAGCACTCTATGGACTGAAGCAAGCACCTAGAGCCTGGTATGAAACCTTATCAAAATTTCTTTTGGAGAATCACTTCACTAGAGGTACTGTTGATAAAACTCTCTTCTTTAGGAATATTAATGGCTCTAGTATACTTGTTCAAATTTATGTAGACGACATAATATTTGGTTCTAAAGATGATAAACTTTGTAAAAAGTTTGCTAAGCTAATGCAAAGTAATTATGAAATGAGCCTTATGGGAGAACTAACCTATTTTCTTGGTTTACAAATTAAACAAGTTAGTAATGGAATTTTCATTAGTCAAACTAAATATATTCATGATCTTTTAAAGAAGTTTGACTTAATGGAATGTTCATCTGCAAAAACTCCCATGGCCACTGCCACCAAACTTGAATTAAATAAGACTGAAAGGTATGTGGACATTACAAGTTATAGAGGCATGGTTGGTTCACTTTTATATTTAACTGCTAGCAGACCAGATATAATGTTTGCTACATGTCTGTGTGCTAGATTTCAAGCTGATCCTAGGGAGTCTCACTTAATAGCTATCAAAAGGATTTTCAGATATCTCAAGGGTACACCAAATTTAGGTATTTGGTATCCTAGAGAATCTGGCTTTGATCTAATTGGTTATTCAGATGCAGACTATGCAGGTTGCAAAATAGACAGGAAAAGTACAACAGGCTCCTGCCAATTCCTGGGAAACAAGCTTGTATCATGGTTTAGCAAAAAGCAAAATTCAGTCTCTACTTCTACAGCTGAGGCTGAATACATTGCTGCTGGAAGTTGCTGCTCTCAAGTGTTATGGATGAGAAATCAACTCTTTGACTATGGACTTCATGTTGATAGAATTCCTATCTTTTGTGACAACACAAGTGCCATAGCCATAACAGAGAATCCTGTACAGCACTCAAGAACCAAGCACATTGATATCAAGTACCACTTCATTAGGGAGCATGTCATGAATGGTACAGTGGAACTACATTTTGTTCCAAGTGAACAACAAATTGCAGACATATTTACCAAGCCACTTGATGAATCAACATTCACAAGATTAGTAAGTGAGCTAGGTATGCTTAATTACTCTTAAAATTCATGTCCTTATTGCAATTTGAATTGAAGCCTGAAATATATTAGTTGCTAGAACAAATTTGACTTTTAACATAGTTTATTCCATCAACGGATGTTTCCTATCCATTGAAAGTCAAAATTGCTCTATCAACGGATATTCATTATCCGTTGAAAGACAAATACATTTCTGGAATTTTTATCCGTCAACGGATAAAACTGAAGTACCTTTCAACGGATGACAATTTGCCTTATCCGTTGAAATGTCACATCAGTCGATTCAGGTGTTTCACAGCCGTTGATTCTAATTTCTTAACCGTTGATACTCATACATACATCTGTATGTATTGGTTTTAAAGGTAGTTGTTAGAATACTTACAGTTTATTCTTAAACGGCTGAAATTCACTAACATATACTTATTGATTAATCTTTTACTAATTTTTTTTTTGAAAGCAGATAAGCCCTTCTGATTTTTCATTTTTACTTTACGCTTTCTTAAAATTTCAAACATTTACCATTTTCTCTCTGCAAAACCTTCAAGTTATTCTCTGCAATTTCTACTCACAACAATGGCACCAGTCGTGAAAATTATGTCTCAATCTGGGTTCATCTATGAGAAGAACAATTTCATAGCTTTGGTAGAAAAGAATGAAGCCCATTCAGACTATCACAAAATGATGGACTTCATCAAAAACTGTAAACTTAGCTATGCAATGCTGGAAGCCCCAACGATTTACTGTGAAGTAGTTGAGGAGATTTGGACAACTGCTGAGTTCAACTCCATAGATATGACTATCTCCTTCACTCTCAAAGGTAAAAATCAATGTATTAACTGTGATGATTTACAAGCATGTTTTAAATTACCTGAGAACAATGCCATGACCCCACACACTGATAATGATGTATCCAGCATGTTAGATTCCATAGGTTATTCTCTTAACTCTGCTAGTTTAGGGAGTATTAGAAGAAAAGGCCTTAGGAAAGAATGGAGTTTTCTTGGGGATGCCTTTATAAAGGTTTTCTCTGGGAAAATTAGTAATTTTGATGCCATAACTTCATCTCTTGTTAATATGCTCTATATGCTTGTTTCTGATAGGTATTTTAACTTTAGCAACTATGTGATGCTAGAATTGGGTACTAGATTAGGTAACAAAGCTAATAGACCTAATAACATCTATTATGCTAGATTCTTTATGTTATTGGCTAACCATGTTGCTGAAGGTTTGGTCATAATCAATGAGAATAATAAACTCAAGTGCTGGGCACAAGAGAAAAGAGTTCTTGCAGATTTATTGATAATGGATCTCAACAGCAGTGTGCCATTGGTATATTTACCAATCATGAATGCACCTCAGGTAGGTGAGGTAATTGCTTCTACAACTCCTACTTCTTCCAACCCCTCTATTTCTTTATCTTCTAGTGTGGCCATAAAATCTGTGACAATGCCCCAACAGATTTCTACCAAGGTCACCAAAACTAAACTTTCAAAATCAAAGACAAAGAAAACCACCTCTGTTGTTTCTCAAAAGACAACAGTTGTAACACCAACCATTAACCCTGAGGGGAGTGAACAGGGTGTGAGTGGTGAGGGGAGGGGTGAACATCAAAGAAACCCCCAGGATAAGGAAGGAGAGTTAAGTGCTTCCCAAGCTAGCCAAGCCACAGTTTCTCAAAAAGCTGTGGTGGTTGAAAAGGTATCTAGCACATCCCTAGTTGCATCCTCCCAAAAGGATGTTACTATTGAAAATAGTTTCCAACCAGGAACACAGAACAAACGAGGGAGGGACACTAAAGCCAAACACTCACCAACAAAAGCTTTTATTAGAAGAAAGAAGGCTAGAACCCAATCTTCTACACAGGGTGCACACACTGCACAGATACATCCATCTGTATCTATGCCTTCTCAAACTCAGTTTGATGTGGCTCCAATAAATGTGGAGTCACAGCCCCATTCTCTCACAATAATCACACATCAATCACCAAACACTTCATCACCATCTCTGGATATGGATATGTTATTCCCATCAATTCCTGATTCTCCCTCTTTACAACTCAGGGAGGAGCCCCACTCAAATACAGGTGATCATCATCTCTTAGATGATTTGTTGGATCACCCGCAAATTCTTTCAGATATAATTGAAGGATCTGTGTCACCACATCTCAAATCAATCTACACAGATTCAACAGTTATATCACTTTCAATTTCAACTTCTTTCCCTTCTTCAACGGATATCACTCATCCGTTGACAAGTGGTTGCTCTTCAACGGATAAGCTTAACAGCAGTTATCCGTTGATAACATCAGTTTCACCTTCAACGGATATTCCACATCCGTTGATAGTCTCTCCACACATAACTGAATCAATTCCAAGTGTAGAAGACATGAATACTGTGCAATCACTCTTAGGATTGAGGGAAGGGTGTGAAAATTTGAGTGAGAGGCTGGGTTGCTCCCAGGCAAAAGGAGAGATTGAGAGCTCAAAAATGCATGCTATTTCTTCCAGCATGGCAAAAGTAAGTGAGAGGAGTACCACCTTAGTAGGTGAAGGTGAGGGAGTGAGTTGTGTGAGCCAGGGGGAGCCCCTGATGCAAGAAAATAGAGAAAAAGAGAGAAAGGCAGGTACAGTAGATATAAGGGTGGAACCAGCCATTGCTATTGAGTCAATGATTGTGGATGATGCTGAAAAGGAAAGACAATTTCAGCAACATTACAAAGCTGTAATTGATAACATTTCCTTGGATGCTGACACTTTTACTCATCCTGTGTCAGCCTATCAAATGTTGGCTGCTCAGGGCAATGAGGAGGCAGAAAAGACACTACATCTAGTACACACAACAGAATCTCTTCAAAGGGATAAAGCTGCTATTAAAAAGATGCCTTCTACAGCTGGTGAGCCATCTGAGGAATTTGGAGTAAATTCTGATGATGATGACTCTGTTTCTTTTGATGGAAGCATGAACTTAGGGGGAGATGAAGGCCCTAGTTCAATTCCAAATCTACCTGAATGGGCTTTGACAAAGGAGTATAGATCAGGGGAATTCAATGTCTCCTTAGTCAAACAAATCAACACTATTCAACAGGCCATTCAGAACACTTCACATGCAAGTATCAAGTCTATCCTTCAAGCTCACCTGGACTCACTGCATCTCATGAAGTTGCAGCAAGTAAAGCAGAATCTGAGTATGGATGATCTCAGGAAGGATATTGCTGACTTGAAATCCTACAGTTCTGAAAAATTGGATTCAGTCATGCCCTATGGTACATTGCAGGACTTGGTTTTGAGATTGAAAAAGGAATCAGTTACTGAGAAAAGGCTGGCCAAGTTGGAAGACAGAGTTCAAGTTATTGAAGATTCTGTGGCCACCATTCTTCACAACCAACAATCTCAAACCAGTCTCCTAATGCAGCTGGCAAAAGCACAAGGCTTGACCCCTCTCCTTGATGATAACAAAAAGGGGGAGAGTAAAAGGGAAGGGGAAGGAGAGCCATCTACAAAAATCAAAATATCTAAAGTGCTAGTTCCTGCCATCACTACTTCTCCAATCATTCAAATCAAAGGAAAGCCTGATGGAATTGATTTGATTCAGCTAGCAGCAGCTGAAATTCAAGTGAAAGAGCAAAGGAGGAGAATTGATGAAAGGTTGCAACTGTTGTTTGGCTCTACACAAGATAAATCAACATCTGTGAAATATAGCACAAAGATTGAACCAATCAACATGGAGCTCAAGTCAGTAGGGAGACATAAGGATGGAGAAGCTTCTTCCAAAGAACTACAAGCTATAATTCTCAAGCCCAATAAAAGATCCAATAAGGACTCTACAAAGAATCCTTTAAAAGAAGTGGACTTTCCTCCTCCAAAAGCTGATGAGAACAAGCTTTTAGGTAGGAGTATTGCTTATCTCGAAGAGACCATGGATGAGGCTGTAAGGAGAAATAGGGCTATTATCTCTAGAGAGGGAAAGAGCATATGTGTGATGCAAGGACATCCCAAATTCTCAATAGCCAAGAAGGAAGAAGTCAAGCAACTAAAGGCTGACAAAAGAGCACAAGCAAAGCTTGAACAACAGCTAAAGTCAAGTCAAGTTGAAGAAGAGAAAGGAATTGAAGTCAGGGGTGAAGACAAGATTGCAAACCTAGATGAGGTTTTTGGGAGTATATTTGGTGAGAGTATGGAAGAAAGAGAGGAATGGCAGAAGGGAAATAGAAGAAAGGCCAAGGCACATAGAAGGAGTGAAGATAATACTGAAGTAACCAAATCTATATCTAAACCACTACCTTTCATACCTGAACCTCTTGTTGCTAATCCCACTATAAACATCCATGGTGAACCAATCATTCCAAAAGAGGAACCTATTGATTGGGACACCATCAAATTGCCTACCTTTCTAACCACTCTTCCACTACCAAAGAAACAGAAAAGAAAACCCAAATCTACACCTCCCATAACCTCTAAGAAATTCACTCAAAAACAAAAGCCTAAGCCTAAGCCATCCATTTCTAAAGATGATTATGTTCACATCTGTGACATAAAAGAAATTTCAGACATTGAACTCTATCTGGATGAGCTGGAGGATGTAAGAGGAATAGCTGCTTACAGACAGCTACCAGAGAGATTAGTGTTCAGATACAAAGGAGCTGGGGAAAGAACATGGCCTCTCCACAGGATTCTGAATGAAGGCTACTCTACCTTGATTAGAGTCTTTTCAGCTATACAAAAGGATTCTGGCTTTACCAGAACTGCCAAGACTGAAATTCTCAACAAGATTGCCAATATAAGGAAAACTTGGAGGGAGCCCAATGCTTTACCCAGGACTTTACTCATTCAAGAAAGGGGAATTACAATTCACAAATCACCTCATTGGTTGATGGAATTTAGAGATGATAAAGGAGTCAGAAGATTTTTCAGACTTGAAGACCAACTCAAGATTGCCAGCAATGAAACTCTCAAGGAAATGCAATCTAAGTTGGATATCAGTGTTGAAGATGAAGCTGAATTCTTCAGACAACTCCAACTCCAAATTGAGGAAAATGACAAAGGGCTAGGAAAGAAAACCAGGGAACAAAGAAGAAAAAGATGATTTGCTCAGGCTAAAGGAGTATCCTTGGAAATACTGTAAATCTTCAATTTCCTCCTAGTACATACATTTTTGCAGCATTTTCAAATTTCTACTTAGTTTCAATTCATATATCTGTTAAGTGTTTTGTTATCATCAAGTTAACCCTGAATTTATGCCTACAATTCTTATAGACATAAATAGGGGGAGATTGTTAGGAATATATGTGCATTAGTTTGATGATATGTTTAACAAAACACTTAAGTAGAAATTCAGTGTCTGTAGCCTCAACAGATAAGACCACTTTGGCTATCCGTTGATGGTGTAGCTTTACTTAGAAATAAGTCTAGTGTTGTAGCATATTTCAGTCTCTGTATTTAAGATGTAATTCTTAGAAGTTGAGAGAAACTATGAGTCATGTTGACTACTAGAAGATATGCAGATAGGAAGGCCAATTGTAAATATTTCATGCCTTGTAATTTTGTATAAATGAAGTGGTATCAACGGATGACTTAAAGACCTTCAACGGATGAGAAGCTAAGCTTCAACGGATGTCTCTAAAGCTTCAACGGATAACATCCTTCAACGGATGAGTGCATCAACGGATGAAGGCTTCAACGGATGTTCTGTTGATTAACCGTTGATAAGTGGTAGTTGTACCTACAAACAGAGGCACGTGGGTGAACAGAGATTACTGAAATGTGGCAGCCTAATTTCAGGAACATCAGAAAAGCAGCCGTTCTACTCTAGTATAAAGAGACATTAAGTCAACAAAGTACTGGAGTGAACTGGAGAAGAAACAAGTGGAGATCTTACTTTATTATTATATATATCCTTGTCTTCACTTGTAAACTTGGTAACATATAAACCAAGTAGTAGCTAGTAATTAGATAAGAATTTTTCCAGAGCTGTTTAGAAAAATCTTGAGAGAAAAATTATCTAGTTTGTACTAGGATGCAGCTGTGATCAAATTCTTAGATCACAGAATTTCTGAAATACCATCTCTGGTGGAACAACAAATCCACCAGAAAAGTTTTTAAAGGTTTATTGTGTTCTTTACATTTGTGTTTGAATATATATATGTCTGTATCAGCTTAAAGCAATTCACACACTTGTTCATCTTGAACACACAGTCTTTATAAACTGCTCAAAACTTGAAAAAGTTTTGAGATTTACATTCAACCCCCCTTCTGTAAATCTCATTGTTAGTTCTCTAGAAATAACACTTTATCTGCAAATTGGCTAACACTGAGAAGATTCACTTCAAGACCAGCTATTAGTGCTACATCATCAATGACAACATTTCCAGAAACAATCTTGCCATATCCCATTGTGAATCCTATGTTGTTGTCTCCAAAGGTCACCAAAGGGCCAGCCTTCTCCTCAAACTGTAATAGCAGGGCCTTATCACCTATCATATATCTGGAACATGCACTGTCTATGATCTATATGACCTTCTTCATTTTGCCCTTCACACAATGAGTTTTAAGTATGTTTAGCAACCCAAGCAGTGTTAGGCACTTTCTTCTTGTTAACTGATTTAGCAGAAGTAGAATGAGTTATTTCAGATAAAATAGAATTCATTGACTATTGTACATTTTCCCTTTTTGCTCTAGACCAAATTTTTGTTACTTTAATGTCTACTCTCAGCTTGTGGCAACTTTTCATTACTTTCAAGCTGCAAGGAATGCAATCAAACTTGTCACAGAATGAGTAGGGATCATTTGCATCTGCTTCATTGTATTTGCAGGCTCTTTCAACTGGCTTTCTAACAACCTTTTTACAAAGGTGAGTTGGGTGATTCACAGAGTTACATTTCTCAAATTTCTTTCTTGGAGCATCTGCAACATAAGCAAAATTGTTGCTTTTATTTATCCCAATTTTCCCATTTCTATTTTTCTTCTTCTTTCTTGCATCTTCAGTTTTGGTTTCTTTGACATGTGTCTTGAAACCTTGGCTGTCCATGAGATTCTCTTCAGCTTTGGAAGATTGAGTTGCTTCTACATTTTTCTTTTCATTGTCTTCATCTGTAATTTCTTGCTTGATAGTCAACTCTTCTTCACTGAAGTAAACTTCACATGCCTTGAACATAGGTGAAACAACCTATATCTTTCTTTTTATTGTTCAAGGCATCATAATTAAGACAATTAGCAATATTTGCACATGGCTTGTTTTTCTCATGGTATTGTCCAACCAACTCAGATGCCTTCTTGAAGGACTTCAACTTCACTTCATTCTTTTCCAGCTTCTCCCTTAACACTGCTTCAATTTTACTTACACACTTGAGCTTGTTCTTCATATATGCATTCTCTTGTCTTACAACTTCAAGCTCTACCAACAACAATTCAGCTTCTTGTTTCTCATTTTCAAGCTTCTCATTTATCTTAATCAGTCTGCTAACCTCTTCATTAGCAGCAACCACAATTGTATGAATGTGAAACATTTCTGTGCTCATCTTCTCTACAGTTTCCTTATATTGACTCATATTTAAATCAATGGTAGTGAGAGTTGGTACCTGTGATTTTGATGAGGATGATTCTCCTTGCTCCAAGGCCATTAGTGCATAATTTCTAACTTCCTCATTTTCATCTTTATTAGAGTCATCCCAACTTTTTCCCTCTGCAATATAAGTTTTGCTTTGCTATTTCTTCAGAAGAGCTTCATACTTTGCTTCCAGTTCAAGATAAGCTTTGTCTTTCTTTGCTTTCTTGGGTTTCCTGCACTCTGTAGCAAAATGGCCTAGTTCATCACATTTGAAGCACTTTATCTTTGATCCGTCAATAGATCCAGTTTTATAACCATTTTTGCTATCAGTTGTGTACTTCCCTTTTCCTTTCCAGCTGCTGTCTTTGTTGAATGATTGTCCCTTACCCTTGAAGAATCTTGGCTTCTCTACTCTAATATTAAAGAACTTTCTTTCCAGATAGGCCATTGACTGATCAAGATTATTAAGTTCATCCAAGGTGTAGAAGTCATATTCTTCCAATTTCGGTATGACTTATTCCTGTGAATCATTATTTCTTTGCTCACTTGCTGAGGCAACTGGAGTCTGGGATCTTGACTCATCATTAGAGGTCTGGCTTTCATTGACAATTAGAGCACTTGAACCATATACAACATGCCCTTGACCAACTCTTAATGATTTACTTTGAATCATCTCTAATTCATATATTTTTAAGATTCCATACAGAACTTTCAGAGTTATTCTGCTCAAGCCTCTCCCTTCTCTGATTGCTGAAATTTTTTGTTCCCAATGATCAGGGAGTGTAACCAAAAATTTCAAGTTCACTTCTTCAGCTTCATAGTATTTGTCATGGAGTTACAAGTCATTTATCAGCTTGTTAAACCTTTCAAACACATCAATGATACTTTCTTTTGGCTTAGCCATGAAACCCTCATACTGTGAAATCAGTATCCTTCTTTGATTAGATCTAACTTTCTCAATTGCTTCACAGAGTATTTCAATCTTTTCTCAGATCTGCTTAGCAGTGTCACATTTGAAAATGTTATTGTACATTACATTGTCAAGTGACTCTATTAATATTAGCTGCAAGCCACTATCTAGGGAAACTTTTTCTTTCTCAGGCTCAGTGTACTCAGAAGGATCTTTTGGAGCACAATGAGCTGGAATAACCATATCACCATCTGTAGATTCCTCAACTCTAACCATAGGAGTGAAGGACCCATTTTTAAGAATTTAAATGTAGAGTGGATTGGTCATCCTGATAAACAACAACATTTTCTTCTTCAATAGAGTGTAGTTAGTTTTATCAAAAGTAGGGATTTTGATGCTACTGATTTTCTGTGTATTCATTCTTCCGAGATCTTGAAACTGTTTACTTTAAGATTTTGCTCTGATACAACTTGTTAGGTAATGAATTACACACAGAAGGGGGGGGGGGGGGTGAATGTGTTTTTATATTTTTCTGCTTTTCTTGAAATATTTATGGTTGTGAACAAAGTAAATCAAATCTTGTAGTAAAATATGTTAAGACTTAAATTGAACATGCAACAATGAATAACACAGATATTTCAAAACTCACTTAATTTTATATTAAAATTAAGAATATTTTGCTACAAAATTTCTAGGCTCTTTGTTGATAAAGAGTTTAGCTTCTTTCTTGAGAGAGTACAAGAATTTCCTGATCTAATTGTTACATCTAACAAAGGACCAGTGTTAACTTTATATGATAGTTAACTACTGGTTTACACAGTGTATAATAAGAGATGCTATTCACTTTAGTAAACTGTCACTTATCATTCCATTTTAGGAAAAGTATATCTTCCATTTCTGGCTTAACATATCTTTGCATACTGTGTTAACTTTGATCTTCCTATGTCAGTTAATCTTCACCCTTGATCTTGCACACTCTTCAAACAACTTTTTGTAGGCTTGTCAATCCAACTGGTTGGATTATTTGTTGATTGTTAATCTTGGATATTGAACTGGTCTGCATTTTATATTTTGGGTTTTACCTCGAGATCTCCAGTTTGGTATATAGAGAACTTGACATCTTGATAAGTATATTGGTTTATCGAGATCTCTCATTACTCTATAGTTGATTTGACTTGTAGAGGTCTCTGAGTTCTCTATAAGACAATTTAGCTTGTCGAGATCTCTCATCTTCATATCTTCAACTTGGCTTATCGATATCTCTGAGTTCTCTAGTGACTTGTTGACTTGTCGATAACTCAGAGTTCTCTAGTGATTTTTGACTTGTCGATATCTCTGAGTTCTCTAGTGAAATTTGACTTGTCGACAACTCAGAGTTCTCTAGTGAATTTTGACTTGTCGATATCTCTGAGTTCTCTAGTGAAATTTTACTTGTCGATAACTCTGAGTTCTCTAGTAAAGAAATGACTTGTCGATATCTCCAATCTTCATGTCTTCAATTTGGCTTGTCGATATCTCTGAGTTCTCTAGTAGCTTTCCTGAGTTCTCTATAAGTCATTCTAGAGTTCTCGAATGACTTCTCTATAACACTAAATCTGTGACTTGTAGAGATCTTGAGTTAGAACACTTTTCTCAAAAAAGATTTATTTAACTCCAAGCTTCTTCATAATTCTTTTAAGGCATGATCTTCTTGATCTTCTTTCAGATAGAATTCTTAGGCTTGATACTGTTTAAAGAAAAAGACTCCAGTCTACTCTTTGACATTTTTACAGACTTTAAATGTTACAATACGATATGCAAACTAAGATTACAATACAACTTACTTAGAATTGTCAATTTGACATAGTCTTGTTATTGTACATGCACGTCTTGCACAACAAAACCGGACCAGACTGTTTGAAATTTCGAACCAGACTAGACCAGACCGCGATTTAACAGTTTGGTCCGGTCGGTAAAGGTTTGAAACCTAACTAAATACATAAATATAAATTTTATTATTTTTTTAAAATTTAGAATACAAATTTTACATGTAAAATACTAATTTGAAGATATTCATTATAAAACAAATATATAAAGTATAAAATAAACTTAAGTAATATATATATACATAAAAATGGTATATAATTATAATAAATATATTAATATATATTCAAACGGTTCGGTTCGACCTTAACGGTCCAATTTGGAGATGAAAACCAGGTCGAACCGTAAAATAACGATTTTTTATTCATACCAAACCTAGACCAAAACGAACCGCCGAAAAAATCGAAAAAGGCGGTGTGGTCGGTTTGGTTCGGTCCGGTTCAGTCGGTTTGACTTTTTTTTGCTCACCCCTACGGATATCAGATTAAACCGGACCAGAAATCGGATTATCCGGGTCCATTTAAAACTTCCGTTGTTTAGGAAAATTAGGATTTACGGGACAAGTGTTGAAAATAATGATGTATGAAACTATAATTTTGTCATCATATTATTAGTTGGGAAAAATGGTGACACATAAATTAATTTAATATAAACATCGATTGTAAATTAGTGAACATGATGAATATAAACATATTTCTTATTGCACACTTGTATTACATTTGTTGTTATCTAGTTTTTAGAATACTCATCAAACATAAATGATTATTTCTTACTATCTTTCTTACTATCACTTATGTCGAATTTGCAAGCATGGTCAATGTAAACTTGTTAATATTGATATTACACACTTATATCAAATTTGTTAATAATACTAATGAAGGAATGATGAGTCAATTAGATATTATCCTAAAACTTTGAAAGTCCCAGAGAGAAACAATCAAAATGTCACTAAATATTTTTTTAAAAAATCTAAAATAAATATAATTTATCATGTATTTATATATATAATTTTTTTATTAAAAAAAGTAAAAACCGGATCGGATCCGGATATCCGAATTTATGAAAAGTTGTGATCCGGATCCAAATCTGAATATATATAAAAAAACCGGATCCGATATCCGGTCCGAATTATTCGGATCAAATATCCTAATTATCTGATTTTTTTAAATAGGATACCGGATCGGAAATTCGGATAATCCGGTTATTGGATTTTTATGCTCACCTCTATCTATTGGTTGTTAGGTGGTATTTCCTTACAGTTGTTTGGTACGGAAAATAACAAGCTAGATGGATGACAATTGTTGGATTCAATAATAAAATAATATTGTATTAATATTTAAACTGCTCTCATAGGTTCAGGTTTCGAATCCCGTCAATAGCTTATTATATTTAAACTTTTATGTTCTTTATTTTAACAATTTCTACATGTTCAGGGTTCGAGCCTCATGAACAACATATTATATTATAGTTGTTAGTACGACAAATAACAATCATCAGATCTAAAGCTGGATGGATGGCAACCGTCGGATGGCAACCGTCGGATGCAACAATAAAATAATATTATATTAATATTTAAACTACTATGATATGTTGAGGGTTCGAATCACGTCAATAGCGTATTATATTTAAATGTTCTTTATTTTAACAATTTCTATAGGTTCAGGATTTGAGTCCCGTAAACAACATATTATATTATATTATTTATTTTTAGTGAAGTCTCATATTATCATAAAACATGTATTATTATAACTTAGTATATTCTTCAATTTTATTTTCCAACTATTGAAATATATTTTAATTTTGTATTTTAAAATAAAACACGTGTTATATGCTACTAAACAATTCATCCAATATAGGCTATAGATACTAGATGTACCCGCCCATCTTCCCGCCCATAGCGGATGGGGTTAATTTGAAGCATTCCAATGTACACTTAACACCAAAATCTCACATTCAGTTGAATTGAGCATACTTATCATCGACACCAAATTAATCTCTAATTAAACCGAACTATTTTGTTATCAAAGAAAACAAAAATGGAAGAGTATATGGAGGAGTATTTAAAGAGACACTTTGCAGTAGAATCAAAGAATCCATCGGAAGAGGCCTTACAAAGATGGAGAAATGCTGTTTGGCTGGTCAAGAATCCTCGTCGCAGATTTCGTATGGTTGCTGATCTTGCCAAGCGTGCCGAGGCTGGCCGCAACCGTCAAAATATTCAGGTTATTACATATGTTTTATGTACACTTTTATACATACTCAACATCTAAACATTTGCGGCCAACAGTGTTTTAAAGGATTAAAACCTAAATTAAATAAGTATAAACATTAATATATTAATATTAGAAATACATATGTCAGTAGTATTTCTTATGCTAAAGGATAAATAATTTCCGTAACATATCATATAACAAAAAGAATTGCGGACACATAAAAAATGAATTTTATGCATTGATACTAAAAATACTAATTACTTTACAGTTTACATATATTGTGAAAAAGATCCTAATCGGTTTTAAGGTTGAACCGTTAAATATATAATTACTTGTATTAACCTAAGTCAGCCTTATTCCTCTTTTCTTTTATATCTCTCTGATATTTTCATCTTAAAATTATATTACCTCCCCTGCATATAACTTTCATGGATGTTCTCAGTCACAAAGTACTAGTTTGTATTTATTTACACACTACACATACACTGCAAACATTTATTGTTTTCAGAAAAATTACTAGTTTGTTTATATTTTTTTTGTTCATGTCTTTTATAAATATTCATGCTGTAAACAATTCTTGTTTTCAGGAAAAAGTCAGAATAGCCCTGTATGTACAAAAAGCAGCATTACATTTCATTGATGGTATGGTATATATTGTATTTTCTGCACATTATTTTGTTCATTTAAATGAATGAACCTATCTGTATTTTCTTCATTTACATTCTTTTTGTGAACTGCAGCTGTTAGCATTAAGTCTGATTACAAGCTCTCTGATAGAGTAAAAAATGCTGGATTTGAAATTGAACCAGAAGAGCTAGAAAGCATAAATCAGTCGCACGATATAAAGAAATTGGATCCGCATGGAGGCATAAAAGGATTTGCATCAAAATTAAAAGTGTCTCTCAGTGATGGAGTAATGTCAAGAAATGTACCAAAAAGACAAGAAATTTATGGCTATAATCGCGTCGCAGAGAAGCCCATGAAACCATTTTGGATATTTGTATGGGAAGCACTTCAAGATATGACACTTATAATTCTTATGGTATGTGCTGTTATTTCTGTTGGTGTTGGTATTGCTACTGAAGGGTGGCCTAAAGGTATGTATGATGGAGTTGGAATCATATTATGTATACTTTTGGTTGTAATGGTTACTGCAATTAGTGATTACAAACAGTCCTTACAATTCAAAGACTTGGACAGGGAAAAAAAGAATATTATGATACAGGTAACAAGGGATGGAAGCAGACAAAAAGTGTCAATATATGATTTAGTAGTTGGAGACATTGTTCATTTGTCTATTGGAGATCAAGTTCCTGCAGATGGGCTTTTTATATCTGGTTATAGTCTTACAATTGATGAATCAAGTCTGTCTGGGGAGAGTGAGCCTGTTAATGTGGATGAGAAAAATCCTTTTCTTTTATCCGGGACCAAAGTACAAGATGGTTCTGGAAAAATGCTGGTGACATCTGTTGGTATGAGGACTGAGTGGGGAAGACTTATGGTGACTTTAAGTGATGGCGGAGACGATGAGACTCCACTGCAAGTGAAACTCAATGGTGTTGCAACAATTATTGGGAAAATTGGGCTGGTTTTTGCTGTTCTGACATTTTTTGTTATGACAACACGATTTATTGTTGTGAAGTCGCTTAATAATGAGATATATAAATGGTCAATGTCTGATGCTTTGAATCTTTTGAATTTCTTTGCAATCGCCGTGACAATACTTGTAGTAGCAGTTCCAGAAGGTTTACCACTAGCAGTGACACTAAGTTTGGCCTTTGCAATGCAGAAGTTAATGAATGACAAGGCGCTTGTTAGGCATCTTTCAGCATGCGAGACAATGGGTTCTGCTAGCTGCATTTGTACCGATAAAACTGGAACTTTGACTACAAATCATATGGTGGTTACCAAACTTTGGATATGCGATAAAGCTAGGGAGATAGGAAGTGGAGATAATACTGGAAATGCTTTGAAGAGATCAATATCAGAGAAATTATTGAGTATTTTTTTGCATTCCATATTTCTTAATACTAATTCTGAGGTTGTGAAAGATAAAAATGGTAAGATTAACATTATGGGGTCTCCTACAGAATCAGCTTTGTTAGAGTTTGCATTGCTATTCCAAGGTGATTATATGGCGCAATGCAAACAGGTTAAAATTGTGAAAGTTGAGCCTTTTAATTCCGTCAAGAAAAAGATGTCAGTGGTCGTTGCTCTTCCAGGTGGTGGGTATCAAGCATTTTGTAAAGGGGCTTCAGAAATAATTTTAGGAATGTGTGATAAGATTGTTAGCAAAAATGGTGAATCCGCGCCCTTATCTCAAGAACAGCGGAAGAAAATTACAAATGTGATCAATGGTTTTGCATCTGAAGCTCTCAGAACTCTTTGTTTAGCTTTCCAGGACATGGAAACTTCACAGTCCAATGAGGATCATATTCCTGAAAGTAACTATACCCTCATTGCAGTTGTTGGAATTAAAGATCCGGTTCGCCCTGGGGTAAGGGAAGCTGTAAGAACTTGTTTAAATGCTGGAATTAAGGTTCGGATGGTAACTGGTGACAATATTCATACTGCTAAGGCCATTGCTAGAGAGTGTGGTATTTTAACAGATGATGGTGTGGCTATAGAAGGACCAAATTTTCGAGATAAAAGTGTCCAGGAGTTGCAAGATATTATACCTAAACTACAGGTTCAAAAATAACAAAAGTGAATAAATATTTGTTTGAATTCAATGATTACATCTTTTTACCTTACCAATAACAAAATTTTCTTGTGGATAAGGTAATGGCTCGATCATTGCCATTGGACAAGCACAAGTTAGTGAAGTTGTTGCGAAATGAATTCCAGGAAGTTGTGGCAGTGACTGGTGATGGAACAAATGATGCTCCTGCTTTACACGAAGCAGATATTGGACTAGCTATGGGCATCGCAGGAACAGAGGTTTGTCCTTTTCAAAAGATTAAGCAACTTCAAAACTTTAGTCATAAATGCAATACCAAGTCCAAAGACGAATGTTAAAGCATCGAACTTCACAACTAAAAGTCCTACTTAAAAAGTTGATAGTTTGTTGACAAACAAATCATGAAATTCATACAGTATGTTCTATCTGATTCGGCATCTGGTTATGCTTTTACTTCTTATGTACAGGTTGCAAAAGAAAATTCTGATATAGTGGTCATGGATGATAATTTTAAGACAATAGTGACAGTGGCCAAATGGGGTAGATCAGTTTACATCAACATTCAGAAATTTGTACAGTTTCAGTTAACTGTCAATGTTGTCGCACTCATGACTAATTTTGTTTCAGCCTGTGTGTCAGGTTCTGTTGTCTAAACTCCATTTTTATTATTCACGAATGTCTTTTTGGAGTCGAACAGACATCCAACTAATCATAATCTTTCTATATGATCAATGTTCAGGATCAGCTCCTCTTACGGCTGTGCAGTTACTTTGGGTTAATATGATTATGGACACTCTTGGAGCATTAGCACTTGCCACAGAACCTCCAACTGATGAGCTAATGCAGAGCCCCCCTGTTAGTAGGAACACTAACTTCATAACGAGGATTATGTGGAGGAACATCATTGGCCAAAGCATTTACCAGCTTATTGTTCTTGGCATTCTTAAGTTTTGTGGGAAGCAACTCCTTCACCTCCATGGTGCTGATTCTCTTTCTGTTCTCAACACACTGATATTCAACACTTTTGTGTTTTTCCAGGTACCACTCATATAGCTCATCGATCTACCTAATTATACATTAGGGAGTACATATATTTCAGTTTGTAGAAGTTGTAAAATATAGCTACATAACTACAATTCCAAACCTAACAATCTCACACGCAAATTTCATGTAATTTTATTAGGTTTTCAATGAAATTAACAGCAGGGATATGGAGAAGATAAATATATTTCGAGGAATGTTTGACAGTTGGGTGTTCATGATTGTAATGGTGTCGACAGTGACATTTCAAATCATCATTGTAGAATTTTTAGGTACATTTGCAGAAACTGTGCCACTGAGTAAAGACTTATGGATAGCTAGTATTTTGATGGGAGCAGTAAGCTTACCCATTGGAGCTCTTCTCAAGTTAATTTCTGTATCATCCGACAAGCATCCCCAGCAACATGATGGCTATGAACAACTCCCAAGTGGTCCTGATCTGGCATGAAATACAGAAATTACTAATATCTTCAAACATTTTTGCAGGCATTTCATTTACAAGAATGATAAACATGCTGAAAGTTTTGACTAATATACACTACTTATCAGCGGATTGATACAAGAGACATATATAGTGATAATCCTACGATATTATTATATTATTATATTATTAAGACTATAATTTTAGAAGATGATCTTTTTACTTTAATTTGCCAACCCCTTTCAATGAGGTTGTCTTCTATTTATACCAAGTCCCAAATGGGTTTTATTTTACAAATTGGGTCTTCTTGGACTTTACATTATGTTCCATAATTATTCTAACTATGACTTATTTGGGCCGTCTTGTCTTGGTCCAACATTTGTCCCCCTTCTAGTTTAAGCAACTATCTTTTAGATTTGCGCTTTATTTGTTTCTTGACCTGGCAATTGAGAACATGAGTAAAGAAATTGAAATAAAAAAAAATAAGTGTTAGTAAAAAACAAGAAAATAAAGACGAAGACAAAGAAAATATGAGTGAATGTGTGTGCGTTGTCCCTCCTTTTTCTTTTTTTAGGTGTATAAGTACTTAAAAAAAATTGACTTGTTTTGCTTTTTATTTTGTGGGAGTTATTGATTGGGGATTTGTCTGTTCGGCTTCCTCCTCCTTCTTTATCAACGTTGTCGCGCCTGTCCGGAGGAGTTCTATCCAGTTTCTAAAGTTCGGCCTCTATAGCCATTTCCTGTAAGTTTCCTTTCCTTTCTAGACTGAATTACTTCCTATTTTTTGTGATTTATTCTTGATTAGCTACATCGATTTCCTCTTTTATTTATCAATGGATCAATCTAGTTCCTCTTCTATCCGTACTGTCTCTGGTCGAGATCCTGGTAAACGGCCCCTCGAGGAAGGTGATCAGAAATCTTTCTTGAATTTGAATGATTTGGAGATTCCCGATTTAGAGCAGTGTGGGTCTTTTGATTTTATGAACGAAGATGAATTGTTGAGGGGTGTTCCTACAGGACCTCTTCCCTCGCCCTCTTTGAGCCCTCGAACGTTAGAAAGGAGGCGTCGAGTTGTTGAGCATAGTCTTCGTGCGGGTATGGAGGAGTTTGGGGATAAGTCGAGTTTGAATTATTTAAGTTATTATATTACCAAGGATCCTCCATTAAGTAAGTTAAAATCATACGTGATTTATCGAATGGTTATCGTTATCGAGTGCCGACGGCTTATGAGAGGGTATGGATGATGTCGGAATATGGGATGCCCGGGATACCTATAATACTTTTTCACTTCGGGCTCCGGCTACATATGCATCCGTTTTTCTTGGCGATGTTCGAGGCCATTGGTTGCGGGGTTAGTCAGTTGACGCCCAATTCCCTCGCGCAGCTTAGTGGGTTCGTCGCTCTCTGTTGTGATAGAGACTTGATTCCTTCGTTTAAGCTTTTCTTCTCAATTTATGCTGTTAGGTATCACGATGAACAAGTTTATTTTGACTGTCCTTACAAATGGATTAAGATTGTCAGTGTTAGGTCCTCTAACTCGGGGTATCACTCCAAGTGGTTGTATTTTGGGGGACCGGATTTAGAATTTGTGAAACTGTGTGGGAAAGTAAGTCAACTTACTATCGACTACTTGAATAATATCGAGAAGTGTGATGTGAAGTATTTGAACGGGTTTCATGGATTGACATCTGTGTATATTCATCTTTAGTTTTTAAGGAACCTGATTTTTTAGAAATGCATGATTGTAAGGGGGGATTTCTAGTGATTCGTTTTTCCTGTTATCTCATATTTATTGTTGTATTACTTCCTTCTCTCCCCTTTTTTTTACTGTTGTTTCTTGCATTAATATTACTCGTGCTGAACCCTTCTTTTGTTTTGTTTGGTATTAGTGGCTGGAGCTTCTTTGGAGAAGATTCTGAACAGCGGGGTTAAGGGGAGATGGACAAGGCTATGATGTTGCTTGTTAAGCGAGCATCGAGGAAGGGTGTCGATGGTGCCCCTCCAGCCCGTCGAGGGTTGGGCATTCTATGTTGATCGAGTTATTGGATGACCAAGGAAATAAAGTTGTAGAAGATCCTGGGAAAGCTGTGTCGGATGTGGAGCCGGCTGACCTGAATACTCGCAAGAGGGGTCGTCGAGAGGTGGAAGAGGAAAATTTTAGAGATGGTGGGTTTGGTGAGGCGAACGTGCCGGTTGGTGGAATGAACAGAACCCTCACATTGGTTGGCAACAGGGAGAAAATGGTTCCTACCATCGATCCTCGATCTAAGAAAGAGGTTGTGAGGGTCGAGATTCAACCCAACGAACGTTGGACGGGTGGGACTACTGTGCCGCTGAGGGTTTTTAACCTTTTTCATCTTCCTCAAGATGCGGTTGCTTTCGATGGACATCGTCGAGAGGATTTAACGGATCGATGTAAGAGCCGAGCTGGGAGGGTATGTTAATTTTTCCTCGGTACATTATCTTGTTTGAGTTTTGTTGTTTCGTATCTGTCTGCTCATTTTTTATTGCTGTAATTTTGAATTGTGACAGTTTCTCGCTGATTTAATGCATATTGTGGAAGAATTTCGGGCTGGTGGAAGCGATGAGGCTCGAGCGAAGTTGGAAGCTGAAGTGATCGCTTTTAAGGCAGAGAAGAAGACGCTTGAGGCGAATTACTCGGGTTTAGAGAAAAGGTCGGTTGATTTGGTTAATGCAAACACCGCATTGTCAAAGAAAGTAAGCGAGATGGATGTTAAAGGCCAATCAATGGATGCGAAGGTGTCGGAGCTCGAGCAGAAGCTTCGCGATGCTGAGAAGGAGCGCGACAATCTGAGAGTCAAATGTGAGGCCTTAAAGCGTCAGGTTGATGGGATGAATTCATCATATAAGCTTATTGTTGACGAGAATACCGCTTTGAAGGCGGAGGTTGAGAAAGGGGTCGAGGATATTGCGAACGCTCTCGGGGATGGCTATGGGCGATGTGTTACGCGCATGCAAGGAGCAGGGTTCGATGTCACGGGGCACACTTTTGAAGACTATGTACATGACCTCGCGGCTTCGCATTCTGATAGTCCGACCGATAAAAACTGAAGGCGGGGAATGCCCCGTAGATGATGTATGGATTTTAAGTTTCATTTAATGACTTTGGGTTTGTGGTTTCCGTGAAGTTGTGAACTTAGGCTTTCCTGTTGTTGATCTTTAGACTTATAATATTTCTTGCTAATTGCGGTTGGTGGATTTTATTTGTCATTTTTCATTTGATTGTATTCTGTGTGTTGTGCTTAAAGAGATCTCTCTATTTTAGGCGCTTAAAATGTTCTTTTGAGTTGTGTTATAACTTTCCTGTAGTTAAAAATTTCGTTTTTCAAAAATATATTGTGTTATGGTGTTCTTACCTGAGGTAATCGTGCTAATTTTGCGTATCCAGGTAGTATTACTTCATTTACTCCCCCCCTTTTTTTTGAATAAGTGTAGGTTTTCTTTTTGCACTCAATTCGTAGTTATCAAGCATATTTGTTTCGTTTGGAATTTTGTTATAACACTGAATTTTTCGTGCAGTCGAATCTATTAAAGATAGAATATAGAGATAATTCCACTTGATTGATTTTTTTTGTGGAGTAAGCGGGGGATGAATTATGATATTTTCGCAAAATAACTTAAAGCTTTCATAACTTAAAAGTCCCTCGATGGGGATCTCATAACGACCCTCATTGCATTGAGGGTTGGTTTTTGGTAGGGCCATATGGCCTCGAAGTTTTAATCATTACATAAAGAGTTAATCACTGGTAAAATTTCTTGAGGTGGATGCCGTTCCAGGCATTCTTAATTGGTTGACCATCGAGGTACGAGAGTTCGTATGTTCCTGTGCTGACGACCTTCGACACCTTGTATGGGCCTTCCCATGTTGGTTTAAATTTTCCTGAGATTGTTGGTTGTGATGCGGCAGAGTCTCGAAGGACGAGGTCTCCCACTTCGAATCGCTTATTTTTGACTTTCTTGTTGAAGTACCTTGTCGTCTTCTCCTGCTGTGCGATCATGCGAAGTCTAGATTCCTCTCTTGTTTCTTCAAGTAAGTCATTGTGAAAGTGTAACCCTTTGGCAGCAAGAGAAGGATCGAAGACCTCGATCCTCGGGGAAATCAGACTAATCTCAACATGCAAAACAGCGTCGACGCCGTACGTGAGACAGAAAGGAGTTTCTCCTGTTGCACTTCGTGGAGTTGTTCTGTAGGACCACAGCACATTAGGGAGCTCATCAACCCAACATCGGGGAATTTCTTCTATTCTTTTCTTTAATCCTTGTAAGATGGTTATGTTCGTTACTTCTGCAAGGCCATTGGCCTGTGGGTATGCAACCGATGTTTTGACGTGTTGGATTTTCAAATCGCTTAAAGCCTTTTCGAATTGTGCGCCTACAAATTATGTCCCGTTATCCGAGACTAAAATCCTTGGAATTCCAAATCGAAACACCACATATTCCATAGAAAATTCAATCATCTCTTTGGTTTTGCCTCGACCCACTTCGTTGCGTAGTCGACTGCAACCACGATGTATTGGCACTGACTTTTAGATTTTGGGAAGGGCCCCACGATATCGATTCCCCATTGATAGAAAGGGCAAGGGGCGAGGATCGAGTTGAGCTCTGTTGTGGGTCGATGACTCACGATCCCGTGCCGTTGGCATGCCTGACATTTGCGGAGGTAACTTTCGTAATCTTTTCGGAGTGTGGGCCAATACATCCCCTGTCTCATGATTTTAAGAGCTAGGTTTTTTACCCCGAGATGTTCGCCACATATTCCCGTGTGAACCTAGAGGATTTCTTGATCGGCCTCTTCTGGGCTTAGACATCGGAGAAGTGGCTCGGTTAAAGCGCGTCGATACAACACTGAGTCGACCGTGCAATAGTTCCTTGCCTTAAACATGATAGCGCGGGCTTCAATTTTCTCCATGGGAAGTTTGTTTTCTAGGATGTATTCGAGGATAGGGCTTCGCCAGTCAGAATTACTCTGGATGTTGTGGACCATCGATGTGTCGACAGCGGGGGATTTCAAGCTGTCAACATATATTGGGTCGAGGTTTATTTTCAGATTGGACGAGGCTAACTTGGCGAGGGAATCATCCACTGATTTTCTGTTATATCAGCATTTGAGAGTTTCCAGGAGGAGAATTTCTTGAGCAGCTCTTGTGTCACTGCAAGGTATTTAGCCATGTTTTCATTGTGAGTCTTAAACTCTCCGCTTATTTGCTTAACCACCAGCTGAGAATCGCTGAATATGTCGATAGTATCTACCTCGAGGTTCGTTGTCAATCTTAATCCCGCAATTAACGCCTCGTACTCGGCCACGTTATTTGTCGCTTGGAATTCGAACTTAAGGGCTTGCTGGACTTTAAATCCTTTTGGGTTGATAAGAATTATCCCAACACCACCAGAATTCGAGGTTGATGATCCATCAACAAACAATAGCCACGGTCTTAGCTGGGCTTCCTCGGGATCTGACCCTCTGGCCTTGAATTAGCATTCTGCTACAAAATCTGAGAGGATCTGGGCCTTTATGGCTGTTCGTGGTTTATACTCGATGTAGAACTAACTTAGTTCGATGGTCCATGCGACGAGCCTTCCTGTCATATTGGGTTTGTGCAAGATTCTTTTGAGTGGCGCATTTGTCAGCACGTGTATTCCCTTGCTTGGAAATAGTGTCGGAGCTTTCTGCTGAAAGAGATATGTCCTAAGTCCAATCATGTATGAGGATTTAGGAATAACTTTTATGTAATATGTTTTGATTTCATTGATATTAATAAAAGGCTTGTTTTGTTTTTTATTGCGGGCTCTATCTATTTAAATGTTTAAATAAGATATACCACAGTTTAGAGTAAAGCTTTTTATGGATTGTGATGAGATCATAATAATGAGACCTAAAAGATGATAACTCTAAACTTAAATAGTTCCTGGTCGTAGGATTACTAACTGGTAATTAATAATCCGCAAAGATCGGTACATAATATGCTTGCTTCATTATGAAGGATGTCTGTTCTCATAGACATTTGTGTGGTAACACTATAGCTAGTATGTAGGTGCTTATTATAGAATAAGTTCACTGAACATGACTTACACAGCTGAACAACTGATGGAGTTTACTCACGTGTCAGCAGTTGTTCACATAGTGATATTTGTACAAGTATCCTTAGACTTGAGGTCATCATAGTCATCTTGTGTACACTGAACTATGCTTTGGTTTAGTTCTTGGTCTCAAGGGACAATTATAAGGGCTCTACTGGGTATAGGAATTTGTACACGAAGATAGTGTATGATCAATAAAGGCTCTACCCTTCCAGTGAAGGAAGAGAATGTTCAAAGCTGATCCACTTATGTTAGTTCAGGAATCTCTGGCCAGAGTGAATGAAATTAGAAAGGAGTTTCTAATTTACATTAAACAGAACTAAGCATAGTGAATGGGAAAGCAAGTGATTAGATAAGATAGGCTTGACACAAGTTCCATGCCTTGTATTTAATCTTGACATTGAAGGATAGAAGGAATTAATTGTACGGTAACTACTCACTAAATAGGTTCTTGGTATTCTAAGCAGTGAATTCATATTATCCGGATAGTCGCGATATGCTGAGAAGTATCCCTCACGATGTAGAATAAATATGATTAATTAATTAATCATATTTAATGAATTAGAGAATTTATATAAATAATGATAAAATAGTTTTATTATTATTTATTTCTACTACCGGCTTAATATTGAACCTACAGGGTCACACCATAAAAGAGAATGATTTAATGGTGGAGGAATTAATTAATAATGGCTGATAATTATTTATTTATAAAATAAATAATTAATTGGCAAATTTAATAATTGATTAAATGAGATTTAATTGATTATAAATTAATTAAGAAAATGTTCTTAATATTATTAATTAATAATTTAATTTTTAGAAATTAAATCAAGTGAGAGAATTATTTCTAAAGAGTTTAGAAAAATGATTAATAATTAAAAGGTGTTTTAATTATTAGTGAGAATAATAAATGGTTAATAATAATAATATTTTATGGGAAAATTTTCAGCTGAAAATTTTGCCTATAAATATACTATTATAAACCCTATTTTTGCCTCAACCAAAAAGATTTACAAAACCCTAATTCTCTCCATCTCCTCCTCCTTCATCACATCATTTTCTTGGTGGATACCGGTGGAGTGCTTCACACTTGAGGAGCAGCTGCTAAGGATCTCCGTTCATCGTTTTTGGATCGCCATTAAAGACCTCCATCTTTCCATTAACGTAAAGCTTCTTAAGGTAAACATACTGAATTATGAATTAAATATTATTTTTCGCATGGATCCTGCGGAGGGTTTCGTTTTTTTTTAAGATTTAAATTTACATTTTCGGTATGTTTATGTGCTAAAAACCCTTCATCTGCTAGCAATGACCAAGGCGTACACGAGCTTTTCGACCTGAGGGTACCGAGTTTCAGCGTCACGTAGTGAGTGGCTAATGTAGTACACGGGAACTTCTCTTCCTTCGTCGAGTCGGACGAGGACGGCTGCAACTGTTTCGTCGGACGCCGACAGTTAAATGCGCAGAGTTTCGCCTGGGATTGGCCTAGTGAGGATGGGAGGATTTGTTAAAATGCTTTGAGTTCCATGAAGCTGGATTTGCACTCATCGTTCCATTCGAATGGTGTTGATCTTGAAGCCTTTTTTATGATGGCGAAGAACGGAAGGCCCCTTTTCGATGATTGCGGGATAAATATTCATAGGGCTGCTATGCATCCTGTTAGCTTTTGCAAGTCTTTGATGGATTTTGGATCATCCATTTCAGGGATGGCTTTTGTCTGTGCGGGGTCGGCCTCGATGCCTCGCTATGTGACCAGAAAACCCAGAAACTTGCCGGATGTAAGCCCGAATGAGCATTTGTTAGGGTTGAGGCGCAAGTTATGCCTTCAGGCATTTTCAAAGGTCTCACGAAGATCAAGTGAGTGGTTAACGGCGAGTTTGGACTTGGTTATCATGTCGTCGACATAGATTAACATGTTTTTCCCTATTTGCGAGCCAAAGATTGTGTCCATCATATGTTGAAAAGTTGCGCCAGCATTAATCAACCCGAAGGGCATGACCCGATATCCGAACACTCCTCTGTGAGTAATGAATGCCGTTTGCTCCTAGTCATGAGAATCCATTTTTATCTGATTATACCCAGAAAACACATCCATAAAGGAAAGGAGTTTGTTCCCTGCTGTAGAGTCGATCAACTGATCGATGTATGGGAGTGGGTAGAAATCTTTGGGGCATGATCTGTTAACATCAGAATAGTCGACACACATTCGCCATTTTCCGTTGTGTTTCTTGACCAAAACGACATTGGAGATCCATGTGGGGAACTGGAAGGGCTCGATGAATTTAGCTTTGAGGAGTCGGTCAATTTCTTGATCGATAGCTGCCCTCTTTTCGTCGGAGAATATTCGACGTTTTTGCCATATTGGAGCAATGTTTTTGTTGATGTGGAGGGAATGGCGTGCGATGACCTCGGGAATTCCTGGCATGTCTTTCGGATCCCAGGCGAAGATATCGGCAAATTATCTAACAAGGTTAATGATCTCTTGCTTCAAATATTCAGGGAGTCCTTTTCCCACCTTGGTTGTCTTTGTTGGGTTGCCGGTGACCACTTCGATCTCCTCCGTCTCTTCTGCAGGGAAACATGAATTCTGATTTGTAGATTCAATTGAGGCGCAGGGGTCGATCTCGAGTATTTGGTTGACTCCTAGATCATCCTCCCCTTTTTTCTTTGGGGAAACTGTTGTCAGGTAGCACTGTCTCGCAGTCGCCTGATCTCCAATCATTTCTCCGACGCCGAAGTCGGTGGGAAATTTCATCTTCAAATGGGAGATTGAAGTTATTGCTTTTAGGGCTGTGATTGTAGTACGGCCTAGGATGGCATTAAAGCTGGAGGAAGCACTGATCACATGAAATTTAACGACTTTTCAAACCTGGCAAGGTGGTGAGCCAAAGAGAACTGGCATATCAATGGTTCCTACCACATGAACCTCATTTCCGGTAAATCCGTACAATGGCTTCGAGAATTCTCGAGCCGTCGATTTCCGATGTCCATTCGCGAAAAGGCGTGATGGTAGAGGACATCGACAGAACTTCCGTTGTCGACCAACATCTTTTTCATAGTATTATTTCCTACTCGGGTTATGATAACAAGAGCATCTTGATGACCCTCGATGAGCCCCGAATGATATTCATCATCGGAGAAGGAAATGATTGGGGTCGGGTTCGCGCGAGGGCGTTTAACCGTCGAGGGATTGACATTGAAGACTTCTCGAGCGTACATTTTCCTGGAGTTGTGACAGAATCCTCCAAAAGCTGCTCCCCCGAATATGACGTCAATGACCCGATCCTCTTGATCTCGATGGTGACGTCTAGGATTGTCTTCTTGTTGTACGTAATGTACTAACTGTCCCCGACGAATCTTTCCTTCTATGAGGTTGCTAAGTTCAAAGCACTGTTCCGTAGTGTGACCGGTATCCTCATGATACTCGCAATATCTGGAACTGGGGGGTCTTCCAGCCTTCATGGGCCTCGGTGGTCTGTAGTCTGGCTCTGTCTTTAGAACTGCCAAAATTGTTGTTTTCTCTGTGTTCAATTTAGTGAATTCTTTTTCTGGTCGAGTGCGGGGCTGCTAGTCCCTTTCCCTTCTGTCCCCCGGGAAGCGATCATCCACACATGGAGGAGGTGATCGACGACGTTCATGGCGTCTTTCTCGCGCGGGGGATCGCGGGTTGTAGCTACGACGGCGTTCATGCCTTGAAGAGCGTCGGGGTGACTGAATGCAACTCACGGCTTCTTGTAGCATCATACGATGTTCGATGATTTGGAATGCTGCTTGGAGAGTCTTTTGCCTTTTTTCAAAAATTTCTTCTAGGAGTAATCCATGTCGTGACTTATCGATGCCTGCCGTTAAGAAGTTGACGGCCATTTGTTCAATTAAATCTGGAATCTCGGTGATCTCTTCCCAAAATCGGGTTAAAAAGCTGCGAAGGCTCTCACCTGAGCGTTGATGCATTGTCATCAAAGACGTTGTGACCTTGATGCCTTTGTAGTTACTGGAGAACCAGGCTTGGAATTTGCTTTTTAAGGTTGCCCATGAATCGATGGATCGAGGAGGCAAATTGCTATACCATCGGAGTGCTGTGCCTTGAAGGCATGTAGAGAAAAACTGACAACAGGCGATTTCAGGGTGGCCGAAGAAAGCCATTCGTCCGTCGAATGTGTTGAGAAATGCCAACGGGTCTGAAGATCCGTCGAAGTGATCGAGGGATAGGGTTTTTAATGTCCTGTCGATGCGTGCTTTCTCGAGGATGAGGGATAAAGGGCTTTCAGAGACAGTTTCAAATCCTGATTGATTCCTCATGATGTTACACATTTGGGCGATTTCTTCTTGCATTTTAGAAAATTCTTCATGTGATATGGACTCTGTGGATTCAGTTTGGCGCGAAACCTCGGCGGATGACACTGTCCGCTGTCGACGTTCACGTGGCTGTGAATAGGTCGACTCTGCTGATGGCTCATATTCATATTCTGCATCATCGTCTTCATCATAAAATTCATCATCTTGCTCTTTGTTTTGTATCGTTGTTTGTTGGAGCTCTCGTCGGAGACGGTGAATTTCACGTTTTTGCTCGAGTTTGGCCTCTAGCCTCCGAGTCTCACGTTCTAGCAGTTCTAGCTCTTCGTCTGAATCAAATGGTTCTTCTAGTTCTTCCAGATTTTCTTGGTTTTGAGCCTTTAGCTTCTCTTTCTTTTCTAAATGTAGTCGCATGTCGCTTGAGATAACTTTTTTACCTCTGGAGGTTTGTGTAACACCCCCAAATCCGGGGTCGGGGATCCGGGTTGTCACGAGTTCCATTTCCCTTAATAACACCCAATCTTAATAATTACTCAACTACTCTGTACGGTGACCCCATAATAAACACACACACCACACGTTATAGTCTCAGAGATGAATATCCAAAAATAACCACAAGTCATTTTATTCCACAATTATCTGTCCATACACCTTAAAAGGTTTTCTGAATAAATTTACATTTTCTTTGCCATTATTACAATTCATAAATATACATAAATCTGGTACATCAAAAGTTGAAAGCCTAGCCTATTGGTAGCTCCTACCTCACCCATGGCGGCATCAACGCTTCTAGAAAACTGCGGAATGTCTCCTAATCACTTGCGAATCGGGAGCTTGGTCCTGTTCATCTTATCTATCTGATGTTGTGTGATGAAAGAAGAAAGCAAGGGTGAGCAGCAAGCCCACCAAAATAATATGTATAATGATTAACAATATATGAGCCTACTCATAATACTCATGAAAGTCTTGGTCAAAAGAAATGAACCAAGTTGATATCTTAATGCGATGAAGTCACAAAATATTCAGTATATATATATACATATATACTTTTCAAAATATTGGAAGTCCTCTTCCATGCATAATATACACAAAGTCCCAGTGTATAACTGTATAAAAATATCGTTGCAAGGTGATCTCATATATCTAACCTTGTCTCAACGTTTTTCTGAAAATCTTTGTCATTCATAAGAAAATTATTAACTAGATATAAGTTTAAAAGATGGAGTTACCAAATACTTCACTACACTTATATCATTTATAAAGCTACTTGAACTACCACTGTTCAAAGTATAATGAGCTTTCAACAGTTCATCACATAGATGAGACTACAAGACCAGATTTGAATAGATTCAATCTTTGTAATATTATTAAAGGAAATGAAGTTATGATATACTTCATTAAGTTCTGATATATATATATATATTCATATATATCTCCCATACATTTTCTGAAAACCTCTGTCATGTAAAGTATGAACAGACTTGCAATATCCAATAAATTTGGAAAGGAAAAGAATTTTTGGCATAAACCAGATATCTTGCTGATCAGGCAAAGATACCCATAAGTAACCTTTTCTACTAGTAGATGGACGAATTCCCCACTGGTCATCACCCTGGTCGCAATAGGACCTTATGCTGGACTGCCACTCAGCCATTTATGCATTTGATGGACTCCCACTGAGCCACTTACACTATCATGGACGCCCACTGAGCCCATGTTGCTTATGCCGACTCAATAGATGGACTTACTTCCCGAACCTTGGGTAAGTAATCAATTCATTAACCAAAACTGCAACCTTGTTGCGAATATAAAATACATCATAGAGCCGGATCCCTTAGATTTTTGAGCGAGTATTCAAGTCCCCTTAAAATTGAAGATCTTAAATATAAAAATGAGTTTTGGGATCCGCTCTAACTTTTAAAAATCATTTTGAAGACTCGAAAACACTTTAAAGAGTGTTTGGAGTAAAGCTGATTTAATGAAGTAAATCAGTCCCCAGAATATTTAGAAAATGTCTGAATATTATTATTTAAATAATATTCCCATAAAGAATAATCTTTATAAAAATAATTGAAGTAGAAGTATTAAAACTTATACTTGAAACGAGTATTAAATAACCAAAGATATACTTATATGAAAGTACTATCTTTATTTGAATAATCGAAAATAAGTTTGATTATTGACACCTTATTCTTTAATAAAATAAAGAATATAACTCATCAAATAATCGGAGTCATAGATCCTCAAATGAATATTCAAATAATATTCATTAAATAATATAAACTGAGTCATAAGCCCTCGAATGAATATTCAAATTAATATTCATTTAATATAAAGGAGTCATAAGCCCTCGAATGAATATTCAAATAATATTCAATAAATAATATAAAAGAGTCATAAGCCCTCGAATGAATATTCAAATAATATTCAATAAATAATATAAAAGAGTCATAAGCCCTCGAATGAATATTCAAAAGAATATTCATTTAATATAAAGGAGTCATAAGCCTTCGAATAATATTCGAAATAATATTCAATAATAAAATAAGGTTAAAGTTATCGAATAAACCTTATTCGATTAATAGTTTTGAAAACTATGACCATATATATATATATATAAGTATATATATATATATCCATATATACAAAATCTACTCGGGATCCTCGACTCCCGGTTTTAGAAAATATTTTCACCTTTGGGTCCCTATACTAAGGGTATATGCAAATTACCGCTATCCTCTAGCATAGGTATTATCAACTGAATCAACAGATATATATAGCCAGAATACGAAACAGGCATGCATATATACCATATAACATGCTACAATATATCGCAAGAATTTGCTATAACAAATATGCATTTAACGCAAGATCATGCATATACACCAATACATCACAACAACAGTTATTACAGATAGAAAACTTGCCTGAGCGACTTGGGGGTTACGAATGGCTCTGGACGAGTCTGGTAACCTATAAGCAACAAGTAAGTTGGAATTAAACCAAAGTCACTTGTAAATCTATACTTTAACTAACTTAGACTCTAACGCTTGTTTTGCGCTTACTGACTCGCTTAAGTCACTCGAGTACCCTCGGCTCCACCATTTTTAATAATTTAACATTTACGAGTTTTAAAGCGATTCCTTCGCGAGTGTCTTACCAACTGCCTAACACACTTACCATAATGTTTCATACATTAATTAACCCTTTTTGGTCATTAACCTATGTTTCAAAGTAAGGCGAGGGGAAAAGTTTCGTTCGCGAAACGCCGTTACTTGAAACGGTCGTTTCTCCTAAACCGTGCATCGGAATCGAGCGACCTACATATCAAAACGAAGCTCGTAACACGAGCTATCTAGACATGGCAATGGTCATAATCTAGCAGGGGGTTCTCGGGTCCTAATGTTATGCACAAAAACAGTCTAAAGAAAATCGGACGTTACGACGACTATGTTTACGCGATTTCCCAATTTAAAACCATTCAAAACCAACCCAATTCAACCTCAAATCCAACATACAACCAACATCCATCCTTATCACATCATAACAACCCCAACCAATTCAATTTTAACATTCATACTTATGCCTAAGCTTGAATTTAACTATACTACATTCTTTTAACCAAAACAACAAGATTTACCAATCCGATTCAATACCATTTCAATCCCAAACTCTAACTCACAAACATCAAGCCACAATATCACCCTACTAATCAAAATCATCTTATAATACATAGGAATCTAGGGTTTGGAGATGATATACCTTCCTTGAAGAGTGGAGAATCAAGAGAATGGCTTGGAATCACCCTTAAAGTCCTTATCCAAGCTTAATCTAAACAAAACTTCAAGAACACAAATTTTATTTCTTGAAAAACACTATTCACCATCTTCTTCCATGATTTATAGAAAAAGATTGGCTTGGAATTAGAAGCTTAAACTTATAGGAAGTATGTAACTATCCATGGGGAAGCTTAGATAATTACCTTGCTAAATAGTAAGTGGTGGAGCTTGGATCTTCAATTTCTAAGAAAAGAAGCCGAGAGCATGAAGAAGAAGAAGAGAGATTTTTGTGTTTTGCCTTGTTTTGCTTTTGGTTGGTTGATTTTTGTTGTTTGATTTAGTTAATTACCTTGTTGCCCTTGATTTTGTGTGGTTAGAAAGCCACCACATCTCCTTCCTTCCCATGTCATGCCCATGTCATGTGGTGATGTCATCTTTCCCTCCTTGTCCTCTTCTCATTGGTTGGGTGACATCACTCTCTCTAATCCCTTTGATTAACTTCCTAATTGTTTGCCTAATGACCGCTGATCTGTTATACGGTTCGCTTAACTTTCGTTTTCGTTTATCGTTTGAAGGATCATACCCGGGATCTTATTACTTAGGTTCCCTTAACCTTTCTCAATACATTATTTTCCTTTTTATGATCCTCTATTATAATCCTTTAATTTAAATCCTTTTTATCCTGCTACCTTATACTCAATTCTTTCCGTATCTATTGGATTTCCGGGAAAAATCAAAGTGTTCGGATTTGGATTCTGACGATCTTTACATACACTTATATCCCATATAAAGTACTAATAAAATCTCAGAATATCCATATCAGAACCCCTACATAGTGTGGCATGAAAAGTTTTCTCATTCAGCAAAAACACTATTCATAAGGGTTTCAAAATTTCCCAAAAATTGGGGTTATTACAGTCTCCCCTCCTTAAAAGGATTCCGTCCCGGAATCAGATAGAAAATGAATAGGGATACTCTCTTAGCATTGCACTTTCTAACTCTCAAGTAATTTTCCCACATTGTGGTTCTACCATCAAACTCTGACTAGTTTGATAACCCTTCTCCTAAGCACTTGTTCCTTTTCACTCTATAACCCTTCCTGGTTGCTCCATAAAGGTTACGTCGGGTTGCATATCTATGCGCTCCTATGCCCCTATTTATCTGACATCCGAATTACACTTCCTTAATATTGATACGCGGAACGCGTTATGAATTTGCTACAGGTTCGGGGGTAGGGCTAGCTCATATGCTAACTTCCCAAATGTCTTTATATATCCAAGGGTCCAATAAATTGTAGACTTAGCTTTCCTTTCTTTCCGAACCTCATCAATCCTTTCCGAGGGAATACCTATAACAGCACTAGGTCCCCTACTTCCCATTCCTTGTCCTTTCGTGTCAAATCAACATACTTTTTATGTCCATCTTGGGCTACTACCAGCCATCCTCTGATTAGATCTGTTATATCCTTGGTCCTTTGGACTACTGCGGGTCCGAGCATCTTGCGCTCTACAACTTCATCCTAACATAAGGGAGATCGACATTGTCTTCCCTCAAGGATCTCATAAGGAGATACCTCAATACTGACATATGATCTATTGTCGTAAGATAACTTAATCCGCATTAGGTGATCATTCCAAATTCTTTCAAGTCTATTACACAGACTCTCATCATAGCTTCTAATCATTAGAACTTTTGCTTCTCAATACCCATTCTTTTCCAGTTCGTAATCGCTACTGCCCTCCGTTCCTAATATTATACTGGTTACACTTTTGCTCACTAGCATTCTATAACCTTTTAATAACCTCGTCAACCTTAGTATCACGAATGTGTTTCCATTCCGCATACCACCACAACTTTACTACTCCTTTTTCAGCTGCTTCTATCTTCGAAAGCTTAGTCCTTCATATAGAAGTAAAAGAATTTATTTGAGAGATCACTATGATCATGAACACTTGTTATATCGCATAGTTAGTACAGAAGGTGGCCAGCCTTTAGTACTTGACAAGCAATTAAACAATAGATGGTATCCTACTAGGCTTCTATCACACAGATAGATAGTCATTCGGCAATACCTCCCCTTCTGGAAGGGTTGTTCTTCTCAGCTTACATGAAATGAAAAGAAGAGAAAAGAACGAATTGAAGAGAATTGTATATGTGAAAAAAAAATATACTGCCACCAAATATCTGGCTTGGAACCTACCTCTGAACTATAGAGGTTTGATATAGGAGAACAAAACATATGTGTATATATATCAACATCAAGTATTATCGCATCGCATTTCTCATGCTTAAATATTTGCTATTTCATCCATCATTCTATGGACCCATGCACTTCCTCTAGCTTATACACAATCACCTTTGAAACTCCCTCGACATCGAAAATCGAATCTGGGATCTCATTCTATACATCATCGTTACTAGAATTCTATGCTTGCACCGCAACCTTCCTCGTATAATAATACGACTCTCTATTGATAAGAAAGAATAATTATTCACTAGGTAGATACTCTACTTAATTAGTCTATCAATGATAACTTATACACTACCACGACCCGATTAGTGGTACTCAATCTCAACACCCATTCCAATACAACTCTCACGGTTGTAATCAGCTCAATACTTGCAGAATCATTGCTGCCTTACTATGGTCCACCACTAACCTATTGTAGTCATTCATTTTCCATGAAGTCTTAATATCCAACCATACGGAGTCCATACATGTCGTATCAAATCCTTCTAAGGAGGTAACATAATCACCATTTCTGATTCATGAAGAACACTCCTGATCCTGACATTCATACATGACATGAAGCAGATAAAATTGCAGAAGAGTTTCGCTCAAAGCAACGATAGCAGGTTAATACCATTCTTAATCATATGCCTTCAATAGAAGACTCAACTCAAAGGTTTTTTTAGTCCTTTTTGAAATATGGTCCTGGCTTATCTCAAGATAGGACCTTCTAAGATAGATAGCCCGTTCATGGCGATTACACGAATTAAACCTTTACCAACTACTATTACGGTTGGGTATTGCACAGTCATCAGAAGGAATGTCAATCTTCCAAACCATAATACAACCTTCATAGCTTTAACCATCATCACTGTATTCCTTTGGCACAAGCGCCTATAATTATCCTCTTACCTTTAAAGTGTCGGCCACCTCTTTGGCCTTTCCTGATAGTAAAATTTCCTTACAGTCAATGTCATTTTAACCACCTTCAAATAAATTTTCTACCTCATTTCAATCACAGCTTATGTGAAGATGTTTTCTTTAAAATCTGATGAGTAAAAAAAAATATCACCATTTTTCCATAAGTTATTGCCTCAGTCTTTAGAGGTTAATCACTGTCACGACTGACTCTCAATCATACTTAGAACATCTTTTATCTTAAGTCCTAATTGCCCTGAACAATTTCGACCATTACTGGTTCGATCCATACTTTCTCGTGGTGTAACACGTGCCCCACTTGGCATCATTATAATTACATCACATTCCTTTTATCAACATTTTTATTCTTGAGAAATTTGAATATTACCTATCTCCATGCAAAACCTCTAAGGTTATCTTTCAATAGTTCCTCCTGTATTCCCTAGATACAGGGCATATCGAAATACCATTTACTATTACTAGAACCATTGTCTATATACTTCTGAAAAATTTCTCCACTGATTCTTAAAGGTTGTTATTACCTTAATCCTTTCCAATTCATACTGTCAAAACTCATACTATCCCTATTAAGGGTGAAATGCCAACCTTTATGCATTCCCCTAGGATTCGTTTTAAGTTACTGATGTTTTATCCTTAATTCCACCTTTAAAAAGGTACTTGCATCCTTCCATGGATAAATCAAGTCTTATATCCTTGATAGATTATCTTAATCAATCATTCCCACCTTGATAGTTTATACCAATTTCACGATAGCATCCTTATTCAAACTGAGGTCAACCCAAATGGCCTTCAAAAGATAACAATGGTTACCCGCTTTTCTTGCCTAAATTTGGTAATGATAACAAGGATGTTCTGGAAGATATTGGTCATGTTCAACGTGAACTTCTTCTTAATAATTCCTTATTTACTTTTGTTGTTTATCCCAACAGTCATCTCAATGTTGGGATATCTCCCATACCTGGCGTCTCCCTTTCTGGGTATCATGCCACCGGTCTTACACTTCACCTTCTTGAAGGTCACTTCCTTCATTCAATTTTTCCTAATTTTTTACTCCCTTGTCTCCTCAGTCTATCCGCATTTTATTTTTCATCCTTCGAACTATCTCAAGGTTTCCTCGGATCCTTCCAACTTACAGGAAATAAAATATATGTATCTCTTATGCCTTCCACCATCAATTTAACTCATGGTGAATCACCCTCATCCTGACGATTACATACTTTTCTATTTCTATTGCTACGAGTCTTTAGGGTTTCCCTATACCCAACTCCCTTATCATTCCTCAAACTCTATTACCGTTATATTCCTTTCCACTTCAATTTCTTTTAATTTTCCTTTCTCTTATCATTATTTCATGAACCAACACAACATAAACATTGATTTCAAACATCCCGTCATTCTGGATTCGTGTCCTCAGAACGAATCTTGATAACTTTTACAACTTAGATTCATAATTCATCATACTCGTCTGCCTTTGTTCTGGCTCTAAAGCTTTTACATTATCTCCTTATCTTTGGGAATTACTTTCCCGAAAACAATTGACTGAACTTACATCAGTTTATTATAATCTCTTGCTTCGTGCTTTCCTTGGCCTTTCACCAGCGGGTGGTCTCTTTCTTAGGAGGGTAAGTGACAAAACAGTCTTTTGTGATTCGTCAATCATTTAGAATCTCAAATGATTCCTCTATTTCCTTTAGCCAGGCTTTTGCCTCGACTGGGTCAGCTTGTTCCTTTGAACTCTGAGAGCTTAGCGACTTAAAGGTCCTGAAAGAATTTCTCACCGCACTGTCTCCTCAGGGTGGTGGTTGGGGATAATAGTCTAAGTTCTTTTTAGACAGGTCCATGAATTGCCGTATAGGAGTGCCGTCTCGGGTCTCCTTTCCTTACTCGACTTTCTGTTTCCTTAGTATGAAATGTTTCATCCTTCTCCCATACTTGGGGTTATCTTATACATTTTAAATCCTCATTTTTCCACTTCATTATGTTATGGGTTCATTCTATCTTGATGGCGACCTCCCTGACTATCAGGTTCAGGGTTTGCTCTAAATCTTATTCCTCAAACTAGCTTTCATCTAAGATTTCATCTTTAGGCTCTTGAACATTTGGAATCCAAATTCTGTAGGAATACCTCATTATTCCCTTATCATCTTTCTCGGTATTAATCTTTTATCTAATTGTTGGCTCTCTGCCTTCATTCATAACTTTTTCTGGCACAATATGTTCTTTTCCGATCATTCGGTCTATATTGCAATCTCAAACAGCTTTTCAGTACTGGCTCCGGTTACCTTCACTACTATTTCCATTTTCTCGAAATCTCTTATCAATTCTCCCAAAGACATTATCATCTTGAGTCTCTCCTTTTTACTAAGGGCATCAGCCACCACATTGGCTTTCCCCGAATGATACAGAATCTCCCAATCATAATTCTTGATTAGCTCTAACCGCCTCCTCGGGAGTATGTTGAGCTCTTTCTACGTAAAAATGTACTAGAGCTCCTATGGTTTGTGAATCTCACACTTCTCTCCATACAAGTAGGGCCTCAAATCTTTAGGGCAAAACTATTGCCATGAGCCCAAGCTCATAGGTGGGGATATCGAATTTTATATTCCCTTAATTATCTTGACGCGTACGCGATTACCTTGTTGTGCTATATAAGAAGCACCCTAATTCCTTATGCGAAGCGTCACTTACAAATCACAAAATCTCCTTTTTCCCTCCGGCAACGCCAACATAGGGGCCGTCACCAACCTTTGCTTCAGTTCTTGAAAGCTGTTCTCGTATTTCTCTGTCCATTCGAACTTCTCAGTCTTACGAGTAAGCCACGTTAAAGGGGGCTACTATCTTTACAAACTTGAACGAACCTCCGGTAGTGATCGACCAATCCTACCTCTGGTAGTCGACCTAACCATGGTCATCAATTCATCAGTGGTCCTTTATTCATTCTTGTCAGGATCCTCCATGGGATCCTCCTCAACAACTATCCCTTCTAGGACAACATCCTCAACCGCTACATCCTCAATATCAACATCATCCGGTCCTGCATTAGGACACTCTATCGGATCCACAATCCGATCTCCAATTAGTAATAAAACATCATCGCGCTGTTGCTCCTCAACCTCAGGGTTCGGAGTCCCGCTACCATGTACGATAACGAACTACACTACTATCACGATATTTATAGGGGTTCCCATAAGGGTTTTAACTGTCAGTACTACGCTAGGTAGTCCGACTATGAACTTGGCAAGAGTTCTTATTATCTTAGTGAACTTATTATCTTAACGTCCCATCATCTCTGAGGTTTATAACGCTTATCTCTGATACCATTTCTGTAACACCCCCAAATCCGGGGTCGGGGATCCGGGTTGTCACGAGTTCCATTTCCCTTAATAACACCCAATCTTAATAATTACTCAACTACTCTGTACGGTGACCCCATAATAAACACACACACCACACGTTATAGTCTCAGAGATGAACATCCAAAAATAACCACAAGTCATTTTATTCCACAATTATCTGTCCATACACCTTAAAAGGTTTTCTGAATAAATTTACATTTTCTTTGCCATTATTACAATTCATAAATATACATAAATCTGGTACATCAAAAGTTGAAAGCCTAGCCTATTGGTAGCTCCTACCTCACCCATGGCGGCATCAACGCTTCTAGAAAACTGCGGAACGTCTCCTAATCGCTTGCGAATCGGGAGCTTGGTCCTGTTCATCTTATCTATCTGATGTTTTGTGATGAAAGAAGAAAGCAAGGGTGAGCAGCAAGCCCACCAAAATAATATGTATAATGATTAACAATATATGAGCCTACTCATAATACTCATGAAAGTCTTGGTCAAAAGAAATGAACCGAGTTGATATCTTAATGCGATGAAGTCGCAAAATATTCAGTATATATATAATACATATATACTTTTCAAAATATTGGAAGTCCTCTTCCATGCATAATATACACAAAGTCCCAGTGTATAACTGTATAAAAATATCGTTGCAAGGTGATCTCATATATCTAACCTTGTCTCAACGTTTTTCTGAAAATCTTTGTCATTCATAAGACAATTATTAACTAGATATAAGTTTAAAAGATGGAGTTACCAAATACTTCACTACACTTATATCATTTATAAAGCTACTTGAACTACCACTGTTCAAAGTATAATGAGCTTTCAACAGTTCATCACATAGATGAGACTACAAGACCAGATTTGAATAGATTAAATCTTTGCAATATTATTAAAGGAAATGAAGTTATGATATACTTCATTAAGTTCTGATATATATATATATATATTCATATATATCTCCCATACATTTCCTGAAAACCTCTGTCATGTAAAGTATGAACAGACTTGCAATATCCAATAAATTTGGAAAGGAAAAGAATTTTTGGCATAAACCAGATATCTTGCTGATCAGGCAAAGATACCCATAAGTAACCTTTTCTACTAGTAGATGGACGAATTCCCCACTGGTCATCACCCTGGTCGCAATAGGACCTTATGCTGGACTGCCACTCAGCCATTTATGCATTTGATGGACTCCCACTGAGCCACTTACACTATCATGGACGCCCACTGAGCCCATGTTGCTTATGCCGACTCAATAGATGGACTTACTTCCCGAACCTTGGGTAAATAATCAATTCATTAACCAAAACTGCAACCTTGTTGCGAATATAAAATACATCATAGAGCCGGATCCCTTAGATTTTTGAGCGATTATTCAAGTCCCCTTAAAATTGAAGATCTTAAATATAAAAATGAGTTTTGGGATCCGCTCTAACTTTTAAAAATCATTTTGAAGACTCGAAAACACTTTAAAGAGTGTTTGGAGTAAAGCTGATTTAATGAAGTAAATCAGTCCCCAGAATATTTAGAAAACGTCTGAATATTATTATTTAAATAATATTCCCATAAAGAATAATCTTTATAAAAATAATTGAAGTAGAAGTATTAAAACTTATACTTGAAACGAGTATTAAATAACCAAAGATATACTTATATGAAAGTACTATCTTTATTTGAATAATCGAAAATAAGTTTGATTATTGACACCTTATTCTTTAATAAAATAAAGAATATAACTCAGCAAATAATCGGAGTCATAGATCCTCAAATGAATATTCAAATAATATTCATTAAATAATATAAACTGAGTCATAAGCCCTCGAATGAATATTCAAATTAATATTCATTTAATATAAAGGAGTCATAAGCCCTCGAATGAATATTCAAATAATATTCAATAAATAATATAAAAGAGTCATAAGCCCTCGAATGAATATTAAAATAATATTCAATAAATAATATAAAAGAGTCATAAGCCCTCGAATGAATATTCAAAAGAATATTCATTTAATATAAAGGAGTTATAAGCCTTCGAATAATATTCGAAATAATATTCAATAATAAAATAAGGTTAAAGTTATCGAATAAACCTTATTCGATTAATAGTTTTGAAAACTATGACCATATATATATATATATATAAGTATATATATATATATATATCCATATATACAAAATCTACTCGGGATCCTCGACTCCCGGTTTTAGAAAATATTTTCACCTTTGGGTCCCTATACTAAGGGTATAAGTAATCAAATTACCGTTATCCTCTAGCATAGGTATTATCAACTGAATCAACAGATATATAGCCAGAATACGAAACAGGCATGCATATATACCATATAACATGCTACAATATATCGCAAGAATTTGCTATAATAAATATGCATTTAACGCAAGATCATGCATATACACCAATACATCACAACAACAGTTATAACGGATAGAAAACTTGCCTGAGCGACTTGGGGGTTACGAATGGCTCTGGACGAGTCTGGTAACCTATAAGCAACAAGTAAGTTGGAATTAAACCAAAGTCACTTGTAAATCTATACTTTAACTAACTTAGACTCTAACGCTTGTTTTGCGCTTACTGACTCGCTTAAGTCACTCGAATACCCTCGGCTCCACCATTTTTAATAATTTAACCTTTACGAGTTTTAAAGCGATTCCTTCGCGAGTGTCTTACCAACTGCCTAACACACTTACCATAATGTTTTATACATTAATTAACCCTTTTTGGTCTTTAACCTATGTTTCAAAGTAAGGCGGGGGGAAAAGTTTCGTTCGCGAAACGCCGTTACTTGAAACGGTCGTTTCTCCTAAATCGTGCATCGGAATCGAACGAACTACATATCAAAACGAAGCTCGTAACACGAGCTATCTAGACATGGCAATGGTCATAATCTAGCGGGGGGTTCTCGGGTCCTAATGTTATGCACAAACATAGTCTAAAGAAAATCGGACATTACGACGGCTATGTTTACGCGATTTCCCAATTTAAAACCATTCAAAACCAACCCAATTCAACTTCAAATCCAACATACAACCAACATCCATCCTTATCACATCATAACAACCCCAACCAATTCAATTTTAACATTCATACTTATGCCTAAGCTTGAATTTAACTATACTACATTCTTTTAACCAAAACAACAAGATTTACCAATCCGATTCAATACCATTTCAATCCCAACTCTAACTCACAAACATCAAGCTACAATATCACCCTACTAATCAAAATCATCTTATAATACATAGGAATCTAGGGTTTGGAGATGATATACCTTCCTTGAAGAGTGGAGAATCAAGAGAATGGCTTGGAATCACCCTTAAAGTCCTTATCCAAGCTTAATCTAAACAAAACTTCAAGAACACAAATTTTATTTCTTGAAAAACACTATTCACCATCTTCTTCCATGATTTATAGAAAAAGATTGGCTTGGAATTAGAAGCTTAAACTTATAGGAAGTATGTAACTATCCATGGGGAAGCTTAAATAATTACCTTGCTAAATAGTAAGTGGTGGAGCTTGGATCTTCAATTTCTAAGAAAAGAAGTCGAGCGCATGAAGAAGAAGAAGAGAGATTTTTGTGTTTTGCCTTGTTTTGCTTTTGGTTGGTTGATTTTTGTTGTTTGATTTAGTTAATTACCTTGTTGCCCTTGATTTTGTGTGGTTAGAAAGCCACCACATCTCCTTCCTTCCCATGTCATGCCCATGTCATGAGGTGATGTCATCTTTCCCTCTTTGTCCTCTTCTCATTGGTTGGGTGACATCACTCTCTCTAATCCCTTTGATTAACTTCCTAATTGTTTGCCTAATGACCGTTGATCTGTTATACGGTTCGCTTAACTTTCGTTTTCGTTTATCGTTTGAAGGATCATACCCGGGATCTTATTACTTAGGTTCCCTTAACCTTTCTCAATACATTATATTCCTTTTTATGATCCTCTATTATAATCCTTTATTTTAAATCCTTTTTATCCTGCTACCTTATACTCAATTCTTTCCGTATCTATTGGATTTCCGGGAAAAATCAAAGTGTTCGGATTTGGATTCTGACGATCTTTACATACACTTATATCCCATATAAAGTACTAATAAAATCTCAGAATATCCATATCAGAACCCCTACATAGTGTGGCATGAAAAGTTTTCTCATTCAGCAAAAACACTATTCATAAGGGTTTCAAAATTTCCCAAAAATTGGGGTTATTACAGTTTGTATTCTAAAACGCTGATCTGAGACGGATTTTCGCTTCTTGTCTCTTTGACGTGTATCTTTCAAGCTCTCCGGCTGATCCTCAGGAGGGCCTTCAGGTGGAGGAAACAAACATTTTGGATTTAACGCCGACTGCTTGGGAAGCTCACGGCCATCGAAGGTCGAGGGATCGGCGGCAATTTCTGCCGTCAACTCCTTCACTTGTGTTGGTTCGGCTGTTACCGGATCAAGCTCTTCCACAATCATTTTCCGGTTGGATCTGTTAAAGCAAAGCTCCTTCTAGCGCCAAATGATAATCCTACGATATTATTATATTATTAAGACTATAATTTTAGGAGATGATCTATTTACTTTAATTTGCCAACCCCTTTGAATGAGGTTGTTGTTGTCTTCTATTTATACCAAGTCCCAAATGGGCTTTATCTTACAAATTGGGCATTCTTGGGTTTTACATTATGTTCCATAATTATTCTAATTATGACTTCTTTGAGCCGTCTTGTCTTGATCCAACATACAGTATTACCCTTCAGTTCTACTGTAAATGATTCATGATTTAAGTAGCTAACTTCAAATATCAAGCAATGGCTAGGTTCTAATTATTTGTTCTTGCCCAGTTGGCACATGTTCTTGAACATTTGTTAATCAAGAATCATGTACTCCTCTGCGACTGCAGGAGTACATGTTCTTGATTATGATCTTGAAAAAGATTGCGATCATTGTATTTAGGTTTACACTTTATAGATTTTAATTTTTTTCCCACAAATAACGATTAGAAATTGGACAAATAAAAGAATAATGCAATTAACAATTGAAGTGAAACCGAGTTTTGCACATATACACTTGCGACCCTCTCCAATAAATCTGACAACACTGAACACGCAAAAGATATTTCCCGGTCCTATAGGGGGTAGATAGATGATAAACAAGTTCACAATTATATACAATTAATCGCGAATTTTACAAATTTTCTTGGGCGACATTTTCTAGGTTTATTTACATCAAGCTGCAGTTGGTTTGTACTTTTCCTAGAATTTATCAGCAGCTTTTGTGTAAAAGTGAACATCCCCACTTTGCAAGAAACATCACTGACATAGTTCAGATGTGCAAACAAATTAATAACAGAGGAATGAAGAGACAAAATTAGAACACAATTGCCGGATACTTTATCAAATATAAAACAAAGGCTGGTTACGTTGTCCACAAAACTACATGGAACTGGGGAGAAGTGCGACTCTAGTTATACAAAGAAATGTGCTCATTTCATCGACCCTTCTGGTGCACCTTAAATTTTAACCAGCTGGTCAACTGCCATTTTGCAAGTCCCGGCTAGAATAGGCAGATAAGCAAACTATCACTACAAGGATTTAGTTGAACTTGGGATCCAAAGGTTTTTTTACAAATAACTTGCTTATATCTTCTGTAACAACATTGCTCCTGCCAGAAAACAAAATTCAATATTATCAGTGAAATCAACTTTTGCTAGGCAAAGTAGCTGAAATGGTTAAAGAAAAAAAGCAGTTCTATATGAAATTAAATGCCGCTACAATTTTAACTACACAAAAAACGACTATATTCTCCTGGAAGCAATCACAATTCCGAAGTTTCATTCATCAATATTCGAGTTTCCTCCTTAGTAACATAACTTACTATCTTCATCTTTTTAATTTACATGCTACAATTAAAGAGTAAGAACTAGTATTATTTAAGGAGGAAGGCGAGTGTCTTCTATCAATTGGTCGAGAGGCAGGAGATGAGACTGGCTTGTTGAAGATGCAAAACTGGAGTTGCAACTTATGATAATGTATGTGGACACACATAACATATGTAATGACATCTCTACCACAAATAACAATATGGCAACATGATAGGAGTCATATAAAAAATAACAGGGAGACATTTCTTGTCTAAATGAACTAAAAAAAAAATTAACCAAGTAAAAAAACAATTTTTTAGAAAATAAATAATACAAAAAGTCCCTGACAAAAAAAATTAATTTAGCAAAAAAAAATTATAATAATATAAAATGTATAAAAAAGGAAAGATATTTTTTTCAGAAAAGAAAACAAAGTCGGAGTAAAATGGAAGAAGAATATATGATTAAAAATAGGAGATAAAATGACCAGAACAGAAACGCAAAGAGTGAAAGGAGAAAAAGAAGAGACAAGGAGAAAGAAGAAGATCAACATTACTCTTTCATTCTACGTCTAAGACTTTTTTTTGGTCATTTTTACAAGAACCGGACAAAAAAAAAAGATTTCCTCGACAAAGCCGTGATTAATTTATAGCCTCGCCTAATTTAGGGCAGCAGTCGTCTCTCCCAGTTCAATCGAGGCGACGAAGCCTAGTCTCACCTCTCCTCTCGATTAATTTGGCCTTTGACGACACTGCTAAGAACTATAAATAATCTGATGACCATTGGCATAATTCTAATTTATAATCAAATACACCAGCAACACAAGCTGTTTGGCATATTACATAGTAGTAGTACTACATAAACATGAAAATTCATTACAAACATAATTTTGAACAAGGAATATTGATAATTTATAACATAAATCTAATCAACATACCTTCCACCAAGTTGAGGGGGATGTAAAAGACCACTAGAAGTATCTGGACGATTCCTTGAGTGAATTAAATTTCCTTTCGGAACTTTACTAAGGCGGTCTGTGGAAGCTAAATTCGACTCTCTCTTGCGTGCTGCATTTTCAGCCCTAGCTGCTTCAACTCTAGAAGAGTGGTCACTTCTCATTATACCGGGTAATGTAAGAGGGGAATTTAAGACGAATGAAGCACCAGGTAGTTTTGGTAAGGAACTCCCAGCTTGACCAGAAGAAGTTTCTGCTTGCTGATTTACAGAGAGACCAATTTTTCTGCAGAAACGAACAGCGGATTAAGGCAAAAGAAAATGGTCTACAACATGGCATTGGCCAAGAGCAACAGTACACGTAAACTAGCAGACAAAAAAATGCCAACAAACAGTCTCTGCATAAAGCAAGTAGCCATTTGAAAATCATTACATAGACAGACATGTAATACTATCAGTTTTCCAAGTTTATATTAGAAAATTAAACTATCCGAAGTGACTGAAGTACAGAATCAAAAAAAACTTTAGACGGAACCTCGAGCATATTTAGCCAGACTCAGGTTAATTAACCTCAATTACTAACAAGCTCGAACTAAAGCAAACAAAAATATTTTATGAGTAAATATTAAGTCTCAGTTGGGCTCAGCTATTAAAAGCTGAATCTTAGGTTTGGTTATTAGAAGCTCGCGTTTTTACAGTTTCAACTTTGAAACCCTTTGTAATTCTTAAGAAACCAAAGTTGAACCTCATGCTCATTTAACAAACAACCCTACACATTAAAGCACATAAGCTCGAGCTCATTTACTATGGGTCCAAGACATCCCCAATTCACCATATATGCACACCATAATGTCTGTAATGTAATGTCCAATCAAACTCAAAATCCTGCTAATATTCATGGACAATTTAATACATAAACAGGATAAATGCACATTAATATATTTAAATTATGTGAACAAAATTAATTCATAAATAAAAAATGGTGGTAGAATATATGTTAGAGACAAAGACTGTATACAAAAAGACAACAGAATGAAGAAAAAAAATAGAAAAATTAAAAGAGGGGGGAGAGTAAAAGAAAGATACTGAGTTGGAGGAGGACGAGTTGGGTTGTGGTGAGTTGGGGGTTGTTGTTTATCTTCGTTTTCTTCGTCTGAGGAAGAGGCGTAATCTACCAGCGACATCTCTCTCTCTCTCTCTGCAAAATCTCTCTCCCCCTGCCTCCTTCTATACAAGTCCAATTCTAGTTTATGTCTAACCTCTTTTGAGAATATGATAAAAATAGACTATTTATTATAAAAAAGATAACCAAAATAAAGATTCCGAAATTAATGTCAATTTTTAATCCAATACAGAGCTATACCTATACCATCTCCAAACTTTAGCGATTGTTGGCTATAATGATTTTGCTAGATTATTAAAATACTAATTATCTAAAATTTTAATGAACCTGCAATATATTTTATTTCAACGCAGTTGCCAATAATATTGGTTATATTTTAAAAATAATATATAATTATTATTTTAATTTGATATAAATACAATGTTTTATTTTAACATGATAACCAAATAATTTGACATATTCCTACATGTTTTCGGAGATTCAACAAATATGACCAATATCAATGAATTATCTAAAATAAAATTTTAGCTAATGGTTTTGCACCAAAAAGCATACTATTTTTAGATAATCTTTATAATTATAATCATGGTATGTCATATGTATTTTTTAGCTAAGGGTTCTACCATTGGAGATACTCTCGGTTCCATAACTACTCCACTAACAATTGGGTAGGGGTGTACGTGTTTCGGATCAGATCGGTTTTGGGTAAAAGTCGAACCAAACCGCGAAGAGCGGTTTTAGAAAATTGTCATCCGCTGCCGCATTTGCGATTCCGGTTAACCGCGTTAATTGCGGTTGCGAATTTTCGGTTATTGCGAATCGGTTTGCGGTTCAACCACTTATTTTAAAATAGTTAATAATTTGCAGAAAAATAAATTCAGAATATTAATAAATTCAAGTTTTAGTTACGTGATACATTTTCATTCAAAAATAAAATACAAACTAATGCTCCGTGTGGAGTAGGGATATTAAAAACATACAAAAATATGGAGGCGAGAGAAATGAAAAAAGAAAATGATAAAAAAAAATTACAGTTTATTACATTTTCCATTTGTTTGGTTATATATCTTATAATGATTGTGAATTTTATGAACTGAGTCTTAACATTAATCTAAGATTAGTTAATAAATGTGTATACTTATTAATTTATATGATATCAACTACATTTTTGGAAATATATTTTATTATAAATATATGTTGCGAGTTGCGGTTGCGATTTTGTGATTTTCAAGAATTTAAAACCGCATCTAAACTGCGAATGAGCGGTTTGTTAGGAATATGTGTATTAGTTTGATGATAAGTTAAACAAAACACTTAAGTAGAAATCTAGTGTTTGTAGCCTCAACGGATAAGACCATTCTGGCTATCAGTTGATGGAGTAACTTTACTTAGAAACAAGTTTAGTATTGTAGCACATTTCAGTTTCTGAATTTAAGTTATAATTCTTAGATGATTGTGGGAAATTATAAGTCATGTTGACTACTAGTGGATATGCAAATAGGAGGGCTAATTGTAAATATTTCATGCCTTGTAATTTTGTATAAGTGAAGTAGTATCAACTGATAAATTAAAGACCTTCAACGGATGAAAAACAAAGCTTCAACGGATGTCTCTAAAGCTTCAACGGATAAAGCTTCAACTGCTAATGCATCAACGGATGAAAGCTTCAACGAATGCTCAGTTCAATAGCAGTTGACAGTGACAATTCATAAGCTGACAGAGGCACATGGGTTGGCAGAGACAATTGGAATGTGGTAGCCTCTTGGAGGAATCAAGAAAATACAGCAATTCCATTCTGGTGCAAACAAGGAAGTATTCAAAGATTCACAGATTATCCTAGATCGCATTGGATAGAGAAATGAAGAAGAAACATGTGAAAAATCTTTTTAATTGTATTTGTACTTTTGTCTTCACTTGTAAACTTGGTGATATATAAACCAAGTTGCAGCTAGTAATTAGATGGTGAATTTTCCAGAGCTGTTTAGAAAAACATAGAGAGAAAATCATCTAGTTTGTACTAGGACGCAGCTGTGATTAATTCTTTTGAATCACAGATTTTCTGAAATACACATCTCTGGTGGAACAATAAATCCACCAGAGAAGTTTTTAAAGCCTTTGTGTTCTTTACATTTGTGTTTTGAATATATATCTGTCTGCACCTGCCCAAAGCAATTCACACACAAATGTTCATCAAAACACTTAGCCTTTGAACTGCTCAAAACTTGAAAAAGTTTTGAGATTTACATTCAACCCCCCTTCTGTAAATCTCATTGTTAGTTCCTTGGGAATAACAATTGGTATCAGAGCAAGCTCTTAACTTACAAAGAGTTTAAAGATCTATTCTACTAACATCATGAGTAAGAAGGATATTGGTGTAAAGATTCCAATCCTGGAAAGAGATAATTATTATCACTGGAAAGTGAAGATGCATCTATATCTTCTCTCTCAAGATGAAAGCTACATCAACTGCATTGAAAATTGTCCTCACATCCCTCACAAGGTAGCCACAGCTGTAACTGCCACAGTTGCTATTGGACAGTCTATTCCTAAGCCAAAAGCAGAATGGACTGATGAAGATATTGAAGAGGTTCACAAGGACAAGAAAGCCATGAACATTCTGTTTAATGGCCTAGATCAAGATATGTTTGATAATGTCATTAACAACCAAACTGCTAAAGAAATTTGGGATACTGTGCAACTTATTTGTGAAGGTACTGAACAAGTCAGAGAAAACAAAATGCAGCTTCTCATTCAACAGTATGAATACTTTCATTTTGAAGAAGGAGAATCACTGAATGATACCTTCAATAGATTTCAGAAACTGTTGAATGGATTGAAGCTGTATGGCAGAGTGTACCAAGTCAAGGATTCCAACTTAAAATTTCTGAGGTCTCTACCAAAGGAATGGAAGCCTATGACTGTTTCACTAAGGAATTTTCAAGATTATAAAAACTTCACACTTGAAAGATTATATGGAATATTGAAGACCTATGAACTTGAGTTGGAGCAAGATGAGCTGTTAGAAAAGGGAAAGAGAAAAGGTGGATCAGTTGCACTTGTAGCTGACAATGAGAAGACTAAAGCCAGGAATGAAGAAAAGACAATGCCAAGTCTCAAAATTGGCACAAGCAAATCAGAATCAAGCAAGGGAAAGAAGCAAGTAGCTGAGGTTGAAGATAGTTACAGTCAAGATGACTTTGATGATGTTGATGAACATCTGGCTTTTCTGTCAAGGAGGTTTGCAAAGATGAAATTCAAGAAAAATGCTAAATTCACTAAGTCAAACAAGAACATGGTGGACAAATCTAAGTTCAAATGTTATAACTGTGGCATAAGTGGACACTTTACAAATGAGTGCAGAAAGCCAACCTCTGATAAGAAGAAATTTGAGCAAGTGGATTACAAAAAGAAATATTTCGATTTGCTCAAACAAAAGGAAAGAGCTTTTCTGACTCAGGATGAATGGGCAGCGGATGGAGCCAATGAAGATGATGATATGGAATATGTCAACCTAGCCCTGATGGCTAATTCTGATGAAAATGAAACTAGTTCATCAAGCAACCAAGTAATTACTACTGACCTCTCTCAGATTTCTAAGATTGAATGCAATGAAGCTATAAATGATATGTTCAATGAATTATATCATTTGCGTGTTTTTCTTAAATCACTAGCTAAAGTAAATACAAGAATTAAAGAGAATAATTTGTTTTTAAGTGATAGGAATGTTGTGTTAGAGGGTAAGGTAATTGAGCTTGAAAAGATTAAAATCAAATGTTTATCTGTTGAGAGTGAACTAGAAGAATCTGTTAAGAAAGTAGAAATTCTTTCTAAACAATTAGAACGTGAACAAGATGTAATCAAGGCCTGGAAAAATATCTAGGGATGTTAGTGCTCAGATTGTCAAGGTTCAGGGAATTGAATCACTCTGTGAGAATGCCTGGAAGAAAAACAAAAAGGAAGTAGAATTAATTGATGGATTGTCAACAGATGTGGAATCAACGGATGATGAAAGTTATCCGTTGAAGAAAGAAAAGGAGCATCCGTTGAAGGCTCATCAATCAAAACAGGCAAGTGATTCTAAAAAGAACAATTTGAAAAATCTCAATAAGAAGTTTGGCTCAACTTCCAAGAACTTTGTCAAAGAAGAAGCTAGCACATCCAAAGATGCCAGTAAGGTGAATATAGGATACATGACTTTAGATCAGTTGAAAAATAGGCTTAAGATGGTTGGGGATAAAAAGGAAACTAAAAGGAAATCTAACAGAAATGGGAAGGTAGGGATTAACAAACACAACAATTACACACATGATAAGTATGCTCCTAGAAAAAGTTGTGTGCATTGTAAAAGTGTTAATCATCTATCTGCTAACTGCAAGTCTGTTAAGAATGCTCCCATGCCCTTAACTCCTTCCATGCCTAACATGTCTATGTCACATCTACATGCTATGTCTGTTATGTCTCAACAGAATCCTCATGCATATTTTGCAAACATGCCATATGTTAATAATTCTTATTTTGCTGCATTTAGTATGCCTCAAATGCCATACAACATGCCTATGTGGAATAATATGTTTGCACAATCTATGCCTTATCAAATTCAACCAAATATGCTAAATGATTCTGTGACTAACTCTACACTTCAACCAACTACATCTGAGACCAAGGTTGACCCAAAGTTACCTAAGTCAAAAGATGCAGGAGGTATGAAGTCTAGAAAAAAGACTAACAAGGCTGGACCCAAGGAAACTTGGGTACCAAAATCAACTTGATTTGATTTTTTTGTGTGCATGGAAAAAGAAGGAATCTATGGTACTTGGACAGTGGTTGTTCAAGGCACATGACAGGAGATTTCACCCTGCTCATAGAGTTCAAGGAGAGAGCTGGCCCTAGCATAACCTTTGGAGATGACATCAAAGGGTTCACTATGGGATATGGCTTGATCTCAAAAGAAAAATGTCATCATTGATGAAGTTGCGTTAGTTGATGGTCTCAAACACAATCTATTGAGCATCAGTCAACTATGTGACAGAGGGAATACTGTTTCCTTCAATTCTGAAGCCTGTGTTGTCACAAGTAAGAAGGACAACAAAGTGGTTCTAACTGGAGTTAGAAAAAGGAATGTGTACTTGGCTGACTTCAACTCTACAGATGCAGAATCAATTACTTGTCTTTTCAGCAAAGCAAGTCCAGATGAAAGTTGGCTATGGCATAAGAAGCTGTCCCATTTGAATTTCAAGACAATGAATGATCTAGTCAAAAAGGACTTAATTAGAGGAATGCCTCTAGTGGAATTCTCAAGGGATGGACTGTGTGATGCTTGTCAGAAAGGAAAGTAAAAGAGAGGATCATTCAGTAAGAAGCTTGAATCAGCAATTGATGAACCATTACAACTGCTACACATGGATCTTTTTGGACCAGTCAATGTATTGTCAATTTCAAGGAAAAGATATTGCCTAGTGATTGTAGATGACTTCTCAAAGTTTTCATGGACCTACTTTCTTGGATCAAAGGATGAAGCTACTGAAATCATTATCAATCACATCAAGCAAGTCAACAATCATCCAGATTTCAAAGTAAGGAATATCAGGAGTGACAATAGAACTGAGTTCAGGAATTCTACCATGAGGTTGTTCAGTGAAGAAAATGGGATCATGCATGAGTTCTCAGCTCCAAGGACTCCACAACAAAATGGTGTGGTGGAAAGGAAGAACATATCACTAATTGAAGCTGCAAGAACAATGCTTGAAGAGTCAAAACTCCCAACATATTTTTGGGCTGAGGCTGTTAACTATGCATGTTACACTCAGAATATTTCTCTAATCAATCAGGCAAAAGGCATGACTCCCTATCAATTGTTCAAGAGAAGAAAACCAACTTTAAACTTTCTTCATGTCTTTGGTTGCAAATGCTACATTCTAAGGAATCAACCTGATCACAAAGGGAAGTTTGATGCAAAGGCTGATGAAGGAATATTTGTTGGTTATTCTGCTGGAAAATCATATAGAGTCTAAATCTAAGAACCAACATTGTTATGGAATCTGTGCATGTTGTGTTTGATGATAAAAAGATTGATGGACTAACAGATGAGGGACATCATGAAGGACTCAAATTTGACAACATTGAGATATATTGTGATGATAGTGAAGATGAGAATGATGAAGAAGGCACCTCGAAAAGAATTCAAAATCTGCCTTTGGATAATGCACAAAATGCTGCATCAGTTGAAAGTCATAATTCAGCATCCGTTGATAGAAGTAATGCAGCATCCGTTGATCATAGTCTATCAACGGATAATCAATTCACTTCATCAGTTGATAGAACTCCCAGTTCCTTTCAAAGGATCAGTAACTCAGGGGGAGTTTCAACCAATCAACACTCTATCTCACATCATGACAATACTGAGGCAACCTCATCTAGAGCTAATCTACCACCTCAAAGGAAATGGACCAAGAATCATCCTTTTGAATTGATAATTGGTGATGCAACATCTAAGGTGCAGACTAGAAGGGCTACTCAAGATGAATGTCTATACAGTAGTTTTCTATCACAGGAGGAACCTAAGAGAGTGGAAGAAGCTCTATTAGATCCAGATTGGATTTTAGCAATGCAAGAGGAGCTAAACCAATTTGAGAGGAACAAGGTATGGAAGCTGGTACCCAAGCCAAAGAACAAGAGCTCTATTGACACAAAATGGGTATTCAGGAACAAGATGGATGAAAATGGATTGTCATAAGGAATAAAGCCAGATTGGTTGCCAAGGGCTATTCTCAACAAGAGGGAATAGATTTTGATGAGACATTTGATCCAGTTGCAAGACTTAAAGCCATCAGAATCTTTCTAGCCTATGCAGCCCATGCCAATTTCAAAGTCTATCAAATGGATGTCAAGAGTGCTTTTCTGAATGGAGAATTGGAGGAAGAAGTTTATGTAAGCCAACCTCCAGGATTTGAAGATCCAAATTTTCCAGACTATGTGTATTATCTGTTAAAAGCACTTTATGGACTAAAGCAAACACCTAGAGCCTGGTATGAGACTTTATAAATTTTTTTCTAGATAATTACTTCACAAGAGGTACTGTTGACAAAAATCTTTTCTTTAGAAATGTTAATGGCTCTACAATACTTGTTCAAATCTATGTAGATGATATTATATTTGGTTCTACAGATGATAAGCTTTGTAAAAAGTTTGCTAAGTTAATGCAAAGTAAATATGAAATGAGCATGATGGGAGAGCTAACTTATTTTCTTGGTTTACAAGTTAAACAAGTCAGTGGTGGAATTTTCATTAGTCAAACTAAATATATTTATGACCTTTTAAAGAAGTTTGAATTAATGGATTGTTCTTCTGCAAAAACTCCCATGGCCACTGCCTCCAAGCTTGAATTAAACAAGGCTGAAAAGTCTGTGGACATTACAAGTTATAGAGGCATGGTTGGCTCACTTCTATATATAACTGCTAGTAGACCTGATATAATATTTTCTACATGTCTCTGTGCTAGATTTCAAGCTGACCCTAAAGAATCTCACTTAGTGGCTATTAAAAAAATTTCCAGATATCTCAAAGGGACACCAAATCTAGGAATTTGGTACCCTAGAGAGTCTAGTTTTGATCTAATTGGCTACTCAGATGCAGATTATGCAGGTTGCAAAATAGACAGGAAAAGTACAACTGACACCTGTCAATTTCTAGAGAATAAGCTTGTGTCATGGTTCAGCAAGAAGCAAAATTATGTTTCTACATCAACAGCTGAAGCTGAGTACATTGCTGCTGGTAGTTGCTGTGCACAGATACTGTGGATGAGGAATCAACTATTTGACTATGGGCTAACTGTTGACAAAATTCCTATATTCTGTGACAACACAAGTGCCATTGCCATTACTGAAAATCCAGTGCAACACTCAAGAACCAAGCACATTGACATCAAGTACTACTTCATAAGGGAACATGTGATGAATGGTACAGTGGAATTCCATTTTGTTCCAAGTGAAAAGCAGATTGCAGACATATTTACCAAGCCACTTCATGAATCAACATTCACAAGATTAGTAAGTGAGTTAGGTATGCTTAATTATTCATAAATTCATGTCCTTATTATAATTTGTTTTGAAGCCTGAAATGAATTTGAACAAGGTTGGCTTTAAGTAAAGTTTATTCTATCAATGGATATTCCCTATCAGTTGAAAGCCAAAATTGTTCTATCAACGGATGTTCATTATCCGTTGAAAGACAAATATAATTTTATCCTTCAACGGATAATATTGTGTTAATATTTAACGGATAGATGTTTACCTCATCCGTTGAAATATCACATCAGTTGTTTTAAGTAAGTCACAACCGTTGATTCTTTTATGTAACCGTTGATATATACATATATACACAGTTGTATGTATTTGTATTAAAGGCAGTTTTTAGAATTCATACAGTTTTCTTTATTCTCAAACGGCTGTAATTTACTTAAAAATATTGTTTAATCATTACATTTTAATTTGAGAAAGTATAAAAGCCCCTTGAATTTTTATTTTCACTTACGCTTTCTTGCAATTTTTCAAAAGCTTTCACTCTCTTTCTCTTCCAAAACTCTCAACTTTTCTCTGCAACCTCTACCCACTACAATGGCACCAGTAGTAAAGATAATGTCCCAGTCCGGATTTGTCTATGAGAAAAACAATTTGGTAGCTTTGGTGGAAAAGAATGAAGCCCACTCAGATTATCACCAGATGATGGACTTCATCAAAAATTGCAAACTAAGCTATGCAATGCTGGAAGCCCCAACTATTTACTGTGAGGTAATTGAGGAGATTTGGACAACTGCAGAGTTCAACCCCACTGATATGACCATCTCTTTCACTCTCAAAGGTAAAGATTACTGTCTTAATTGTGATGATATACAGTCCTATTTCAAACTACCTGAGAACAATGCCATGACACCACACACTAATAATGATGTATCTAGCATGTTAGATTCCATAGGCTATTCTTTTGATTCTGCTAGTTTAGGGAGTATTAGAAGAAAAGGCCTTAGGAAAGAATGGAGTTCTCTTGGTGATGCCTTTATCAAGGTTTTCTCTGGGAAAATTAGTAATTTTGATGCAATAACTTCATCTGTAGTTAATATGCTCTATAAGCTAGTTTCTGATAGGTATTTTAATTTTAGCAACTATGTTATGCTAGAATTGGGTACCAGGTTAGGTAACAAAGCTAATAGACCTCATAACATCTACTATGCTAGATTCTTTATGTTATTGGCTAACCGTGTTGCTGAAGGTTTGGTCATAACCAATGAGAGTAATAAACTCAAATGCTGGGCACAAGAGAAAAGGGTCCTTGCAGACCATTTAAGAATTAACCTCAACAATCAGGTGCCATTGGTATATTTACCAATAATGAATGCACCTCAGGTAAGTGGAATCTGTGTCCTTGTCCCAACAGATTCCTACCAAAGCCACCAAACCTAAAGTTTCAAGACCAAAGTCAAAGAAAGCCACCTCTGTTGTTTCTCAAAAGACAACAGTTATAACAACTACCATAAACCCTGAGGGGAGTGAACAGGGTGTGAGTGGTGAGGGGAGGGGTGAACATCAAGAAACCCCCCAGGATAAGGTAGGAGAGGTGAGTGGTACCCCAGCTAGCCAAGCCACAGTTTCTCAAAAGACTGTGGTGGTTGAAAAGGATTCAAACTCATCCCTAGTTGCATCCTCCCAAAAGGGTGCAGCTATTGAAAATAGTCACCAACCAGGGACACATAACAAAAGAGGGAGGGACACTGAAGCCACACACTCACCTGTAAAAGCCTTTAAAAGAAGAAAGAGGATCAAAACCTCAGTTTCCACACAGGGTGCACACAGTGCACAGATACATCCACCTGTATCTATGCCTTCTCAAATTCAGCTTGATGTGACTCCAACAAATGTGGAGTCACAGCCCCATTCTCTCAAAATTAACACACATTAATCACCAAATTCTCCATCACCATCTCTAGATGTGGACATGATATTCACATCAATTCCTGATTCTCCCTCTTTACAACTCAGGGAGGAGCCCCACTCAAATACTGGTGATCATCATCTGTTAGATGATTTGTTGGATCATCAGCCAATTCTTTCAGATTTGGTTGAAGAATCTGTGTCCCCTAAATTAAAATCAATCCACACAGATTCAACAATCATGTCACTTTCAATTTCTACTTCTTTTCCTTCTTCAACGGATATTTCTCATCCATTGACAAGTGGTTGTTCTTCGACGGATAAGCTTAACAGCAGTTATCCGTTGATACTATCAGTTCCTATTTCAACGGATACTCCCTATCCGTTGATAGTCTCTACACAAATAACTGAATCAATTCCAAGTGTAGAAGACATGGTTACTGTACAATCACTTCTAGGATTGAGGGAAGGGAGTGAAAATTTGAGTGAGAGGCTGGGTTGCTCCCAGGAAAAAGGAGAGCTTGAGAGTCTAAATATGCATGCTATTTCTTCCAGCATGGCAAAAGAAAGTGAGAGGAGTGCCACCTTAGTAGGTGAGGGTGAGGGTGTGAGGAGTGCGAGCCAGGGGGAGCCCCTGATGCAAGAAAAGAGAGAAATTGAGAGAAAAGCAGGTATAGAAGGTATAAGGGTGGATCCAGCCATTGCCAATGAGTCAATGATTGTGGATGATGCTGAAAAGGAAAGACAATTTCAGCAACATTATAAAGCTGTAATTGATAACATTTCCTTGGATGCTGACACTTTTACTCATCCTGTGTCAGCCTATCAATTGTTGGTTACTCAGGGCAATGAGGAGGCAGAAAAGACTTTAAACCTGGTGCATACTTCAGAATCTCTACAAAGGGATAAAGCTGCTGTCAACTTGATGCCTTCTACAACTGGTGAGCCATCTAAAGAATTTGGAGTAAATTCTAATGATGATGACTCTGTTTCATTTGATGGAAGCATGAACTTAGGGGGAGATGAAGGCCCAAGTTCTATTCCAAATTTACCTGAATGGGCATTGACAAAGGAGTCAACACCAGGACAATTCAATGTCTCCTTAGTCAAACAAATCATGTCAATCCAAAGAGCCATTCAGAACACCTCCAATGCCGGTACCAAGGCTCTTCTTCAAGCCCACCTAGATTCTCTACATCTCATGAAGCTACAACAATTAAGGCAGAATCTGAGTGTGGATGAGCTCAAGAAGGATATAGCTAACTTAAAGTCCTACAATTCTGAGAAGCTGGATTCAGTCATGCCCTATGGTACCATGCATGACTTGTTACTGAGACTAAGAAGAGAACCAGATGCTGAAAAGAGGCTGGCCAAGTTGGAGGACAGAGTTCATGTTATTGAAAACTCTGTGATCACCATTCTTCAAAATCAACAGTCTCAGACAAGTCTACTCATGCAACTGGCTAAAGCACAAGGCTTGACTCCTCTCCTTGATGATAACAAAAAGGGGGAGAATAAAGAAGGGGGAGGGGAGCCATCCACAAACATTCAAATATCCAAAGTGCTAGTTCCTGCCATCACTATTTCTCCAACACTTCAAATCAAAGGAAAGCTTGATATAATTGATCTAATCCAGCTAGCAGCAGTTGAGATGAAGGTGAAAGAGCAAAGGAGACAAATTGATGAAAGGATGCAACAAGTGTTTGGCTCTACAATCTCAAAATCATTATCTGTGAAACATAGCACAAAGGTTGAGCAAATCATTATGGAGCACAAGCCAGTAAGGAGGAATAAGGGTGGAGAAACTTCCTTCAAGAATTTGAAACCCATGGTACTCAAGCCATCCACTAGATTCAACATCGACTCTACAAAGAACCCTCTAAACTTTAGTCAATCAAAGGAAGTAGATTTTCCTCTTCCAAAACCTGATGAAGAGAAAATTTTGGGTGGCAGCATCATAAAGCACAAAGAGACCAATGATGTAGTGGAAAGAATGAATATGACTATCATTTATAGAGAGGGAAAGAGTATCTGTGTGATGCAAGGACATCCCAAATTCTCTAAAGCTAAGAGGGAAGAAACCGTGAGGTTAAAGGAAGAAGCTAAAAAGCTGAAGGCTGACAAAAGAGCACAAGCAAAGCTTGAAAAATAGCTAAAGTCAAGTCAGGATGAAGAAAATAAGAAGATTGAAGACAAGAGTGAAGAAGACAAGATTGAAAGCAGAAATGTGGATATGGGGAATGTGCTTGGTGAGAGTGTGGAGGAAAGAAAGGAATGGCAGAAAGGGAACAGAAGGAAGGCCAATGCAAAAAGGAAGAGTGGAGATGACACTAAAGAAACCCAATCAAAATCTAAACCACTACCTTCCATTCCTGAACCTTTTGTTGCTGATCCTAGTATAAATGTCCATGGTGAACCAATCATCCCTAAAGAGGAACCTATTGATTGGGACACCATCAACTTGCCCACCTTCCTAACTACCTCTCCACCACCAAAGAAACTGAAAAGAAAATCCAAATCTACACCTCCCCTAACCTCAAAAAAATTCACTCAGAAATATAAACCTAAGCCTAAGCCACAAACCTCAAAGGATGATTATGTTCACATTTGTGACATAAAAGAGTTTACAAATATTGAACTCTATCTGGATGAGCTGGAGAAAGTAAGGGGAATAAGTGCATACAAACAGCTCCCAGAAAGGCTAGTGTTTAAGTATAAAGGAAGTGAGGAAAGGACTTGGCCTCTTCAAAGAATTTTGAATGAAGGCTATTCTAACTTGGTTAGAATCTACTCGGCTTTCAAAAGGGATTCTAGCTTTACCAGGACTGCCAAAACTGAGATTCTCAACAAGATTGCCAGCATAAGGAAAACTTGGTGGGAGTCTAATTCCTTGCCTAGAACATTACTCATACCTGAGCATGAAATTACAATTCATAAATCAACTCATTGGTTGATGGAGTTCAGAGACAATAAAGGAGTCAGAAGATTTTTCAGACTTGAAGACCAGCTTAAAATTGCCAGTAATGAAACTCTCAAGGACATGCAATCTAAGTTGGACATCAGTTTGAAGAAGATGAAGCTGAATTCTACAGACAACTCCAACTCCAAGTAGAGGAAAATGACAGGAGGCTAGGGAAGAAAATAAGGGATCAAAGGAAAGGAAAATAATCTGCTCAGCCTAAAGGAGCATCCTTGGAAACAATGTAATTCTTTAATTCTATCTCAGTACATACACTTTTGCAGCACTTTTGAATTTATACTTGATTTCAGTTGATATATTTGTTAAGTATTTTGTTATCATCAAGTTAAACCCGAATTTATGCCTACAATTCTAGTAGACATAAATTGGGGGAGATTGCTAGGAATATGTGTATTAGTTTGATGATAAGTTAAACAAAACACTTAAGTAGAAATCTAGTGTTTGTAGCCTCAATGGAAAAGACCATTCTGGCTATCAGTTGATGGAGTAGCTTTACTTAGAAATAAGTTTAGTATTGTAGCACATTTCAGTTTCTATATTTAAGTTATAATTCTTAGATGATTGTGGGAAATTATAAGTCATGTTGACTACTAGTGGATATGCAAATAGGAGGGCTAATTGTAAATATTTCATGCCATGTAATTTTGTATAAGTGAAGTAGTATCAACTGATAAATTAAAGGCCTTCAACGGATGAGAAACAAAGCTTCAACGGATGTCTCTAAAGCTTCAACGGATAACATCCATCAACGGATGAGTGCATCAACGGATAAAGCTTCAACTGCTAATGCATCAACGGATAAAGCCATCAACGGATGAAAGCTTCAACGGATGCTCAGTTCAATAGCAATTGACAGTGATAATTCATAAGCTGACAGAGGCACATGGGTTGACAGAGACAATTGGAATGTGGTAGCCTCTTGGAGGAATCAAGAAAATGCAGCATTTCCATTCTGGTGCAAACAAGAAAGTATTCAAAGATTCACAGATTATCCTAGATCGCATTGGATAGAGAAATGAAGAAGAAACATGTGAAAAATCTTTTTAATTGTATTTATACTTTTGTCTTCACTTGTAAACTTGGTGATATATAAACCAAGTTGCAGCTAGTAATTAGATGGTGAATTTTCCAGAGCTGTTTAGAAAAACATAGAGAGAAAATCATCTAGTTTGTACCAGGACGCAGCTGTGATCAATTCTTTTGAATCACAAATTTTCTGAAAACATCTCTAGTGGAACAACAAATCCACCAGAAAAGGTTTTAAAGCCTTTGTGTCTTTACATTTGTGTTTTGAATATATATCTGTCTGGACCTGCCCAAAGCAATTCACACACAAATGTTCATCAAAACACTTAGCCTTTGAAACTGCTCAAAACTTGAAAAAGTTTTGAGATTTACATTCAACCCCCCTTCTGTAAATCTCATTGTTAGTTCCTTGGGAATAACACGGTTCGTTTGTACACTCCTACAATTGGGTATTCCATGATTAAGGTTGTCCAACTTTTCAGAAATTGATCATTATTACTAATTTTATATAAAAGTAGGTTAAACTTGTACAACACCCGCCTCTTTTCTTCCATTTTAACCGAAGAAGGTCATTTTCCTTCTAATCGCAATTTAGAATAAAATGATGAAATAATGTTAAAAATAATAATTTTTTGGTGAAATTTAATAAAAATAACAACTTTTTAAAGGATGGCTAATTTGGAATATCTAATTGGTAAATGAATATTTCATTTGTATAAAATACCCAATTAACAAATGGTTGTTGTGAAAAAGATATTGTATTGACAACCTACATTTAAACCTCGATGAATTAAAAATTAATAAAATAATAATCTCGCTAAAATAATATTTTTTTTGACGTCCCAACATAATAGACATAGTGTATCTTTACTTCCGATGAAGTAATAAACTCTCTAAAGTAATGTGCTCGTTTGGAAAATCTTAAAATAAGTAATTTATGGCTTAAAATTAACAAGTGGCTTAAAAGTAATCAGTAGATGAATACTTATAAGTTAGGTAAGTGTTTGGTTAATTTTACTTATAAGCCATTTTTTTAAAACTTAAATGAATTAAAATAAATAATTTTAAAATATGATATTTTAATTCATGACTTTTAAATTAACTTAACATTTAAAAACATATATTTAAAAATTAAAATTAATAAAAAAATGAAAAATCAAAGTAAGTTGAGAAAAAGTACGTTGTTACTAACATTAAACTTATCAACTTATAAGTTGTAAATTCAACTTATAAGTTGGGTCGACAAACAGTCCGAAATAAGTATTTACGGGCTTATAGCCAAGAGTAGCTTATAAGTTTGAAGATAAACAAGCCAAATATATTTTATTGATACCGACCATATTACTTTAAAGAGGTTTAATTATAATTTACTAATGGATATATCAAAATAAAAATTAGGATATCAAATTAATAAATACATATTTCATATAAAATTAGATATCCAACTATCAAATAAATAGATAAAAATATGAATAAAGTTGCCAAAATCCTAACATGATTCAAAATAAAACTATTCACAAAATGGCCCACGGTGACTCGCACGGATGTGCCAGAACTCCAATTGGGCCCGTGATTCTGGGCCTGGGGCTAATTTTCTAGTTTTCCAAGAAATGCCGCGGTTATATTCCTTCCTTTTTATACAAACGCAAACTTACTTTATCTTAAGTTCTTAACATGTATTTTTCTCTTTTTTATTTTGGTTAAATGCATTATAAAATTACGTTTTTTTATATTTTCCTAGTTTCCAAGTTCAAATTGCTTTTTCTTATAAGACAAAGGGTCATTTTGCCTAGTTAGCGGCAGCGGTTATATTTCCTTTTTACACAAACGCAAACTTGCTTTATCTTAAGTTCTTAACATGTATTTTTCTCTTTTTTATTTTGGTGAAATGCATTATAAAATTGCATTTTTTAATATTTTCCTAGTTTCCAAGTTCAAATTGCTTTTTCTTATAAGACAAAGGATCATTTTGCCTAGTTAACAATATTTTTTTATCGTAGATAACCCGCAGCCGCTACCGTTCTGATGTATATTGGGTAAACCCTACGGGCTCACGCAATACCATGCAAACCACATAAACCAAGGTAAACCGCATTTAAGCAACAAACTGTGGCTCAAGAGACATAGTCATAAATTCTCCTCACGTGGGATTCTAACCTCTGACCAAGAGTATAGGTATCTCCTCTTTAACCAACTGAGCCAACCCTTACGGATAGTTATATATATATATATATATAGCTTAAGTATTTGCAAACCTCATATATTTGCATTGATGTTCAATATCTAATTACACTCACATAACATATAATTTATATAATGATCTGCGCAGGTGCACTTTGCTTCTCATCCACAAATAATTATAAAGTATACCTATATCTCGATATTTCGTAGGTAGGGGCACTGAGGAATATATTTTCCCATCATAATAAAAAATTGAAATTCACCGAAAGCTTCAAGATGAACAAGCTCATATTAGAGGAGAATATGTTCTTTCACATGATGACTGTTAAAGTGTTGGTGGGCAATAAGTGTGATGAAGATCTAAAGGTATTTGTTGTTTTTAATGCCCATTTTATTTGCTGCACTATTTTATATTACCATGTTGTGTGTATTAATATTATATATATATGTACTATCTATATTAAGGACGAAATATTAAAAGTTTGGTTATTGGTCATTGATCACTCAATCCTCAATCCAGAGTCATCATCCAGAGTCGCCAGATCAAATCAATAAGAACCTTTAGATTTATTCTTAAAAATTAGTATTATTTAAGAGGTATAAGGTTCGAATCCTGCCAGCAACATATTAAAATTATAAAAAAATAGTATTCTTTAAGAGGTATAAGGTTCGAATCCTGCCAGCAACATATTAAAATTAGAATTTATAATATATAATCATAAAACGTGTTATATTATAGTGTATATTAAAGATGAAATTTTGAAATTATGGTTGTTGGTCCATTGGTCATCCAATCTAGAGTCGTCAGATCAAATTGATGAGAATCGCGAGATATTATCTTAAAATTTATTATTCAAGGAGTAAAAAGTTTGAATCTCATCAACAACATATTAAAATTATAATTTACAATATATAATGATAAAAATAAAGCCATCACATCAAATTGATGGGAATTTTAAAAATAATTATTTAAGTGGTATCCCACCAGCAATATATTAAAATTAAAATTTATAATATATATTGATAAAAATAACTGTGTATCGCACGGGTTATATGATGGTATATACATATGCGCGCGCGCACACACACACACACTAATGTTCAAGAGAGAACCACATTAAAAAGGGAACCGAGAGAACCCTCTTGAAAACAAGTGCAAATGTTTTTTATTTTCATAGTGCTTCTATAACATTAATTACAAACAACAATTTATCTAGAAATTTTAAAAAAATCATGATTTTTTTTGAATCTCATAATTTTTAAGAATTATTTTTGAATCTCATAAATTTGATTCAAATACTGATTTTAAAAATTATGCAATGACTATTATAATTTTGATAAATAAATATTTTTTAAAATAAGCTAAAATAAATTTAGAATCTCATTTTAAATCTAAGGTTCCCTCGTTCCAAAGTAAAGATCATTAGAAGTGATAATGAAACTGAATTCAAGAACAACACTACGGAGTAATTCTGTAAGTATAAGGGGATAAAGTATGAATTTTCTGCCCCTGGAACTCCATAGCAAAATGGAGTTGTTGAGAGAAAGAAAAGAACCCATATAGAAGCTACAAGGTCCATGCTCGAAGAAGCAAAATTGCCAACCTACTTCTGGGCCGAGGCTGTGCAAACTGCATGCTTCACACAAAATGCAACACTGATAAGCAAGCATGACGACACACCATTTGAGATGGTGAAGGGAAATAAGCCAAATTTGAAGTACTTTCATATCTTTGGCTGCAAATTTTTTATTCTCAAAACTCATCCTGAATAGCTTTATAAATTTGATTTAAAAGCTATGAAAGCATTTTTGTTGGATATCCACTGTCTACAAAAGCTTTCAGAGTTTATAATCCGAGAAAAAAGTAGTCATGAAATCTATTCATGTATCTTTTAATGACAAGAAGATTACAGGTCTAGAAGATGTAGACGATCATGAAGAATTGAGATTTGAAAATGAAGTACCATATGTTGAACAGTTAAATCCTGATGATCTAACAAACTCTGATACTGCAAATCCTGATACCACTTTAAACTCTGATGAGCCACATATTAGTGGCAATACTACAAATAATGAAGCTCATGTTGAGGGGGGAACAAATTATCCACATCAAGAGTCAAGTGATTCAAATCAAGAAATATCAGTAGATACTCCATCAGACTCTGATTTCTCAAATACTCATAATACTGGAAGCACTGATTCAGGGGGGGGGGTTCAGGAAATAATGATGGTACATACTAAAGTGAGACTAGAGACTTCATGGATCAAGGGGGAGGGTCTACTTCAAGGAGTCAACTTCATTTTGCAAGAAAATGGATTAAGTCATACACACCTGATTTAGTCATTGGAAATCCTGATAGTGTTGTCAAGAACTGAAAAGCCACTCAAAATGAATGCCTCTACCAATCTTTTCTATCTCAAACTGAACCTAAGAAAGTGGATGAAGCTCTTCAAGATGCTGATTGGATCACAACAATGCAGAGGAGCTCAATGAATTTAAAAGGAACAAAGTTTAGACACATGAGTACCAAGACCAAAGAATAGATCAGTAGTTGGTACAAAGTGGTTGTTCAAAAACAAGACTGACAGTGAGGGCATAATTACAAGTAATAAAATAAGGCTGGTTGCAAAGGTTTATTGACGCCAAGAAGGCATTGATTATAATGATACATTTGCTCGAGTTGCAAGGCTTGAGGCAATCAGAATTTTTATAGCCTTTGCTGCTCACATGAAGTTCAAGGTGTTCCAAATGGATTTGAAGAGTGCATTTTTAAATGGTGAACTTGATGAGAAAGTTTATGTTGAACAACCTCCAGGGTTCATTGATCCAAAATATCTAAACCATGCCTACAAGTTGGATAAGGCACTCTATGGACTAAAGCAAGCTCCAAGAGCCTGATATGAAACACTTGTTCAATTCCTATTGGAAAGTGGTTTCAAAAGAGGTACCATTGATAAAACTCTATTTTATAAATTTAATGGTAATGACTTGTTGTTAGTTCAGATATATGTTGATGATATCATTTTTGGCTCTACTAATGTTAAACTCTGTGAGAGGTTTGCCAAGCTAATGTAGTTTAGATATCAAATGAGTATGATGTGAGAATTAAGTTATTTCTGGGATTACAAGTCAAGCAGACTAAAGAAGAGATCTCATCAATCAGACAAAATATACCAGAAATTTACTTAAAAGATTTGGAATGCAAGACTGTTCAACTGCAACAAATCCCCTGGCCGCTACACCCAAGTTAGATTAAATAGTGGCTCATCAATAGATATAACTAACTACAGAGGTATGATTGACTCACTCCTATATTTGACTGCTAGTAGACCTAATATCATGTATGCTACCTTTCAGTGTGCAAGGTTCCAAGATGATCCAAGGGAACCACATCTGTTAGCTGTGAAAATAATTTTTAAATATCTCAAAGGCACCATGAATCTTGGATTATGGTATCCTAAGGATTCAAATTTTAAGCTAATTGGATATTCATATGCTGATTTTGCAGGATGCAAAATAGACAGGAAAAGCACTTATGGAAGCTGCCAATTTCTTGGCGGTAGATTGGTTTCTTGGTTTAGTAAGAAAAAAAATCAATTTCCATTTCAACTGTAGAAGCTGAGTATATTGATGCAGGAAGATGTTGTGCTCAAATTCTTTGGATGAAGAATCAATTACTGGATTATGGGTTAGAGTATTCTATAATTACTATATATTGTGATAATCAAAGTTCTATTGCAATGATAGGAAATCCAGTACAACATTCTTTGACAAAACACATCAGCATAAGGTACCATTTCTTAAGGTAACATGTAACAGAATGTACAGTGAAATTACACTATGTGCCTACAGATCAGCAATTAGCAGATATCTTCACCAAACCACTTTATGAAGCCACATTTACAAGATTGGTGAATGAATTGAGAATGATCTCAAGAAGTTCTCAAATACTGATGAATGAGTTATGTTCCGTAACAGGCAAATGAGTTCATAGTTTAATATCATTTTTTATGTATTAGTATTTCTTAAAAATTGATAACTATGTTACACACTGATGCCATGTATTCATGTTAGTTATTACTTGAAATTCAACAAGAGTTTTAAATACTGATATTTAAACTTTGATAGTAGTTGACTGATAAACTCTGATAATAGTTGATTAAATATTGATATGGTCAACCTCTGATTGACTGTTAAACATCGATGATTTTTGAATTTATTCAGAATATATTAAAATCAGTATTTTAATTAAAATATCATGACGTATTTTAGTGGGTAATTTTATGAAAATGATTAGAATTGCATAGTTGGTGGCGTGTGTTTAGGAAAAATGATTGAGTAATTACAGCACACTACTTTGTGTAACTGTGCACGTATTTACAGCTCCTTATTATCAGTTCTATGATTTTTAATCTAAGCAATAATAACTTGCCATGTGTCCACTAATCTGAACCGTCTGTTTGTAATATAGTACAAAGTTATACAAAAAAATTTACTTTACCTCTAATCAAAATCTTTTCACTCTCTTACTTCTTATTCTCTCTCGTTAAACTCTGATACCCTAATCCGTTTTTGAGCTTTTTTTCACACAGATCAAAATGACTTCACCAGTTACAAGCAAACCTTTCTATTAGATATTGAATGCCCATAAATGTAACACAGAAGGGGGGGGGTGAATATGTTTTTTGGATATTTCTTAATTTTTAAACTCTTTGGATTATGGTGAACAAAGTAGATAATATTATAGAGATAATATGTTTTCAGAAAATAACACAAAACAAACAATATCAAAAACTCACTTAATTGTATTAAATAAGTTTTTCTTACTACAAATCTGTGTTCTTGAATAATAAGAACTCAGTTTCCATCTTGAGAGAATACAAGAAAATCTAGATTTGTTTGTTACTTGTAAACTAAAGACACGTGCATGCTTTATAGACTAGCAATATAGGTTTACGAAACTTGCACTAAAATGTACTAAACCAATTTCTAAAGCAACCTTGTCTATTTCCTTTTCTGGTGTTAGCAAATCTATGCGGAATCTTGCAGGTCTGTGACCACCCTTTGTCTAGTAAATCTTGGCTCTTGATCTTGTATTCTTCAAGCAGCTTTTGTAGACTTTCCAATTCAGTGAATGAAATATTTGTTGACTGATAATCTTGAATCTTGAACTTGTCTATATTCTGAATCTTAGATAGTATGTCGAGATCTCCAATTATTCTATAGGGAAGTGACATATCGATAAGTATAATGACTTATTGATATCTTGAGTTCTCTATAGGCATATTTGACTTATCAAGGTCTCCAGTTCTCCATATCTGAATTGACTTATCGAGGTCTCTAGTTCTCGATATAAGCTTTTGACTTGTCGACATCTCGAGTTATTTACATGAAGAATTTAACTTGACGATATCTTTGAGATCTCTACATGCAGAATTGGCTTGTTGATATCTTCACTTCTCTACATCTTCATTTGACTTGTCGATATCTCTAAGATCTCTACATACAAAATTGATTTGTCGATATCTTCAATTCTCAATATCTTCATTTGACTTGTCGATATCTCTGAGACTTCTCTACAAGTCATTTTGGATTTCTCGAATGACTTCTCGATATAACTTGATCTGTGACTTGTCGATATCTTGACTTAGAACATTTTTCATACAACATCATTATTCAACTCCAAGCTTCTACATCTTTTCTCTGAGGCATTGTTAGGATTTGATCTTCTTCCAGAGTTTATTCCTTAGCTTGAAACTCTTCACAGAAAAATCCCCCAATCTAATCTACTAAACATTTTTACAGACTAAAGGAATACAATTACAGAATACAAATACTGATTATTAGACAACTTAATCTTAAGGTTGTCAATATGACTTAGTCTTGTTATTATATATGCATGTCTTGCACAACAATTTCCCCTAATTTGTGAGAAGATTGCTTACCCCAAATTCATTCCTGATAACAAGACTAACCCCAAGCTAAAATCAAATACAATAAAATTGACATAACTACAAATACACTTTTTATACATTGATTAATTACATCAGTTTAAAATTACAGACATCTGGTGAATTTCTCATAACCAGGTTCTTTCTTAATGAGGTCCTTAAAATTTACTAGCACTTGAAGTTCTTCTATAATTTTTGTTCCTCTTAAGGCTTCCACTAGTTTAAGTCATTCTTCCCTCTCAGCCTTTATCCTTGCATGCCTTTCGTCCCTTTCTCTCAACCTTTCAGACATCACAGCCTTTCACATTCTTGTGCTAATATCTCTATCCTTCATCAAACTTATCACTCTCTTAAATTATGTGGTTAAAAAATTTTCCATTACTTCTGTGCTCAGCAAAATAAAGGAGCCAACCAAGTAGTAGATTCGGACTTCTCTCAGAGTGACAACCCAGACTTTGACTATATCCTCAGCTAGTTGTTGGTAATAGTCATTATATGTTATGCTCTCAGTTATAGGTAGAAAATCAGCTTGATTGAAGCAGTTCCAGATGACACCAGCATTAGCTTGAATTTTCTTTGATTTTCTTCCAACAGTTTTGTAGTGATTCTTGATTGGAGGCTTGAATGAAGGTAGATTTGAGATTTTATTTAAAGAGACATGGGTGGTTGTGATTGGTATTTTGAGTAGGAAATTTGCAGTTTATTTGAAAAGGTATTTGGGCTTTGAGGTTGGAGTTTGTTGAGTGTTTGACTGGCTAGGTTTGGGAGTTTGAGTTAGAGTGATTTAAATTTATTGGATTTTCCTTTGCTTTGTTCCTTCCTCTCCATCCTTCTTTCTTTTCTTGCTATCATATGTCCCCTTCTTTTCTTCTGCTCAACCACCTTGCTACCAACTGCTTTGCTAGACTGACTTGGATTTCAGCCAGAAGCTTTTTGTTTATCTTTCTTCTTCTCATCATCATTCAAGTCATCTCTAGTATTGATTTGAGTTTTGGGCAACATGGTTTCAACATTTCTCAGATATTTACCCAAAATCTTAATCATCTCTACATCTTCAATGCTCTTTCTCTTCTTATGCTTCAATTCAGTTTCCAATGTCATGATCAATCTTATGTTACCCAAAACACAATATTTGGGAATCATGAACTATTTGCACTTTCTGGTTGTAGAGCAGATATAGGCCACCCCTTACTTGGTTGAAGATAGGCTTCAGGAAATGCAGCAATTTATGCCTTTTTAAGCTCTTCAAGTAGTTGAGTGTCCTCTGGAATCACCCTGTTGACTTTCTAAATGATGACATCCATCTCAGATGCTCTCTTGAATTGAATATTTGAGAGACACACCTGTATACACCTGTCTACACCAAAACCATTGACATTGGCAACTATTATCTTTTCTTTGAAATTATCATTTATCACTAGCACCAGTCTCAGAAAGTTTATATTTTAAACCAAGGCCCTTTTATAAGTGATGTAATTGTTTTTTAGAGAAACTCTCAGTGCTGTAAGAAATTCATTGAACTTCTTGTTAAGGCAAGGTCCTTCTGTAGCTAACTGAAGTCTGTCTTTACTAACATCATGTTTATCTTGAGTGGTTTGGCTTGATCACCATCTCCCCCTTAGTCTGGTTAGCAGGCATAGTGATTGAAGGTAGAGGGATCTTACATATTGAGTTGTTTCTGGTAGAGGTACATTTAAAGCTCCCATGATAGCTCCCAAAATAACTGAGTTTATATTTGGAGATGCTTATGAGAATCTACCAAAGCCATAATGTCCTGTTATTGAGATTGAACCAGAGTGGTGAGAGCACTTACTTGAGATGAGAGAGAGTCATTTGAAGCTTGAAGAGATGAGACTTGTTGTTGTAGAGACTGGATTTGCTGATTTGTGGATATTGATGGTATGGATTGTGAGCTGTGAGAGAGAGAGGTACCAAAGGTGTCTTGAACCGAGTTCTTGATTTCCTCCATCAATAAGGATGAAGTTTTATATCTTGCTTGGTGAAGTTGCTCCAACTTGACCTTTGTGTCATTGTTGCTTGTGATTTGATGTTGGACAACCTCATGCAAGGCAATAAATGATTGCCTTAGATCCATGGTAACACTGAAATCTTTAGACATCCAGGCATCAACATTCCCATCTTGCTCAGCTTCATTAGCTATCTTAGCATGTTGATCTTCAACTTCTTCCTTGTATGACAACAAGATGGCTTGATAATCCTGATTAGACATGTCTGTGGTAAGTAGCTCTTGGGTAATGTTTTCCAGTCCTTCCAGTTGGTTTACTAGAAGATCATCCATTGTAATTGGTTGAATTTCTGCATCATGTAGCCATTGAGATATTAAGTGTGAGGGTTGATGTTGGGTGTTTGAAGTGGATGGTTGATTTGAAGTGTTTGGATTTGGTGTTTGGTGAGATGTGTTTGAGTTAGAGCGTATGGAGGTAGGAACATTACTTATGACAGAAGTCACAGCTGTACACGCAGTTGGAACCGTGGTTGTGATAGTGTGTTGTTCACCAATAATGGGAACCTCCATTGGAATTGAAGGGGATTTGACCAGGTTACTGTCATGTACTATGGTCTCAAACCCTTGTTCTGCTTGTAAAGAACTAGCACTTGAATGCGCTATACTTGCCTACCCAATAACTGGATAATTGGAAATTGTACTCCCAACTTCAATTGTCAGGGAAATATCAGCCATGGTTTTGAGGGGAGTTGTCCCTACAAGAGGAACCTCCAATTGAATTAAAGAGGATTTAGATAGCTCCCCTTCAAGAGTACTACCCTCAAACTTGTCAATATGTGAAGATTGTGGGGCACATGAAGGTGCTAGAGTATCTTGCATAGGGTCTTTAGTTAAAACTGATGAAACCCCTGTGTTTGTGTTGGTGTCATCAAGGTCTACCCCAACATGTAGCCTCTCACCAACTAAATGTAGTTTCTGGGTGGTGATAACAGTTTCTTGAACCATGTCACTTGATTTTGGCAATACTTGAGATGAGAATTTAAGTTCTTCATTATAAGAAGAAGAAATTTATGAAATGAGATTTGTGAGATCAGAATTGGGTATTGGCAACCCCCCTGAGTAAATGAGGGAGTTATAAATAATGTTCCCTATTTGTGTGTGCCAAACAAACTTCTTCTATCACCAACTTGAGAGTGCTCAAGGGGGTGCAGAATCTTTACAGATTGTATTTGGGAGAATGCTTGATTCAATAGAGACATATTATTAAGAAGATGTCTCTAGAGTCTGTTTATTCCCTCTATTACAACTGCATCCTTTTGGGAAGATGCATAGGTGGTTACTTGAGTGGTCAACTCAATTTTCTTTGTCTTCTTTGGCTTTATGACCAGGTTAGACTCTAGTTGTGTGTGTTCCTCACCACTCTCAGAAATTACAATCAAGGGTGCATTCTTTCTATTCTTTTTACTCACTCCACCCTGTTGAGAGGATGAAGTGGTTGGCTTCTTAGCTTCTAATGATAATGAAGAAGTGGTCTCAGTTGTGGAAGGCCCCTATTGGTTATCCTGTGTTTGTACTTCCATAGGTATAGGAGCCATAATTGTACTAGCTATGGCACTATACCTCATGTCAGGCATATGGTAAGGATATGTTCCAAATCTCTTCAACATAAAGTTAGTGAGATATAGGAATACCTTCACCATATTCTTTATAATTAGTGAATCAAATAAAATTTTGGACATTTGCTTACAATTGCCTATTTTAGTTCTTTCAATACCATCAAGTAAATGTATGTCTACAACTTTATGATTTAAAATAGACATAATAAACGTAGAAAAGAAAATTTACATACCTCTGTTGGCCAATGGCATTGTGAGCCTAGTGTTGATTTCTTCCAGGATCAATAGCACAACATTAATGTGCTTATCGTGAGCCATGGAGAACACCAAATTTTGGACCACACTGAAAATATTGTCATACCCAGTCTTCCTGCAGGTGAAGGCTCTAATAATTGAGTCAAACAGAAAAGAACATTCCCTCCTGAGATGCTTCTTGTTCAAGATGGCAAGGTTGATCTTTTCACTGTAGTTTATGAAATCCATAAACTCATCTAGCTCCTGTTGATTTGGCACTTCCACCATATTGTCTGTAGGGGTGCCAATGCTTTGTTGTCATCATTGCCATCAAATTCCACCTGCCTTCTCTGAATTGAACAATTTACCACCAAGGACACTGCTTGATTCTCATGCACAACAGTGTTGATCACAGCTGAGTTCTAAAACTCATTGAGCACGTCCAAGGATAGGATATGATTAGCATTCAAGGCTTCTGCAAGGTAAGACACAGACAAAAACTTAACAAAGCACTTGAAGCTGTCAGAAGCTTGGTTAACATCAGTGAAAGCTAGGTAGTTAGTACCCTCCTTTGGGATAGCAGATCTAACATTATTTGCATCTATTATAAGTGTATGAGTTTAAATGGGTAAGAAATTTGAGAGAGGAAGAACTTGAAATGAGAGAGTGGTGAAGATTTGCAAAAGCTAGGTCAATTGAGATCTAGAAAGCGTAAAGATGGGTTATGTCGAGAAGTAGGAATAAACGGTTGGTATTTTCTTATCAAGAAGTCACGTGAATTTGTAAATTTATATCGAAATGTCACTATCCTAAATCTTATCGAGAACTTGATAGTGACTTATCGAGATGTAAAATAAATACCCAGTTTGTCCTGATTAGACTGGATTATTCCAATTTATATTGAATAAATCAACATAAAATTATAATTAATTTTGTGTCAAAAGTATTTTACTAAGATAATTTATTGAATTAAAGTATCTCAGTTCTGAGTTATGGATAAGTCTAAAATTTGTACTTGTAGAGAACTCTATAAAGATATACATGTGTCGAGATCTCTACAATACTTATCGAGAAGCAATAAAGAGGCTTGTCGAGAAGTCCATCGAGAAGTCACAAAAAAGACTTATCAAGAACTCTATCGAGAAGTCTCAAAGTGACTTGTCGAGAAGTCATTTAGACGTATTGAGAAGTCATAAAGAAACTTGTCGAGAAGTCATTAAAAAGACTTATCGAGAACTCTGTTGAGAAGTCTCAAAATGACTTGTCAAGAAGTCTTTTAGACTTATTGAGAACTCAGCTCTCTACATACTTTTGATCCTTTTAGTTATGTCTTATTGTTAATTTCACATATTGAAAATGTAAATCAATATTTAGACAGTTTTCTCAGAATTTGAAAAATTCGAAGTTGAAAAATTAAAAACTGAAAAGTAAATATACAGAGATTTCTGAAATCTTTATAAATCATATTTCAGTTAATTTCCAATTAAATCAAATGAATTTTTTATTTATTAGAAATTAATCTGCTGCAACATATTAGTGAGTTCTTGCCTTTAGGATGAAGAATTTAACATCCCAATTTCACTAACAAGTCTAGTGAAATTTGCTTCATCCAAAGGTTTAGTGAAAATGATAGCTAATTATTTTTTGTTGGAACAAAAATGAGTTTAATAGTATCGTTTGCAACATGTTCTGTAATAAAATGGTACCTTACATCAATGTGCTTGGTTATAGAATGATTAACTGGATTAACAACAATAGATATGGCACTATTATTAATACACATGATTGGAATTTTGTGTGACACTGGGCCATAGTACATTAGTTGATTTCTAATCCAAAGTATTTGAGCACAATAACTTTCTGCAATTATATATTCAGCCTCAGCCGTAGAAGTTCACACAAATTACTGATTCTTACTATACCAAGATACAAGTATTTGTCCTAGAATTTAATAGCTTCCACTAGTACTCTTCATGTCAACCCTGCATCCATCAAAATCTGCATCTGTATATCCAACAGCTTCAAAACCAGTTCCCTTAGGATACCACAACCCTAAGTTTTTTGTTCCCTTTAAATATCTAAAAATTCTCTTTACTGCCATCAAATGTGATTCTTTGGGATTTTCTTGAAATATATCACACAGACATGTTGCAAACATGATGTCTTGTCTACCGGCAGTTAAGTATAGCAAAGATCCAATCATTCCTCTATAGCCAAATATGTCTACACTTTTTAATTTCTTATCTTCATCCAGTTTAGTTGTTGTAGATATTAGTGTAGATGTAGGTGAGCAGTCAACCATTCCAAATTTCTTCAATAAATCTTTAACATATTTGGTTTGACTGATGAAGATGCCATCACTTCTTTGACTAACTTGAAGGCCAAGGAAGTAACTGAGCTCTCTCATCATACTCATATCATATTTACTCTGCATGGGTCTTGAAAATCTTTGACATAGCTTCTCATTAGTAAAACCAAAAATAATATCATCCACATAGATTTGAACTTGGATAATATCACCACCATGTTGCTTGTAGAATAGAGTTTTATTAATTTTTCCTCTTATGAATCGATGTTTGATTAAGAATTCAGACAGTGTGTGATACCATACTCTAGGTTCTTGCTTCACTCCATAATGGGCCTTCAACAGTTTATAAACAAAGTCTGGAAATTCTGGATCTTCTAAGCCAGGTGGCTGTTGCACATCGACTTCTTCTTCCAATTCACCATTAAGGAATGCACTATTTACATCCATTTGATACACCTTAAAATTTGAATGTGCAGCAAATGCAAGGAAGATCCTTAGTGCTTCAAGTCTTGCAACTGGAGTAAAAGTTTCATCATAATCAATTCCTTCTTCGTGTGAGTAGCCTTTGGCAACCAGTCTTGCTTTGTTTCTTGTCACAATTCCATTTTCATCCATTTTGTTCATGTACACCCATTTTTTTCGAATGATACTTCTGTTCTTTGGTGCAGGAACCAATTTCCAAACTTTATTTCTCTCAAATTGATTTAGCTCTTCTTGCATGACAGTTATCCAATCAGGATCAAGTAGAGCTTCCTCAATTTTCTTAGGCCCAATTTATGAAAGAACATATACATGGAAGCATTCATTCACAGTTGCAGTCCTAGTCCTCACTACAACATTTTGATCACCAATTATAGCATCTTTTGTGTGATTCCTGTCCCATTTCTTGGTGTGATCTTGTTGACCGAAATTGTTTGCATTTTCTTCATTGTTGGCATGACTTGGAGAACCGCCATCTTTTTCTCCCCCTGAGTTTGTGCCATCAAACTCATGTGAAATTCTTTCTTGATTAGAATTTTCATCTTCATGGATCACTTGATCATTGTTTCTTTGTTCCATTCTATTTTCTATGTTGATCTCAGCATCATCCTTAGAATCACTGTCAATATTGAGATTTCAAACTTCAAAGCTTTAACTTCATTTTTATCAACGCATTCCAAGCATGGACACTTGTCATCATCAAAAGTCACATATGTGCGTTCCATAATTTCTTCTATTCAAGCACCTAAACTCTGTAGGCAGCTCTCTCCAATGAATATCCCAAAATAATTGCTTTAAAATCCTTAGAGTCAAATTTTCCCACATATTCAGAGTTGTCCTTTAGCACAAAGCATTTGCTTCCAAACACATACAATTGCTTCACAATAGGCATTTTTTTGATAGAATTAATTAAGGTGATTTTCCAAGGTTTTTGTTAATCAAATATTTGTTTTGAGTATAGCATGCAGTGTTCACAACTTCTTCCCAAAAACTTGTTGGCAGATTGGCATCTTATAAAATTATTCTGGTAGCTTCAACTAGAGTTCTATTTTTCCTCTCACCAACACCATTTTGTTGAGGTGTCCTTGCAACTGAAAAATATAGAACAATGCCTTTGTCTTTGCAGAATTCACTCAATGCTGCATTTTTTAATTATGTGCCATTATCACTTCTCAATATTTTTATACAATTTTGATCTTCATCCTGCTTTTCAACTTTCTTTATGTGTTTAATAATGATGTGTGGACTTTCATCATTTGAATACATAAATTTTACCTATGTGTACCTTGAGTAGTCATCCACCATCACCAGTGCATATTTCTTTCTAGAAATAGATAAGACATTAATTGTTCCAAACAGGTCCATGTGAATTAGTTATAATGACGTGCTTATAGAATTTATAGTTTTGCTCTTGTGACCGGACCTCTTCATTTTGCCTTTCTGACAAGCCTCACAAACTTCATCTTGAGCAAATTCCAAATTTGGCATGTCTCTCACTAATTCCTATTTCACCAATGTATTAATAGCTTTGTAATTCAGGTGAGAGAGTTTCTTGTACCACAACTTTCTTTGCTCAATGGATGCATTGGTATAGAATCAACAAATTCCATCCTTGTTTTCTGAAATTAGATCTACAATAAACAAGCTTCCTTTTCTTACTCCTTTTAGAGCAATTTCACCAGTCTTCTTGCTGATAATTGAATAGTCTTCTTTTTCAAAATTTACCTTGAATCCCTTGTCAGTGAATTGGATGACACTTAGAAGATTTACTTTAAGTCCATCAATTAGTGCTACATCATCTATGGCAACATTTCCTGAAACTAGCTTTCCATATCCCATTGTGAATCCTTTGTTTTTGTTTGCAAATATCACCAATGGGCTAGCCATCTCCTCAAATTGTAATAAAAGGGCCTTATCATCTATCATATGTATGAAAGATCCATTATCAATGATCTATATGACTCTCTTCATCTTGCCCTGCACACAATGAGGATTCAGTGTGTTTAGTTACCCAAGCAGTGTTGGGTACTTTCTTATTTTTCACAGAAGTTACAGAAGTAGAATTTCATGATTTAAAAAGAACAGTGTTTATTGATTGATTTTCATTTTCCTTTTTAGCTGTAGATCCAGATTAACTTCTTTGAGATCTACTCTCAATTTATGATAGCTTTTCATCACTTTCATATTACAAGGAATGTAATCAAATTTATCACAAAATGAATAGGGATCTTCAGTCAATGCCTCATTGTATTTGCAAGCTCCCAACTTTGGCTCACTAACAGCTTTTTTACAAAGGTGATTTAGTGATTTGTTGAGCCACATTTTTGACAATGCTTCATGGGAGCATCTGTAATAAAAGCATAGTTGTTGCTTTTGTTCACACCTATTTTTGCATTCCTGTTTTCTTTTTTTTCCCAGCATTCTCATTTTTGACCTCCTTGGTTGGTGTCTTGATAACTTGAGTGACTATTGGTTTCCTTTCAGTTTCATTTGTGGGAGTGGTTTTTCTGTATTATTCTTTTCACTGCCTCCATCTTCAAGTTCTTGCTTAATTACCAACTCAATCTCACTGAAGTTAACCTCACATGCCTTGAACAAGGGTGCAGTTACTTTTCTCAGCACACTTGGGACATCTTGATCTGCAATTTCTTTTCCTTTGTCACCTTCATTTTTCTTGTTTTTGTTCAAGGAATCATATTCCAAAACAATAGTAATATTAACACATGGTTTGTTTTTCTCATGGTATTGTCCAACCAACTGAGATGTATTTTTAAAGGACTTCAATTTTACTTCATTCTTTTCTAATTTTTCCCTCAGCACTGCTTCAATTTCACTTGCACGCTTGAGCTTATTTTTCAGATATTCATTTTCTTGCTTAACTATTTCAAGCCCAACAAGCTGCAGCTCCAACTCTTGCTTTTCAATCTCAAGCTTCTAATTGATTTTTGACAATCTACTGACTTCCACAGTAGCTGCTACCATGCTTGTGTGAATGTGAAACATCTCTACACTCATCTTTTCAACAGTTTCTTTATATTGACTTGTATTTAAATCAATTATGGTTAGAGTTGGTACCTCTAATTTTGATGTGGGTGATTCTCTTTTCTCTAAAGCCATGAGTGCATAATTTCCAAATTTTCATTATCATCATCTTCATCAGCGTCATCCCAACTCTTGCCTTCAACCATGTAAGCCTTTCCCTGTTGTTTCTCAAGAGAGCTTCATACTTTGCTTCCAACTCCAAGTAGGCTTTGTCCTTTCTCACTTTGTTTGAATTCTTACACTCAGTTGCAAAATGGCCCAACTCATCACAGTTGTAGCACCTAATTTTTGATCTGTCAACAAATCTAGTTTTGTAGCCACCTTTGCCACCTGAGTTGTACTGAGTTATTTCTTTCCAGTTGTTGTTATTTGAGGTTTGTCCCTTGTTCTTAAAGTACTTTGGCTTTTTCACCCTAATCTTTGGAAATTTTCTAGCAAGGTAAGCCATTGATTGATCCATTTCATCTAGTTCATCAAGAGTGTTATATTCATCCTCTTCTAGCTCCAATATGACTTGTTTCTGGGGCTCCTTGTTCTTTTGCTCAACAACATGAGTGACTAGAGTTTGAGCTTCTTTTTCATCTTCAAGTATCGTACTATCATTGACCATCAAGGCATTATATCCATCAACCACATGTCCCTGGTTTGTCTTCAATGACTTTCTCTACAACATCTCAAAACTCATATATTTTCAAAATCCCATATAAGACCTCCAATGTCTTCCTTCTTAACTCTCTTCCTTCTCTAATAGAAGATATCTTTTGTTTAAGATGGTCAGAAAGGGTAAGCAAAAATTTTAGGTTAACCACCTCAGCTTCATAATATTTATCATAAAGTTGCAAGTCATTAATCAATTTGTTAAATCTTTCAAAACCTTCAGTAATTCCTTCTTTAGGTCTAGCCATGAATCCCTCATACCGAGACACCATTATTCTCCTTTGAGTTAACCTGACTTCCTCTGTACCCTACAATAATTTCAATTTTCTCCCAAATCTGTTTGGTTGTGTCACAATTGACAATGTTGTTTCATATTACGTTATCAAGTGATTAAATAAATATTAACTACAAGCCATTATCCAGTGAAACCTTTTCCTTTTCAAGCTCTGTGTATGTTGCAGGGTCTTTAGGGGCAAAGTGAGCTGGTATGACTATATCTCCATCAGTAGACTCAGGAACTCTTTCCATAGGGATGAAAGGTCCATTCTTGAGATTTGAATGTACATGGCATTGACCATTCTTATAAACAACATCTTCTTCTTCTTCTTCTTCCACAGTGTGTAGTTGGCTTTGTCAAAGGCTGGTATCTTGATACTGCTTATCTTTTGAGCACTTATTCTTCCAAGATCTTTATCTGTTTACTTTCATATTTTGCTCTGATACCACTTGTTAGATATCGAATGCCCAGAAAAGTAGCACGGAGGGGGGGGGGGAGTGAATGTGTTTCTTGGATTTTTCTTGATTTTTGAACTCTTTGGATTATGGTGAACAAAGCAGATAATATTAACAGAGATAATATGTTTCAGAAAATCACATAAAAAACACACAATATCAAAAACTCACTTAATTGTATTAATTAAGTTTTTCTTGCTTCAAATATGTGTTTTTGAATAATAAGAACCCAACTTCTATCTTGAGAGAATACAAGGAAATCTAGATATGTTTGTTACTTATAAACTAAGGACTAATGCATGCTTTATAGACTAGGATCACGAGTTTACAAAACTTGCGCTAAAATGTACTAAACTGATTTCCGAAGAAACCTTGTCTATTTCTTTTTATGGTGTTAGCAAATCTGTGCAAAATCTTGCAGGTCTGTGACCACCCTTTGTCTAGTAAATCTTGTCCCTTGATCTTGTATTCTTCAAGCTGCTTTTGTAGACTTTCTAATTCAGTGAATGATTTGTTTGTTGACTGATAATCTTGAATCTTGAACTTGTCTGTATTCTGAATCTGAGATAGTATGTCGAGATCTCCAATTGTTCTATAGAAAAGTGACATATAGATAAGTATAATGACTTATCGATATCTTGAGTTCTCTATAGGCATATTTAACTCTTCGAAGTCTCCAGTTCTCCATATGTGAATTGGCTTACCGAGGTTTCTAGTTCTTGATATAAGCTTTTGACTTGTCGATATCTCATGTTCTCTACATGAAGAATTTAACTTGTCGATATCTATGAGATCTCTATATGCATAATTGGTTTGTCGATATATCCAGTTCTCTATATCTTAATTTGACTTGTCGATATCTCTAGGATCTCTACATAAAAAATTGACTTGTCGATATCTTCAGTTCTCTATATCTTCATTTGACTTGTCGATATCTCTGAGACTTCTTTATAAGTCATTTTGGACTTCTCTACAAGTCATTTTGGACTTCTCGAATGACTTCTCGATATACCTTAATCTGTGACTTACCGATATTTTGACTTAAAACATTTTTCATAGAACATCATTATTCAAATCCAAGCTTTTACATTTTTTCTCTGAGGTATGATAATGATTTGATTTTCTTCCAGAGTTTATTCCTTAGCTTGAAACTGTTCACAGAAAAATCCCTCAGTCTAATCTACTAAACATTTTTACAGACTTTACGAATACAAATACTGATTATCAGACAACTTAATCTTAGGGCTGTCAATATGACTTAGTCTTCTTATCATACAGGAATGTCTTGCACAACACTTTCATCTACAATGGAGCCAAATTCGTGACAAATAAATATATTGCTTTCTTAAGCAAACAGGTGTAAATCCTAACTTTCATATCTTTCAGGATTTCTTAGCTTCGAATGAAGTGGGATATGCTTTTAAAAATCCCATTGTGGTTTATGGGACCCAGGTTCTTACTTTTTGGAGAACTGGAGAGTTTGATGATGGTGGCCTCAATGGAACTCCAAGTATCATTTTTTAGCACAACGGAGAATCCAGGGTTGTGACTCCTTCAACTTTAAGGAGTGCTCTTCAAATTCCTACCCAAAATTCCTATGATGGCTCTATGGATGATGATGAGATGAGGAGGTTTCTCACTCAAATTGGCTATGACAAGGGGCTACAGAATTTGGGACAGCTCAAGAGGCCTGGACTAAGCAAAGAATGGAACTCTTTCTTTAATACTATCACCAGGGCATTCAACAATAAATGCAAAAAATTTGATGCCATATCCATAATGTCTCAGCAAATTGGATTTTCTCTGATTCACTCTAGGAATTATAATTTTGGTAGAATTCTTTTATGTTTCATAGGTGATGGAATAAAAGCCGATCTTAATACTGTATACTATGCTAGATTTTTTTAGCTTATTTTCAATTTTTGCATTCCTAATGTCTCTTTCAATGCTAGTGAGATCATATCAGTTTTTAAACTGACTAAAAGAGCATTTTATGATCTCATTAACAAGGATAAAGAAATAAATGATTTACCTGCTCTTAGGTTACCTGTAGCTTCCAGAAACTTGTTCATTTTAAGGATGCCTGAAAATAATGGTCTACAAAATCTGCAAAGTACAAGATTACAGGAAATAATAGCTGGGAACCCCCTGTAATTAACCCAAGCACTCAACCACAAACAAAACATCAAACAAAAATCACCTCAGATGTCTCCCAAAAGGCACTTATTGTTAAAAGTAAAAAGTCAGCAAAGTCTGATGCTCCTCAAGCATCAGGACTAACATTGTTCTGGAATCTATACATGTTGTATTTGATGATAAAAAGATTGAAGGACTGCAAGATGGATATTTCCATGAAAGCCTCAAATTTGATAATGTCGAGATGGTTAGTGATGACAGTGATGATGAAAGTGATCAAAAAATATTGGTTAAGGATAATACAGAAAAATCTACAACTAATGAAGCACATAATTCAACATCTATTGAGTTACAAAATGCTTTATCCGTTAGTAGACAATCAGCTTCATCCGTCAATATACAAAGTGCATCATCCGTCGGAACAATGAGAGAAGTCGAGAGTCAAAATAGATCACCTACAGGAAGTACCCCTTTCTCAAATCAAAGATTCACAAATTCAGGGGAAGTTTCTCCTAATCAAAACTCAGTCACACATCAAGACAACAATGAGGACTCTTCATCTAGAGCTAATCTACCTCAATAAAGAAAATGGACTAGAGATCACCCTTATGAGCTCATCATTGGTGATGCATCTTCTAGAGTTCAAACAAGGAAAGTAACTCAAGAAGAATGTCTATATAACAGTTTTCTTTCCAAGGAAGAACCAAAGAAGGTAGAAGAAGCTTTGTTGGATCCTGATTGGGTTTTAGCTATGCAGGAAGAGCTAAACCAATTTGAAAGGAACAAGGTATGGAACCTGGTACCCAAACCTAAAGGAAAGAATCCAATTAACACCAAGTGGGTATTCGGAAACAAGATGGATAAAAATGGCATAGTGGTCAGGAACAAAGCTAGATTGGTTGCTAAGGGCTACTGTCAACAAGAAGGAATAGGTTTTGATGAAACTTTTACTCCTATTGCAATACTTGAAGCCATCAGAATTTTCTTAGCCTATGCAGCCCATGCCAATTTCAAGGTCTATCAAATGGATGTCAAAAGTGCCTTTCTGAATGGAGATTTGGAGGAGGAAGTCTATGCTAGTCAGCCTCCTGGTTTTGAAGATTCAAATTTTCCAGAATATGTCTACTATCTTTTGAAAACACTTTATGGATTGAAGCAAGCACCTAGAGCCTGGTATGACACTTTATCAAAGTTTCTTTTGGACAATCACTTCACAAGAGGTACTGTTGATAAAACTTTATTCTTTAGAAATGTTAATGGCTCTAGTATACTTGTTCAAATTTATGTAGATGATACTATATTTGGCACTACAGATGAAAAACTTTGCCAAAAGTTTGCAAAACTGATGCAAAGTAAGTATGAAATGAGCATGATGGGAGAACTAACTTACTTTCTTGGTTTACAAGTTAAGCAAGTTAGTGATGGAATATTCATTAGTCAAACCAAATATATCTCTTAAAGAAGTTTTATCTAATGGATTGCACATCTGTAAAAACTCCCATGGTCACTGCAACTAAACTTGAATTAAACACTACTGAAAGTCTGTGGATATTTTAAGCTATAGGGGCATGGTTGGTTCACTTCTGTACTTAACAGCTAGTAGGCCAGATATAATGTTTGCCACCTGTCTTTGTGCTAGATTTTAGGCTGATCCTAGAGAATCTCACTTAGTATCTATTAAGAGAATTTTCAGATATCTCAAGGGAACACCAAAACTTGGAATTTGGTACCCTAGAGATTCTGATTTTGATTTAACTGGTTATTCAGATGTAGATTATGCAGGTTGTAAAATAGATAGAAAAAGTACAATAGGAACCTGTCAATTTCTAGGGAACAAGCTTGTGTCCTGGTTCAGTAAAAACCAAAATTCAGTTTCTACCTCTACAGCTGAAACTGAATATATTGCTGCTGGTAGTTGCTGTGCACAGATTCTATGGATGCAAAACCAATTGTTGGACTATGGTCTACAAGTGGATAGAATTCCCATTTTCTGTGATAATACAAGTGCAATTTCCATCACTGAAAATCCAGTACAACATTCAAAAACAAAGCACATAGACATCAAGTACCACTTTATTAGGGAACATGTGATGAATGGTACTGTAGAACTTCATTTTGTTCCAAGTGAAAAGCAGCTTGCAGATTTCTTTACCAAGCCACTTGATGAATCCACCTTTTCTAGGTTGGTAAGTGAGTTAGGTATGCTCAATTATTCTTAAATCATTTCAGATATTTTCTTGCAAGTTATAATGCAGCCAGAAACTTAATTGATTTTTCTGATTAGATGAAATTTTGGCTAAGTCAAAATTTATATCCTGACGGATGCTCATCATCCATCGAGTTTGATCATCCGTCGGAATAGGATTTCTTAATAAAAATCAATTACTTTTCTGGATTATTTTATACCCGACGGATAATTGTTTTAATTCTCATCCGTCAAATTGTCTCAATCTTAGTCGTTGAAACTCTGAACATTATCCATCGGATATACTTACAGTCTGTAAGTATAACACGACGGATAATTGACAGAATTTTGACAGTTTATTTATTTTTAAACGGCTGTTTTGGGCTATTTTGATTGGTTACTTTATTTTAATTTATTACTTTTGACAGTTTATTTCTGAGACAGTATAAAAGCAAAATTCATTTTCATTCTTTTCTTTTATCATTCTCAAATCAATTGCTCTAAATCTCTTCTTCTCCAAAGCAAATACTCTCTCTCTCTGCAAATTTTTCTACTTTAACAATGATACCAGTAGTCAAAATCATGTCTCAGTCTAGATTCATCTATGAAAAGAACAACTTTGCAGCTCTTATGAACAAGGAAATTCCGGCATCTCAAGACTTTCACAAAATGATGGATTTTATGAAAAATTGCAAACTCAATTATGCTATGCTGGAATCACCCACAATCTACTGTGAAGTTGTGGAGGAGATGTGGACAACTGCTGTGTACCAGTCTTCAGACAAAACCATAACTCTCACCATTAAAGGTAAGGATCATTGCATTAATAGTGACATTATCAAAGCATGCTTTAAATTTCCAGATAACACTACTACTGTTCCACACACAGATGTTAATTTAGTTACCATGCTTAATTCTATTGGCTATGCTCTCTCTACTTCTAAGTTAAGTGAGATTAGAAGGCTAGGACTTAAAAAAGAGTGGAGTTATTTGTGTGATGTAGTTACCAAAGTGTTTTCTGGTAAAGTAAGTAATTTTGATTATGTTAATATTGCCATGCTTAACATGCTTTATATGCTAGTTACTGATAAGTACTTTAATTTCAGTGACATGATCATATTTGAGTTAGGTTATAAGTTAGGGGAAGTTAATAAGAGAGGTAAAAGTGTCTATTATGCTAGATTCTTTATGATGCTTGCTAACCATCTTATTGAGAATATTTCTATTGAGAACCCAACCAACAAACTAAATTGTTGGGTTCAAAAAAGGAGAATCATTGCAGATCTCAACAGAGCAAGTCACCACAAAGAGGTGCTCCTCTTCTATTTTCCAATCATGGAGGCCCCTCAGGTAAGTGAGGTAAACACCACTATTTCTACTCTTCCAACATTACAAATTTCTTTGCCTTCAAGTGTAGCTATGACATCTGTGTTATTGACCCAACATATGCCTACCCAAGCTACCAAAACAAAACCTTCAAAATCCAAAACAAAGAAAGCCCCCTCTGGTTTCTCTCAAAAGAAACTAGTTGCACAAACTACCAAACTTAAAGAGGCGAGTATGCAGGATAGTGAGTTGGGTGAGGGACATGGTGAAAATCAAAGAAACCCTAAGGATAAGGTTGGAGAGGTGAGTGCACCCAAGCCTAGCCACACCACAGTTTCCCAACAAACTGTGGTGATTAATAAGGAAATTAGCACAACTCTAGTTTCATCCTCCCAAAAGGATGTCACTATTGAAACAAGCTGCCAACTAGGAGCACAGGCCAAGAGGGCGAGGGACACAAGTTCACCTCAAACCTATGCCAGAAAGAAAAGATCTAAAACCCTTGGGGATGCACAGGGAATACCCACAGTGTAATCTGGAGCAAAAGACTCAGTCACTGTACCATCTCAAATTCAGCTTGATGTGGCTCCAATAAATGTGAAGTTACGGCCAAAATCTTTAGTGATAGAAGCACCTCAAACACCAAACTCTCCCACAAATTCTCTGGATGTGGATATGATTAACACATCAATTCTTGATTCCCCTTCTTTAACTTTGTTGGATTAGCCAAAATCTAGTGCAAGTGAGTATCATCTTTTAGATGATTTGTTGGCTCACTTGCCAATTTTTTTAGGATCTATTGAGACATCTGTGCCTAAATTTTCATCAATCTACACAGAGTCTACAATAGTCTCCACTCCAAACTCATTCATTTTTTCTATTTTGATGAATATTGTTCATCCGTCGGTTAATGATTGTATCCCGATGGATGTGCCTAACAGCAGTCATCCGTCGGCTAACCTAACTTCTATCCTTTCTACACACACTGAAAATTCAACAATTGTGACAAGTGTAGATGAGTTAGTAGTTGTTCAATCACTCTTAGGACTGAGTGAAGGGAGTGAAATGAGTGAGAGGCTGGGTTTCTCCCAGGCAAAAGGAGAGGAAAAGAATGAACTCATGCAAGCTATTTCTTCCAGCTTAGCAAAAGAGAGTGAGAGGAGTCCCACCTTAGACGATGAAGGTGAGGGTGTGAGGGTGGTGAGCCAAGGGGAGCCCTTGATGCAACAAAAGAGAGATCATGAGAGAAATACAGGTACATGAGTTATAAGGGTGGACATCATTGCTAGTGAGTCAATGAATGTCAATGATGCAGAAAGGAAGAGACTATTTCAGCAAGAATATCAAGCTGTCATAGATTCTATCTCCCGGGATGCTGAGACATTTACTCATCCTGTTTCGGCTTATCAAACTCTAGATGAAAAAGGCAATGAGGATGCCGAGAACATGTTGAACCTAGTGCATACAACTGCTTCTCTATAAAGGGCAAAGGATGCAATCACTGTTATGCCATCTACAACTCGCAGTAAGTTTGAACTGGCTGAAGACTCTTTTAGGGTTGATGGTGGGGATGATGAGAATGACAACATGAGCATAGGGGGAGATGCAGACATTCCTTCCTGGATGCTAACCAAAGAGTGTTCATATTCACATCTCCAATCCACATTATTCAAGCTTATTCATGACACCCAATCATCCATTCAAGCATCCACAAGTGCCAGCACTAAAAGGTTACTTACAATACATCTTAAAGCTCTATAGCTGCACAAGATTCAAGCTCTCCAATACAGTCAAAGTGTGGATGAAATGAAGCAAGAAATTTCTGATGTCAAACAGGATTTCATAGCAAGGTTAGATGCTAGACTTCCTGTAACCACCATGACTGAGATAGCTCAGAAATTGAGGAAAGAAGCTGATTTAAATAGAAAAGTTGAGGCCATGGACTCTAGGTTGTCTAATGTGGAGAAGTCAGTGGCCAACATACTTGCAAATCAAGAAGCTCAGACTGCTCTGCTCCAACAGTTGGTGGCTGCATAACTCCCTTCTTCTCAACAACTTGATTCTAACAAAAAGGGGGAAAAAGGTTCATCAAGTGAGGGGGAGAAACAACTTAACATTCAAGTCATCAAAGTAATTGTGCCATCAATTGCTTTCACTAAGCCACCAGCTAAGAATAGCATCGATCTCATCAATCTAGCAGCAGCAAAACTGGAATCAAATGACAAACTGACAAAGATTGATGTAGCAGCAGCTGAGAAGGAACTAGATGAAAAATGGAAGAAGATTGATGCAGACATTCAGAAAAAATTTGGTCAGCTACAGAAACCAGACAAGACTTTTTATCACCATTCTCAAGTCAAACAAATCTCTGTGAATGAAATGAGTCTAGGTAACTTGGAAAAAGGCCAAACCTCATGCATCAAATCTCCAAAATCCAATCTTATTCTGAAGCCTAAAAGGAACTATTCAAAGTTCTTAGACAAAAATCCTTTGGATCTTATATATGAGTCACCTAGGCCAGATGAAAAGAAGCTTTTGGCAAGGTCAATTGCATTTTACAAAGATCCATCTGATTCAGCTCAAAAGAAGAGAATCGCCAAAAGCTATAAGAATGGAAAAAAAAATCTGTGTGGTGGCTGGACACCCTTTGTTTGTAGAAGCTAAGAAGGAAGAGAAAGAAATGATCAAGCAAGAAAAGAAGCAGGCTACCTTATATGCTAAGAAGCTCAAATAAAAGAAGGAGCAGGCTGCTATCTTGGCTAAACTTCAAGCTGTCAAATCTACAACTGAGATTTCTGAAAAACCACCTGTAATTACTGAAGCTCAAGATCAACAAAATGCAAAATGAACCTCCACAAAAAAGAAAGTTCAGATACAAGTTTCATTATAAAAGAAAATTGGACTTCAGTGATGAGGAAATGGAAGACTACATTCCCAAACAGTCTACAACTTCAACTCAAACATCCAAGCCCTCAGTGGTGCATGAGGAATTCAAGGTGGATTCAACAAAGAACTTTCATGATGAACCTATTACTCCCAATGATGAGCCATTAAACTGGGAAAGTATGCCAATTCCTGAAATCAACTTACCTATCTTCAACAAGCCAAAGAAGGCAAAGATTAAAGCAACCAAGAAAGTGAAACCTGTGACTCTTAGATCCAAGACCCTAACCAAATCCCAACCCACAGTTAACAAGAAGGATCTCTTATACATCTATGACATCAAGGAGTTTTCTGAAATAAACCTCTACTTGGATGAATTGGAAGAAGTAAGAGGGATTGATGCTTATAGACATCTTCCTGAAAGGCTAGTATTCAAGTACAAGGGAGGGAAAGAAATCACATGGCCACTTCACAGGATTCTTCAAGAAAGCCAATCTATACTGATAAAGGTCTATTCATCCTTCAAGAAGAACTTTGAATTTAATATGACTGCAAGGAGAATAGTCCTAAAGAAAATAGAAGATCTAAGGATCAATAGAACCAAAGATGCACTCCCAATGATTCAATCAATTCCCTTCACAGGAAGAAGAGTGCATTTGAGGCCTTATTGGCTGATGGAATTCATGGATGATAAGGGAGTTAGAAGATTCTTCAGACTAGATGACCAATTGAGTATCTCTAGCAATGAGACTATATTGGAAATACAAGAAATGTTGGATCTATCTGAAGCTGATGAACTTGAATTCCACAGACAACTCCAGAATCAAATAGAAGAAAACAACAGTAAGCTTGGGAAGAAATCCAGACAATCAAGGAAATAGAATTATCTGCTCAGACTAGAGGAGCACCTTAAAAATGATTGTGAGAACTCTTTGTACACTTTGCTTTGTTCAATTTTCAATAAATATTGTAGCACTTATCAGTTTTATCTACTACTTTTTAATCTGTAATTTTAGGGTGTTTTGTTATCATCAAATTTCTCTTAATTTATGGCTACAATTCCAGTCGACATAAATTGGGGGAGATTGTTAGGAATATGTTGTGAACTTGATGATAAGTTAAACAAAACACCTTAGTATATTTAACTTAGTGGGATTTGTAGCTCTCGACAGATGATCTAATATAGTCCTGATGAATGAACTTTATAGTCCCGACGGATGACAATTTAATTATCCATGGAGAGTGTAGCTTATGTAACAAATAAGTACTGTAGCACATTTATGCAAACAAAATATTTTAGTCCAGTAGATTGTATAGAGTTATCTAAGTCATGTTGACTACTAGATTAATATGCAGAATAGGTTGACTAATTGTAAATATGATGTCTTGTAATTATGTTTAAGTAAAATAGAGTCAAGTGGCAAATAGACTCCCGATGGATGAACTAAAAGACTCCCGACGGATGATCAACAAAGTTCCCGACGGATAACAAACATAGTCCCGACGGATGATCAAATTCAAAATAGCTGTTGATAGTGACAACACAGCCACATGCGTTGGGTGTTTTTAAAAGGAATGTGGCAGCCTGTTAAGTAGGATTTTGAGAACAAAGAAGCATTACCATTTCCATGTAAATGTGAAGATATTCAAACAAACTTGGTGTTGCGTGCCAAAATCAAGACACTACTAAAGGTTGTTAACCTTCATGTATTCACAACACACACAAGTGATGGCGTCCCATCCAACTCCTATCACACATACAAGTATACCCTGTGTCCCCTATAGTTAGGGTTGTTCATCTCAGTCAGAATAGAAGAATATGAAATAAATTCAAAATCAAATGAAATCCCAAAAACAAGATTCTGACACAAAATGACTGAATGAGTGTTAGGGAATATATCCTACTAACATATACCTTTTTTGAGAGAGAGATGTCAAAAGAAGTTATAGAAAGAGAAGGTATTGCCAAGATCTTATCTTTAATTTGAACTCTTCAGTTGACTCGTCATCTGATTCTTGACACTTCTTCATGTTCTAAGGATATCGATAATCTTTATCATCGTCGAATCGTAGTAGCCTCGGAAGATTCCAATATAGTTGTTTGCAGCTGCCAAGAGTTTTATCCAGCTCAACACAGCCATCTCAAATGAATGCACCTATCTTAACTTACTCGTTGGTACTATATCCAATAGTCCAACACGAACTCGATATGAGCTCAAGCGTCCTCACATAGCTATACACACTCCTACACACTCTCATTTCTAGTTTAATATAACCTGGCTCAGATACCAACCTGTAATGCCCCCAAATCCGGGGTCAGAGGATTTGGTCGTCACTATGAAACCTCAATCCAAAATAACCTGTTGAATCAATAAATAAGTGCCAGCAACTGAAATACAACATCTGTGACTCCAAACCACACCAAGTTCTTTTAAGGTTACAGTTCTAGAAACAAGAGTTCCAAATTCTACGAATAAATTTTTCACTTTCTTTTAAAACTCTTTTCAATAATTTACAAACTCAAAACTAAACCCGCTAATATAACTTCGAAAAGAAGTATACTAATCCCAACTATACAATACACAACTATAATATAATATAATATAATATAAACAACTTTACATAACAGAACTTACACTAGTCTGCAACCCATGGACCAACCACCTTCCTAAAAAGCTTCTTCCTTGCTTTCTTGAATTACCTAGCTAAACAACGCAAGCTAATCCGCACTGGAGGTTAAATTTAAAAACAGGCAAGTATGAGGGAAAGAAATGCCCAGAAAGTTCATTATAGCATATATAGGGTCTTTTTGATATAAAACCGACGTCTACAATAGAGCAGAACCTTTAAAATCATAATTGTTGAAACAAAAATATTTATTAAGGAATCCCATAATTGGTTCCTTAAATGTATTAAAAATCCTTTTTATATTTTTGAGCGAAAGGCTTCAGCAATACTTTGAATCTTGACAAGAATCAAACTCATAAAACAGTGTTTATGAAAATATAGTAAACAACAATAACATGAAAAAATGACTATGAATTGAATTATAAATTAAAACTCAACTCTTGATATCAATACTCATTTTGGTGTCATATCAAATTAGATATCAATACGAACTTTGATGCTCACAACATCCCATACTAAAGTCAACATCAATCATCTCTATTAATACCACTTTTGATATTTAACAACAAATTAAGTATCAACGTAAATCATAAACTGAATCAAAACTGCATTTAACCTTTTATCCAAAACCAAAAACAATTGATAAATCATTTATTATATTATTATCAAAAATAATATAATAATTTAGATTGGAATCTTTCTTCGACGGACGTACTATCACATGCTGATCAGCCCGTGTGATAGCACTGGATCATGATTCGTAGAAACATGTCCCAAAATATGAGTACTCAAATAAAAAAGTAATATATCTGCCTGTGACATAAGTTGTGTCATAATATTTCATATAACACTTGGCCCTCCACTAGACCATCCGCCCCGGTCGCTTACGCATTCATCCAATCTTAAAACCTTTTATTGGAAGGGGTCATATAATCGACACCCTAAATAATTTTATTCCCCCATTCACTTGGGCAGGAATACTCGCAACGAAATCAATTTTTCTCAAAACCTAAAACATTTATAAATCCAATAATTTGATAAGTAAACACTTAACTATTCTGAACATAGAATAGCAGAAGAGTACTTGTATAATAAGCATTTAATTCAGTGATATGTAAAATATTTATTTATTCAGAAATGAGAAGAGGAAAGATATACTCACATAATAGTATTCAAAATAAATATCACTTGAACAATAAGTGATGATAGGGATACTTGCCTTTGGTTTTTAGCAGTTAGTCACACTCGCAATAACACAATTATCTCAGTCTGGCGTCTCATGACCTCGTTGTCTTTCTATTTCAACAATTGATTGACATACCGCTCTTGCGATTGCTAGAAGCTTGATAACCCTCACCATTCCATTTCACTCTTTATCCAACATCTTGTCCTGATCAACTCGAATGATCCGCATCTATAACTAAAAGATAACACTTTAATCGTGTAAACGATAATTACTCGATGAACTGCGGTTTAAAATCCTATTGTCTACCCATACGAAAGCCCACACATAAAAAACATCCAAACACCAGACTTTTGACTTACATACACATGTAATTCATATAGCACATAAATACATAACTCACGTATCACATAATTCATATCACATATGACTCAGTTCATCAAAAAGTTCAACTCGATACGTTTAAAACTGAAATCGGGTTAAAAATATGATTTATCGATCAATAATTGACTCAGAATGACTCGTAAAACAAACGACCTTTCGAAACAAAAGAATTTGGGTCTCTAAAGTATTTTTAATGAAAGCGGAATATTTTTCTGAGTCTATACGCGTTCGTTTCGTATTAAACGGATAAACAGTTTATTTAATACGAATAAAATAAGAATTAAAATGGGAATAAATCAATTAATAATAATATTAATTGATTTTTAAATACCAAAATATAATTTTTAAAAGCTTAAAAATAATTTTTAGGAATTATTTGAATTAATTATAAATAATTATATTTTATTTAACTATTTATAAATAAAATTAATTGATTAAATGATTTAATAAATTAATTAAATTAATAAATAATTAACTAAACTAAACTAAATTATAAATAATTAAATCAAAATGAATTTCTGAAAATAATAAAAGAAATATTTTTTTTAGAATTTAAAATAATTAAGTAAATAATTTTTTTAGTATTTAAAATAATAAGTAAATGATTTTTGAAATTAAAAATAAATGATTTTCAAAACCAAAAAATAAATTTTGATTTATTTTTAAAACAAAAATCTGGAAACATAATTCGAATTGGGGGTTAGGGTTTAGGCGGATCAAACCCGGGTCAAATGATCGGGTCGAAACTGGGTTAGGGAGGAAAAACCGGGTCGGTATGAAGGTCCACCGGTTTCTGAGAAATCCCCAGATTCCGGCGACCGTCCCGACGTCTGGCGGCCCTCCGACAGGGTCAAAACAATCTTCGATCTTGTCATTTATCAGTCTAGTTCCATTCTCCAGTATTCCATCTACTCGACGAACACGGAAACATCAATCAACAACCCGAAATCAAACGATTCCGTCCAAACCTCCATTAAACCCGGCGGGACCTTAAATTTTATGGCGAAAAAGGCGATCCCAACGATTACTCAACCAAAAATCACGTTTTACATACCAAAATAAAGCTTACAATTCGTATAATCCATTTAAATCATTCAAACCATCAGTCAAAGAAGAATCAATCCCCAAAAATCGAAATATAAAAACAATAAAACCAAGAACTAGACAAATCAATTCCAACAACGAAACAACACAAATTTATACTTAAATAGACTCTAAAAATCATGGTAAAGCTTATTTTAACACCCAAATCTTCCAAAAATCAGCGCAAATCAGAAACCCCCAATTATTGCAAATTTTAAGAAAAAAATTGAATTAAAGATTCGATTACCTTCAGAGGATGAAATGGATATCAATATGAAGAGTTTGAAGAGAGCTTTAATTTGGATATTAGAGCGTCAACAACAGATCAGTATTGCTCCTGAAATCATTCGATCTATGTTCAAGAGAAAAATCATACCCCCACAACCTTATTCTTGAATTTCTGTTTTTTTTTTGAAATTTTTATAAAAATAACTAAATAAAATAACTATTAAGCAACTATTTATATTATCTGAAACATAACTACCCAAAAATCAAATAAGGGTGTTTTTATCCCCTAATTAAAATAATTAGGCCCCAAAATATTAATTACGGGGAATAATTTTAATAGCAATAAAATATAAAATTTATGTCAAAATTCCCCAAAAATTGCGAATAATTCAAAAATACAAAAATACTGGGTATTTGAAATATGTATAATTCTATAAATAAAAAAAATTGTGGGCTTTAACGACCCGGTGGGGTCCCGGTCCGTTGATTTTTGAAAAACCAAAACGATTCCTAAATTAGCAGAAAACCCCGAAAACACATAAAATACATTCAAACGCACATAAAACGAGATAGAGCGAGAGCCTCGATAATAACGCACTTGGACACGTGTCCATATTATGTATACTTTCATATAAACACATTTTAAACATATAATAAATATCCGACAAATATGTTGGTCTTTACAGGACGTCCTTACAGGACAACACATAAATCTACCGCATGTTAAATCATGGAAAGACACATTTTTAAATAATATTACCACATAATAATTCATTTAACACGCAACAAAATAGCCGTAAAATATTATTTAACTGTTTTTAAACCTCAGCCCTTGCCCGGGTGAACACGGTTAAAACACCAAATAATATTTCTGACACAGATAAAATATTGAGGCGAGTAAGATATCCACTCGGTCCCCAAGACTGGAAAATACACTCAGTTTTATCGATATCAATAAAATGATCGGCTTTCAAATAAACTTTTGAAAGTAATACCTTTAAATAAATATTTTCAGAAATTAGCAAGGATCGATACAACACTTAACAATTAGCATATTATCATTTAATAACACAAACCCGTCAAACAGGAATACAATATCCATCATTTTATTTCTTCTAAATCGGAAAATCACCTAAATATATTAAATTATTAATAATAATAATTCTGAAAATACGGGTTATCACATGAATGTTCTTGAAGAAAATCTACTCAAGAAATTCTTCGATGATGCTACTGGATTTGCCAAGGTTGAAGACTAAAATTAAAGTCTGATACACTGACGGTAAGATTGTACATTTGTTAGTATTTCTTCATTTAGATAGTTTTGACATCATCAATTAGAAACTTGTACATATTTTTATAATACACAAGTTGAGGGAGATTGTTAGAAGAAAATGATGATATCAGTATTTAGAAATTAGAGTTTTCCATCAGCATTTGATATTAGAGTTTGACGAAGATGACGTCATCAACATTTATCGTCAGTATTTGCTGATCAGTATTTATCATTAGTACTTGTTCATTTCAGTATTTGTCAAGCTGGAAATCAGGAGTTATCACATATGGATATATTTGTAGAGATATGTCGGTGTAGGACTTTATTTGTTATAGAAATCAATAGATGGATATGTATTAAGGTTTCTTATTCAATTATAACATATCTTCTAGATTGATTGTGTATCCGTGCAGTATATAAGCACAAGTTAGGTTTACACTTTATGTGTTCGTTCGAATTGATATATCATTCATATAATATAGCAGCTCTCAAGGATATCTGTTCGTCCTTTGAGATAGTATTGTAATCATTTTTATTCATTAATATAAAAATTGTTCATTTTGTTGAGTTATTTAAACCGATATGATTTTTTAAACTATATTCACCCTCTCTACAGTTGATTTAAGGCCTAACACAAATGACTCTCCTTGCTCCAATGTCATGAGAGCATAGTTTCCATATTCTTCACCATCATCTTCATTATCCGTATCATCCCAACATTCACATTCAGCAATATAAGCTTTTCCTTGTTGTTTTCTCAGAAGTGCTTCATACTTAGCTTCAAGCTCTAAATAAGCCTTATCATTCTTCACCTTCTTTGGCTTCCTGCATTCTATGGTAAAGTGACCAAGTTCATCATAGTTGTAGTATCTAATCTTTGATCTGTCCACAGATCCTGACTTGTAGCCACCGTTGCCAGTTGCATTTGTCTGAGTCTTTTCTTTTCAGTTATTGTTGTAGGATGTTTGGCCTTTACCCTTAAAATATCTAGGCTTTTTGACTCTGATGTTTGAAAATTTTCTTGCTAGATAAGCCATAGACTGGTCCATTTCATCCAACTCATCAAGAGTATAGTACTCATCGTCTTCCAACTCCAAAATGAGTTGTTTTTTAGGTTCCATATTTTTCTATTCAACAACATGAATAACTTGAGTCTGGGGTTCACTTTCATCTTCAATCATTTTCTTGTCATTTGCTATCAAGGCACTTGATACATCCAAAACATGCCCTTGAATCACTTTTAATGACTTTTTTTGCAACATTCCAGCTCATAGGTTTTGAGAATACCATACAAAACCTCCACAAGTTATTCTTACTAGATCTCTCCTCTCTCTTATTACAGAGATATTTTGTTCCACATGGGCAGAAAAAGTGAGCAAGAATTTAAGGTTAACTTCTTCAACTTCATAGTACTTGTCATCAAACTGCAAGTCGTATATCAGCTTGTTGAATCTTTCAAAGACCTTCTTTGATTTAACCATGAAACCCTCATATTCTGAAACCAGAATCCTTCTCTGGCTTGACCTCACCTCTTCAGTACCTTCACACAAGATCTCTATCTTTTCCCAGATTTTCTTAGTTGTCTCATAGTTGATAATGTTTTTGTACATCACATTATCAAGAGTCTCAATGAGAATGAGTTGCAAGCCACTGTCAAGTAAAACTTTCTCCTTCTCTGGTTCAGTCTAGGTAGATGGATCTTTGGAAGAAAGTGTGCAGGAATGACCATATCCACCTTCTGTTATTTCAGGCACCCTTACCATATGAATAAAGGGTCCATGCTTAAAAATTTCAATATACATTGGATTGTCCATCTTGATGAACAACATCATCTTCTTCTTCCATAAGGTGTAGTTTAATTTGTGAAAGACAGAAATCTTGATACTGCTAATCTTCCGTGTACTTATACTTCCAAGATCTAATCTATTTACTTTCATATTTTGCTCTGATACCACTTGTTCGACATGAAATGTAACACATGGGGGTGGATGTATTTTCTCAAATTTGAATTAACTATGATAATGTTTGGCTTATGGAACAAAAAATTTGAATGTATTTGTAGTGATATAATACTAGATCAAAAACTCACTTGATTTGTATTAAATCAAATTTATCTTGCTACAAATCTTTGTTCTCAAAAATAAGAACTCAGTTTTATCTCTTGAGAGAATTACACGATTTTTCTAGATCTGTTTGTTACTTCTAAACAAAGGGCCCGTGACATGCTTTATAGATCAACATTCACAGTTTACATAACTTGCACTAAAATAGACTGACATATTTTCTAAAGCTTCTTTATCTATTTCCATTTCTAGTGTGAGCATATCTATGTAGAATCTCCTAGGTCTGTGACCCTCCTTTGTCTAGTTCATCTTGGCCCTTGATCTTGTATTCTTCAAGCTGCATTTGTAGGCTTTTCAATTTGATGATAGTATTGTTTGTTGACTGATAATCTTGGATCTTCAAGTTATCAGTATTATGAATTCTGAGTTGCTTGTTGAGATCTCTTATGTTGTGTAGAAATGTCACATATTGATAAGTAAAATAACTTATCGATATCTCAAGTTCTTTACATGGGGATTTTGACTTGTTGAGGTCTCTGGTTCTCTACAAGTAAAAAGAATTATCGATACCTCCAGTTCTCTACATAAGTTTTTGACTTGTCGATATCTCCAGTTCTCTACAAAAGCTTTTGACTTGTCGATATCTCTAGTTCTCTACATAAAGAATTGACTTGTCGATATCTCTAGTTCTCTACATGAGAAATTGAGTTGTCGATATCTCTAGTTCTTGACATGAGGAATTGACTTGTTGTAACACCCTCCAAATCCGTGGTCTAGATCTGGGGGTTACTTGCTGATCTCCAACATAACACAAACTTGTATAATAATTATACAAATATATATCTAACCTCTTTACATCTATCCAGGATCTTTTAAGGTTGAGGTATGAAAACAAGAACAACACACTATCTTTATTACAACCCAAATATAAAAATTCTCATAAAACTCTCTTTATTACAAACCATTATCTAAACAATTTTTAAACTAAATTCATTTTTTTCAAACACACACCACTTCTATCTACACTACACCTGCTTAGGTGGCTCAAAGCTCTCCTCTTTTATCGGGATTAACAATCTTGGTATTAGAGGATACCGTTTCCTGACACGCTTCTTTACCACGCGAGTCCGAATAGGTTTCATTCTCTTTCTTGACTGAAAACAAATAAAGTGAATAACAACAAAAAGGGGTGAACCCTAATTTTCTCAACAAGTCCACAATATATCAAAAATATTATAAGAAATCTAAATGAAACCGTAATTCTGTAAAGATGTAACCCTGTAAGAAAAATGAAGGCCACTATCGGCGATTATCAAGAAACTAGACTGAACACAACTTCACACTTATATCGTGCTGATCATTCAGAATACAGTGCATATCTATACCTCTATGTATAGATCCATTAGGGTACCTAAGCTCCATGGCCCAAAACATGGATCCGGTTAATTCCCGGTCCATAGGATCAAGTGTATACCTGATCCTCACCATCACCATCCAGTCCACAGATGAGCAACCGAAACAATCAGTATGCTTTGATGTATCCCAACATCGGAATATATCGGGATATATATATATAATGTGTAATCTATTGGAATATAAATAGAGTATTCAGTGAATCAAGAGAAATCAGGAATCGAAACAAAATATAAATAAAGGAACAATAATTGTGTATCAGTGTATGTGAATAGGAATTATCAGCGTTTACTGAGTTGACAAACTGAATAAGAGTAAGTAATTCACTATTCTGAAATAAGAATAGGGGAAAAACTTTCCTGTTACGTGATTTAACGCAAATATAACACAGTTCTCTAACACTGTCTTGGCCCGCCTTGTGGACTTCGTCTCTATCAAATAAAGATACTCATTTAGTCGACACGTATCTTAATCGGGTCTCAAGCCGACTTCACGTAGCCCTTATCGTCTACCCGTACGATTAAAACTGACTCGTATAATAATTACTAACAATTAGGACTCGATTAATCACATAAATCACTTTGAACATAAGTCATATAGTCATTCTAGGCTTGAAAATAATTTTTAGAATCGAAATCGGATCACTATTCGCATTATAGAACAATATCTGACTTGTTTCCTAATTTTCAAAATTTATTAGACTCGTCTTTATAAATAATAGGGTCTATAAGTAAATAATTATTGAAAGTCGACTCGTTTCCAAAAGAAATTAAGGTGTGCAACTATTTTTAATGAGAATAGATCATTTTTCTTAGTCGAAGGGCTTTCGTTTCACTTAAATCAGATAAATGGTTCAATTATTGTTCAATAATTAAGAATAAATCAATTTATTATTCAATATAATTAATTATTAAAAATAATTGAACCTCAAAAATATTTTTAAATAATTGTTTAGGAAAATCAGAATTAAAAATGATTTTTCCATAATTTTTGGAATTAAAATGAATGTATTATGAATTATTGAAAATAAATTGATTAATTATCAAAATAATTAATCATTTTTAAATAAATAATAAATAATTAAAGAAATTACTAATTTCAAATTTCAGAAAATATTTCAGATTTATTTATAAAATAAATTAATTAATTAAATTAATTAATTAATCAATTTATAAAATAAATAAAACTGATTTTTATACTTAATAAAAATAAAAATAAAATAAAATTCCAAAAACATTTGTCAGAAATTGAATTTTTGAGAGAATGGATCAAAACCAGGTTGTTTAAACGGGTCAATCGGGTCAAATTCCGGGTCATGAAGAACATGACCGGAATCTGCTCAGAATCCGGCGCCAGCCAGGATTCCGGCGACCCGTTTTCAGGCCAAAATTAGTATCGTTTGTACTGATTTTTGTAGTGTTTCAATCCTAAACAACATCCTAAACATATACCAATCGTTAATCGATCACAATAACCCTTAAATATCATTCTCGGATTAAAATCAACTCAACTCCGCCCAAACTTCGATTTGGCTCATCTGTAAATGAAACTTCAAGATTAATAGCTTAAATCAAGGCTTATTCAGTGTACAATTAAAGCCCTAACATCTAAAGAACCAAAAATCACTCAAACTCAAAAACGTATTAATAAAAAACTTCATAAACCCTATAATTCGAACTTTCAATTCAAGCTATCGTTTGATAAATTAACTAACACAAATCAATTATAAACTATCATATAAAGCTATCACATCATCAATTTCATCATATAACCTCAAAATCAAAAAGACCCAAAATCAGACATAAGCCCTAGAATTCAAAATCGAAAAACAACGACTCAAATCATGAAATTGATGTTAAAAACTAAAAGAAAAGATCAAGAGGATTGATTTGAGTACTCACACGACTGTGTTTGATGCCGAAAATCGATCAAAATCACCGATTGATTCTACGACCCGATTCTGGAAACCCGACCGGGAAATATAGATTTTTTTTGATTTTTCAGTATTTTTAATAATTAATTATAAATAATTAAATAAAAATTAAGGTATTCATAGTAGGAAAAATAATACTCCTAATTAAAATTAAGGCCCTAATTTCACATTTAATAAAATTAATTGGCCTTTAATTATTAATTTTTGAGTATTAATTTTTGAGTATTAATTTTTAAAATTATAATATTTAATATATACAATATATATGCCAAAAATTCCCAAAATTGTGAATAATTCAAAAATGCAAAGAAATGGAATATTTGAAAGTTTCATAATTTTATAAAAATAAAAATATGATTTTTGTGGGGCTTTTGACACCCGAAGGGGCCCGAAAATGTCATTTTTCGCGAAACGAGAAAATTTCTAAAATAACTGGATGTTCAGATAACGCTATGGTACAAGTCATACTGGGCAAAATAAGGCCAATTATTTTATTTGAAATATCAGCTATTAAAACAAGATTTGGGTCGCATAACTTTTGACACAAAAGCTTTTAACACGAAATAAAATACCCGATAAATACCCGGAAAATACCCTAACATTACAAAAGACAAATAACACATAACAGCCAGGGTTTTATGACTAAATACACTTAATGTCATAATATAACACATAATTTCACCTTTATTATGATATAATACAATTGTAATTTTCCATTCGTTACATCCTTCCCCCTTAATAGGATTCTGCCCTCAGAATCTCGCTAAGAAAATAACTGGGGATATTTTTCTAAAATTTCACTCTCAAGTTCCCAGGCTGACTCTTCAACCATAGGTTTCTCCACAAAACTCGTACTAAAGGTACAGACTTATTTCTCAATACTCTTTCTTGCCGATCTAAAGTTCTTATTGGCTGCTCTACATATGACAAATCAACTTGAATTTCTATCGGCTCATATTCTATTACTTGCCTCGAATCAGGATTATATCTCTTAAGCATTGACACATGGAACATATTATGAATATGCTGCATATGAGGCGGTAAGACTAACTCGTACGCAACCTTCCCAATTCTTTTCAAGATTTCAAATGGACCGATATATCGTGGCTTCAGTTTACCCTTGTTGCCAAATCTGGTCAATCCTTTCCATGGTGATACTTTTAATAACACATGCTCCCTTCTTGGTAATCCATATTCTTTCTGGTTTGATCGGCATATTTGCATTATCGATTTTGTGTTGCCTCTAGTCGCTTCTGGATAAGCTCTACTTTTTCCTTAGTCTGTTGAATCAATTCTGGACCTAGAATTTTGCATTCACCAACTTCATCCCAATATACCCAATATATTGGTGATCTACACTTTCTTCCATACAAGACTTTATAAGGTGGCATTCCAATGCTTGCATGATAGCTATTGTTGTAAGAAAATTCCACTAACAGTAAATGCTCATCCCAACTGCCTTCAAAGTATGGCACATACACATAACATATCTTCAGTTGTTTGGATTTTTCTTTCACTTTGCCCGTCCGTTTGCGGATGATAAGCGATACTCATATTCAATTTGGTGCCTAAACATTCCAAAAATTGTCTCCAGAGCCTTGAATTGAAACGGGGATCTCGATCAGATTATGGATACGGGAACTCCATGCCGTATCACAATCCCCTTAAGATATAAGTACACTAATTTGTTGAGCGGAAACCTTTCTTTGATTGAAAGAAAATGAGCTGACTTCATCAGTCTGTCGATGATAGCCCAAATTACATCATGGTTTGCTATGGTTGTTGGAAGTTCTACCACAAAATCCATCGCTAGATGCTCCCATTTCCATTCCGAAATATCTAGTGGTTATAGTAATCCACTTGGACGTTGGTGTTCTGCTTTGACTCTTTTGGCACGTATAGCATTTACTTACCCATTCCGTCATTTTTTTCTTCATGTCTGGCCAGCAGAAGTTTTCTTTTAGATCTCGATACATCTTTGTACTTCCTGGATGAATGGAATATCTTGAGTTGTGAGCGTCTCATAAGATTTCTTCTTTTAATTCTGGTACATTAGGTACCCATATCCTTGATGAAAATCATAGAATTCCCTCATCATCTTTCTGACTTGTAATTTCTTCTCCCATTAGGTTGTCATCTTTTTGACTCATTACCTCTTCTTGACATCTTCAGATCTTTTCTAACAGTTCGGGTTGAAATGTCATTGCATAATTCATTTCCGTGGATTCTTCTGGAATACGAACTTCAATTTCTAATTTTTCAAACTCTGAGATCAATTCTTCTGAAGAAGTTAACATATTCAATCTTTTTTTCCAGCTTAACACATATGCTACGGCGTTTGCTTTTCCAGGATGATAGCTGATTGTGACATCATAATCCTTGATCAATTCTAGCCATCATCGTTGCCTCATATTAAGTTCCTTCTGCGTAAAGATATATTTTAGACTTTTATGATCTGTGTAAATTTCACAGTTTTCACCATGAAGATAATGTCTCCAAAGCTTCAGCGCGAACACGATTGCGGCTAATTCCAGATCATGCGTAGGATATTTCTGTTCATGAGGTTTTAGTTGTCTGGAAGCATATGCAATTACGTTATCGTGTTGCATCAACACGCATCCTAGTCCTAGATATGAAGCATCACTGTAAATGACAAAATCTCCTTTCCCTTCTGGTAGCACTAGTACTGGGGCGGTCACCAATCTGTTCTTCAATTCCTGAAAACTTTCTTCACATTTTTCATTCCATGCAAACTTTTCATTCTTCCGAGTCAACTTGGTTAATGGCATAACTATCTTTGTAAAATCTTTAACAAATCTTCTGTAATAGCCATCCAATCCTAAGAAACTTCTGACTTCCGTCGGTGTCTTTGGTATTTCCCAATTCAATACAGGTTCAATCTTTGATGTATCAATTTTGATTCCTTCAATACTGATTATGTAGCCTGAAAATTATACTTCTCTTAACCAGAATTCGCATTTCAAAAATTTCACATAAAGTTGCTCCTTCCTTAAGGTTTCCAAAATAATCCTTAAATGTTCGGCATGTTCTTCTCCGGACTTCGAGTAAATTAAGATGTCATCAATAAATACAATCACAAATATGTCCAAGTACTTCTTGAATACTCGGTTCATCAGATCTATAAAGGCTGTTGGTGCATTAGTTAAACCGAATGCTACGAGGAATTCATAATGTTCATATCTGGTACGAAAAACAGTCTTGGGAATATCTTCGGCCTTGATTTTCAGTTGATGGTATCCTGACCTCAAATCTATCTTAGAAAAACATACAGCTCCTTCTAGTTGATCAAACAGATCATCAATTCATGGTAAAGGATACTTATTCTTGATAGTCAACTTATTCAATTCACGATAATTGATACATAGTCGCATACTGCCATCTTTCTTCTTCACAAAAAATACCGGTGCACCCCATAGGGATACAATGGGTCTTATAATTCCTTTGTCTAGAAGATCTTGTAACTGCATTGCCAACTCTTTCATTTCAACCGGTGCCATCCAATATGGAGCTTTCGAAACTGGTTCCGTGTCTGGCGCCAAATCAATAGTAAATTCGATTTCTTGATCAGGAGGCAATCCTGGAAGTTCATCTGGAAACTCACATACAATGGGAATATCTTCAATTCTTGGACTTTTCTTTTCAGTATCCAATATATAAGCCAAATAAGCTTTACATACTTGACGTAACAATCGTTTAGTCTGCATCATTGTCAGGAACTTTTTCCGCTGTTTCTCACCTCTAAATATTACTATTGCATTATCCGCGGTTCATAATTTCACTTTCTTATTTGCGTAATCGATCTGAGCATTATTACTGGCCAACCAATCCATTTCTAAAATAATATCAAACTCTCCTAACTTGAAAGGTATCAAGTCAACGGAGGAGTGATGTCCTGCTATTTTGATATCGCATTCTGGATATACTCGCTCTACAGGAACTTGGTCGTCATTCGCTAATTTTATAATTAACGTCTCGCCCAACCGTTGAATATCACAACATATCTTATCAATGAATTCTTCAGAAATAAAAGATCGTGTTACTCCAGAATCAACTAATACTTTTGCGTTTACAGAATTCACAGAAAGCGTACTTGCAATTACACTTGGACTCTGCACACTTCCTTTATTGTCATATTAAAAGTCCTTGCTTTAGGCTAGTTCTGCTGTGGTGGTGGAGGTAATGCCAATACTCTCGGAACACTAGTTGCTATCGCTGGTCCTCTACAGTCCCTGACAACATGTCCGAGCTTGAAATCCCATATTTCTGTTGGAACGGTTCCAAAAATTTCCTTGTCCCTTTTCCTCGTGGGACATTTCACTTTTTCCTTCGATAATCATGGCTTTCTGAACCACAGCCGTATATATCGTCAGTTCAAATACCGCCACTCTGCTAGGAATCCATGGCTGCAATCCCTGCCGGAATCTTTTAGCCCATTTCTCATCAGTATCAACCTGTTCCGGAACAAACCTAGCCAATTCTGTAAACTTGGCTTCGTATTCAGTCACTGACATATTCCCTTGCTTTAATTCCAAGAACTTGATTCCATCTGGTTCTTCATATAACGAGGAAAATATTTTTCCAGAAACAATTCAGTGAACCTATCCCAAGTCACGATGCCTTTCCCTTTTAAAGATTTCTTGGATTCCCACCAATAATTATCCTCTCCCCTCAGGAAATAGCTAGAAAAATCAGTCTTCTCATCCTCTTCAACTTTCACTAGCACGAAGGCTTTCTCTATCTCTTTTAGCCAGGCCCTAACCTTAGGGGTCTGTGCCCTCAAATTTTGGAGGCTTAACTGATTGAAACTGCTTAAAAGTAAGAACAGGCACAACTGGTGGTATCTAGGGTTCAGGACGGGGTGGTTGTTGTAAAATTTGATACTGAATCTGTTGTTGTTGCTGCTGCATCAGCTGTTGCATCATTACCATCTGTTGTTGCATCAGATGGAATATTTGATTCATGGTATTATTAATCTGTTCCTCAAAATTGCTGTTTGAGGTCTCAGTTTTGGTCTTTCTTTTTGGTGCCATTTTTCTGATAATAAAACAAGCAGTTCTTTCAATAATTTTATTAAACAGTTGAAAGTGAGTGAAGAAAAAATTTGACTTGTATTAAAACAAATTTTTTTAAAAATTTAGGATTTTAAAAAAATCATTTGAAACAATTTAAAATGTTACATAATAAACTGAACAACATAATTTTAAACATTTCATTTATCTTTTCAAAATTAAACAGGATTTAAAGATATGGAAAGACTGTAAAAAAATAAAGTAAATGCAAATGTTGTAAAGATTGAAAATTTAAATAAATGAAAGAAAAAGTTTGAAAAAGGTTTATACTATATAACAAACACCAACATTAGGTGTTAGTGCTTGATACAAAAGTCCAACATAAAGTCTATCATAACGACGGCTGATCAAAACTGAGTACACACATACATCTAGTCTCACTATGCTATAGCTGCCTTTATCTATATATATCACATATACTATAAAATCCCGATCCAACTGTCGCACATCAGAACCCTGGCGGAATACGGTCTAAATCCCATCGAAGGGTCTCAATAACTGACGGAGCAAGATGATTGGTTCTATGAAACTCTGCATAGGTATGAGTCCCTATCATGAATCAATGTATCCAACTCAAGAGAAGCGTTGTAGACGGTCTGTTGTAACCTCTGCCTCAATAAGTAATCTGGATGAAGTGCTGATAAAGGTCCTCTATCCCTCTGATCAAACAATCCCATAATCTCCATGTACCGAGATCCCCAATAATGCACATACTCCCTCATGCTACTATACTCGTGATAAGGTACCATGTGCGGCTCTCTAACCTGACCAACTGACTCCTGAGATGGAACTCTGGGTATCCGAGCAACATCCTGTTGTGGCAATCTCAACTGTAAACCTATATTGTGCTGTCTCATCCCCTCAACAAGGGCCATCTGAAATATCTCCGGAGCTGGAGCATACACAGGTAAAGGAAGTGGAGCTGCAACTGGTGGAAGCTCTGGTTCTATCTCAGGTATAAACTGGTACTCCAGAGGTAATGGAGGTGGTAGCAATGGCTCGAAAAACTCCAGGGGATCAAATATCTTCATAGGATCTGGTAACTGCTCTGGTACTGGTAGTGGCTCATGAAGGGTTTTAGCACATAAACGCAGCGAAAACGTAAATTTAAATCTTAAAAAAAACCGAAACCCTCCGCAGGATCCATGCGAAAAATAATATTTAATTCGTAGTTCAGTATGTTTACCTTAAGAAGCTTTACATTGATGTAAAGATGGAGGTCTTTAATAGCGATCCAAGAACAACGAGCGGAGATCCTTAGCAGCTGCCCCTCAAGTATGAAACACTCCACCGGTATCCACCAAGAAAATGATGTAATGAAAGAGGAGGAGGTGGAGAGAATTAGGGTTTTGTAAATCTTTTGGTTTAGGCAAAAATAGGGTTTATAATAGTATATTTATAGGCAAAATTTTCAGCTGAAAATTTTCCCATAAAATATTATTATGATTAACCCTTTATTATTCTCATTAATAATTAAAACACCTTTTAATTATTAATCCTTTTTCTAAACACTTTAGATATAATTCTCTCTCTTGATTTAATTTCCAAAAATTAAATTCTTAATTAATAATATTAAGAACCTTTTCTTAATTAATTTATAATCAATTAAATCTCATTTAATCAATTATTAAATTTGCCAATTAATTATTTATTTCATAAATAAATAATTAGCAGCCATTATTAATTAATTCCTCCACCATTAAATCATTCTCTTTTATGGTGTGACCCTGTAGGTTCAATATTAAGCTGGTTGTAGAAATAAATAAAAATAAAACTATTTTATCATTATTTATATAAATTCTCTAATTCATTAAATATGATTAATTAATTAATCATATTTATTCTACATCGTGAGGGATACTTCTCAGCATATCGCGACTATCCGAATAATACGAATTCACTGCTTAGAATACCAAGAACCTATTCAGTGAGTAGTTACCGTACAATTAATTCCTTCTACCCTGCAATGTCACGATTGAATACAAGGCATGGAACTTGTGTCAAGCCTATCTTATTTAATCACTTGCTTTCCCATTCACTATGCTTAGTTCTATTTAATGTAAATTAGAAACTCCTTTCTAATTCCATTCGCTCTGGCCAGAGATTCCTGAACTAACATAAGTGGATCAGTATTGAACATTCTCTTCCTATACTGGAAGGGGTAGATCCTTTATTGATCATACACTATCTTCGTGTACAAATTCCTATACCCAGTAGAGCCCTTATAATTGTCCCTTGAGACTAAGAACTAAACCAAAGTATAGTTCAGTGTACACAAGATGACTATGATGACCTCAAGTCTACGGTTACTTGTACAACTATCACTATGTGAACAATTGCTGACACGTGAGTGAACTCCATCAGTTATTCAGCTGTGTGAGTCATGTTCAGTGAACTTATTCTATAATAAGCACCTACATACTAGCTATAATGTCACCACACAAATGTCTATGAGAATAGACATCCTTCATAATGAAGCAAGCATAGTATGTACCGATCTTTGCGGATTATTAATTACCAGTTAGTAATCCTACGACCACGAACTATTTAAGTTTAGAGTTATCATCTTTTAGGTCTCATTATTATGATCTCATCACAATCTATAAAAAGCTTTACTCTAAACTGTGGTATATCTTATTTATACACTTAAAATAGATAGAGCCCACAATAAAAACAAAACAAGTCTTTTATTAATATCAATAAATTCAAAACAGATTACATAAAAGTTATTCCTAAATCCTCATACATGATTGGACTTAGGACATATCTCTTTCAATCTCCCACTTGTACTAAAGCCAATCACTCTGGTATCTAATACCCATCTTATCTTTATGATGATCAAAGTGACTCTGAGAAAGTGGCTTTGTGAGTGGGTCTGCTATGTTGTTATGTGTGTCAACTTTCTCGACGTTGACATCTCCTCTATTTTCAACTCAGATTCACCACCAAAAACAAGAAAAATGTCCTGAGTCCTTCGCAAGTACTTAAGGATGTTTTTCACTGCTTTTCAGTGGTCTTCACCTGGATTGGACTGATATCTGCTCGTCACACTAATTGAATAAGCAACATCAGACCTTGTACACAACATCGCGTACATGATAGATCTTATTGCTGAAGCATAAGGAATCTTACTCATACGCTCTCTTTCCTCAAGTGTCTTAGGAGACATTTTTTCGGAAAGGGACACTCCATGACTCATCGGTATGAGACCTCTTTTGGAGTTTTCCATGCTAAACCTTTTAAGCACTTTCTGGATGTATGTACCCTGGGTAAGACCTATCATTCTTCTAGATCTATCTCTATAGATCTTCATACCGAGAATGTAGGATGCTTCTCCCAAGTCCTTCATGGTGAAGTTCTTTGATAGCCATACTTTGACTGATTATAGCATCGGTATATCATTTCCTATAAGAAGTATGTCATCCACATACAATACAAGAAATGTTACCACGCTCCCACTAACCTTCTTGTAGACACATGGTTCATCTATGTTTTTGATAAAACCAAACTCTTTGATTGTCTCATCAAAACGGATGTTCCATCTACGAGAAGCTTGTCTTAAACCATATATGGTTCGTAGCAGCTTACACACTAGGTGTTCATTTCCCTTGGAAAGAAAACCCTCTGGTTATGTCATATACACTTCCTCCTCAAGTTCCCCATTGAGGAAGGCCGTTTTCACGTCCATTTTCCAGATCTCATAGTCGTAGTAAGCAGCAATCGCAAGCAAAATCCGAATTGATTTTAAAAGGGCTACAGGTGAAAAAGTTTCATCAAAGTCAATCCCTTGCCTTTGTTTGAATCCTTTTGCCATGAGCTTGGCCTTATAGGTCTCCACCTGGCCATCTGCTCCAATCTTTCTTTTGTATACCCACTTGCACCCAATAGGCTTAACACCTTCAGGCGCCTCAACCAGAGTCCATACTTGGTTGGTATACATAGATTATATTTTGGATTTCATGGCACTATGCCATTTCTCTGAGTCAACACTACTCATAGCCTCATTATAGGTCACAGGGTCGTCATCATCAATGATTGACAACTCATTGTCATTCTTAATGACAAGGCCATAATACCTCTCAGGTTGGCGATACACTCTCCCTGTCCTATGAATGGGCTGTTCCACAGAAGGTTGTTCAGTGTAAACAGGTCTTTCCACTTGATACGTAGTAGTTTGTGCTTCTTGAACTTCATCAAGTTCAATTATGCTCCCACTGTTTCCTTCAAGGATAAACTCCTTTTCCAAGAAGGTAGCATGTCTGGAGACAAACACCCGAAGATCGGTGTAAAAGTAATACCCCAAAGTCTCTTTAGGATATCCCACAAAATTACATTTTACGGATCGAGATTCCAGCTTATCTGGGTCAACTTTCTTGACATAAGCTGGACATCCCCAAATCTTAACGTGTTTAAGACTCGGTTTCCTTTCTTTCCATATCTCATATGGTGTTTGAGGAACAGATTTGGAAGGCACCTTATTCAGTAAATATGCTGAGGTTTCCAATGCATAACCCCATAGGAATACTGGAAGATTTGCATAGCTCATCATGGACCGAACCATGTCTAACAAAGTTCGATTTCTCCTATCAGATACCCCATTCAACTGTGGAGTATATGGAGGAGTCCACTGGGAGACTATACCATTTTCTTTGAGATAATCTAGAAACTCTCCATTCAAGTATTCACCACCTCGATCTGATCGAAGAGTTATAATATTGTGTTTGGTTTGTTTCTCCACTTCATGTTTATATTCTTTGAACTTTTCAAAGGCTTCAGACTTGTGTTTCATCAAATACACATATCCGAATCTAGATCTATCATCTATGAAAGTAATGAAGTACGAAAATCCACCCATGGCTTGCGTAGACATTGGTCCACATACATCCGTGTGTACCAATCATAGCAAATCTGCAGCCCTCTCTCCATGTCCACTAAATGGAGATCTGGTCATTTTACCCAATAGACAAGACTCACATGTAGGATATGATTCAAAATCAAAGGGGTTAAGTAACCCTTCCTTATGCAATGTCCGCAGTTTATTTTCACTAATATGACCTAGCCTACAGTGCCATAAATAGGTCAGATTTTCATCATCTTGTTTTCTTTTATTAGTTTGTTCAGTCTGAAGTAAATCATGCTCTATGTCACATACATACATACCATTATTTAAAATGCCACGTTCAAAAAGAACATTATCTCTAAGGATAGAACATTCATTATTTTTAATAATAAATGAAAAACCATCCACATCCAACATAGGAATAAAAACAATATTCCTCATAATAGAGGGAACGTACTAACAATTATTCAAAATAATAATCTTGCCCGTAGGCATATGTAAACTGAATGATCCTACAGATATGGCCACGACCCTTGCTCCATTGCCCATACGTAGAATCACCTCATCTTTTTCAAGAGTCCTACTTCCCTTTAGTCCTTGCAACGAATTGCAAATATGAGAACCACAGGCGGTATCTAATACCCAAGTAGAAATTTGACCTAGTGACATATTAACTTCGATCATGAACATGCCTGAATCAGAAGCGGTAGTCTTACTACCCTTCTTCTTCTTCAATTCTGCAAGTTAAACCTTGCAGTTCCTCTTCCAGTGCCCCAACTTGTTACAGTGAAAACAAACAGCTAAGTTAGGACCAGTCAACTTGTGAGCATCTAGTATGCTCCGGAGTGATAGTGCAGAAGACATGACGAATATAGTAAATCTGTAAATGATAAACACATAACAACACTTAGCAAATATTCAATTTCATTTCAAAACACTATATGAATCGGGTATTTATTCATAAGTGTCTCCCACTAGTTTATCTAATTTATTCAACCCCCTAAGTGAAAATTAAGCATTCATAATGCTAGTGGAATAGGGATCCTACATTCCATCACACAACCTCGGCTGTGGCACGAAACGTCATGTGATGTTCAATAGGCACACAACTCTTGTCAATTACATCTTATGTTATTCCCTAATATAACTTTAGCCTCTTGAATAATTGAGTCACGGCTGTGGCACGACAAACTCAATATTCTAAGTCAAGTCTAACCCAACATTTCGTACAATTGAATCAGTCTCCAATGGCCCACGGCTGTGACACGTACGGACCTTTAGATTCTAATTCAATGTACACATCTCTATGTAATAGACAAGTATTTCTTATTTCGAAATCAAATCCCTCGGCTGTAGCACGAAATGATAATGATTTAAAAATAAGAACCACTTTCTACCATGTTGGAAGGCTATGACCGACACAAGCCCGTTGTGTCATTGGCCAATTACTACTTGATATTATTTAATTTTAGAGGGATTATATTACGTTACAATCATAATCATATTATAAAGAGATTCTTCCTTTTAAATTAAATATTTCAAATCAATAATCGATAATCAGATGATTCCCAGATCGGGTGGAGCATTGTCAAGAGGCGTCACTTAATAACCCTTTCTTACAGATAGAAATCTGTTGTTGACAGAATCATCCTTTCTCTCAATATTGAAAATTCATATTCAATTACGTGTTTCATAAACACAAGAATCTCATGATCGTATTCATAATATTTATTGTTAAGGAAAGAAACGATTCCTATTCTAGATTTTCTAGAGCACGCCTTATATTGATTTAAGTTCACCTAAATCTATCATCGCATGGTAAACATAGACATATATCTCATATATAAAATTAAATAAACAAGTAAATGTAAAGTGCAATAAAGTAAATGTGTTTGGTTATGGCCCCATCCTATGTGATCTTTATCAAGCTTATGATAAAGATCAAGGTCAATCTAATATGGTGATGGAAATAAATACAACTGCTTATTACATAAGTCTTCTTCTTTGTTTAGACTTCTTGTATGCCTCGTCTTCTTCTTTGTATCACCTCCATTGGATAGCCTTCTTGAGTCTTCAATTACATTACATGATTGAAAGTAAAACTAATCTAATGAACTTACAAGAATAACTCGAGTTACATTCGAGATTTATGATTACCAAGATTGACGACATGCAAGTCGTATTTAAAACCAAAACCAAAACCATTACACTAAGGTCGAAAGGCCATAACCATCCACCATGCTCATACAACACATAAAAGCATGTTAAAACACATAATCTGATCTTAACATATCATATTATCCATGATCTAATCATAAAAAGAAAATATGACAAAAATCAGAAAAATCAGAATCAAATCAGAAAAATAAGAATCACTGTTTACGGGCAGTAAGCGACGTCAAACGCCTTACAGATGAGTCTTTGATAGCTTCAACTATCAGTTTTGTTCAGACGCTCATTTACCTATGGAATAGGGTATTCGTTTGCATAAATCGGACACCAGACCCAGATTTCAGCAAATCTGCAGCAGCCAATTCAGAATCCATATCTAATATGATTCTCATAATTAGAACAAACATAAATCATGTATATATCAGTATATATACAAATTACATAATCATCTTATGATTATACAACTCACATGAATATCATATATTCAAAACCATACATATATAAGCATATTATATCAACATCAAATCATGGCGAATCACGTACATGCTCATATATCGAAAACAGTTAAACACATAAATGAACTAAAAAAATTTCGCAAGTAGCTCTGATGCCATTGAAGGGTTTTAGCACATAACCGCAGCGAAAACATAAATTTAAATCTTAAAAAAAAACCGAAACCCTCCGCAGGATCCATGCGAAAAATAATATTTAATTCATAGTTCAGTATGTTTACCTTAAGAAACTTTACGTTGATGTAAAGATGGAAGTCTTTAATAGCGATCCAAGAACAACGAGCGGAGATTCTTACCAGCTGCTCCTCAAGTGTGAAGCATTCCACCGGTATCCACCAAGAAAACGATGTAATGAAGGAGGAGGAGGTGGAGAGAATTAGGGTTTTGTAAATCTTTTGGTTTAGGCAAAAATAGGGTTTATAATAGTATATTTATAGGCACAATTTTCACCTGAAAATTTTCCCATAAAATATTATTATGATTAACCCTTTATTATTCTCATTAATAATTAAAACACCTTTTAATTATTAATCCTTTTTCTAACACTTTAGAAATAATTCTCTCTCTTGATTTAATTTCTAAAAATTAAATTCTTAATTGATAATATGAAGAACCTTTTCTTAATTAATTTATAATCAATTAAATCTCATTTAATCAATTATTAAATTTGCCAATTAATTATTTATTTCATAAATAAATAATTATCAGCCATTATTAATTAATTCCTCCACCATTAAATCATTCTCTTTTATGGTGTGACCCTGTAGGTTCAATATTAAGCCGGTAGTAGAAATAAATAATAATAAAACTATTTTATCATTATTTATATAAATTTTCTAATTCATTAAATATGATTAATTAATTAATCATATTTATTCTACATCATGAAGGATACTTCTCAGCATATCGCGACTATCCGAATAATACGAATTCACTGCTTAGAATACCAAGAACCTATTCAGTGAGTAGTTACCGTACAATTAATTCCTTCTACCCTGCAATGTCATGATAAAATATAAAGCATGGAACGTGTGTCAAGCCTATCTTATTTAATCACTTGCTTTCCCATTCACTATGCTTAGTTCTATTTAATGTAAATTAGAAACTCCTTTCTAATTTCATTCACTCTGGCCAGAGATTCCTGAACTAACATAAGAGGATCAGCATTGAACATTCTCTTCCTACACTGGAAGGGGTAGATCCTTTATTGATCATACACTATCTTCGTGTACAAATTCCTATACCCAGTAGAGCCCTTATAATTGTCCCTTGAGACTAAGAACTAAACCAAAGGATAGTTCAGTGTACACAAGATGACTATGATGACCTCAAGTCTAAGGATACTTGTGCAACTATCACTATGTGAACAACTGCTGACACGTGAGTGAACTCCATCAGTTGTTCAGCTGTGTGAGTCATGTTCAGTGAACTTATTCTATAATAAGCACCTACATACTAGCTATAGTGTCACCACACAAATATCTATGAGAACAGACATCCTTCATAATGAAGCAAGCATAGTATGTACCGATCTTTGCGGATTATTAATTACCAGTTAGTAATCCTACGACCATGAACTATTTAAGTTTAGAGTTATCATCTTTTAGGTCTCATTATTATGATCTCATCACAATCCATAAAAAGCTTTACTCTAAACTGTGGTATATCTTATTTAAACACTTAAAATATATAGAGCCCGCAATAAAAACAAAACAAGTCTTTTATTAATATCAATAAAATCAAAACAGATTACATAAAAGTTATTCCTAAATCCTTATACATGATTGGACTTAGGACATATCTCTTTCAGCTCAGGGGGTATCTGTGCTGGAGGTATCTGTGTCGGTGCCTCTACTGACACTGGTTTGACTACCGGAGCTACGGGTCCTATCACTGTCCTCTCAGAATATGATGATGCCATCTAAAATATAACCAAAACACAAGACAAGAGAGGGTCACTTAGCATTCCTAGAACTTGCAAATTCCTAACCTTAAAAACTATCTAAACCCGAACAATCCTATTCCTATCTTATGTGATCTTCTAATCTTATCTTAATCCTAATGTTCTTGTTTTAGGGAGCAAAACCTACAGCTCTGATGCCAAACTGTAACGCCTTCCAAATCTGGGGTCTAGATCTGGGGGTTACTTGTTAATCTCCAACATAACACAAACCTGTATAATAATTATACAAACATGTATCTAACCCCTTTACATCTATCCAAGATCTTTTAAGGTTGAGGTATGAAAACAAGAACAACACACTATCTTTATTACAAACCAAATATAAAAATTCTTATAGAACTCTTTTTATTACAAACAATTATCTAAACATGTTTTAAACTAAATTCATTTTATTTCAAACACACACCACTTCTATCTACACTACACCTTCTCAGGTGGCTCAAATCTCTCCTCTTTTATCGGGATTAGATCTCTTGGTATTAGAGGATCCCGCTTCCTGACACGCTTCTTTAACACGCGAGTCTGAATATGTTTCATTCTCTTTCTTGACTGAAAACAAACAAAATGAATAACAACAAAAAGGGGTGAGCCATAATTTGCTCAACAAGTCCACAATATATCAATAATATTATAAGAAAGCTAAATGAAATGGTAATCCTATAAAGATGTAACCCTGTAAGAAATAATGAAGGCCACAATCGGCGATTATCAAGAAACTAGACTGGTGTTAGGGAGGAAAACACGCGCTAATAATAAACGCAAGTATACGTGTTCGCAAGTAATATAGAATACTTTCTAGTTCGTTCCCACAGAGACTCAGACTAATTATATTCAATTAACACTTACTCACCAATGTATGATTACTTCTCAACGTCAAGACAATAACACGTAGATTTGATTAACTAAGTATTAACTATAATTAACTACGAGAATTAAACACTTAATTAACACTTGAATTAACAATATTAAGCACACATGAGATCATAACTTCATTACTACTTCCTTCAATAGTTATTGTTATTATCCTTAGCATGTAACGGTGATGATATTAATCGAATAACACGAAACTGATAAAAGCCAACTTTAATTGTACTAATACCATTCTACCAAACATCCACAATTAAGATAGAAGTTGAATCGTCATCAATTATGTTGAGACCCTATATGTCTACATAATTTGACAATTTAACAATTTAAGCACAAGTTATTCCTTATGATTACACAGGGCAAGTAAAACGGTTAGAGTTACCCACTAATCATGCATACACATACATGAACCTATGCTAAAATGGCAAGTTCTAAATCTCAAGATCCACCGTCGCTTCACAAGTGATTAACACCCTATCTTATATGTTCGCAACACACATAAGACGAATAAGTACAACCAATACTAGATATCATACAATCATCACACACTAAGGTATTAAAAAACTAACTAAAGAATTCCATAGTAAATCCGTTACGACCCCATGATCACGATTAGCCCATGATGGAACTCATCGTTACCATGGCTTCATATAAAAACATGATAATAACACACGAGAATAACTAATAAAAATACCTATTAAAACCAGAGTACGTCACAAAAGTAATAAGGTTCAAAGTAAAGAAAACTAGCATCCACTGATACAATGAATAAAAGAATCACAAGAAAACTATGCTTCCTTTTCTTCGTTGCGATGTGCTAAAACGGTCTTCTTCCTTATCTCCTTGCTCCTCGATTGATACCACGATTCAACACACGTGAAACGTCTCTGAAAACTACTTATATAGAAGCCCCACAATTCCAAGCTATCTCAGAAGTCGGAATTTCAACAGGAATAGAACTCTAAAAATCAGGATTTTAATTCACGACCCTGAGCGGCCGCCCAGCAATCCTGAGCGGGCGCCCAGCTTCCTGAGCGGCCGCCTAGCCAGGCTGAGCGGCCACCCAGCCAGGCTGAGCGGACGCCCAACACCTCACTGGAAAAATTATTATTTTTCTCCTATTTTCTGTTGCGTTCTGCTCCTAACTTCCCACTTGCAATGCCAAGCACATACTTAGGCCTATTCCTGATGAAATCTCTCCACAAAATCAAGTAATACCCTGAAATGCACAAACACTAGAAAAATGCATCAAATACACAAAATACTTGATTTCAAGACATCAATTCAAGCCATTATAAGACGTTCTAAGTGGTATAAAATGCCACTTATCACACCCCCAAACTTAAATCGATGCTTGTCCTCAAGCGTCACAGACTCAAAAACAAAACAAAAACATGCATGAATGCAATCTATATGAAATGCATCGATCCCCCTCACTACGACTAAACCAACCAATTCATGACATCTCAACAAATGCAATTAGGTGACTAAAGATCAATCAAATCATGCAAACTAACATACAACCAGAAACGTGGTGTGTGCGGATGCTTAACAGATATGCTTCTAAACTAGATCAATTATCATAACTCGACTATCCTCAAGGCAATCACATGATTATACGAAGAATAAATTCTAGGCACAAAATGACTTAAACACTTCAAGATTACTGGAGCTTATTACGGAATCATGCTTTTATTCAACACAACAACAAATGCTTATTTGACCGTGCAATGAGTGAGGTCCACAAATGACTTATGCAATGGCATCCATTTAGCGAGCGTTAGGTTAGCGGATCCCAGACTATAAAAGCCTTAGGTCACTAGGCACAAAGTCCCCTAAGAACTTAATAACTCGAATACCAAAGAGCCCACTCGTGATCAATTATGCATTAACTCTTTTTTTTTCTTTTTTTCTTTTTTCTATTCTCTTTTTTTCGAATTTCTGAGCAAGTGCGTTTTGCTCCATCTTGCTCAACCCTAGACTACTCACATAAAAATACGAGCCGTCTACTAGCCATTTGACGCCTAGCCATAATTAGCAATGAATTCCAATTTTTACTCCAATTTTTTCTTTTCATGCCTTTTATCATTAAGAACCTATTATAAATTCTAAGCATAATCAATAGAGTAACCTCAAAAACCATCAAACCATGACAACAATCTAGTCCTTAAGCATACTCTAAGACTTAGTGAAATTACAAGTGTTTCTAGCATGCATGTCAACCTACAAGACTCAACATTACTCTAACGCTATCACTACACTCGCATCAATATCACAAATTTAATTGGTAAAGCAACACAAAAGGGATCATGGTAAATGCATGAGCTAAATGACATGATAAATAAAGCTATAAAAATAAAATAAAAAAAACTATATGGCAAAAAATGCAATTATATGAACTAAACTATCATGAATATGCAACTACATGACACACACACAAAAATATTCCTTAACTACCACCCCCAAACTTAAAATCTTCATTGTCCCCAGTGAAGGTAGTGGAAAGGAACACAGGGTATACCTACTCGGATAAATAATCATCATCACCCTCAGAGGGTGGAGTATCAGGAGGCGGATAAACAGAGTCCTCACAAAAAACGGGCCACTGGATGTCAGCTCCAAGGCCTCTGAAAGCAGTCCCAAGTGCAAGGGTAAGCTCCTGAGAAAACCTACTCTGCGTCTCATATATAGCTAACATCCTCCTCGACAGCCTCCTATACTGGGCATCAGCCATCCCAGCACCCTCCTGGGTTCTAGAAGAGCCTGCCTCATCATGACCCGACCTAGCCATGGTAGCACCAGCTACTGGACGTCCTCCTAGAAGATGATAACCCAACCCATGCTCCTCGGGCTCTCCACCCATCCACTCCTGCATCACATTCAGAGTTGCTGAATCAATAGGAGCGGCCGGCATCTGCAACTGCTCGTGAGAAGGCCAATGAACTCCCACTGCTCGGCATAGCTTCATGACAGTAGATGCAAAAGGGATGTTCATGTGCTTCGCTCCCCTCAAAAACTTCAAAATTCCTTGGTAGATGAACTCACCAAGGTCCACATAATACTCCTCATTCAAAATACCCCATAACAACCTTGCTCGCTCAACTGTAACCTCATGTGCATGTGAAGTAGGCAGAATATTAGCACAAATAAAGGCATTCCATGCACGGGCATACCTATTCATCGTAATCACCGGAAAAGAAAGATACTCGTTAGTTCCCATCTTGAACTTCCAAACCGTGCCCGGCTGACAGAGAGTAACACAAATCAAATCCAAATCAAACTCCTCGGAGGGCTTCTCATTCCAATTCTCCTCTGTGGGCTTCCTCTGTCGCTGCCCAATCACACGGCAAATCAACTTAGGATGATAATCCACCGTAAGCCCACGAACAACAGTAAACCCATTCTTTTCAGCCTTTGCGTTCATATAAAACTTGCGAACCACGCTCATCGGAACTGCCTCCGGCGACTCACAAAAAGAAATCCACCCCTTTTCCGCAATCATCAGCAACAACTCACCATCCCTCCCCGATGGTAAGAATCCCCTCTCCTTTAAAATTGGTTTGTCTAGAAGCCTAGTATACTCCTCCTCAGCAGCCCTATCAAACAAACGAGGTCTCGCAGCAGTACCCCTTGAAGAATCAGCAGTAGGCACAGTGCTGCCCCGACACAAATGACTTAGGATATAGCTTCCTGTCATGCCACCTTTTCACTTTTTCCTTGTACATTTTGTTGTTCTTGTAAGCTTGGAGTCAAAATTCATCAAGTTCATTTAACTGAAGCATTCGCTTCTTCCCAGCTGCATCTAGATCAAGGTTCAACTTCTTCAATACCCAATAAGCCTTATGCTCAAGCTCCGCAGGTAAATGACATCCCTTACCATAAACAAGTTGAAACGGGGACATCCCAAGTGGAGTCTTGTATGCTGTTCTATAAGCCCAAACAACTTCATCGAGCTTTAAAGACCAATCCTTCCTTGACGGACAAATAACTTTCTCTAGAATGCGCTTGATCTCTCTATTAGACACTTCCGCTTAACCATTCATTTGCGGATGATAGGCAGTAGCAACACGATAATTCATATTGTAGCGCTGCATCATAGAAGTGAACTTACGGTTGCAGAAATGCGACCCCTCATCACTTATGATTACTCGTGGCATTCCAAACCTTGTAAAAATCTGCTTATGAAGAAAATTTAACACTACCTTTGCATCATTCGTCAGTAGAGCCTTGACTTCTACCTATTTTGAGATATAATCGACTACCAGCAAGATGTACTGATTATTACAGGATGAGACGAATGGTCCCATGAAATCGATTCCCCAAACATCAAAGACCTCGACTTCAAGCATCACATTTAACGTCATCTCATCCTTCCTCATAAGATTCCCCACTCTTTGGCAACGATCACACCTTAAAACGAACTGATGAGCATCCTTAAACAAAGTAGGCCAGAAAAATCCTGCTTGCAGAATACGAGCCACTGTCTTTTCACCACCATAATGTCCACCATAAACTGTGGAATGGCAGTCTCGTAATATTCCCTCCGTCTCACAGAATGGGATACATCTCCTGATGATCTGGTCAGCTTCTTGTCTAAACAAATACGGTTCATCCCACATGTACCACTTCACCTCATGTAGGAACTTCTTCTTTTGATTTGTATTCATATTAGGAGGCAGTATATTGCTGACAAGATAGTTCACAATATCTGCGAACCATGGCTCTTCCTCCTGAACTGCGAACAACTGCTCATCCAGAAAAGATTCGTTGATCAATGTCTTATCATGCGAAGTAGAATTGGGATTCTCCAATCTAGAGAGATGGTCAGCTACTTGATTCTCAGTACCTTTTCGATCCTTGATCTCTAACTCAAATTCCTGTAGCAAGAGGACCCAACGAATAAGTCTAGGCTTCGAATCCTTCTTGGAAACCAAATAGCGAATGGCAGCATGATCAGTGAATACTGTTACCTTTGTCCCAAACAGATAAGATATAATTTTTTCAAAACCAAAGACTATAGCCAAGAGCTCCTTCTTAGTAGTGGTGTAGTTCATTTGAGCTCTATTTAGAGTCTTACTAGCATAGTAGACCACATGAAAAAGATTATTCTTGCGCTGCCCAAGAACAACTCCCACCGCATAATCACTTGCATCACACATCATCTCAAAAGGCTCTGTCCAATCAGGTGCCGTAATAACTGATGCAGTTATCAAACTCTTCTTGAGAGTCTCGAATGCCGCCAAGCATTCATCATCAAATTTGAAAGGCACATCCTTCTCGAGAAAGTTGCACAACGGCTTAGATATCTTCAAGAAGTCCTTAATGAAACGCCGATAAAAACCCGCATGACCAAGAAAACTACGGATTCCTTTCACAGAAATAGGTGGTGGAAGATTTTTGATGACTCCCACCTTGGCTTTTTCCACCTCAAGACCCTTGCTAGAGACTTTATGCCCAAGAATAATGCCTTCACGCACCATAAAGTGACATTTTTCCCAATTTAGCACCAAATTAGTTTCCACACACCTTTTGAGCACCGCACGAAGATTATTCAAACATTCATTATACGAATGTCCAAAGACGGAGAAGTCGTCCATGAACACTTCGACATTATTTCCAATTATATCAAAGAATATAGCCATCATACATCTCTGAAAAGTGGCAGGTGCGCCACATAAGCCAAAAAAAACTCTACGAAAAGCAAACGTGCCAAATGGACAAGTGAAGTTAGTCTTTTCTTGATCCTCTGGTGCAATGCAAATCTGATTATACCCCGAATAGCCATCTAGAAGACAATAATACTCATGACCGGCCAACTTGTCAAGCATCTGATCAATAAAAGGAAGAGGGAAGTGATCCTTTCTCGTGGCTTTGTTCAACTTTCTATAATCCATGCATACCCTCCATCCTGTGACTGTTCGAGTGGGGATGGGCTCGTTCTTCTCATTTGCTACCACAGTTATACCTCCTTTCTTCGTTACATTGTACGGGGCTCACCCAAGAACTGTCAGAAATAGGATATATGATTCCTGCATCCAGCCACTTCAGAATTTCTTTCGTCACCACTTCTTTCATGATAGGATTAAGTCATCGATGTTGCTCAACAGTTGGCTTACTACCTTCCTCTAGTAGAATTTTATGCATGCAGTACGAAGGGCTGATCCCTTTAATATCTGCTATAGTCCATCTGATAGCCGATTTGAATTCTCTCAAGATCCGCAAGAGCTTGTCCTCCTCACTACCTGAAAGGTCAGATGCAATAATAACAGGTAAAGTAGATGCATCACCTAAAAAGGCATACCTCAAGTGTTCAGGCAATGGTTTAAGCTCCAAAGTAGGTGCTTCATCAATAGATGGTTTGAGCTTTCCTTCAGCATTCTTGAGATCAGAAGTACCAAGAGATTCAAATGGCATGTCTAGCTTACGCCTCCAAGGAAAAGCATTTAGATATTGTAGTTGCTCATTGCCATCCTCATCATCACTGTCAAACTCCCCCACTAAGGCTTTCTCTAATGCATCAGACATTAGCATATGATCAAGTTCTGAAGTTACCGCAGAATCAATCAAATCCACCTTTAAGCACTCCTCGTCTTCTGTAGGGAATTTCATCGCTTTGAATACATTGAATGTCACATCCTGATCCTGCACCCTCATAGTAAGTTCACCTTTCTGCACATCTATCAAGGTTCTGCCTATAGCCAAGAAAGGTCTTCCCAAGATTATGGGGATCTTCTTATCTCCCTCAAAATCCAAAATAACAAAGTCTGCAGAGAAGAAGAGCTTATCCACCTTTACTAACACTTCCTCCACTATGCCCCGTGGATATGTAATAGAACGATCAACCAATTGTAGAGACATGTAGGTGGGTTTTGGATCAGGCAAATTTAATTTTTTGAAGATAGACAACGACATCAGATTGATGTTTGCTCTCAAATCGCACAGGTATTTGTCAAAAGACAATTTGCCAATGGTGCAAGGAATGGTGAAGCTACCTGGATCTTTAAGCTTTGGAGGTAATTTTTGTTGCAGCACAACACTGTACTCTTCCGTTAGAGCAACGGTCTCAAGGTCATCCAGTTTCACCTTCCTTGAAAGAATACTCTTCATGAATTTCGCATAACTAGGAATTTGCTCCAGAGCCTCAGCGAAAGGTATGTTGATGTGAAGTTTCTTGAACACCTCCAGAAACTTACCGAACTGCTTATCCAGTTTTTGTTGTTGCAATATCGGGAAAGGTGGTGGAGGATAGAGCTGTTTCTCCCCTGTATTACCCTCAGGCAGAGTGTGTTCAATAGTAGTCTTCCTTGGTTCCGCTGCTTTCTCCTTTTGCTTCTCTTCTTCATCACCAACTTCAGCTTCTCCGTCTTTTGCTTTTTCAGTATCAGCAACTTTTCCAGACCTTAAGGTAATAGCCTTGACTTGCTCTTTAGCTTCCTTCCTGCCTGGCACTTCAGTATCACTGGAAAGTGTGCCAGGTTGACGATTGAGCACTGCATTGGCTATTTGACCGATTTGATTTTCCAAGGTCTTGATAGAAACAACCTGACTTTTGCACAACAACTTGAGTTCCTCGAAATCAGCACTAGAAGGTGGAGCAACACCTCCTTGTTGAGGGTATGATTGCCTTAGAGCATAATGCTGTGGTTGCTGGAATCCAGGTGGATTAAACTGTTTACTTACGCCTTGTTGATATGGTTGTTGAATAGCATTTTGATTATTACTCCAGCTGAAATTGGGATGATTTCTGTTGTTAGGATGATAAGTAGGTGGCACCAGCTGCTGCGGTCACTGATAATTGTTCACATACTGAACAGATTCATTAAAAGAGAACACTGATCCGTAGCATGAGAACCTGCACAAAGCTCACAGACCATAGCTATCTGATTGACTCCATAAGTGGCTAAATAATCGACCTTCAAAGACAAGGCTTGGAGTTGCGCTGCAATAGCTGTAGCTGCATCAACTTCCAGAATACCTGCTACCTTTTCAGGCATCATGCTTTGAGTTGGGTTTTGATGCTCATTTGCAGCCATAGTTTCAATAAGATTATAAGCCGTAGTATAGCTTTTGGCCCACAAGGCGCCTCCAGCTGCTGCATCGAGCATGGGCCGAGATTGGGCCCCCAAACCATTATAGAAACCAGTGATCACCATCCAGTCAGGCATACCATGATGTGGACACTTTCTTAACATCTCCTTGTAGCGCTCCCAAGCTTCGCACATAGATTCTGTTGGTTGCTGCGCAAACTGAGTAAGAGCACTCCTCATAGCTGCAGTCTTTGCCATTGGATAGAACTTTACCAGAAACTTTTACGCAAGATCTTGCCAAGTAGTGATGGATTCAGCTGGTTCAGAATGTAACCAGTCCTTAGCTCTATCCCTCAGAGAGAATGGGAAAAGCCTCAGCTTGATAGCCTCATCGGTCACACCATTATATTTGAAAGTACTACATATCTTGACAAAATTCCTGATGTGCATGTTGGGGTCTTCAATTGTAGCACCTCCGAAAGAAACAGAATTCTGCACCATCTGAATAGTGCCCGGCTTGATTTCAAAAGTGTTAGCCTGAATAGCCGGATGTAGAATGCTTGACTGAATGTCATCAATTTTAGGCCAAGAAAAGTCCATAAGAGCTGGATCTGTCGGAACTATACCATCACCCATGATTACTGGTTCTTTCTGCTCACTCTCTTTATCTGAATCTTCAAAATCTATCTTCTCCGGAATATCCAGAACTGAGTCTGTCTCCTCAGCCGTATATAAAGTCCTCTTGCGAGTACGAGAACGTGTTTGCATAAACACTCGCTAAAGTACCTGAAACATAACCGGAAACGATAAGTAATAGGTCTTAATCAATGAGTCCTAATGACCACTGATGGTAAATGCATAAACTAAACAAATACGCCGAGTCCCCGATAGCGGCGCCAAAAACTTGTTAGGGCGGAAAACACGCGCTAATAATACACGTAAGTATACGCGTTCGCAAGTAATATAGAATACTTTCTAGTTCGTTCCCACAGAGACTCAGACTAATTATGTTCAATTAACACTTACTCACCAATGTTTGATTACTTCTCAACATCAAGACAATAACACATAGATTTGATTAACTAAGTATTAACTATAATTAACTACGAGAATTAAACACTTAATTAACACTTAAATTAACAATATTAAACACACATGAGATCATAACTTCATTACTACTTCCTTCAATAGTTATTGTTATTATCCTTAGCATGTAACGGTGATGATATTAATCGAACAACACGAAACTGATAAAAGCCAACTTTCATTATACTAATACCATTCTACCAAACATCCACAATTAAGATAGAAGTTGAATAGTCATCAATTATGTTGAGACCCTATATGTCTACAAAATTTGACAACATAGCGATTTAAGCACAAGTTATTAGTATAGCTTTTGGCCCACAAGGCGCCTCCAGCTGCTGCATCGAGCATGGGCCGAGATTGGGCCCCCAAACTATTATAGAAACCAGTGATCACCATCCAGTCAGGCATACCATGATGTGGACACTTTCTTAACATCTCCTTGTAGCACTCCCAAGCTTCGCACATAGATTCTGTTGGTTGCTGCGCAAACTGAGTAAGAGCACTCCTCATAGCTGCAGTCTTTGCCATTGGATAGAACTTTACCAGAAACTTTTACGCAAGATCTTGCCAAGTAGTGATGGATTCAGCTGGTTCAGAATGTAACCAGTCCTTAGCTCTATCCCTCATAGAGAATGGAAAAAGCCTCAGCTTGATAGCCTCATCAGTCACACCATTATATTTGAAAGTACTACATATCTTGACAAAATTCCTAATGTGCATGTTGGGGTCTTCAGTTGTAGCACCTCCGAAAGAAACAGAATTCTGCACCATCTGAATAGTGCCCGGCTTGATTTCAAAAGTGTTAGCCTGAATAGCCGGATGTAGAATGCTTGACTGAATGTCATCAATTTTAGGCCAAGAAAAGTCCATAAGAGCTGGATCTGTCGGAACTATACCATCACCCATGATTACTGGTTCTTTCTGCTCACTCTCTTTATCTGAATCTTCAAAATCTATCTTCTCCGGAATATCCAGAACTGAGTCTGTCTCCTCAGCCGTATATAAAGTCCTCTTGCGAGTACGAGAACGTGTTTGCATAAACACTCGCTAAAGTACCTGAAACATAACCGGAAATGATAAGTAACAGGTCTTAATCAATGAGTCCTAATGACCACTGATGGTAAATGCATAAACTAAACAAATACGCCGAGTCCCCGATAGCGGCGCCAAAAACTTGTTAGGGCGGAAAACACGCGCTAATAATACACGTAAGTATACGCGTTCGCAAGTAATATAGAATACTTTCTAGTTCGTTCCCACAGAGACTCAGACTAATTATGTTCAATTAACACTTACTCACCAATGTTTGATTACTTCTCAACATCAAGACAATAACACATAGATTTGATTAACTAAGTATTAACTATAATTAACTACGAGAATTAAACACTTAATTAACACTTAAATTAACAATATTAAACACACATGAGATCATAACTTCATTACTACTTCCTTCAATAGTTATTGTTATTATCCTTAGCATGTAACGGTGATGATATTAATCGAACAACACGAAACTGATAAAAGCCAACTTTCATTATACTAATACCATTCTACCAAACATCCACAATTAAGATAGAAGTTGAATAGTCATCAATTATGTTGAGACCCTATATGTCTACAGAATTTGACAACATAGCGATTTAAGCACAAGTTATTCCTTATGATTACACAGGGCAAGTAAAATGGTTAGAGTTACCTATTAATCATGCATACACATACATGAACCTATGCTAGCATGGCAAGTTCTAAATCTGAAGATCCACCATCGCTTCACAAGAGATTAACACCCTATCTTATATGTTTGCGACGCACATAAGACGAATAAGTACAACCAATACTAGATATCATACAATCATCACACACTAAGGTATTAAACAACTAACTAAAAAATTCCATAGTAAATCCGTTACGACCCCATGATCACGATTAGCCCATGATGGAACTCATTATTACCATGGGTTCATATGAAAACATGATAATAACACACGAGAATAATTAATAAAAATACTTATTAAAACCAGAGTACGTCACAAGAGTAATAAGGTTCAAAGTAAAGAAAACTAGCATCCACTGATACAACGAATAAAAGAATCATAAGAAAACTATGCTTCCTCTTCTTCGTTACGATGTGCTAAAACGGTCTTCTTCCTTATCTCCTTGCTCCTCGATTGATACCACGATTCAACACACGTGAAATGTCTCTGAAAACTACTTATATAGAAGCCTCACAATTCCCAGCTATCTCATAAGTCGGAAGTTCAATAGGAATAGAAATCTAAAAATTAGGATTTTAATTCACGACCCTGAGCGGCCGCCCAGCAATCCTGAGCGGGCGCCCAGCTTCCTGAGCGGGCGCCCAGCACCTCACCGGAAAATTTATTATTTTTCTCCTTTTTTCTGCTGCGTTCTGCTCCTAACTTCCCACTTGCAATGCCAAGCACATACTTAGGCCTATTCCTGATGAAATCTCTCCACAAAAGCAAGTAATACCCTGAAATGCACAAACACTAGAAAAATGCATCAAATACACAAAATACTTGATTTTAAGATATCAAATCAAGCCATTATAAGACGTTCTAAGTGGTATAAAATGCCACTTATCAACTGGACACAAGTTCGCACTTATATCCTGCTGATCAGTCAGGATACAGCGTAGATCCATACCTCTATGTATAGATCCATTCGGGTACGCAGGCTCTACAGCCCAAAACATGGATCCGGTTAATTCCCGATCCATAGGATCAACTGTATACCTGATCCTCAACATCACTATCCAGTCCACAGATGAGCAACCGGAACAATTGGTATACTTTGATATATCCTAACATCGGAATATATCAGAATATATATATAATGTGTAATCTATTGGAATATGAATAGAGTATTCAGTGAATTAAAAAAATCAGGAATCGAAACAAAATATAAACAAAGGAACAATAATTGTGTATCAGTGTATGTGAATAGGAATTATTAGCGTTTACTGAGTTGAGAATCTGAATAGGAGTAAGTAATTCACTATTCTGAAATTAGAATAGGGAAAAACTTGCCTGTTATGCGATTTACCGCAAATATATCACATTCCTCTTACACTGGCTTGGTCTGCCTTGTGGAATTCGTCTCTATCAAAGAAAGATACTCATTAGTCGACACGTATCTTAATCGCGTCTTAAACCGACTTTACGTAGCCCTTATCGCCTACCCGTATGATTAAAAATGACTCGTATAATAATTAATACAATTAGGAATCGATTAATCACATAATTCACTTAGAACATAAGTCACATAGTCATTCTAGGCTTGAAAATAATTTTTAGAATCGAAATCGGATCATTATTCGCATTACAGAACAATATCTGACGTTTCCCAATTTTTGGAATTTATTAGACTCGTCATTATAATTAATAGGGTTTATAAGTAAATAAATATCGAAATCCGACTCATTTCCAAAAGAAATTAAGGTGTGAAACTATTTTTAATGAAAACAGATCATTTTTCTGAGTCGAATAATTAATCATTTTTAAATAATTATTAAAATGAATTATTTATCAATGTCCTGGGCGTTATAATTTTTAATATTTATTTTAAAATGATTAATTATTTTGATAATTAATCAATTTATTTTTCTGAGTCGAATAATTAATCATTTTTAAATAAATAATAAATAAATAAATAGTTATTTTTGAATTTCATAAAATATTTCAGATTTATTTATAAAACAAATCAATTAATTAAATTAATTAATTAACCAATTTATAAAATAAATAAAATTGATTTTTATAATTTATAAAAATAAAAATGAAAATAAATTCCAGAAAAATTTGTCAGAAAATGAATTTCTGACATAATGGATCAAAACCAGGTTGTTTAAACGGGTCAAACGGGTCAAATTCCGGGTCATGAAGAACATGACCGGAATCTGCCCAGAATCCGACGCCAACCAGGATTCCAGCGACCCATTTTCAGGCCAAAATCAGTATCATTTGTACTAATTTTTACAGGGTTTCAATCCTAAACAACATCCTAAACATATACCAATCGTTAATCGATCGCAATAACCCCTGAATATCATTCTCCGATCATAATCAACTCAACTCCGGCCAAACTTCGATTTGGCTCTTCTATACATGAAACTTCAAGATTAATAGCTCAAATCAAAACTTATTCAGTGTACAATTAAAGCCCTAACATCTAAAGAACCAAAAATACTCAAACTCAAAAATGTATAAATCAAAAACTTCATAAACCCTATAATTTGAACTTTCAATTCAAGCTATCTTTTGATAAATTAACTAACACAAATAGATTATAAACTATCATATAAAGCTATTCACATCATCAATTTCATCATATAACCCCAGAATCAAAAAGACCCAAAATAAGACATAAATCATAGAATTTAAAATCGAAAAATAATGACTCAAATCATGAAATTGATGTTAAAAACTGAAATAAAAGATCAAGAGGATTGATTTGAGTACTCACACGACTGTGTTTGATGCCGGAAATCGATCAAAATCACTTGTTGATTCTACGACCCGATTCTGGAAACCCGACCCGGGAAACAAAGAATTTTCTGATTTTTTTGTATTTTTAATAATTAATTATAAATAGTTAAATAAAAATTAGGGTATTTGGAGTAGGAAAAATAATACTCCTAATTAGAATTAAGACCCTAATTTTACATCTAATAAAATTAATTGGCCCTTAGTTAATAATTTTTGAGTATTAATTTTATATTTAATATATACAATATATATGCCAAAAATTCCCAAAATTGTGAATAAGTCAAAAAAGCAAAAAAAATGGAATATTTGAAAGTCCCATAATTTTATAAAAATAAAAATATGATTTTTGTGGGGCTTTTGACACCCGAAGAGGCCCGAAAAAGTCATTTTTCGCGAAACGAGAAAATTTCTAAAATAACTGGATGTTCAGAATAACGCTATGGTACATGCCATACTGGGCAAAATAAGGCTTTTTTAAAAATATTTGCTATTAAAACAAGATTTGGGTCACATAACTTTTGATAAGAAAGCTTTTAACACGAAATAAAATACCCGATATATACCCGAAAAATAGCCTGACATTACAGAACACACATAGCACATAACAACTAGAGTTTTATGACTAAATACACTTAATGACATAATAAAATATATAATTTCACCTTTATTATGATATAATACAATTGTAATTTCCTAGTCGTTACACTTGTCGATATCTCCAGTTCTCTTCATGGACTTTTTGACTTGTCTATATCTTCAGTTCTCTATATACAGATTGACTTGTCGATATCTCTTGGAATTTTTCTACAAGTCATTTTATACTTCTCGACATACTTCTCTACATTCCATGATCTATGACTTGTCGACATCTGACTTAAAACATTTTTCCTATAACAACATTATTCAACACCAAGTTTCTATACCTTTTTCTGAGGCATGATCAGGATTGATCTTATTTTAGAGTTTATTTCTTAGCTTAATGGTTGTTCATAGAAAAATCCTCCAGTCTAATCTACTTAGTATTTTTAAAGTCTCAAGAAATACAATTACAGAATACAATTAAATTATCATACAACTTATTCTTAGGGTTGTCAAGATGACTTAGTCTTAGTATGTACAGGCATGTCTTGCACAACAATCATCTGTTTGAATCGTTAGTAAGTGCACGATAAACATAACATACACACTAATGTACATCATTATGTAAATAATGATAAAATCGAGAATAGCTTCAATAATCAAGCATATAAAAATGGAAGAGTGAAGAGTGAAATATTATAGATCGATATATATGTTTACATTAAATCTTAATTACAATAAATAAATAGTATAGAAACGAAGAAAAAGTATAATGGTCCCAGAGGCGCCACTTAGGTCCTACACACGTAACATGAAAAGATTAATTCAAAAGGAATTGTTTGCATCATAGACAACATACATCAGATGATGACATACCCAATCTATCCATCCAGATACTTTCAAGAATTAGCGTAAATATAAAATAATCACACACTAAACTATAGCAGTGATAAAGAAGGGTAGACATTAAGGCATGTTGGGACGCAGTTTGTCTGGTACTCAGATTGGCCAAAATCTCTTTGTATATCACAACATATTTTTTAATTTTTAAAACGGGTCGACCGGATGGTGTGGATTGTCCAACTGTCGCTAGTATAGTTATTATTAGAGCCGGCAATTTCGTACACGACACGAAAACGACATAATTTGGTTTGACATATTTGGTACACGAACATGAAAGTACACGGATGAATTTTAGTATCGATTTTGGGTTTACACTATGGTACACGACACGAAACGAAAGTACACGAAATAAATAAATATTTAAATAAATTTATCAAAATTATATGAATACTTATATCTTATTATAATATTTTACATATAATATTACATAAATTAGATACAGAATAGATTCAAATTTAAATTTTATAAGACTTGAGTCTTAGTGACTTATTGACTTAAGACTCGACTAGTAAAAACATAATATTTAAATATATAATTTATTTATTTTTATTTTTATTATTAATTTTAAATTACACGAAACACGACATGTACACGAAAAGAAGGCACACGAATACGAAACAAAACGAATCCTTAACGGTTCGGGTTTGGATTAGGGATTCATGACACGAAACACGAAAGTACACGGAACGAACGAATTGCCAGCTCTAGTTATTATATAGTAACTTTTTATTTGAGTTAACCCATTAGTAACTATGGATGCTCTAACTATAATTCAAATGACCAAAAATGGCATGACTTGAAAGAATGATAAAAAGGGAAGTAGGGGTATATTATAAAATTTATAAAACCTAGTGTTAGTCATTATGAATATATGGATATGGATATTGATTATGCCTTTTATCATAAAAAATTATTGCTATTACAATCAGCCTCTCCGTAAAAATAATAATCACAGTACATTTTTTCCAATCAAATTATTTAAAAGAAATGTAAATAAAAAATGAAAGATTACTTATTTATTAGTCTAACATACTCCAGATTTCTTATAAGAATTATTTTTAAAACAAAAGTATAAGGACAAAATGAAAGAACATAGAAATTAGGCTCGAATGGGCCGGTTAAATTATGAAATGGCCCAAGTACAAGTCCAATTTATATTTATTGTCAAGCCCGGCTTATTCCCCAAGCAAAATCCATTTGTACATACTACACTAACACTTAGGGCTGTAAACGAACCGAGTTGAGCCGAGTTTTGACATAAACGAACCGAACTTTATTTTTTTCTTTATGATCTCGAGCCGAGCCGAGCATCCTTACCGATCAAAATTTCTGTTCGAGTTCGAGCTCGTTAACGAAACGAGCCGAACTCGAGCTGGTATCGAGCACTAACAAACCAACTCGATTTCGAGTTGTTATCGAGTAGCTCATGAAATAGTTAAAAATTGTATTTTTTTTAAAAGATTTACAAGACAAATCCAAATTTAAATTATAGGCCCAGGCCCAGTCCATCTCCAATTAACGTCTGAACTCTGAAAATTAAAACCCTAAAATCCTAAATGCTAAAGCAGGAAAGCCGCAGCAAGACCCAGGCCCGGTCCATCTCCAATTAACGTCTGAACTCTGAAAATTAAAACCCTAAAATCCTAAATGCTAAAGCAGGAAAGCCGCAGCAAGACCGCACCTCTCAGACTCTAACTCAATCGAATCTCATATTCCTAATCGAACAAGACTCTCAGATTCTTACTCGAATAAGATTCATATTCAGTAGGTCTCACTCTCACTTCTCAGTCATATTTCTTTCACTATATATACGCACGTGTGTGTGTTTATCAAGTTTAATTACTCTCATTACTTCATATATCCCTCTTTTTTATCATCGACTTGTGTTGTTTATTTATCCCTTTATTTTATTGTAGGTCTTTATATTGAAATGGCAGGAAGGAAAAAGCCTTGTTTTGAAGTCATTCCCGAAAATGTTGAATTTCAACAAGAATCTTTAAGAAGTCTAGGCGATGAAACGCCATCTCAAGACACTGCTGCTGATGAATGTAACACTGTTGAGCAACCTGAACAAGAAGAGATTTCGAGGAAAAGAAAAGGTCAAAGCAAAAGTCAGACTGTGGAAGTCGAAACTCAACAATCAAATCAGGACACTGATATTCCTTATCAAAAGAAGGAAAGAAAGAAAAAATCTCGATGTTGGCCCTATTTGGACACTGTTATGGTGAAGAATGAGAAGATGGCCGTGTGCAAGTTCTGCAGATATCCAATGAAATTTAGTAAAACGGGGAGCACAACAGCTTTTAATAGGCGTATTGATAAGTGTGTTCTTGCACATAGAGACAAACATCAAACGCAATTGCAGTTCCAACCGAGTGACGAACAGTCATCTGAGGTAGCACTTCTAAATTTTAAATACGATCATTCTGAGATGTAAAAAGTCGTTTCTCATTATATTCTGGTAAATGAATTACCCTTTAGGCACGCTGAGAGTTTTATGTTTGATGTCTTAATGAGAAAAACTACTCCATTTTGGGAAAAGATAAGTAGGCAAACAGTTAAGAAGGATTGTTTCAGTACCTATGAAATTGAGAAAAAGAAGTTCAAATAAATTGTCAAATCTGTTAGGAAGATAAATATTACAACTGATATGTGGACTTCATCTCATCAGAAACTAGGATACATGGTTGTAACTGGTCATTGGATTGATTCCAATTGGAACCTCAATATGAGAGTTCTTAACTTCTGTTCCCCACATACAGGATATGTGATTTCAGAGGCTTTATTTAAGTACTTGAATGAGTGGGGCATAGTTGATAAAATTGGTACAATTACCATGGATAATGCCAAGGATAACGATGTTGCTTTAAGATATTTAGAATAGACTTTTAGTGTTAGAAAGAAATTATCAATTGATGGTAAATTGTTTCATGCTCGCTGCTGTGCACATATTTTAAATTTATGTGTCAAGGATGGGTTATATCCGATAGATGAAATTGTTGGGAAAGTTCGTGATGGGGTTAAATATGTGGCTGCCTCGGAGGGTCGGAGAATTAAATTCGCTGAAATTAGTTTGGCTTTAGGCATTAAATATAAAAAACTGATTCTAGATATTTTGACTCGTTGGAACTCCACATATAATATGTTGTCATGTGCACTTCAGTTTAAAGAAGTTTTCACAATATATGCCACATCTGATGGGGGGTTTAGGGATTATGTGCCTGGTCAAGAAGATTGGGAAAGAGTGGAAGGTGTGTGTTCTTTTCTTGAGGTTTTTTGTGATGTAACGAAGGTTATTTCCGGGACTCAATATCCGACCTCTAACTTATTTTTGTCAAAAATCAGATTGGTTAAGCAAGTAATAGACAAGATAATAATTCACTCGAATTTTCATATTCGAGAGATGGCACGAGAGATGAAATTGAAGTTTTATAAATATTGGGGGAAACTAATCTAATAATGTCAATCGATGCCGTTATGGATCCACGGTTTAAGATGAAGCTTCCAACCTTTTGCTTTCCTACCCTTTATCCAATGGCAGGAGAATCAGAAAAAAATCTGACCTATTTAACAAATTCTTTGACTGAACTTTATCAAGAATATTGCTTTGCAGAGAGGGAAATTAATTTGGAAAAGAATGAAACAAGTCAAGTATCTTCTTCCGATACTAATTTTATGAATGAACAAGGTCAGACTCAGACACTAAAAGGCATGAATGATTATGAAAGTTTTATTAGGGAGAGTGGTAGAATTGTGGAGCCAACAAAGTCAGAATTGGAAGAATACCTGAGTGAGAAAATTATTGCCTCGACTTCGAAATTTGATGCTCTAGCTTGGTGGAAAGGTAATTCTTCAAAATTTCCCATTTTATTGAAGATGGCATGTGATGTGTTGAGTATACCTATAAGCACTGTTGCGTCGAAGTCTAGTTTTAGTGCTGGAGATAGAGTGATCGAACCTCATAGGTCTTGTTTGAAACCTGAAATCGTTGAAATGTTGCTTTGCGGTGCTGACTGGGTGCGTGAGCTCTATGGACTGAAAAAATCTAAACAACAGGTATTAATATATATATATATATATATATTATAATATTTCTTACATTTCTTTCCCCCTCAATTCATGATTCTACCATGAAAGGCATATGTCATAGCCTATTTGTTTATTCGAGGATTTAACTCAACTCAAATAAGGATGTAACAAGTAAATAGTGGTTCTATCGTCAGAGAGATCTCTCATAGTAACATATGTCAAAGAATTAAGTAACATTGTTCGTCTACAGACTTGATGACTTAATTCACTGGAAGAAGCTCAAGAAATTGATCAAGCCTCAGTGATATAAATCATGATTGTGGATTTAATCAAGTGACAAAGATCTCGTCAGGGTATCAATTAATTACAAGGATTTAGTCTGAAGAAAATCAAGAGTATCAAGGTCAAGGCATGAAGAAACGTCACGAAAGTTAGTCACTCATGAACCAGACAATACATCGAGTGTCAACATTGAAGTGGTGGAATTGATTCATAATTGACAATGATTTTCAGTGATTTTCAGAAGAATGGTTGCTGCTCAAGATTGGTATTAATTCTCTATTAATTAATTAAGTCATATAATTTAATTAAGAGAATAAATTAAATCTGCAAAGATTAATTTATTGATTAATTGAATTAATTGATTAATTAATTCAGAATTATTATTTGATTAAAATCTGTTTTAATTCAGCAAGACAATCTTTTGTACTAATATGACAATCGGTATGACAATCAATAGTCATACCGAAAGTCTTGCTAGTTCATTCTGATTGTCTTGCTAGTTCTAAGGATAGTTCTACCGAAAGTCTTGCTGAGGTAATTGGATTGTCATGCCAGCTCTTTTCTCTCGGGTTGATTGATAAAAAGAAGTAGAAGCAGATCATGTAAAATGCAGAGCATTGAATATCATACAGAAGAACACAGAACAAAAAGAAAACCTGCAGAGAACTTATTGCAAATTCACAGATCATTTATTTCTAGTATTTATTGTTAAATCCAATCCACTAGAAATACCTTTCTTGTTCTTGTGTAACTATCTAGCGGATCGAAATCCCTAGAACTTAATCTCAAATCGCTTTTAGCATTTGATCTTTTTATTGCAAAAATAGAAAAAGTTCATGTCGAATTTATTCTAGATTTGTGATAATTGATTTGAGATTAATCCCTTGTAAACGATACCGTTGTTGTAACACCTTTCAAGTTTAATAATAATTTTATTTAACTTGAATTTTGTTTCACTTTTTTATTCCGCATTTTATTCGATTAAACGGTATTGTTTGTATTCAACCCCCCTTCTACAAACATATTGAGACCTAACAATTGGTATCAGAGCCTTCTGATTAACGAACAAATCAAGATCCTAGACTTTTGTGATTCTTTCACTCCTTGAATTTTTATTTACTCAAAAATTCATAATGACTACACAAAAAGTTGGAACCGTTAAAATTCCACTATTCGATAAAGAAAATTATGTTATGTGGAAGAAGAAGATGCTATTGTTTTTACAAGTTGCAAATTCCAAATATCTGGAAGTGTTAAAGAAGGGTCCTAAAATTCCGATGGTTATTGAACCAGAGGTAATAGAAAATGATGCGGTGATTACCAAAGCAAGAACTTATATGAAAGATCCTGAGGATTTTTCTCCTGCTGAAAAAGAAGAAGCCTCCCTGGATGCTAGCCTTCAATTAATTTTAGTAGATTCCCTTGATCCCTTGATGAATAGACATGTGATGAACTATAAAGATTCCAAACACATCTGAGAAACTATTGAGGTTATTAATGAAGGCACAGAGGAAGTTAGGGAGAACAAGTTAGAAATCCTAACCTCTGAGTATGAATACTTTAAATCCAATCCAGGAGAAGGAATCACTGAAGTGTTTGAGAGGTACAATGCATTGATCAACAACCTGAACATTAATGGTAAATACTATTCCATCAGGGAGGTCAACAAAAAGTTCCTTTTAACACTGCCAACTCATATCGAACATAGAATCACTGCCATAAGAGAAGCAAGAGATCTGAGTGAGATTTCTTCGGAAAGGCTCTATGGTGTGTTAAAGACTTATGAGTTGGAGCAGATTCAGCAGAAGGAAGTTTACGGGAAAGGAAGAGTGGTCAGCACATCTACTGCTCTAGTAGCTGATGAACAACAACAACAACCATAATATCAACAACAATCCCAACAGTCAGAAAGAATGGTACAGTCTTTCAAGGTTGAAGAAAATGTGATAGTAGCAGAATTTGATCCTCCTTCTACAAATCAATCAGGAGATGATTTTTATTCCTTGGAAGAACTGGAGCAATTGGAGGATGAGTCAATGGCCCTGATTGTCAAGAGATTCTCAAATGTCAGATTCAAAAGGAATCCCAAGTTCAAGTACAAGTCCAACTACAACAGATTCCAGAAAGGTGGATCTTTATCCTCTTACACCAGCAGTGGTGGGTACAAAACAGGAATGGTTGATCGAAGCACCATTCGATGCTTCAACTGCAATGAGTTGGGACACTTTGCCACAGAATGCAGGAAGCCAAAACAAGTTAGGAAGAATTCTTACGATTCTAATCAGAAGAGTAAATCTGAAAGGGCTTACCTGGAAAAGGGAAGAAGCTGGGATGATACTGACAGTAAAGATGAAAAAGTTGGGAATCTTGCTCTCATGGCTAGTGATGCAAACACCTCATCATCAAGAAAAGAGGGCATTAAACAGGTACAACCGGTAGTGTGGATTCTTGACAGCGGATTGTCAAGACATATGACCGGAGATAGAGCCCTGCTATCAAATGTGGTTGAGAAAGCTGGCCCAGTGGTTACCTTTAGAGATAACAACAAAGGTTTAACTGAGGGATATGGCTGTTTGCTAGCTCGAAATGTTATCATTGAAAATGTGTATGTTGTGCAAGGACTTGAACACAATCTGCTTAGCATTAGTCAGTTCTGTAACAACGGCTACAATGTTTTATTCGACAAGCTGAAGTGTCAGATTCTGCACAAGAAAAGTGAAAAACCCTCCTTGATGGGAATCCGGAAAGGAAATCTGTCCGTAGCTGACATGAACTCTGGAAGCAATCCTGAAGTCAATTGTTTCTATGCAAAGGCATCGTCAGATGAGAGTTGGCTATGGCACAAGAGACTTTCTCATCTCAATTTCAAAACAATGAATTCTCTTGTCAAAAGAGAATTGGTCAGAAGTCTGCCTCAGCTGGAATTCTCCCCAGAAGGACTATGTGAGGCTTGCCAGAAAGGAAAGTCAAAGAAAGCAAGTCACAGAGGCACTGACACATCCTCCATAACTGGTGTTCTGCAATTATTGCACATGGATTTATTTGGACCAGTTAATGTCCTTTCGATATCAAAGAAGTGTTAATGTCTTGTGATAGTTGATGACTATTCCAAGTATACGTGGGTTTTATTCCTTCACTATAAGGATGAAACACCACAAGTTGTGATTGATCATATCAAGTTGATCGAGTTAGATTCTAATGTCCCTGTTAGAGCAATAAGGTCAGATAATGGAACAGAATTCAAAAATTCACTTCTCAATGGATTCTGTACAGACAAAGGGATTACCAGAAAATTTTCAGCTCCTAGAACCCCTCAGCAAAATGGAGTGATAGAAAGGAAGAATCGTACATTGATTGAAGCTGCATGAACGATGTTAAGTGAATCAGGTCTTCCAATGTACTTTTGGGCTGAAGCTGTCAATACTGCATGTTATACTCAGAATCGAACTTTAATCAACAAAGACTTCATGAAAACTCCTTATGAGATTTTGAATGAACAGAAACCTTCTATCAAATACTTTCATGTATTTGGTTCCAGATGCTTCGTGCTCAAGGATGGAGATGATCGTCGTGGTAAATTCGAGGCAAAGGCATATGAGGGTATTTTTGTTAGATATGGAAGAAGATCATACAGAGTGTATATCATTGATCAACATAAAGTAATTGAAAGTGTTAATGTTACATTTGATGACACTAAACTCCCTAGTATCCAAACTAAAGATCCTTCTGAGAAACTGAAGTTTGATGATATGTCAGATTCAGAATCAGAACATGGTCAAGAACCTGAGGTTGTTGCTGGTGAAGAACCTGTTAATTATGATGATACTCAAGGTAATGGTGATGAAAACTTTGGCAACAATGGAGATACCACTGCTACTGACGGAGAATCTTCAAGTCAACATGGCAACAACTCAGGGGGAGATGCTGAAGGATCAACTAGTAGGACACAACATCCCAATGAATTTCAAGGTGAATCATCAAGATCAAATCTTCCAAGACAGACTGTCTGGAATAAAGCTCATCCTTTTGAGTTGATTATTGGTGATCCAGATGTTGGAGTCAGAACTAGACGTGCTACTCAAAATGAGTGTCTATTCTCAGGATTTCTTTCTGAGATGGAACCTAAGAAGATTGAGGAAGCACTGACTGATCCAGATTGGGTGATTTCTATGCAAGATGAACTCAATCAGTTTGAACATCAACAAGTCTGGAAACTGGTACCTAGACCTACACACAAGAAAGCTGTTGGTACTCGGCGGGTATTCAAGAATAAACTAGATGAAGATGGTGTGGTTACAAGAAACAAAGCAAGACTGGTAGCTAAAGGGTATTCTCAAGCTGAAGGCATTGATTATGATGAAACCTATGCTCCAGTGGCTAGACTAGAGGCCATCAGGATATTTCTGGCATTTGCAGCATTCTCTAACTTTAAAGTTTATCAAATGGATGTCAAGAGTGCCTTTCTGAATGGAAAGCTGGATGAAGAGGTATATGTAGAGCAACCTCCTGGTTTTGAAGATCCAGATCATTTGGATTTTGTCTACTTTCTTTTCAAGGCTATCTATGGACTCAAACAGTCTCCGAGAAAATGGTATGACACTCTCTCTGAATTTCTTATTGAAAATAGCTTTATTAGAGGTGTCATAGACAAAACTCTCTTTTCTAAAAAGTATAAGAATGATACTATATTAGTCCAAGTCTATGTGGATGATATAATATTTGGGTCTACTAATGATAATCTCTGTAAGAGATTTGCTAAGTTAATGCACAACAAATTTGAAATGAGCATGATGGGAGAGCTGAAGTTCTTTCTTGGATTACAAGTAAATCAAAGGTTAGATGGAACTTTTATTTTTGTCAATCCAAGTATCTCAAAGAACTCCTCAAAAAGTACAATCTAGAGGATTCTGCATCAGCAAGGACTCCGTCAACTACAGCTGTCAAGCTTGGACCATGTGAAAACTCCATTAAGGTAGATGTCACAAGCTACAGAGGTATGATTGGCTTGTTACTCTATCTTACTGCAAGTAGACCAGATATTATGTATGCTACATGCTTATGTGCAAGGTTCCAAGCGGATCCTAGAGATATTCATCTCGTTGCTGTTAAACGAATCTTAAGATATCTTAAGGGAACACCAAATCTAGGTATTTGGTACCCTAAAGAATCTGGTTTTAACCTTGTTGGATATACAGATTCAGATTACGCAAGAAGTATTGTTGATAGGAAAAGCACCTCAGGGAGTTGTCAATTCCTAGGTAGCCGACTAGTCTCATGGTACAGCAAGAAATAACAAACAGTTTCAAATTCAACGGCCGAGGCTGAATATATTGCTGCTGGAAGCTGTTGTGCTCAGATCTTGTGGATTAGGAATCAGCTACGGGACTATGGCTCTGTATTGAACAAAATACCTATTCTATGTGACAATACAAGTGCAATAGCCATCACTAACAACCCTGTGCAGCATACAAGGACCAAGCACATTGACATCAGGTATCATTTTATTAGAGAGCACGTCATGAATGGTACTGTTGAACTATTTTTTGTTCCAACAGAAGAACAAATAGCAGATATTTTCACTAAACCTCTTGATGAATCGACATTTACCAAATTAGTTGGTAAATTGGGTATGTTGAATAGCTTTAGTGATTAAACTTGTGAATATCTGAAATCTGTTCTTGAGTGAATTTACAAATAAATTTTTCATAAATGAAAAATTCATTTGCAAATTTATTTTATCATTTTCCATAATTTCTTGCTTATTTCTATGTAATTTTTATTATCTTATCTTATTTATTTACTCAACATGTTAATTTTAATGTCTTAGAATATTTTATTTTCTCTAAAAATATTTTTCTATGAATTTTATTTGCTAAAATTCAAAAGAAATCTATTTTTGGACTGAAAATATTATTATCTCTGAAATATTTTATTTATGTAAATATTTTCTGCCATATTCATTTCAGTTTTCTGTATTTGTAATATTTTCTATATTCTGTGTTTTTATGTGTTTTTAACTGAAATGACAATCGGCAAGACTATTACAATTATCTTGCTGAAAGTCATTCCAGTACAAATACATGTTTATTTTTAATTCAGTTTAATTTTATAACTGGCAAGACAATCGGTATGACTATTGATTGTCATGCCAGTAATAAAATTAATATCAGATATTTTGTGTTTTATTTTGTACTGGTATGACAATCGGTATGACTATCAGATTGTCATACCAGTTATATATTATTACTATTTGTTGTTTGTGTTATTTTCTCAATTTGCCCGGTATGACTATCGGTATGACAATCGGTAAGACTATCCCGAATTGTCATACCAGTTGTCTATTTAGTGTCTCTTTGTCTTGTAAAATCATTCAGTTCTTTTATTTTTCAAAAATTCCAACAGTTTCCTTCTGTTTCTCTCTTATTTCTCTCTCTCTCTCATTTCGAACAGATCAAAACCCATCTCCATTGTCTTCCTTGCTCGAGTTTTTACTCAGCAAACTAAAACATCACTTCTGTTATATACATACACGTATATACATACAGAAGTGCTGTCGATTTTTTATTAAAAAAAAATCAGTTTGTGTTTGTTTGATTTTGGGTAATTCTATTTAATTTTGTTTGGTGTCTTGTGCGTTTTTCAAATCTGCTTTTGTGAGTTAAGAACTTTAACGAGATACATTTCTTTCTAATTTTTTCGAATATAATTGATTTAATTCGAATTATTAAATTAATTTAATTAATTCGAATTCTCTTAATATTACTCTTAAAATTCTGAAAGTGTGTGTCTTATTATTATTTTTAAAATGGCTCTCAATTTCCAAATTGTTTCGCATAATCTTGTTGGTTATTTTAATCCAGATAAATGTGATGTAGAAAAATTTAAGCCGTGGATTAGATTTTTAAATGACCATTCGATTGTTAGCTCTGCTATTAAATCAAATGTGATTTTAAATGTTGATCTGCTCAGACTGATTTGCACAACCTCTACTGTGGCTGATGATTTTAAATCTTTTTCATTCACCGTGGCAAACACACAGTATGTAGTTGATGAAACAGTCGTCAATCGAGCGTTAAATTTTTCCTATGGACAATTTCTGTAATTTGCCCTCTGAAAATGATATTTCAAACTTTTTCCATGCTATTCACTATTAGGGGGTAATTAATTTAACCAAGTTGTCTAAATCTAATTTGGTTTCTGAATGAGACATTTTCTTCGATAAACTTTCTAAAGTGTTTGCCAACTGCACTAAATCCAACTTTCACAACATCACTTCCACTCTGCAGTATATTGGTCTTGCGGTTTTTTTCAATCAAAGGATCAATTTTGGCAAACTACTTTTACCCATTCTTTTGAGACGTCTCACTACTGCTTTACGTGATCATTCTACAAATCATAGGGTCTCGTGCTACTATGCTCGTTTTCTGATACTCATAGCAAAACATATTCTCTCACTTGAGCATAAAGCCCTTTTTGCTAACTCCTCAGTAACCGAACCCCCTCCAGTAAGCAAAAAGATTTACACCCGCCAAGACACAACTTTCAAATTCATGCAAGTTCCAGTACTTGTATCTGCTTTCATGGCCACTTATATTCCTTTACCTATCTTGAATCTTCCCGGTCATGAACAGCAAGCTCAACCTCCAGTGGTTCAAACCACCCAGGCTCAAACATCAGATGCTCTTCCTCTGCAGGTAATAATTCCTCAAACTCAACCTATTCCTACTTCTGGTGAAATACCCCCAGTGGTTGATAGGACTAACCATGAAGTTGTAGAACCACAGCTTCAATCCCAGGTCATAGAGCCAAACAAAGAGTCACAACCTATCTCAACCTCTCCCCCACTGTCTAAAATGTTGCCTAGAAGGTTAGTAGGAAGTAGTTTGTTACTGGATGTGAATGAACCCTCAGCTCTGCCTCCACCCAAGAAAAGGAGAACATTTACTGAGGCATCTGAAAGCCCATCCTTGTCCACCCAACAGGACATGGACTTTGAAATGGCCACTGAACAGTTACTAGAAACATTCTCTCAACAGGATGAATCTATTGAAATTCGCCATAGGGCCATGGCATCCTATACTGAGTCAAGCACAATTCCATTACTCACAATGGAAGCATACAGACCAGTAGATGATACTCAGGACACGGAGCGAGGAGTGCACATTGAGTCGGTTACAGTGCCTGCCATAGTTACGGCAGAAGAGCAGTCACATGCTTCTGAGGGAAAATCTGACTCTCAGCCACCTTTAATAGAGTCATTTTCTCCCCTCCCAGATCCAACACCTCTGGCTCCCTCACGGGATTCTCCACTCGCAGATTTATCTGGAGAAAGTGGAGGGCAACTCGGTCAATCTATCCCTGAAGCAATTCAGACATCTATTTCACATAAAAAGATAGGTTTGACTGAGGATCGGGACTCGCAAATTCCCATTGCACCACCACTGACCTCTCTTGAAGAGGCTAGGGTGATTTTAACTGCAGGTACAGAAGATCAACATCAGGAAGACTCCTCACGAGCAATTATATTGAGAGATACACAAGCACGTGAGTTGAGTGAATCAAATAGGAGAGATATTCAGGTGAGCGCACATACAGACACAAACACTGAAAATCTGTTAGCTCAAATTACTGATCTCAAGGAACAACTTGCAAAAAGTCAGGCTGAAGCTCAATCATTCAAAGCATAAGTGGTTGAATGGTCTTCTTCTTCCACCTCTGTCAATAATCAGCTGGCTCTCATCAGGACTGAAATATCAGATTTGAAGACATCTGTTGTACCAAAGCTTAACTCAATCCAGGCATCTCCAACGTTATCAGCTGACGACATTTCAAACTTCTGCTCTCTACATACAAGAATGACTTCTCTTGAAGACTTGGTTGAAATGAATCATTCACTAGATTCTTCCAGATTTCTGAAGATAGAGACGGGCATGGAACATCTGAATGAAGGGATGAAGCACCTGTACTACATGATCAAAAATTCTCACTGCCCTAATGAAGAACAAAGGACTTTCTTTGAAGGGCCGTCTGGTGGAGGCTCAGGCTCGGGAGGAGATGGAGGTCATGGAGGATCTAAGGGAAAGTCTGTAGAGGATTCCTCAACTAAGGGGGAGAAGAAAGGGAGAAGTGAAAAGGGAAAAGAAAAAGATTCGTCTGCTGGAGGCACAGGGAAGCCTGATGATATCTACTATAGTGGAAAACAGGATGACTTTGATATTTGTGACGTTCCCACTGAACCAGTCTTGGAAGATAAAGATGGTTTCTTTGAAGCTGAGGAGGAAAGTGATTTTGGAGAATGGGAAGAGGAAGCTCCAGTGGATCCTCTGTTTGAGAAAGAGTTTCAGCAACAGCAGTCAAAATTGAAAAGAAAAGAAGCTGAACTCAAAAAGGTATCCCAGATCATTGACATGAGGAAAGACATCCAAAGAACAGAAGCTCTTCAATAGCAACGTCTTCATGACATTAAAGCTTAAGAAAGGAGAAGAGATGTCAGACTGAAGATTGGTGAAAAATGGGATGAAGCTAGGAGAGTACTTGATATGCCTCAGCTGAGCACAAACAATGATAGGCAGTTTCTACACCTTCTGGACAAGCTGGAGATCTCTAATCCAAACAATGACATGTACATGAATGCTATAAAGACTGAAGTCTCAAGGATCACAGCTGCCTTTGACAGATCACTAAATGAGATGAGCATATTTGTATATTGTCAGAGTGAAGGATCTTTCAAGGTGTCACTTCATCTGTTTGAGAATCGTTCTTTGTCAGAGATTTGGGTTCTTCTCAACAAAGTCAAAAGAAGCTCATAATTGAATGAAGTTCTTCGAGAAAGGCTCAAAGAGTTTGCCAGCAGGGCTAGTCCTCAAGTGATCAACAATCCTCATCAGGTAAGATTCTTTAAGTCTGACTGTCTTCAAATCTGCCAGCTCGATTCACAATCTCTTAAAGACTACTCAGCTAAGCATCTGGTCTGGATGGAACATCACCTAAGAACTGTTGGATATTCATCCATGTTGAAAACTCAAGCAGCTGATTTGATTCAAGCTTATTGTGAAAAGAATATCAAAAGGTACAATCAGTTAAAGAATAAGCTAAAGACAGTTGAAGTTCAACCAGTCAGGCCAGACAGCTTAACTTCAAAAAAGGATCGTGTCTTTGACAAGGAGTTGCTTCAAGATTTGGAAGAAGGTGAAGAGTTGGAAGAAGGTGAATTCGGAAGGGAAGACAACTGAATTCAATTAGCTTAAAACTCAATATAATATGATTAGAGCTTTATGAATCAAGATAGACTAATGTAGTTATATGTTCAGGTAAGAGGAACATCTATCTTGTATTCACTTGTAAATTTCTTTTGGAATCTGGAAAATGTTAAATATAATCCAAAACTTTTCTGCTATTTACTTTGCATTACTGCCTATATCTTTTTCTTATTTGTTAGTTGAGTTATCCTCTAGGTATTTGTTGTTATTGTCTAACAAACAAATAGGGGAGATTGAAACGCATATGTCATAGCCTATTTGTTTATTCGAGGATTTAACTCAACTCAAATAAGGATGTAACAAGTAAATAGTGGTTCCATCGTCAGAGAGATCTCTCATAGTAACATATGTCAAAGGATTAAGTAACATTGTTCGTCTACAGACTTGATGACTTAATTCACTGGAAGAAGCTCAAGAAATTGATCAAGCCTCAGTGATATAAATCATGATTGTGGATTTAATCAAGTGACAGAGATCTCGTCAGGGTATCAATTAATTACAAGGATTTAGTCTGAAGAAAATCAAGAGTATCAAGGTCAAGGCATGAAGAAACGTCACGGAAGTTAGTCACTCATGAACCAGACAGTACATCGAGTGTCAACATTGAAGTGGTGGAATTGATTCATAATTGACAGTGATTTTCAGTGATTTTCAGAAGAATGGTTGCTGCTCAAGATTGGTATTAATTCTCTATTAATTAATTAAGTCATATAATTTAATTAAGAGAATAAATTAAATCTGCAAAGATTAATTTATTGATTAATTGATTAATTAATTCAGAATTATTATTTGATTAAAATATGTTTTAATTCAACAAGACAATCTTTTGTACTAATATGACAATCGGTATGACAATCAATAGTCATACCGAAAGTCTTGCTAGTTCATTCTGATTGTCTTGCTAGTTCTAAGGATAGTCCTACCGAAAGTCTTGCTGAGGTAATTGGATTGTCATGCCAGCTCTTTTCTCTCGGGTTGATTGATAAAAAGAAGCAGAAGCAGATCATGTAAAATGCAGAGCATTGAATATCATACAGAAGAACACAGAACAAAAAGAAAACCTGCAGAGAACTTATTGCAAATTCACAGATCATTTATTTCTAGTATTTATTGTTAAATCCAATCCACTAGAAATACCTTTCTTGTTCTTGTGTTACTATCTAGCGGATCGAAATCCCTAGAACTTAATCTCAAATCGCTTTTAGCATTTGATCTTTTTATTGCAAAAATAGAAAAAGTTCATGTCGAATTTATTCTAGATTTGTGATAATTGATTTGAGATTAATCCCTTGTAAACGATACCGTTGTTGTAACACCTTTCAAGTTTAATAAATTTTTTATTTAACTTGAATTTTGTTTCACTTTTTTATTCCGCATTTTATTCGATTAAATGGTATTGTTTGTATTCAACCCCCCTTCTACAAACATATTGAGACCTAACATACCATGTGTAACTTGTTTCCCATTTTAACTTATTTGCAGAAGGAGGACAAGGATGTGGTCATACATTTAGATTGACGGTGCATCTTAGTTCATTGAATTCAAGGTATATGCTACTAATAATATAAGTATATAACTCTCTGTACTTTTGGTCATACACATCTGCAAGTAATTTGTACTTTTGGTGAATTATATAGCTTTCTGTACTTTTGCACATAGAACTGGAACCTAGAATGTCAAACACCAATTGAATTATATTTGTAATCTGTGACACTGGTCTGGAATAAATTTTCAGTTAATCTTAACATATCTTAAATGAAATGTCAAACAAACTTGTTTAACTGCGTATCCTTCTGTTAGGGACTTCTTTTTTATTTATTTAGTGGTCTGGAAAGTGTATAGCAATGAGATTTATCATTTAGAATAATATATGTTAGGGTAATTGTTACGACCGGCATTTTATGTAATATTATTTGTGAATTTGGTATAATATTAAGTCAAATGAAAATATATTCGATGATTGTACGTTTGTGTGAGTGAAAATTTCTGCATTATAAATTTGCTTTGGGTAGTATATGATTTTTCAAAGCAAGAGTTTATTTAATTTCTTTATTTTTGATTTATAAGGAATATTCTAAGCTTTGGAAAAATCTTCTTTTAAAAGGCATTTTGTTCACAAATTTTGAAAATGATTTTATAAAGTCTCTAAAAATACAAGTTAATTTATGGTATAAATTTTATAATTTTTGAACTTGTATTTTATTTTATAAAAATAAATCATTATAAATTTTAGTTGTCATATTTATCAAATTACATGAATAACCTTGCATGCAAACTCTCTTCTATTTAATCAAAGGGCAAAGAAGATATTCTCAACCCCACTAACTCACATTTTGCTAACCAATTTACCCCTTTACCCTTGCATGCAAATCTACCTAACTATATTGGAGGGTTACTCGTGTAAAATCTCAAACCCACTCACATTATAGTCAAATCAATGCATAAAAACAAGTCCAAGAAGTGATCATCACCTCACTTCACCCCACCACTTCACTCTCTTCTCCCTCCCTCCTCCCTCACCTCTCGGTTTTTCCCCTCCCCTCTCGGCAACCACCAAAACCGAGCCCCATCCCCTTCTTTCTTCAACTCTCACTCAAATAATCATCTTATATCCAAGTAATTTTACTCCCTATATGTTATTCTTATATATATTTCAAAAGTTTAGAATGAAAAACCTATGTTTTGACCTTGCATGGTGATGTTTTTGTTAAACTCAAAGTGAACCTCCTTGATTCTTGTGAATCTAAGGCTTTCACCATGAGATATAATATCATAGGGTCAAGAATGGCTAGACATAAGAGTGTTACACTTATGAAATGTTGTTCTTACCCTAATCCATTCGGCCATGACTTGATAGGAGCCGAATGGATGGTGTTTTGTTACCTTGTTACATTTTTGTGTATTTTGTGATGATAACGTGAATTTTATAGTAAAAGCTTGATAAAACCCTTTTGCATGCTAGTTGATCATTTAGTTGTAATCCATGTTAGGCTTGCATGTTGAATTATGATAAAAATTTATTTGGAAATCATGTTGCTTTGGCTTGAAAGATCCGAAAGCATGCATGCATGTAAATCACTTTTGATTTTTTTGGAAGTTTTGATCATTTAGATTCATGTTGTTAGTGAGCCTTAATTTCAGTAGGAATAATGTATTAATATTGATTTATACTTCTTATTGCATGGTAATAATTCGTGGTTATCTATTATAAAAAAATATATATATCTTGTTGCTTCAAGAGCATAAAGGTTTGTGACTTGTAAAGAGTAGTCTCTTTTGTTTTGCCATAGTTGCACCTTAGGTAAGGATGATCTCACCAAGGTTATTTTGAGAAAAAGGGAGTTAGTTCAGTAGAATACCATGTATAAGTCTTTGTTTAAGTTTTGAGTTGTTGTTAGATAGGTTTGTCAAGTCAAAGCCTTGGAAAATGAGAGTTATAGTTTCTGCAGAAAAATCAGTTTAGTACCCTGAGGTTTAGAGTGAGTTTTGACCATGTCATTGATGTGCACTTTGAGGCCCAAGCTACCAGAAGTTAGTATGGGGAGTATATAATAGGTTTTAGGAGTTGGTTGAAGGTTTGCATGTCATTTGGTTAGGTGCACAAGTAGAATAACAAAATCTGTCCAGCAGGGGACAGTTTTGTTGCAACTTAGAAATAGGGAGATTTGGCCATGTCATGGGTAGGCCCTCATTAGGCCCAATTGGGCCTTAGTTAGAGGGTATGTCAGAGAAGTTTTTCCAACCATAGTTCATAGGATATGAACTAGAACCATATGTCACAAGTTAATTCAAGTCAGGGCATTTTCTGCCCAGAAAAACAGGGGAACCTTGGAATTTTAGCTTAGGCCCAAGAAGGCCCAAGCCAGGCCTTTGAGCCACATCAATCTTGTGAGATGCCCTTAGGTCAGGAGAGTCTTGTGTAAAAATTTTGAAGAAAAACTTGTAGTTTAAGAGTGTCTAATGCACTCAAGAAACCTTAGTTTCCATTCTGAAATTTGCACCAGTGAGCACTTTCACTTATCACATAGCTTTAGAACACTTAGAAGTGAGTATTAGGTCGACCACCATAGTTGTAAGATAGTATAAGGTCAGTAGAGCAAAAGGCACAAGTGAGGGTCAATAGGTTTTGGATAATTTAGGAAAGGCACATTGAGTTAGGAAGCCCAAATTTGAAGACTTTTTTTAGTTAGCGACCAAGTGACTTAAGTGGTGAGTCGAGATCATCCAAGCCTAGTGTGGCATTATGGTGTATATGATGTTATTTGGTATTAATATACGATATGTGATTATGTGGCTACGTGTGTACATTTGAAAATATAATGGTGGATATGAATTAAGTGCGTATAGGCCTAAGTGCCATCCATGTTTAATTTCGGGATGTAAATAGGTTAAGATGGTAAGAATATATTATAATGAGGATTATTATTATTTATGTAGGATCTCGAGACGAGGGAAAACTTGCCATAAAAGTCGAGTGAAGCTCCAGTTGTTGCTCCTACCAGTCAGACCAGACCAGTCTATCTCAAGGCAAGTGATTCAACTTGACCTTCGTATTTACTGTAAACAGTTCATATATATATCGATGCAATTATCCTGAGTCATTTTGATATATTTAAATCAAGCGTATCTTTTGTTTATCTTTGAGTTACATAGAGATGCCATGAACCCTCGAGTACGTATTGCAAGTAGTTCAAAAGTCTTTCATGATAGTTTAATGCCATGATAAAAATGAAGAGTTGATATATTTCTTGATTGATCCTCTTGATTAACATGTTGATGTTTCCTATGCATTGATATCTCATCCTGATACTTGAACCCCTATAGAACCTTACTTTGAATTCTGATAGTCAGATACTTCCCAGCTTGATTCCTCATTAATTGATACCCTTTTTCTTATCCTAAAGCTTGAAAATTCTGATATACCCTGAGCTAAAAATCATTCTTCATACCTTAACACCCTTAATATTCATGAAGCTTACATTCTTAATGATCCAGCACTTGAACCTTGATGAGAAACCATTACTTTGAGCCTAAATTGGCATTACCCTTCATATTATCCATTAGCCTCACTAAATCCTCTTGTCCAATCTTTGATATATGAAAACCATTCAATTACTTGAATATAAAATAGTTTTGTGAATCATGGCTCTGATATTCAGTACCTTGTTTCCCGTGTTTCGAGTTGATCTATAATTCCTTAATAAAAATATTTACTGTTAAAAGAGATTTTGTTACAATTCGGCATCAGCTTTTGAAATAAATAAAATGTGGATTTTCAGTCCCAAAGGGGGATAAATGTTTTCTTGAATGGTGGATCTGGACTGAGACGCGAGTCCTTTCCACACTTATATTAGGCTTAAAAGTTGCCTAGGGATTCCCAATAATGTTTTAGAACCCAGCGAGGTTCGGGATTACTTCGCGGCTGATCACCGGCTGTAATCCGTAGCGTCATAAAATGATTTTGATTAAGAATGATTTTAAAATTTGTTTTGATGCAAGCAAAATGTGCCAACTCACATAAGTTTTATCTCTCGTTATCATTGATTATGTCTTTCCATTGTCATTCCTAAAGGTATATCTCGATTTATGTTTTGCGTTGTACTGTTAGCACTTGTTGAGCTTTTGGCTCACTTCTTGCTTTACCCTGATATTACAGCTAGCAGCTATGGTTAGATTCAAGCAGACTGCCCGTAAGACCTGTGATGCTGATGCTTATGTTCGAGCTCAGGTAGAATAAGTAATAATAGCTGTGAGGATTCGGTATTTGTAATCAGATGTAATAGCTGGTAGTGATGGGCTGTTCCAAACCCTAAACTGTAAGATCTTGGATTGGTTGTGTATCCTTCATTAAAATGATGTAATAACTATATTTATTTCGCTATTTAAGTTGGGGGTGTGACAGGTTTTGGTATCAGAGCTACGGTTTAGGGTCCCTGGACAGCCCAAATAGGTTATAGGATTTGTGTGTAGGTTATAGATATTATGCGAGAGAGTAGGTTAAGTAAATTATTATTAATACTCCTCTTATTGGTTGTCAGCAAAGGGCGCATTCCTCGTCATCCTCTGGGTCGGACGACACTATTGCTTTCTCTGTGTATGCTGAGTTGAGGCGCGAGTTCGACATGCTTCAGGGCAAGTACGACCGACTGATAGACCGACTGAAGAACGTGTATCCGGACAGCCGAAACTACGAAGGGAAGCCCAAGGAGCAGATGACTGCGAGACTTGAGACCTTGGTTCAGTACGTCAACACTAAGCTTGAGGAGATGCCAGCGCACCGGGACCGTACCAGCCAGTATGTCATTCAGATGGTGGCGGATGAGCTCCAGAGCATTGTGAAGACGCTTCGAGAGGAAAAGACTACCAAGCCCCGTTCAGATGGAGTGGAGCCTTAGTTCTTTCCATTTACCTTTCATGTTGTTGTACTATCAGACTCTATGGAATCCCCAGTTGTTTCCGTCTTTCCTTTAAATAAGCCTGTTATTCCTAGAATCAGACTATGTCCCAATCCTATGTACAGTGACCTTTAAAATTTCAATAATTATGTGCTATTGTTCCATTTGCTCTCAACTGTTATTTTATGTTTTTATCATCATATCTGCTTAATTTGGAAACTTGACCCCATATGTAAATGAGAATGCCATGCGATACCCTCGAATCATTCTATCATTCATATCTGTTTTGACACAACTCTTATTTCAGGATCATGCCTCCCAAAAAAAAAAGAACCCAACAACCACCTTCACCACAGACCCAAATATTCTTCGACTACTGGAAACCTTGCAACAGCAAACCAATGCTATAGCTCAACAACAACTAACTCTTCAACAACGAATTGAAAACCAAGATAACCGTGAGCCACACCAACCACCTGAACCACCAGTACCACCTAGACAAATTGTCACTTTCAAAGCTTTTCAGAATGTGAATCCACCTGTATTTCATGATACCACTGATCCAGTGATAGCAAACACATGGATCAAGGAGATGGAAAGGGCTTTTGAGTTGGTACAGTTAGGAGACGATCAGAAGACGCCGTATGCCACTTACTTCTTGAAGGGAGAAGTCATCTATTGGTGGGAATCAGTAAAGGCTATGGAAGTCACTCAGCAGGTTTCTTGGGAGAGATTTAAAAAGTTATTTCTGGACAAGTATTACCCTAAGTACATGCAGAATCAGATGGAGCTAAAATTTCTTGAGTTGAAGCAAGGGAACATGACTGTATTGGAGTATGAGAAGAAGTTCACTGAGTTGTCAAGGTTTGTGACAAAGTATACCAGCACTGAGGAGGAAAAAGCAAAGAAATTTCAGCAAGGATTGGAGCCTTGGATCAGAGATAGGGTGGCTATATTTGAGCTTGAAACTTATGCGGGAGTAGTACAGAAAGCTGCTCTGATTGAGAATAATGGGATGCAGTCAAGGAAAGAGAGGGATAACAAGAAGAGGAAGGTTCCATTTTATGGAGAAAAGTCTGAAGCTGGAAGTTCGCAAGATCGGAATGTAAAGAGGATTGGTTTCCAGAAGGGCGGAAATTTTCAAAGGAAGGGAAATTTGGGCAAAAGGCAAGAATCAAAAGAGAACAATCAGGCAAGCCAAGGGCAAGTTGGAGAAAATAGGTTCCAGAGGCCAGAATGCAAGCACTGTGGAAGAAGGCACCCCGGAGTATGCAATAAGCTGAGTATGACCTGTTATAGGTGCTATCAGAAGGGACATTTGGCAAACGAGTGCAAGATGCCGAAGCCAGGAGTTACGTGTTACAAGTGTGGGAAGACTGGACACATGGCTAGGGAGTGTAAGGCAACAGGACCAGTCAGAGCTCTGATGAACGTGGCAAGTACCAGTGCAAGCGTGCCAGCTGAGGTATTGGCATTACCTCCACCACCCGCACCAACCCCGCAAGCAACAGCAAGGACATTTGATCTAAAGATGAAAGATGCTGTTCAGAATTCTGAGGTGATAACAGGTACACTTTTACTCAATAATGTCAAATTTAAAGTATTGATTGATTCGGGAGCAACAAGATCTTTCATATCAGAATCTTTTGTTGATAAGCTCCAATGTGATAAAACGGTTATGAGTGAGGTAGTAAATGTGGTAATTGTGAACCAAGAGAAGACTCCTGTGAATCAATTTTGTCCAAAATGTGATATTGATATTTCGGGATATAAGTTCTCAGCCGACTTGATACTCTTCAAGCTGGGAGAGTTTGATATAATTTTAGGAATGGATTGGTTAGGAGAGAATAGCGCTCAGATAAATTGTAAGACCAAGAGAGTGTATTTAAAGACGAAGAGTGGAGAGAAGGTAGTATTTAAGGGGCAGAGGCAAGAGCAACTATTTCTTACAATTATTCAGGCTAAGAAGTTACTTAGAAAAGGTTGTGAGTCGTTCCTAGCATATGTAGTGGATTCAGAGAGAGGCAGCCCCAGCATGGAAGATATTCCTGTAGTTAATGAGTTCCCCGATGTGTTTCCCGACGAACTACCAGGCTTACCACCAGATCGACAAATTGAGTTCGAGATCAACCTTGCTCCAGGCACGGAACCAGTTTCAAAGGCTCCGTATAGGATGACACCAGCAGAAATGAAAGAGTTGGCGAGCCAGCTACAAGAATTATTGGATAAGGGAGTGATACGACCAAGTACGTCGCCATGGGGAGCACCTGTTCTCTTTGTGAAGAAGAAAGATGGGAGTATGCGTCTATGCATAGATTACCGGGAGTTGAATAAAGTAACGATCAAGAACCGCTACCCGCTACCAAGGATAGATGACCTTTTTGATCAGTTAAAGGGAGCAAAATGCTTTTCGAAGATTGATTTGAGATCGGGATACCATCAATTAAAGATCAAGGAAGAAGATATTCCCAAGACCGCATTTAGGACCAGATATGGGCATTATGAATTCCTAGTAATGCCGTTTGGATTGACCAACACTCCGGCCGCATTTATGGATCTGATGAATCGAGTATTTAAGAAGTATTTGGATAAATTTGTCATGGTATTTATTGATGACATCCTTATTTATTCTAAGTCGGAAGAAGAACATAAGCAGCACCTCTGGATAGCATTGGAGATACTCCAACAAGAGAAGTTGTATGCCAAGTTTACCAAATGTGAGTTTTGGTTAAAGGAAGTTCAATTTTTGGGGCATGTTATTGGAAATGAGGGAGTTAAAGTGGATCCGGCGAAGATTGAGGCAGTTATGAGTTGGGAGAGGCCAAAGACTCCTACGGAAGTGCGAAGTTTTCTAGGATTGGCCGGATACTATAGAAGATTCGTCAAGGATTTCTCGAAGATCGCCACGCCATTGACCAAGTTAACCAGAAAGAATCAAAAGTTTGAATGGAGTGCAGAATGTGAAAATAGCTTTCAAGAGTTAAAACAGAAGTTGGTAACAGCTCCGGTGTTGGTACTTCCAGATGATCAAGGGAATTTTGTAATATTCAGCGACGCTTCACATAAGGGTTTGGGTTGTGTGTTGATGCAACACAGTAAGGTAATAGCATATGCGTCAAGACAGTTGAAGCCGCATGAGTTAAAGTATCCGACGCATGACTTGGAATTAGCCGCCATAGTGTTCGCACTCAAGATTTGGAGACACTATCTCTATGGAGAGAAGTGTGAAATCTACACGGATCACAAGAGTTTAAAGTACATTTTTACTCAGAAAGAGCTCAATATGAGGCAGAGGAGATGGCTGGAATTGATCAAGGACTATGACTGTTCGATAAATTACCATCCTGGAAAGGCGAACGTAGTGGCCGATGCGCTGAGTCGGAAGGAGAGATTGAATATGATGATAACATCAAAAGAGTTATCTGAAGAAATCGGAAAATTGGAATTGGAACTTTGTGCTTATGGGAAAGTCAAAGAAGTTTGTCGTGCAATGACCTTTCAGCCAACACTAATGGAAAAGATAAAGAAGTGTCAAGAGGAAGTAATGGAAAAAGAGAAAAATCAGTTATCTGGAGAAGAGATTAATACTGAAAGGGATGAGCAAGGAATACTAAGGTTTTCATCCAGAATATGGATTCCTCATGTACCTGAATTAAAGAATAAGATCCTCCGTGAAGCCCACCATTCGAAATTTTCAATCCACCCGGGAAGCACCAAGATGTATCAAGACTTAAAGAAGAACTTTTGGTGGCCAAATATGAAGCGAGACGTGGCAGAATGGGTTGCGAAGTGCTATACTTGTCAGAAAGTAAAGGCAGAACATCAACGACCAAGCGGATTAATTCAGCCCCTGAAGATTCCAGAATGGAAATGGGAAAATATCGCTATGGACTTTATAGTAGGACTACCGCGAACAAAATCCGGACATGACGCAATATGGGTTATAATTGATCGTCTTACGAAGTCGGCGCATTTCCTTCCAATAAATGAGAAGTCTTCACTGGACAAGTTGGTTCATCTGTATGTGCACGAAATCGTATTAAGGCATGGAGTACCCGTATCAATAGTTTCAGACAGAGATCCCCGATTTAACTCGAGATTCTGGAAGCAATTCCAGGAATGTCTTGGCACGAAGTTGAATATGAGCACGGCGTATCACCCGTAGACTGATGGTCAGAGCGAAAGGACGATTCAAACAATCGAAGACATGTTGCGCAGTTGTGCAATCGATTTTGCAGGAAGTTGGGACGACCACCTGCCATTGATTGAATTCTCATATAACAACAGCTATCATTCCAGTATCGGCATGCCACCATATGAAGCTTTGTACGGGAGAAAATGTAGATCACCAACAAGTTGGGATGAAGTAGGAGAAGGAAGAATTCTCGGCTCAGAATTGGTACAACAGTTGCATGACTCAGTCAAGTTAATTCAGAAAAGGTTGCTTGCTGCTCAAGATAGACAGAGGAAGTATGCGGATCCAGCGCGTAAGGATGTTCAATTCCAAATTGGCGAAGCTGTGTTGCTAAAGGTGTCACCTAGGAAAGGGTTGATGAGATATGGCAAGAAAGGAAAGTTAGCACCTAGATACATAGGTCCTTTTGAGATTTTGAGTCAAGTAGGAAAGGTGGCCTACGAGTTGGCCTTACCACCTCAGTATCGGCATGTGCATAATGTGTTCCATGTGCCGTTACTTAAGAAATATAATCCTGACACTAGCCATGTGTTAAAATATGAACCCGTAGAAATTCAGGCAGACCTGTCATTTGTGGAGCAACCGGTTAAAATACTCGACTGGCAAGTAAAGAGTCTTAGAAATAAGTCAGTAAAGTTAGTAAAAGTACTTTGGAGGAACCCTAAGGTCGAAGAGTCGACTTGGGAGTTAGAGTCTGATATGCGTTCCCGGTATCCTCATCTGTTCTCTTAGATTCTGGGGACAGAATCCCTTAAGGGGGAGAGGATGTTACGACCGGCATTTTATGTAATATTATTTGTGAATTTGGTATAATATTAAGTCAAATGAAAATATATTCAATGATTGTACGTTTGTGTGAGTGAAAATTTCTGCATTATAAATTTGCTTTGGGTAGTATATGATTTTTCAAAGCAAGAGTTTATTTAATTTCTTTATTTTTGATTTATAAGGAATATTCTAAGCTTTGGAAAAATCTTCTTTTAAAAGGCATTTTGTTCACAAATTTTGAAAATGATTTTATAAAGTCTCTAAAAATACAAGTTAATTTATGGTATAAATTTTATAATTTTTGAACTTGTATTTTATTTTATAAAAATAAATCATTATAAATTTTAGTTGTCATATTTATCAAATTACATGAATAACCTTGCATGCAAACTCTCTTCTATTTAATCAAAGGGCAAAGAAGACATTCTCAACCCCACTTACTCACATTTTGCTAACCAATTTACCCCTTTACCCTTGCATGCAAATCTACCTAACTATATTGGAGGGTTACTCTTGTAAAATCTCAAACCCACTCACATTATAGTCAAATCAATGCATAAAAACAAGTCCAAGAAGTGATCATCACCTCACTTCACCCCACCACTTCACTCTCTTCTCCCTCCCTCCTCCCTCACCTCTCGGTTTTTCCCCTCCCCTCTCGGCAACCACCAAAACCGAGCCCCATCCCCTTCTTTCTTCAACTCTCACTCAAACAATCATCTTATATCCAAGTAATTTTATTCTTATATATATTTCAAAAGTTTAGAGTGAAAAACCTATGTTTTGACCTTGCATGGTGATGTTTTTGTTAAACTCAAAGTGAACCTCCTTGATTCTTGTGAATCTAAGGCTTTCACCATGAGATATAATATCATAGGGTCAAGAATGGCTAGACATAAGAGTGTTAAACTTATGAAATGTTGTTCTTACCCTAATCCATTCGGCCATGACTTGATAGGAGCCGAATGGATGGTGTTTTGTTGCCTTGTTACATTTTTGTGTATTTTGTGATGATAACGTGAATTTTATAGTAAAAGCTTGATAAAACCCTTTTGCATGCTAGTTGATCATTTAGTTGTAATCCATGTTAGGCTTGCATGTTGAATTATGATAAAAATTTATTTGGAAATCATGTTGCTTTGGCTTGAAAGATCCGAAAGCATGCATGCATGTAAATCACTTTTGATTTTTTTGGAAGTTTTGATCATTTAGATTCATGTTGTTAGTGAGCCTTAATTTCAGTAGGAATAATGTATTAATATTGATTTATACTTCTTATTGCATGGTAATAATTCGTGGTTATCTATTATAAAAAAAAATATATATCTTGTTGCTTCAAGAGCATAAAGGTTTGTGACTTGTAAAGAGTAGTCTCTTTTGTTTTGCCATAGTTGCACCTTAGGTAAGGATGATCTCACCAAGGTTATTTTGAGAAAAAGGGAGTTAGTTCAGTAGAATACCATGTATAAGTTTTTGTTTAAGTTTTGAGTTGTTGTTAGATAAGTTTGTCAAGTCAAAGCCTTGGAAAATGAGAGTTATAGTTTCTGCAGAAAAATCAGTTTAGTACCCTGAGGTTTAGAGTGAGTTTTGACCATGTCATTGATGTGCACTTTGAGGCCCAAGCTACCATAAGTTAGTATGGGGAGTATATAATAGGTTTTAGGAGTTGGTTGGAGGTTTGCATGTCATTTGGTTAGGTGCACAAGTAGAATAACAAAATCTGTCCAGCAGGGGACAGTTTTGTTGCAACTTAGAAATAGGGAGATTTGGCCATGTCATGGGTAGGCCCTCATTAGGCCCAATTGGGCCTTAGTTAGAGGGTATGTCAGAGAAGTTTTTCCAACCATAGTTCATAGGATATGAACTAGAACCATGTGTCACAAGTTAATTCAAGTCAGGGCATTTTCTGCCCAGAAAAACAGGGGAACCTTGGACTTTTAGCTTAGGCCCAAGAAGGCCCAAGCCAGGCCTTTGAGCCACATCAAGCTTGTGAGATGACCTTAGGTCAGGAGAGTCTTGTGTAAAAATTTTGAAGAAAAACTTGTAGTTTAAGAGTGTCTAATGCACTCAAGAAACCTTAGTTACCATTCTGAAATTTGTACCAGTGAGCACTTTCACTTATCACATAGCTTTAGAATACTTAGAAGTGAGTATTAGGTCGACCACCATAGTTGTAAGATAGTATAAGGTCAGTAGAGCAAAAGGCACAAGTGAGGGTCAATAGGTTTTGGATAATTTAGGAAAGGCACATTGAGTTAGGAAGCCCAAATTTGAAGACTTTGTTTAGTTAGCGACCAAGTGACTTAAGTGGTGAGTCGAGATCATCCAAGCCTAGTGTGGCATTATGGTGTATATGATGTTATTTGGTATTAATATACGATATGTGATTATGTGGCTACGTGTGTACATTTGAAAATATAATGGTGGATATGAATTAAGTGCGTATAGGCCTAAGTGCCATCCATGTTTAATTTCGGGATGTAAATAGGTTAAGATGGTAAGAATATATTATAATGAGAATTATTATTATTTATGTAGGATCTCGAGACGAGGGAAAACTTGCCATAAAAGTCGAGTGAAGCTCCAGTTGTTGCTCCTACCAGTCAGACCAGACCAGTCTATCTCAAGGCAAGTGATTCAACTTGACCTTCGTATTTACTGTAAACAGTTCATATATATATCGATGCAATTATCCTGAGTCATTTTGATATATTTAAATCAAGCGTATCTTTTGTTTATCTTTGAGTTACATAGAGATGCCATGAACCCTCGAGTACGTATTGCAAGTAGTTCAAAAGTCTTTCATGATAGTTTAATGCCATGATAAAAATGAAGAGTTGATATATTTCTTGATTGATCCTCTTGATTAACATGTTGATGTTTCCTATGCATTGATATCTCATCCTGATACTTGAACCCCTATAGAACCTTACTTTGAATTCTGATAGTCAGATACTTCCCAGCTTGATTCCTCATTAATTGATACCCTTTTTCTTATCCTAAAGCTTGAAAATTCTGATATACCCTGAGCTAAAAATCATTCTTCATACCTTAACACCCTTAATATTCATGAAGCTTACATTCTTAATGATCCAGCATTTGAACCTTGATGAGAAACCATTACTTTGAGCCCAAATTGGCATTACCCTTCATATTATCCATTAGCCTCACTAAATCCTCTTGTCCAATCTTTGATATATGAAAACCATTCAATTACTTGAATATAGAATAGTTTTGTGAATCATGGCTCTGATATTCAGTACCTTGTTTCCCGTGTTTCGAGTTGATCTATAATTCCTTAATAAAAATATTTACTGTTAAAAGAGATTTTGTTATAATTCGGCATCAGCTTTTGAAATAAATAAAATGTGGATTTTCAGTCCCAAAGGGGGATAAATGTTTTCTTGAATGGTGGATCTGGACTGAGACGCGAGTCCTTTCCACACTTATATTAGGCTTAAAAGTTGCCTAGGGATTCCCAATAATGTTTTAGAACCCAGCGAGGTTCGGGATTACTTCGCGGCTGATCACCGGCTGTAATCCGTAGCGTCATAAAATGATTTTGATTAAGAATGATTTTAAAATTTGTTTTGATGCAAGCAAAATGATGCCAACTCACATAAGTTTTATCTCTCGTTATCATTGATTATGTCTTTCCATTGTCATTCCTAAAGGTATATCTCGATTTATGTTTTGCGTTGTACTGTTAGCACTTGTTGAGCTTTTGGCTCACTTCTTGCTTTACCCTGATATTACAGCTAGCAGCTATGGTTAGATTCAAGCAGACTGCCCGTAAGACCTGTGATGCTGATGCTTATGTTCGAGCTCAGGTAGAATAAGTAATAATAGCTGTGAGGATTCGGTATTTGTAATCAGATATAATAGCTGGTAGTGATGGGCTGTTCCAAACCCTAAACTGTAAGATCTTGGATTGGTTGTGTATCCTTCATTAAAATGATGTAATAACTATATTTATTTCGCTATTTAAGTTGGGGGTGTGACAGTAATCTTGACAAATATAGATGTCCGATCCCTGCAAACTGAACTTTGTAAAATTCAGATACAACAGGGTACTTAATTTACAGCTGGTCTAGTGGTTATAAATAATTTGCAGATGTCCAAACATACTAGGTAAATGCTGAGATTTATACATAGTGATATTTATCATGTGATTCTGTTCCATTAGCTTTGAAGCTGCACTCTGAAGCTCCAACAGAATTCACTGCATATACTGGCACTTAAAGAATTCTTGATGTGCTTTTGATGAGTATATTTATTTTAAGTTTACACAAGTAGTCATTTAGAATTTTTGATGTGATCAAGTTTTAAAGCTTGAATTGTACCATGATCATGCTAAAGTGCTAATTGATCCACATTGTAATGTCTCATACTATTTTTCCAGAAGCTGCTTTGTGGTGGCAGGATTACATAAACTATCTGTTGTTAAATTGGTCTGGGTCTATGTAGGTGGCAATAAGGTCCTCTGTATAAAGTGAGCAGTTCTTCGACAAACTGTGTATTATGATCTAAGAATAGGGTATTGTTAATGTTAGCTAAGTAATTGAGAAGCTGGCATGGTTATGTATTAACATGGCTGTTAAACGAGGGGTTTTCTAATAGATTATTAATGTTAAATTGTTACTATTCTAGGTTTTCTTATTTTAGTCAAGCATCTTTATTCCAGATTATTGATATATTTTCACTTATTTCTCATTAAAGACTTTATATTTGCATTTTATATATTTTCTTTGGCAGTGCTGTAGCTTTTGGTTTTCTGGACTATTTTGGATCTCTTTTTGGTGACCTCTTGGAGTCTGTGATAAAACGCAATGCTGGTGTCAAGGACTCAGGTTCCGTCAACCCTGGTCATGGTATAATACATTTACCCCTTCGTTATAAATGGTTGCTTATCTTTTGCTACTACCATTCTGCTAATGAATATTTCATAAATTTATATGCATTGTCTAGTTTCAATGATTATATCATTCACCTGCTTTGATAAAATATGGAAGGATGGAGTCATAAAATTAACTTGTTCACTTAATCAGTTAATGTTTACTGCTCAATCTGGACTGATATGCTAAAAGCCCATTTCGCTTCTGAATAAATATGCTTGACTGAATAATTATTTTGAGGGTTACATGTTTGAACTCTGTTTTTTGTAATATTACAGAATGTTTTGGATTCACCTTCCAGATATGCAGAAATCAGAATGCTTTGGGCCTCTCAAGTTTATAGAATGAAGACTACAACTGGTTCAAGCCTTGGACTTGGACAACTTTGTGTTTTTATTTATTAAATTGTAATATTTTTGAAGGCTTTAAGTTCTGAAACTTCTAGTACTTTTTCTGTTTTTCATCAGTACCAGACTATCAGTTTTTGACCAAGTGTTACAAACATTCTTGTTTTTGACTGGAAAATGTGTATTATAAATTTAATTAAAAAAACCTGAAGTATATAAATAGATATAAATCATAAAATATATAGTTTTTTCGAGCTTTTAACGAACCGATCTCGAGCTAGCGATCTCGAGCCGATCTCGAGTCGAGCTCGAGTCGGACAACCTTAAGCTCGGTTCGAGCTCGTTTTGCTTAATGAACATTTTTTTATCGAGCTCGATCTCTTAACGAGTCGAGCTGAACCGAGCTCTTAACGAGCCGATCACGAACTGTTCACGAATAGCTCGGTTCGTTTACAACCCTACTAACATTATACATGCACACACACAACACTACTTCACCATCTCTTAATTTTTACACACACACACCAAAACAAGAAAATGCAGCTATTTGTGAAATCAGTGAGCGGAACAAAAACTTTGAGTGTGAATGTTGACTCCAACGACTCAGTTGAGCAGCTCAAAGCTCTGATTGCTCAGAAATCTTATGGCATTTTTCTGGTTTTACTCGTGCTTAACTGTTTTCATTGTGTTTCATTTCATTTTACATGTATTTGTATGTTTATATTTGTGTTTAGCTACTTGTTTTTGTGCCGTATTTTGTGTTTTGGTGTTTAAGTTTGTGTAGTTTTTCATATTGTTTGTGTTTGTTTGTTTGTGTGGCAAGCTGGTGGTGCGGACGTGGAGACTAGGCTTGTATTTGTTGGGAAGGAGCTTGAGGATGGTTGTGTTCTTGGTGATTAATATCCAGAAAGGTATACCTGAAATGGAACAAATAGTGGTTGATTAGGTTCTTTTTTTGCTTTGTTGTGTAGAATACTTGAAATGGAAATATTGACTGATTAGGTTACTTTTTTTTTGCTTTGTTGTGTAGATGTGTAGAATCATATATATATATATATCTACGTAATAGTAAAAAATTGTATCTGTATGAGTATATTTATAATTTTGTTATTTTTGTGTAGAGTGAAGAAAAGGGCGGCCGAAAAATATAGATCCCAGCATGATTGTTTTAGCACAGACTTTTAATTAAAAAAAGTTCATTTGTAGAAAGTAAGAATATTGTTGTTTACTTGTTTTAAATTTTTCGATGATACCGTATCTACTATGTTAATTTATGAACTTGTATTGGTTTGATGAATGTGTAACCCGGTTATAGAAGTTGTTGAGTTAATGCATTAGCCTATAATGTCCATTACTAATTAAAGTTGTTAATAGTGAATCTAATTAAGTATTACTAATTAAACAGATGTTATGCACGTTTGGACACTTGGGCCAAAAACTGCAGGAAGAAGAAATGCGGTCACAGCAACCAGGTTATAATTGCTATTTTGAACTCATCATAATATTTGGTAATAATAGAAGTAGATTGATGAATTTTGAGGCACTAATACAATTCCTATTTGTGTTGCGCAGTTGAGGCCCAAGTCTGTGCTCAATACTAAAGGCCCATTGGGCTAAGTGGTTTCTGAGTTAGCTTATCAAGAGTAATATCCCAGTGGAGTTGTTTTATTAGGCTACTTGATGTGACTCAACTTAAACCATTTTTGTGTCATTTGTAATGTAGAGTAAATAGGGTATCGATTTACGCCGAGTATCAAGGGCTTACTTCTCTTCTATTTATTAATGGTATCAAGATTGAATTTATTTATCTAACAACTAAATTAACTAGTAAGCAAGAAGAAATTTGTTTGTAAAGAATTAAATAAACATGTTGGAAAACATGTAGATCCACCCTAAACTCATGACACAATTCTGAAATTCGTCTGATATGTTCCGAAAGATACCTATAGAAAACTTGCCATGACCACATTGAAACAAGTTGTGCTACTCGTATAACCTCATGACCATATAGAAAGGTTAAAACGAATTACACACTTATACAACTAATCACATGACCACATAGAAAGATTGATTGACTTTATAGAGATAACAATCACAATACATATTTGGATGACCATATACCATAGTTAATTCATGCATATATACATGCACAATCAAGAACACATCTCAGAAAATCAAAAGTGTATAATTGTCATAAAGTTTAGGGCTTCAAAAAAGCCATTCAACAATAATAAACTTTCCAACCATAATCATAATAAAAGTTACAAGGTTCATGAGAAGATTGGAATAAAATACAAAATGTAGAGTTATAAGAATTATCCCTATGTTGTTGATATCAAATCTCCAAGCATAAAGTCCTCCTCATTCTCATCTTAGCTTCTTCTCTTGGTGACTATGGGATACATATCTTTTCTCTAATAATATAAAAATAATATATAAAAAGTATTTTTAATGTTTCCAGGAATAAACAAGAGTTTCCAAATTGAAAAAGTTTCTAGGGTCAAATTCGTAGTTGACTTTTCTCTGCTGCTGTTACTGGGATGATACAATGGGATTTTCAAATCTGAATCATTCTTAAAATAAAGAGAATCTCGTTACCTTCGCGTGGGCTGTTGAATCACCCAAATCTTATGAGCTGGACTCAAGATACGACCCAAACAATAAGTCTTGCGCGTGTAGCCCAATAAATCCAATTTTTCTTCTAATTTAGCTTCAATCCTTTCCAATTTAGAATTCTTTACTTCCTACAATAAAATATTACAAACTAATTAATAAATGTCCAATTAAATACAAAACATAATCAATGTGGAAACAAAAATCATCTAAAGTATATATAAATATATATTCTATCAGTACTGCATTTTGACTTGAACTTTTTAATGTAATAAGTAACTACGAGACTTTGTTTTTTGTAGTTATTGGACAACTTTCATGTTAACAGTGTTTTGAACCCTTATTGGTCTAATGGTTAAGTGTTTGGCTACAATTGCATGATTAATATAGTAATTTTAGTTTTACAATGTGATCAATTGGTTAAATCTGCAATAGTAAAGTTTGCTGATGGTGATACAGCCAATGAGATCTAGTTTGTTTCTCTGTTTCAAGAGATGAAAGTGATTGTTTGTTAGATGGATCTATATATCTTGTAGCTTGCTTCGAGCTGGAAATTTATGTTGCGTAATATCAATTATTTCTATTTTTTGGGTTGAACACTATATATATGGAGTTCATTTGTATTGTAGATGTGAGGTTTTATAGACTTATTGCATATTCCTCTTCATTTGTACATCGAGCTTCGATTGGATGGCCCTTGAGTGTCAAAGCATTAACTGATCCCTTGTACGGGTCATGTTCTCATTCTTATTTGAAATGAGTGCCCTCCTAGAGCTAGTAATTGGTTATATTTCCTATATCTGATCATTTTCCCTTGTTGATGATTGTATCCAATATTTTCACTGTTGACACATCCTCGGGAACTGAACTAGCATATAATTACTGTTTCATTTCATGTCAGTTAGCACTTAACATATTATTATCTTTTTTGGGATGGTTAATATTTCCCCAGATATCATGTTCCTTGGTTTTGTACAGTATGGTGATGATAGAATTAAGTGACTATTTACATAGTTTGATTCAGTGTTGATATGGGCTGCTTTGGATTCAGTATTTTGATTTCTACTCATTTATCAATGGTTTTAACTTTTAAGATCTTCACCATTGTATTATACTGATGTTAATGAAACCAATGAGTCTCACCATCTGCCATCTAAAGAAGGAATTATAGTGGTTATAAAACCTTGAGCATGCCTTTTAAATAGCATCTTTAGCATGCAGGACTAAGACCAAGGAATTGCAATCGTGTTACTAACATTTCACCGCATTGCTACTGATTTGATGGCAAAGTGTTTAAATTTGTACGTAATGCATTTTCTTTAATATGAGGCTTTATGAAGAGGAAATGTCAAAGCATGAAGCACCAATATGATCCCCTAAGTGGTAAGGATCTAGTTTTTTGAAACTTGACTTTTCTAAAAATATTGTGTTATATATGTCATGTATGCATTGTTGATTCTCGGGAGAATTTTGATTAAATCATGCTGAAGATTTTTTTTTAATCATGTTTTCCTTGTGAATCGGATCGTAGAATTTAAATATGAAGTAGATTTCATTATGGTTAACAATGCTTAGATCATTTTGGCGGAGCTAGCTGATTACAGATTAATGTTTAGCCCATTTAGGTCGATAACAGTTTTTGAAAGATTTAATTGAAGTTATCCCTAACCAGACTTGAAACGTGTTCCCAAGTCCCTTTAATTTCAATGTAGAGCTCGAAAAAAGAACTTCATTTATTTACACACCAAGAAGTTGATTCTGAATGCAAGTATGCAACAATACAAAGTCACACTAATTTGTCTATGATTTAAAAAAACATATAAATTTAACCTTTGTCTCTCTGTGCTCAGCATAGCGGTTATAGTTTACATGTAGGATGGTAGACCGTATATGCTAAGAATTGTTTGTTGTCTTCTACCATTTTGTATTGAGCAAATGAGTCGTGCGGAGAATATATTTTCCAAAAAGTAGCTGCAGGATGCAAGTGCAGGGTTTTTGAATATATATTCTAATTTTTACAAGTTTACGAACAAGATTTATTTGCACAAGTCCTGGTGCAATAGTAGCTCCATTGTACTAGTTTACAGTATCAGAACTGTTCTTACCAGTCACTCAAATGAATTTAAAGATTAGGCAATTTTTTTTCTCTTTTACTAATTTATGCACCCCATTGCCTTTTTAATGCAGCTTTGAAGTGTTGGATGTGGTACATATATAATACATTCATAACTTTGGGTTTAATGGCAGAAGATATGATATATATATATAAACTAACTTTTATGTTAGATATATTTGAGATGTCATGTCTAATGTGTTTCATGTTTAGTTTTCAGATCTTAATAAAAAGGAAATATCAGTACTTACTGAAATCAGCACTTACTGGAAGTCAGAATTTAAAGATATCAGTACTTAAATTATCAGGAGATAATTATCAGAAGATGGATATCAGAACTTAAGTGCAGGAGGACGAACAGTTAAGGAAAGGCTGATTGAAAGGAAAGAAGATCAAGACTAAATAAAGAAGAGATAAGCATGGAGAAGATTTCTATGGAAAATAGAAGACTTGGAAAAGAAGATATCTAATTAACATATTTTAGGATATTCAATATCAATTAGAGATTATCTTGTAACTGTGTAGTATCTAAACACAGACATAGGGTTTGTAATAACCCCAATTTTTTGAAATTTTTTTGAAACCCTTATGAATAGTGATTTTGCTGATTATGCTGAATAAGAAAACTTTTCATGCCACACTATGTAGGGGTTCTTCTATTGTTATTCTGAGATCTTATTAGCACTTTATATGAGATATAAGTGTATGTAAAGATCGTCAGAATTCAAATTCGAACACTTTGATTTTTCCCGAAAATCCACCAGATACCGAAAGAATTGAGTATAAGGTAACATGATTAAAAGGATTTAAATCCAAGGATTATAAGAGAGGATCATAAAAGGAATATAGTGTATTGAGAAAGGTTAAGGAACCCAAGTAATAAGATCCCGGGTATGATCCCTCAAACGATAAACGAGAACGAAAGTTAAGCGAACCGTATAACAGATCAGCGGTCATTAGCCAAGTAATTAAGAGCTAATCAAAGAGGTTAGTGATGATGATGTCACCACACCAACAAGAAGATGACAAGTGTGGGAAGATGACATAGGAGGATGACATAAGCATGACCAAAGGGAAGGTATTGTTGGTTGATTTCAAGCCACACAAATTTTACCATGGTTAAAAGGTAATTAATAAAACAAAAGGATATCAACCAGGCCTTTTATGCACAAAGATCAATAAAACAAAGCAAGCTTCTCTCCCCCCCTTTTCATCTTCTTCATTTCGAATTTTTCACCAAAATGGTGAATTAGAAATTCAAAACACAAGCTATACTCCATGGAAAATTATAAGGTTTGTTTCTTTGGATCCTATATTTCATAACTAAGAAGAGCAAGTAGTTTGAGTGCTTGAATCAAAGGTTTTCTATCTCAAACAAATCATTTTAGTTTAGGGTGAATATTAACTTTCAAGAACAAATTTTTGATTCTTGATTTTATTTGCAAGGTCAAGGTAGCTTAAGCATATATTAAGGCTTCCATGGACATTCCAAGGATCTTTATTTGATTAAAAGCTTCAAGGAAGGTATAACTCTTCATGATCTTAGTATTAAGATTGTTTGATATAAATGATTATGATGATGGAATGATAGATTAAGTGTAGTAGTTGTTTTGTCATGTTGAGATCTTAGTGGTTAAGTGCTTTTATTGATTTTGGAGTTAAAAAGTAGCACTAGTTGTTCTTGATGATTCATGGTATGATTTGAGATTGGTTTAAATGGTTTAAAGTGTTTGATGAGTGATATGGTCATATGGTTGTATTGGGATTGATTGGTGATGGTTTGGTGTTGAATTGGTTGGTAAAATTTTGGGAAATCGCGTAAACATAGCCGTCGTAATGTCCGATTTACTTTAGGCTGTTTTTGTTCTTAACATTAGGACCCGTGAACTCACTGCTAGGTTTTGACCATTGCCCTGATTAGATAGTTCATGTTACGAGCTTCGTTTTGATATGTAGTTCGTTTGATTCCGATGTACGGTTTAGGAGAAACGACCGTTTTAAGTAACGGCGTTTCGCGACCGAACCATTACCCCTTGCCTTACTTTGAAACCTTGGTTAAGGACCTTAAATGACTAATTGAGGTAATAAACAATTATGTAAAGTGGATTAGGCAGTTGGTAAGGTACTCGCGAAAGAATCGCCTTAAAACCCTTAATGGTTAATTTATTAAAAATGGTGGAGCCGAGGGTACTCGAGCGACTTAAGTAAATCGTTAAGCGCGAAAGCGAACGTTAGGACTCTAAATGGTTAAAGTCTAGTTTCTTAAGCGACCGGGGTTTAATTCCGACTTATGTTGTTGTTCATAGGTTATCGGACCCACTCTAAGCTTAAGTCTATCCGGGAGCACTCAGGCAAGTTTTCTACCCGTTATACTGTTGTTGTGATGTAAATATATGTATATGCATTATCTTGTGATAAGTGCATGGTTGTTATTAGCAAATTTTGTGATATATTGGAGCATGCTGATATGGTATATATGCATGTCTGTTTCGTAATCTTGATATATATTTGTTGATTCAATTGCTTATAAGTTGCATAATACCTATGCTAGAGATAAGCAGTAGTTGCGTATACCCTTAGTATAAGGGACCCAAAGGTGAACATTTTCTTAAACCGGGAGTCGATGTTCCCGAGTATATTATATATATATATATATTTAAATATATATATATATATTGATATAGTTTTCAAAACTATTAATCGAATAAGGTTTATTCGATAACTTTTATTTTATTAAATGAATATTATTACGAATATTCATTCGAGGGCTTATGACTCCTGTTATTTTATTTAATGAATATTATTACGAATATTCATTCGAGGGCTTATGACTCCTTTTATTTTATTTAATGAATATTATTACGAATATTCATTCGAGGGCTTATGACTCCTTTTATTTTATTTAATGAATATTATTACGAATATTCATTCGAGGGCTTATGACTCCTTTTATTTTATTTAATGAATATTATTACGAATATTCATTCGAGGGCTTATGACTCCTTTTATTTTATTTATTGAATATTATTTGAATATTCATTCGAGGGCTTATGACTCAGTTTATATTATTTAATGAATATTATTTGAATATTCATTTGAGGATCTATGACTCCGATTATTTGCTGAGATATATTCTTTATTTTATTAAAGAATAAGGTGTCGATAATCAAACTTATCTTGATTATTCAAATAAAGATAGTACTTTCGTATAAGTATATCTTTGGTTATTTAATAGTCATTTCAAGTATAAATTTTACAACTTCTACCTCAATTATTTGTATAAAGATTATTCTTTATGGGAATATTATTTGAATATTAATATTCAGATATTTTCTAATATATTGGGACTGATTTACTTTATTAAATCAGCATTACTCCAAACACTCTTTAAAGTGTTTTCGAGTCCTTAAAATGATTTTTAAAAGTTAGAGCGGATCCCAAAACTCATTTTTATATATTTAAGATCTTCCTTTTAAAGGGGATTTATCCGGCTCTGTGGTGTATTTTATATTCGCAACGAGGTTGCTGTTTTGATAAATGAATTGATTACTTACCCAAGGTTCGGGAAGTAAGTCCATCTATTGAGTCGGCATAAGCAACATGGGCTCAGTGGGCGTCCATGAAAGTGTAAGTGGCTCAGTGGGAGTCCATCAAATGCGTAAGTGGCTGAGTGGCAGTCCAGCATAAGGTCCTATTGCGGCCAGGGTGATGACCAGTGGGGAATTCGTCCATCTACCTTTAGAAAAGGTTACTTATTGGTATCTTTGCCTGATCAGCAAGATATCAGGTTTATGCCTAGGTTTTCTCATTTCCAAATTCATTGGATATTGCAACTCTGTTTATAATTTTCATAACAGAGGTTTTCAAGGAGTGTATGAAATGTATATATATATAGGTGTATATATATATCAGGACTTAATGAAGTATCTCGTAACTTTATTATTTATAATGATGTTCAAAGATTGAATCTATTCAAATCTTGTCTTGTAGTCTCATCTATGTGATGAACTTTTGAAACTAATTATAACTTGAACGGTGGTAGTTCAAGTAGTATTTGGAAAAGATATAAGTATATTGGAGTATCTTGTAACTTCATCTTTTAAACTTATATCTAGCAAATGATTATCTTATGCATGTCAAAGATTTTCAGAAAAACATTAAGACAAGGTTAGATATATGAGATCACCATGCAACGATAGTTTTATACAATTATAAACTGGAACTCTGTGTATATTATGCATGGAAGAGGACTTCCAAGATTTTGAAAAGTATATATGTATATATACTGAATATTTTGTGACTTCATCGCATTAAGATATCAAACTTGGTCCATTTCTTTTGACCAAGACTTTCATGAGTACTATGAGAAGGCTCATATATAGTTAATCATTATACATATTATTTTGGTGGGCTTGCTGCTCACCCTTGCTTTCTTCTTTCATCACATAACAACAGATAGAAAAGATGAACATGACCAAGCTCCCAATTCGCGAGCGGATAGGAAATGTTCCGCAGTTTCCTATAGGCGTTGATGTCGCTGTAGCTGAGGTAGGAACTACCAATAGGCTAGGCTTTCAACTTTTGATGTACCAGACTTATGTATCTTTATCAATTGTAATAATGGCAAAGAAATGTAAATCTATTCAGAAACCCTTTTAAGGTGTAACGGCATATAATTTTGGAATAAAATGATTCGTGTTAATTTTGGATATTCATCTCTGAGACTATAACTTGTGGTGTGTGTTTATTGTGGGGTCACAGTACAGAGTAGTTGATTGTTTATTAAGATTGGGTGTTATTAAGGGAAATGGAACTCGTGACAACCCGGATTCCCGACCCCGGATTTGGGGGTGTTACAGGGTGTACTATATGTGTTATCATAATCGAAGTTATTATTTATTATAACCCTAGCAGCTCTCGTGATAATTTGTTCATCACTGAGAGAGGACAGTTCCAGATTGTAACAGAGTTTATTGTATTGAATAAAATATGTTTTCTGTTACTCGAGTTCTTATATTCGATTTGATTGTGCTAAACACTGTATTCAACCCCTTCTACAGTGTGTGTGACCTAACAAGTGGTATCAGAGCAATCTGTTAATACACAAACAATTTAAGATCCAAAAACAATCATGTCTGAAGAAGAACAAACTCCAACCAAGCCCACCAAAAATGAAGAACCTCCAAAGACTCAAATCCATAGTCGATATGAGACTATTAAAGTTCCCATACTGAAACCATCTGAATATCCCATATGGAAGGTGAGGATGTCTATGTTTCTGGAAGCTACTGATCCAGAATACCTTAACAGAATCAATGAAGGACCACACAAGCCAACCAAACGCTCTGTTGTAGTTGCAGGTGAACCAGCAAAGTCTGTACCAAGGAGAAGAGTGATTACACTGCTGAAGATATCTCATCAATTGTTAAGGATGCTAAGGTACGACACTTGTTGCATAGTGCTATTGATAATGTAATGTCAAACAGGGTAATTAACTGTAAGACTGCAAAGGAGATATGGGATGCCTTGGAGACAAGGTGCCAGGGAACTGATTCAATTAAGAAAAACAGAAAGACTATACTCACTCAAGAGTATGAACACTTTGACTCAAAGCCCGATGAGTCATTAACTGGTTTATATGACAGATTTGTCAAACTCTTGAATGATTTGTCACTAGTTGACAAGGAATATGATCTTGAAGATTCAAATCTTAAATTCCTGTTAGCTCTTCCTGAATGTTGGGATTTGAAGGCCACCACTATAAGAGATAATTATGCTCTTGAAGAAACAACTCTTGATGAAATTTATGGGATGCTCAAGACTCATGAACTTGAGATGGAACAAAGAAGCAAGAGGAATGGAAGAAAGTCAAGGAAAGTTGCTCTTAAGGCTGAGGAGGAATTCCCCAAAGCAGCTGCCTCAAGGAAAGGCAAGGGAAAAGCTCTCATCACAAAGTCTGATACTGAATCATCAAGTTCTGATACTGATAATGACTCAGAAACTGAAAGCTTACCTGAGATGGATCCTGATGAAGAGATGATGAAGCTGTGTGCTCTTATGGTGAAAGGAATCACAAGGATTGCATACAGGAAATTCAAAAAGGGAAAGAAGTTTTTCAGTAAAGGTGCAAGTTCTGATAAGAAGAGTTTCAGAAAATCTGAAGGCAAAGGAGGAAAGTTTGATAGAGGAGATTACACAAATGTCAAATGCTACAACTGTGGTGAGAAAGGCCACATATCTCCTGATTGCAAGAAAGTGAGGAGTGACAAAGGCAAGGCTCTTGTCACAAAGAAGAAAAGCTGGACAGACACTTTAGATTCTGAAAGTGAGGTGAACTATGCCTTGATGGCAAATGCTGATAGCAGTTCTGATGCTGCTGAGTTGAAGGTACCTCAAACTACTTATGCCTTTCATACTGATGATATTAATGAGTTGAGAAGATATCTTATAACCATGTTCATTAGTTATAGAGATCAAACTTTAACTTGTGAAAGATTAACTTCTGAAAATCTTGCTTATAAAAAGAGGAATGATTATTTAGAAAAAGAGTAAGTCATGTTCCATCAAACTCAGAAAGATAGAGATGATGATTTCTATGTTAGGGATGAAGTACTTAAAATGAATGAATCTCTAAAAACTGAGTTAGAAAAGGAAAGACAGATTATCAGGACTTGGTCTAACTCTGGTAAAGTAACTCAGGATATTCTTAGAAGTGGAAACTGGAAAGAGGGCTTAGGTTATGGAGATGATAAGAATGATTAGGGAACTGTAGAGATTGAGCCTATAGTTATTAAACAAAAGACAAAGGTAAATCCTGTTAAGTTTGTAGCTATAAAGTCTGATATTGATAAATCAGAAGTTAAAGAGAAATTAACTTCTGACAAACCAAAGCAGGGTAAGCCAACTGAAGTAAACATAGGCTTAATGACAAAGAAGCAACTTAAGCATAAGTTGAAAGATGTTAAGAATGTAAACAAGGTAAAGCCACCTAGGAAAAATAGGAATGAAAAGGAAGGTGTGAACAAAAGTAACAATTATAAGCCTGTTCCTAATGCTCCTAGAAAAACATGTCATAACTGTGGAAATTCTAACCATCTGGCTTCTTTTTGCAGGAAAAATAAGAACATAAACTCCTTACCTTCAAAGTCAGGAGTTAAGAGTCAGTCTGTTAGATATAGGCCACAAAATCCTTGTTTTCATTATGGTAGTTTATGGCATTCCATTTATACTTGTAAGGAATATCATAGTTTGTACTATGATTATTATCAAATAAAACCTTCTTTAAAGAAAGTTAGCATTGTTCCTTCTAGTGTAAGTTCTGATGTAAAGTGTGATAGTGTAAATGCTGATAAGAAAAATGTTAACATAAACTCTGATGCTAAATCCGCTGTAAATGTTAACAAACTTAATAAGGCCAAAGGATCCAAGCAAGTATGGGTCCTTAAAACTAATCATTAGTGGTCTTTGTGATTGCAGGGCAACAGGAAAAACATCCTAGTTCTGGACAGTGGATGTTCAGGACATATGACTGGAAATAAAGCCCTGCTATCAGACTTTGTGGAGAAAGCTGGCCCAAGTGTTTCTTATGGAGATGGCAACATGGGAAAAACTTTGGGACATGGCAATATCAATCTGGGGAATGTCATCATTGAAAAAGTAGCTCTGGTCTCAGGACTTAAACACAATCTGCTCAGTGTTAGTCAAATCTGTGACAGAGGTTATCATGTGGATTTCTTTGAAGAACACTGTGAAGTTGTAAGCAAATCTACAGGCAAAGTTGTTCTGAAAGGATACAGGCATGGTAACATTTATGAAGCCAAGCTTTCAACAAATTCTGATGGTTCTACAATCTATCTGTTAAGTAGAGCTTCAATTAAAGAAAGCTGAAATTGGCACAAGAAACTCTCTCATTTAAATTTCAACAATACAAATGAACTAGTCAAGAAAGATCTTGTGAGAGGTTTTCTAAAATCAGTATTTGCTCCTGATGGCCTTTGTGATTCCTGTCAAAAGGCAAAACAAAGAAAATCTTCATTCAAGAGCAAGACCGAATCTTCAATTCTTGAGCCTTATCACCTACTACATGTTGATCTATTTGGTCCAGTGAATGTCATTTCTATTGAAAAGAAGAAATATGCTATGGTCATAGTGGATGAGTTTACCAGATACACATGGGTGTATTTCTTGCACACAAAAAGTGAAACTGCATCTATTTTGATTGATCATGTCAAGCAACTGGATAAATTGGTCAAAGATTCTGTGAAGATCATAAGAAGTGATAATGGCACTGAGTTCAAGAATTTGATCATGGAAGAGTTCTGCAAAGACCATGGAATAAAGCAGGAATTTTCTGCTCCTGGAACTCCATAACAAAATAGAGTTGTTGAAAGAAAGAATAGAACTCTTATTGAAGCTGCACGAACTATGCTTGATAAAGGAAAGTTGCCAACCTACTTTTGGGTTGAAGCTGTGCAGACTGCTTATTTTACTCAGAATGCAACACTCATTAACAAGCATGGAAAAACACCATATGAGATGGTGAAGAAAAAGAAACCAAATCTGAAGTATTTTCATGCATTTGTATGTAATTGTTTTGTTCTTAAGACTCATCCTGAACAACTATCCAAATTTGATCTAAAGCTGATGAAGGAATTTTAGTTGGATATCCACTTTCCACAAAAGCCTTCAGAGTCTACAATTTAAGAACAAGGGTTGTCATGGAATCTATCAATGTCTCTTTTGATGATAAGAAGATTACAAGACTTGAAGATTTCAATCATCATGATCAGCTGAGATTTGAGAATGAAGTTTTAAATTCTGATACTGTAAATCCTGACAGTCTAAATCCTGATACTGCAAACTCTGATGGATTAAACTCTGATGTCATTGAAACTGTGGTGACTACGCCAAAGGAAGATGTACCTGTTCAGGGGGAGCATACTGAAGATACAACCACATCTCAAGAAGCATCAGAACTTACAACAGGCTCTTCAAGTTCTGATTCATCAAGTTCTGATGGGCCAAGTTCTGATAATACTGGAAACTCAAATTCTGAAGGATCCAACTCAGAGAGCATAATTTCATGGGGAGCATCAGAAAATGTTGATGAAGACAACATGGATCATGGGGGAGCATCCAGTTCTAGAGAAAATCTTCCATCTGCAAGGAAGTGGACTAAAGCACATACACCTGACTTAATTATTGGAAATCCTGATGCAGGTGTCAGAACTAGAACAACTACATCAAATGAATGTCTTTATCACTCTTTTCTCTCCCAGACTGAACCAAACAAAGTGGAAGAATCTCTTCAAGATGCTGATTGGGTGCAAGCAATGCAGGAAGAGTTAAATGAATTTGAAAGAAATAAAGTCTGGACCCTAGTGCCAAGACCAAAGAATAGATCTGTTGTTGGTATAAAGTGGGTGTTCAGAAACAAAACTGATAGTGATGGCATAATCACAAGGAATAAAGCAAGGCTGGTTGCAAAAGGATATTCTCAACATGAGAGAATTGATTATGATGAAACATTTGCACCAGTTGCTAGATTGGAAGCCATAAGGATATTTTTGGCTTATGCTGCTCACAAAAAGTTTACAGTCTTTCAAATGGATGTGAAAAGTGCTTTTCTCAATAGAGAACTGGAAGAGGAAGTATATGTTGAACAACCTCCGGGTTTTTTAGATTCAAAATTTCCTAATCATGTCTACAGACTTGACAAAGCACTTTATGGCCTTAAGCAAGCTACAAGAGCATGGTATGAGACACTAGCTCAGTTTCTTCTGGAAAGTGGATTTAATAGAGGGACTATTGACAAAACATTGTTTAATCTCAACTATGGAAAGGACTTACTTTTGGTGCAGATATATGTTGATGATATCATTTTTGGTTCTACAAATGACAGACTTTGTAAAAAGTTTGCCAAGCTGATGCAGTCAAGATATCAAATGAGTATGATGGGAGAACTTAGCTACTTTATGGGCCTTCAAGTCAAGCAGAATGAAGAAGGAACTTTTATTTGTCAATCTAAGTACACCAGAAATTTGTTGAAGAAATTTGGAATGCAAGATTGTTCAAGTGCATCCACTCCTATGGCCACTGCAACAAAATTGGATAAGGATACTGGTACATCAGTAGATATTACTGATTACAGAGGTATGATTGGGTCATTATTCTATCTAACTGCAAGTAGACCTGATATCATGTATGCTACCTGTCTTTGTGCAAGATTTCAAGCAGATCCAAGAGAACCTCACTTAACAGCTGTGAAAAGAATTTTCAAGTACCTTAAGGGTACAACTGACCTGGGATTGTGGTATCCTAGAGAATCAGACTTTAGGCTAATAGGTTACTCAGATGCTGATTTTGCAGGATGCAAAATTGACAGGAAAAGCTCAAGTGGAAGCTGCCAATTTCTTAGAGGCAAATTAGTTTCTTGGTTTATCAAGAAACAGAAGTCAATTTCCACATCAACTGCAGAAGCAGAATACATTGCTGCAGGAAGCTGTTGTGCACAGATTCTTTGGATGAAGAATCAGTTACTGGATTATGGGTTAGAATTTTCTAAAATTCCTATTTATTGTGATAATCAAAGTGCTATTGCTATGACAGGTAATCCAGTTCAACACTCAATGACAAAGCACATCAGCATTAGGTACCACTTCATAAGGGAACATGTGGATGAAGGTACAGTGGAATTGCATTTTGTTCCAACAGATCAACAACTAGCAGATATCTTCACAAAACCACTGTGTGAAGCTACTTTTACAAGATTGGTAAATGAACTTCGAATGGTTTCAAGTTCTTTCTCTAAATCTGCTTAGTTTATGTTCTGATACATCAGACTTTATGATCAGTATTTACAGATATTACTATCTTTGTGTATTCTGTGCTTAAATAGAAATTTTCTAAGTGCTGATTGTTGTCTGATGTGAATTTCTAAACTCTGATAGTGATATGACTGTTTTTGTGACTATTCAATCCATTAAGGATAACTGTGCTAGATGCTGACCTAGTAGTCTTTAATATACTAAAGATCCCATATTTGAAGTAATTGTTTATGTGGAAATCTTTTAACACAAGCAAATTCTGATATTGAGCTTAGTTAAAGTTTACTTTGTGTATCTTGTTACTAAGTCAAAAACTAGAATAATGCTTCTTATCTGTTAAGTTCTAATGTTGGTAAATCTGATGGATGTACTAAGTGCTGATAAGCCTCACTTATCAAAAGAAAAAGAAAAGAAATAAAAAATCAGGTACTCCTTTGAGATCTAGAGTAAAAATATGGAAGGGAAGACCCAAGTGCATTGCTGGTATTAAGTTATATGCATTAGAAAAGCAAAATAAAAAAATTTTCTTGGTGACTTTTCACATTCTCTGATTACTGGAGAAATACTCTAATAATAGCATAAATTCTGATAAGCAGTCGTGACTCTCTTATATTGAGAAGCCACTGTAAAATGGAATTTCAAAAGATGCATAAAATGAGCACAAAATAGTTAAGGTGGACTCATGCATGAACTCATTCTAAAGTAGACTTCAGAATAATGACAGATTTTGAGCAAAGTTCTTAGTTATGCCTTATTTCTAAGATGTACTGAAGTGAATCAGACTTTAATCTTTATCTGATATTTAGTTTACTGCACACACATACACTCCATATGAATGATGACAAGAACTGTGGTGATAAATGTTATTTTAGATGAACAATTCAGTGTCAGTTGCATAAATTCTGAGGACAAGTTCTGATGGAAGTTCTGATGATTAAGTTCTGATGAAACCATATCGGTACTTGTGTTCACTTTTCGAAGAATTACAGGAATAAAACATTCACTTTTCGAGTTAAGGAGCCATGTTCTGATGACTGTTAAGTTCTGATATAAGTCTAAGTTCTGATATTAAATCCTGATTCTTTACTTGACTTATTTGTGGTTAAATCTGAAACAGTCATATTTAAAATCAGAATATGTTTGGGTGAGATATAAATAGTCAAAATGATTTGGGTTAGTGGTACTCGTATATGCACAGTAATTTTCACTTGTTTCGTGTGCTCATTAACTCCTGTTTTAAGCTTCTAATGGCTGTCATAATTACTCATCGGTCTAGGGAGACGAGGCTTTACTTCTTTTCGTTTTACATTCCCTGCATCCCTTGGTCTTCCCTTGTCTATATAACTGACCGATAATCCTTCAGTAAAAACCAATTCTTTCTTCTCTCAAACAATGACTCAGTTTGGTTGGTTTTACTGCTATGGCTCAGACAAGGTGACTATTTGAAATAATGGAGTTCCAATTCATTATCCTATCAACAACATTCCTTCTAATATCTGGATTCAATTTCCAGAAATCATTAAAAATGATTTGTTGACTATTCAAAGAGATCTTCATCTCCGTTCTCTTGGTCAGCAGGAGAGAATCATTCGTCTTGCTATTCTTTTTATTGAAGATAGGAAGAAGAATTAATTGATATCCTCCTGTTTCTCTTCACTGTCAGCTTTGTTAGTCTTTTAGACCAAGACTAAGGCTGTTGATATTAGGGATTCTAGACTAGGGCAATCTTGTAATTTTCTGCATGTAATTTAAGTTTCATGAAATGTATTCGTTTGATATATTATTGAAATTTTACTTTATTGCAAGATTTTATCTCTGATTCGTTTCATATTTTGATCACCCTTTACATTATGATAATAATCAAGTTGTGTTGCTCACGTGGTAGTGTTTATTTGCTTGGTTTATTTTTGGTTATTCTTAAATGGAATTATTTTATCAGAATAATTGTTTAAATGGGATTACTTGATTAATGGGATTACTTGGTTAGTGGGACGGTT